>NW_004443937.1:12801027-12830657 GCF_000243295.1 Trichechus manatus latirostris
AAAGGAGCATAGTACACCTTCTCCTCACTTATCGACTGTTTTGTTATCTGACATTTCATATTTACAACAGTAGTAAAAAATCTGACTATTTTGCGCATTAATGTCATACATCTGGCAGTAACGAATGCCAAGGTGCAAGACGAGAGTAAGGCTGGCTGTGGTGGTTAAGGTTATGTGTCAGCTTGGCTAGGCTATTATTCCCAGTATTGTGTGGTTGTCCACCATTTTGTGATCTGATGTGATTACCTACGTGCTGTAAATCCTAACCTCTGTGCTGTTAATGAAGCCCTGGTGGCATAGTGGTTAAGGGCTTGGCTGCTAACCAAAAGGTGGGTAGTTCAAATCCACCAGCCACTCCTTGGAAACCTTATGGAGCAGTTCTATTCTGTCCTAGATGGTCACTATGAGTCAGAATCGATTCAATGGCAATGGGTTTGGGTTTTTTATGATATTAATAAGGCAGGATTAGAGGCAATTATGTTAATGAGTCAGGACTCAATTTATAGGATTAGGTTGTATGTTGAGTCAATCTCTTTTGAGATATAAAAGAGAGAATCAAGCAGAGAGGAGGGGGACTCCTACCACCAAGAAAGAAGAGCTGGGAGTGAATGCGTCCTTTGGACCCAGGGTCCCTGTGCTGAGAAGCTCCTGGACCAGGTGAAGATTGATAACAAGGACCCTTCCCTGGAGCCAACAGAGAGAGAAAGACTTCCCCTGGAGCTGGCACCCTGAATTCAGACTTCTAGCCTCCTAAACTGTGAGAGAATAAATTTGTATTTGTTAAAGTTATCCACTTGCAGTATTTCTGTTATAGAAAACCAGAAAACCAAACCTGTTGCCATCGAGTTGTTTCCAACTCATAGAGACTAGAAAACTAAGATGGTCACCAAGGCTTTCTTCCAAGGTACCTTTGGGTGGACGTGAACCTCCAACCTTTTGGTTAGCAGCCAAATGTGTCAATCATATGGCTGCTAACCAAAACCTCTCAGAGACTCCAAGAAAAAGAAAAACACCTAATATTCAAAAAGATAAGGAAAATAATTTACAAAAAAGAGTTATACAATTAAAGAAATTTGAATATTAATCATCTATTTGATACTATTAAGAAAGTATTACTTATTTTTAGGTGTGCTATTTATATTGAAGTTATGTTTATTAAAATATCCTCTCACAAGCTGGTATGGCCTGGTTCGACCTCTAGATATGTCAACTTCTGTTTGCCTTCTACTTTCTCTTTCCTGCTTCCTGTATGTTGGTTTGCAACAAGGTGGTGGTAAGCCAACTTCAACCACACAAACAAGGACAACAGCCCAGGGGAGGGCTGAGCAACAAGACAGAAGGAACCTGGGTTCCCACAGGCCTCATGCACAGAGTTGCTGCCCACCTGGGCTTCCTGCTACCTCTGAACTGCTACATACACAGGAAATAGGCTCCTCTCTTGTCTGTTTTGGTTCTCTTTGTCATAGCAGCTTAGCCAAGTTATGCAGGCTTCATTTTGATTCCTATCATATTTTTTCTCCTCTCAGCTAAGTCTAAGGCCTCAAATCTAAGAGGAGGTAGATTCACTAGTCTCTGATTCATTTCTAATCCTCGGCACTACTGACATTTTGTTGTTGTCGTCAGCTGCCATCAAGTTGGCCCCTGACTCATGGTGACCCCATGCACAATGGAATGAAATGTTGCCCGGTCCTGCCCCATCTCCACGACTGATCGGGGATCAAACTGTTGTGATCCACACGGTTTTCATTCGTTAATGTTCAGAAGTAGATCATGAGGCCATTCTTCCTAGTCCATCTTAGTCTGAAAGTTCTTCTGAAACCTGTTCAGCATCATAGCAACATGCAAGCCTCCACTAATAGATGGGTGGTGGTTGCACATGAGCTGCATTGGCCAGGAATCAAACCTGGATCTCCTGCATGGAAGGCAAGGATTCTACCACTGAACCACCAATGACTCCACTAACATTTGGAACTGGATAATTCCTGGCTGTCTTGTGCACCGTAGGATGTCTAACAGGCTCTCTGGCTTCTACCCAGCAGATACCAGTAGCACACACACCCCAGTTGTGACAACCAAAAGTATCTCCATACATTGCCAAATGTCCCCAGAGGGACAAAAATTACCCTCAGTTGAGAACAACTGTTCTAGAGGATCTACTCTACATCTACTACAAGACCTTGGCAAGGCAGTGCCCTTCTTTGTGACTCAGAGCCAGGCCACCTGGGTTTTAATACCATCTCTGCCACTTCTAGCTATGGGAGCTTGGACGAGTTACTTAACCTCTTGCTGTGCCTCATTTTCCACATCTGTAAAATGGGGACAATAACAGTACTTATCTCATGGTATTGTTGTGAAAATAGTATGAGTAGAGCTCTTGGAACAATGCTTGGTATAGAGCAAGTATTGAATAAATGCTAGCCGAGGTGATTATTATTGTTAGAATGGGGGAGGTGCATGGGGGATATCTCAGCTAAACAAGACAGTATTTGGTGTAGTGGAAAGAGCATGGACTCTGGTGTCAGACTGACTGGGCTTTTATCCCACTTCTGTCACCTATTCATGAGAGACCTTGGGCAGGTCAGTTTCGTACTCTAAGCTCTTGTTATCTCATATGTGAACTGGGGATGGCAGTACCTTAGATCAAGAGGACAGATGGACAGTGCCTGCCCTTAGCAAGGACTCATAGAGTTTTGTCTTCCACAGACCCCCCATTACCCTCCAATAGCCAGCATCCAGCCCCAGCCTTGCTAATACCCATCTCCTAGATCTCAGCTTGATTGTTGTTGTTCTTGTTGTTAGGTGCTATGGAGTCAGTTCCAACTTTTAGGAACTCTAAGTACAACAGAACAAAACACTGCCTGGTCCCACACCATTCACAGAATCGTTGCTATGTTTGAGTCCATTGTTGCAGCCACTATGTCAAACTGTCTTGTTGAGGGTCTTCCGCTTTTTCACTGACCCTCTACTTTACCAAGCATGATGTCCTTCTCCAGGGACTAGTCCCTCCTGATAACATGTCCAAAGTTTCACCATCCTCCTTTCTAAGGAGCATACTGGCTGTACTTCTTCCAAGACAGATTTGTTTGTTCTTCTGCCAGTCCATGGTATATTCAATATTCTTCTCCAACACCATAATTCAAAGGCATCAATTCTTCTTTGGTCTTCCTTATTCATTGTCCAGCTTTCGCATGCATACGAAGCAATTGAAAATACCATGACTTGGGTCAGGTGCACCTTAGTCCTTAAAGTGACATCTTTGCTTTTTAACACTTTACAGAAGTCTTTTGCAGCTGATTTGCCCAACGCAGTATGTTGTTTGATTTCTTGACTGCTGCTTCCATGTGCGTTTATTGTGGATCTAAGTAAAATGAAATCCTTGACAACTTCAATATTTTCTCCATTTATCATGATGTTCCTTACTGGCCCAGTTGTGAGGATTTTTGTTTTCTTTATATGAAGGTGTAATCCATACTGAAGGCTGTAGTCTTTGATCTTCATCAGTTAAGTGCTTCAAGTCTTCTTTGCTTTCAGCAAACAAGGTGGTGTCATCTGCATATCACAGGCTGTTAACAAATCTTCCTCCAATCCTGATGTTGCGTTCTTCTTCATATAGTCCAGATTCTTGGATTATTTGCTCAGCATACAGATTGAATAAGTATGGTGAAAGGATACAACCCTGATGCTCATTTTTCCTGATTTTAAACCACACAGTATCCCCTTGTTCTGTTCGAACGACTGCCTCTTGGTCTATGTACAGGTTCCACACGAGCACAGTTAAGTGTTCTGGAATTCCCATTCTTCCCAATGTTCTGCATAATTTGTTATGATCCACACAGTCAAATGTCTTTACATAGTCAACAAAACACAGGTAAACATCTTTCAGGTATTCTCTGCTTTCAGCCAACATGCATCTGACATCAGCAATGATATCCCTTGTTCCATGTCCTCTTCTGAATCTGGCTTGAATTTCTGGCAGTTCCCTGTTGATGTACTGCTGCAACAATTCTTGAATTATCCTCAGCAAAATTTTACTTGATGTGATATTAATGATTTTGTTCGATGGTTTCCACATTCTGTTGGATCACTTTTCTTTGGAATGAGAACAAGTATGGATCTCTTCCAGTTGGTTGGTCAGGTAGCTGTCTTCCAAATTTCTTGGCATAGATGAGTGAGCGCACCCAGCGTTGCATCCATTTGTTCAAACATCTCAACTGGTATTCCATCAATTCCTGGAGCCTTATTTTTCACCAATGCCTTCAGTGCAGCTTAGACTTCTTCCTTCAATACCTTCAGTTCTTGATCATATGCTACCTCCTGAATGGTTGAATGTCGACCGATTCTTTTTTGTACAGTGACTCTGTGTATTTCTTCCATCTTCTTTTGATGCTTCCTGCATCATTCAATTTTTTGCCCACAGAATCCTTTAATACTGCAAGTTGAGTATTGAATTTTCTCTTCAATTCTTTCAGCTTGAGAAATTCTGAGTGTGTTCTTTCCTTTTGGTTTTCAAACTCCAAGTCTTTGCACATTTTATTATTCTACTTTACTTTGCCTTTACATGGCATCTTTTGAAATCTTCTGCTCAGCTCTTTTCCATGGTTATTTCTTCCATTCTCTTTAGCTATTCTACATTCAAGAGCAAGTTTCAGAGTCTTTTCTAACATCCATTTTGGTCTTTTCTTTCTTTACGGTCTTTTTAATGACTGTCATGATTGAATTATGTCCCCCAAAAAATGTATGTATCAATTTGGCTGGGCCATGATTTCCAGTATTGTGTGATTTTCCTATATGTTGTAAATCCTGCCTTTATGATGTTAATGAGGGAAGATGGGTGGCAGTTGTGTTAGTGAGGCAGGAATCAATCTACAATATTGGATTGTGTCTTAAGGCAATCTCTTGAGCTATAAAAGAGAGAAGCAAGCAGAGATTATGGGGACCTCATACCACCAAGAAAGCAGTGCTGGGAGCAGAGTGCGTCCTTTGGACACGGGGTCACTGCACAGAGAAACTCCTAGTCTGGGGGAACATTGATGGGAAGGCCAACAGAGAGAGAAAGACTTCACCTGGAGCTGACGCCCTGAATTTGAACTTTTAGCCTACTTTATTATGAAAAAATAAATTTCTCTTTGTTAAAGCCATCCACTTGTGGTATTTCTGTTATAGCAGCACTAGATGACTAAGACAATGATCTTTTGCTTTCCTCATGTATGATGACCTTGGTGTCATCCCACAACTCATCTGGTCTTCAGTCATTAGTGTTCAATGTGTCGACTATATTCTTGAGATGGTCCCTAAATTCAAGTGGGATATACTCAAGGTCCTACTTTGGCTCTTGTGGACTTGTTTTAATTTTCTTCAGCTTCAACTTAAACTTGTACATGAGCGATTGAAGTTCTGTTTTGCAGTCAGCCCCTGGCCTTGTTCTGACTGATGATATTGAACTTCTCCATCGTCTCTTTCCACAGACTTAGTCGATTTGTTTCCTGTGTATTCCATCCAGTGAGGTCCACGAGTATAGTCGCCATTTACATTGTCGAGAAAAGGCATTTGCAATGAATAGGTCGTTGGTCTTGCAAAATTCTATCACATGATCTCCAGCTTTGTTTCTATTACCAAGGCTGTATTTTCCAACTACTGATCCATCTTCGTTTCCAATTTTTGCATCCCAATCAGCAGTAATTATCAATGTATCATGATTGCATGCTTGATCAATTTCAGACCACAGAAATTGGTAAAAGTCTTCAATTTCTTCATCTTTGGCCTCAGTGGTTGGTGCATAAATTTGAATAATACTTGTATCAACTTCCTTGTAGGCATATGGATATTATCCTATCACTGACAGCATTGTACTTCAGGGTAGCTCTTGAAATGTTACTCTTGACAACGAATGCAATGCTGTTCCTCTTCAATTTGTCATTCTCAGCATAGTAGACCATTTGATTGTCTGATCCAAAATGGCCAGTCCAGTCCATTTCAGCTCACTAATGCCTAGGATATCAATTATCAAGCATTCCATTTCATTTTTGATGATTTCCAATTTTCCTAGATTCATACTTCGTACATTCCACATTCTGATTATTAATGGATGTTTGCAGCTCTTTCTTCTCATTTTGAGTCATGCCACATCAGCAAATGAGGGTCCCAAAAGCTTTATTCCATCCGTGTCATTAAGGTCGACTCTACTTTGAGGAGGCAGCTCTTCCCCAGTCACATTTTGACTGCCTTCCAACCTGAGGGGCTCATCCTCTGGCATTGTATCAGACATTGTTCTGCTGCTACTCATAGGGTTTTCTCTGGACAATTTTTTTAGAAGTAGATCACCAGGTCCTTCTTCCTAGCCTGTCTTAGTCTGGAAGCTCCACTGAAACCTGTCCACCATGGGTGATCCTGCTGGTATTTGAAATATCTGTGGCACAGCTTCCAGCATCACAGCAACACATAAGCCACCACAGTATGACAAATGACAAACGAGTGGTGGCTTGATTATTCCTTCTAAAATCAACATTCCTATTTCTCAGGGTGGAATTCAGCTAAGCATTAGCTAAGCACCAGCCAGTTAAGCTAATTATCCATTCATCCGTTGATGGGCACCTAGGTCGTTTCCATCTTCTTGCTATCCTGAACAGTGCTGCAATGAACATGGGTGTGCATATATCTATTCGTGTGACAGCTCTTATTTCTCTAGGATATATTCCAAGGGGTGGGTTTGCTGGATCGTACCGTACTTCTATTTCTAGCTTTTTAAGGAAGCGCCAAATCGATTTCCAAAGTGGTTGTACCATTTTACATTCCCACCAACAATAAGTGTTCCAGTCTCTCCACAACCTCTCCAACATTTATTATTTTGTGTTTTTTGGATTAATGCTAGCTTTGTTGGGGTGAGATGGTATCTCACTGTAGTTTTGATTTGCATTTCTCTAATGGCTAATGATCGTGAGCATTCTTCATGTGTCTGTTAGCCACCTGAATGTCCTCTTTGGCGAAGTGCCTGTTCATATCCTTTGCCCATTTTTTAATTGGGTTATTTGTCTTTTTGTGATTGCGGTTTTGCAATATTTTGTAGATTTTAGAGATTAGACACTGATCGGATTTGTTGTAGCCAAATTTTTTTCCCAGTCTGTAGGTCGTCTTTTGACTCTTTTGGTGAAGTCTTTAGATGAGCATAAGTGTTTGATTTTAGGTGCTCCCAGTTATCTAGTTTTTCTTCTGGTGTTTGTGCATTGTTACTTATGGTTCGTATTCTGTTTATGCCATGTATTAGGGTTCCTAGCATTGTCTCTATTTTTTCTTCCATGGTCTTTATCGTTTTTGATTTTATATTTAGGTCTTTGATCCATTTTGAGTTAGTTTTTGTGCATGATGTGAGGTATGGGTCTTGTTTCAGTTTTTTGCAGATGGATATCCAGTTATGCCAGCGCCATTTGTTAAAGAGACTGTCTTTTCCCCAATTAACTGACTTTGGGCCTTTGTCAAATATCAGCTGCTCATAGGTGGATGAATTTATGTCTGGATTCTCAATTCTGTTCCATTGGTTTATTATCTGTTGTACCAGTACCAGGCTGTTTTGACTACCGTGGCAGTATATTAGGTTCTAAAACCAGATAGTGTGAGGCCTCCCACTTTGTTCGTCTTCTTGAGTAATGCTTTATTTATCTGGGGCCTCTTCCCTTTCCATATGAAGCTGGTGATTTGTTTCTCCATCTCATTAAAAAATGTCATTGGAATTTGGATCGAGATTGCATTGTTTATCTGTAGATCGCTTTGGGTAGAATCAACATTTTCACAACATTGAGTCTACCTATCCATGAGCAAGGTATGTTTTTCCACTTATGCAGGTCTCTTTTGGTTTCTTGCAGTAGTGTCTTGTAGTTTTCATTTATAGGGCTTTTACGGCTCTGGTTAGATTTATTCCTAAGTATTTTATCTTCTTGGGGGTTATTGTAAACAGTATTGGTATGGTGATTTCCTCTTCGAAGTTCTCTTTGTTGGTGTAGAGGAATCCAACTGATTTTTGTATGTTTCTCTTGTATCCTGATACTATGCTGAAATCTTCTATTAGTTCCAGTAGTTTTCTTGTGGATTCTTTGGGGTTTTCTGTGTATAAGATCATATCATCTGCAAATAGAGATACTTTTATTTCTTCCCTACCAATTTGGATGCCCTTTATTTCTTTTTCTAGCCTAATTTCTCTGGCTAGGACCTCCAGCACAATGGTGAATAAGAGTGATGATAAAGGGTATCCTTTGAGTCAATCTCTTTTGAGATACGAAAGAGAGAAGTGAACAGAGAAAGGGGGACTTCATGCCACCAAGAATGAAGAATCTGGGGTGGGGGAGCGTGTCCTTTGGACCCGGGGTCCCTGTGCTGAGAAGCTCCTAGACCAGGGAAGACTGATGACAAGGACTTTTCCCCTATGCCAACAGAGAGAGAAAGCCTTCCCCTGGAGCTCACACTCTGAATTTGAACTTCTAGCTTCCTAGACTGTGACAGAATAAATTTCTCTTTGTTAAAGCCATCACTTGTGATACTTCTGTTATAGCAGCACTAGATAACTAAGACAGAATTTGGTACTGGAAGAGTGGGGGGCTGCTCTAACAGATACCTAAAATGTGGAAGCAGTTTTGAAACTGTGAATGGGTAGAGGTTGGAAGAGTTTTAAGGTGACTAGTAGTAAAAGCCTAGATTGCCTTCAAGAGCCTGTTGTGGAATTATGAACATTGAAGACAATTCTGGTGAGGATGCAGAAGGAAGTGAGGAGAGTTGTAACACAGGAGATGGCATAGACAGTGAAAAGTAGCAGCAGAACCAGGAGACCAGTGCAAAACAGCGCTGGCACTGACCCATGGAGCAAGAGAGCTGAGTGCCTTTGCGCAGTAGGCTTCCTGGCGGAGTGGGTGCCTCCAGCCTCTTATCAATGGAGCTAGGCTTGCCAACCCACAGAGTAAGAGAGCTGAGTGCCTTCTGGCCAAGGTTTACTGGCAGAGTGGAGTGCTTCCAGGCACTTACTGGTAGAGCTAAAGGGCTTCGGAACACTTGCCTGAGCAGGGCATGCACCAGACCAGCCCAAGGGCCCAAGGGGCCAAGAGGCCAAGGAACCAGGAAGCAGAAGCTGAAATGACAATGAGCACAGGAAGTAAAGCTGCCTCAGTCTCAAAGGGTAAAGCCATGGCCTCTGGGATTTCAAAGTGTGGGGCCACAGCCTCCTAGGTTTCAGAGTCAGAGCTTCACCAACTGGATTCCCAGGGCTGCCTTTCACAAGTGCCAGAGGGATGGGGCTGGATCTGATGCCCAGAGGTGAGGGGGTGGGGTGGCCATGCCCAAGAGGCAGAAGAACTGAGCCTGCTGGGGCCAAGGGGGTGGGGTCATCACTCAGATGGACCAGGAGAATGGGGCCGCCCAAATGCAAGGGACCAGAGTTGCAGTTCCAGTGGGCCTGGAAGGTGGAGCTGAAGTCCAGGGCTGAGAGGCCTCTACCCAAAATCCGGAGAGTGTGGCCAATGCCTAGAGTCTGGAAGGTAGGGCCACTGCCTAAATGGTCTCAGCCAACAGAGGATTATTTTCAAGCCTTAAGAGCTAATGTAATGTGTTCTGCTGACATGCTTGGTGCCTGTATCTCTTCTTTCCCTCCATTTTTTTCCATTTGTAATGGAAATATTTAGCTTATGGCTGTTCCACCATTTTACTTTGGAGGCAGATAACTTGTATTCTAGATTTCACAGACGAAGAGGAATTTTGCAGAAGATGAGATTTTGGACTTGGAGTTGATTTAAGACTTTTGTTATGATATGATGAGGTGAATGTTTTACATGTGGCAAGGACATGAATTTTGAGGGGCCAAAGGGTGGAATGTTATGGAATGAATTATGCTCCCCCAAAACATGTGTCAACTTGGCTAGGCCATGATTCCCAGTATTGTGTGATTGTCCACTGTTTTGTCATCTGGTATGATTTTCCTATGTATTGTAAATTCTACCTCTATGATGTTAACGAGCCTCCTCAACTGTGAGAGAATAAATTTCTCTTTGTTAAAGCTATCCACTTATGGTACTTCTGTTATAACTAAGACAAGCCTCTATAGTAAGGAAGCTTGGCAACTGCAGCCAAACATACTTCTGACTGACACAGCTTCCCTTTCATTCATTCATACATTAATTGAGCACCTACTGTATGTTAGCACTGGGGATACTATGGTGAGCAAGTCACAATCCTATCCTCAAGGAATTTCATGGTAGACCAGGGCGCTATGGGAGCCCAGGGACTAAATCAGACCAGGGTCAGTCAGGAAAAGTTCCTGAAGGAGAGGATGCTATGGGTGAGTTTGGAAGGTCCGGAGGGAATAGCATGTGTGAAGGCCATGGCCCACACGGGAAGCAGTTGGCAGGCAGTAGCTCTAGAAAGAAATGGGATTTTAGGAGGCCCAGAGGGCGCCCTCACCCTGTCCCCTGACACATCGCTCTCTTGAACCTTAGTCAACTCTGCCTTGAGCCAGACTCTTGTCCCTTCCTATTCACCTTCAAATCTCCACCCAGGGCTCAGCAGAGAGTCTGCCACACCCACGGTTTGTCTCCTCTGCTAGATCATGAACTCAGCCAGGGTAGGGCTGAAGGCTAATTCAGCTCTGTGTCACCCACCCCCCTGCACATGACCTGGCACAGAGCAAAAATGATGGTGATAACACTAATAACAGTCGCCAGCAGTTGTAAGTCCTTGGCATATGTCAGGCAATGTTCTAAGCACTTTCCATGTGTTCACTCATGTATTCTTTAGCACAACGCTTTGAGAAGTCACCATGGTTGTGCCCACTTATAGGTAAAAACAATGAGGTACAGAGAAGCTAAGAAACTTGCCAAGGGCCACATAGCTAGTAAGTGGTTGAGCAAAAGTGGTTGCTCAGTGTATGAAGGAGTGATGCCAGCACGTCTTCCTGGGCCCCTGTCATTAGCCTCAGTCATTGAAGTGTTAAGAAAATGATGCTTTCTCAGCTTCTATTTTAGCCCTTGGTGGAGCCCTGCGTAGGTGTCCTCATAGCGCAGGGAACTTCCTTGGGCAGGTCTCCAGCACACTGACCCATCAGGAAGGGAAAAATGGAACTATCAAGGAGATGAAACCTGAGATGGCCCTGTTTTCGTTTAATGTCCTTGTGCCATCCCTTCTCCACCCCCATCTCTGTTATGAGAAAGAATATTGGAATAAAACTCCTTCCTAGCGTTGCAAAAAAAAAAAAAAAAATCAAAGATCAGGCTGCAGGACGATGCTTAACATAAAGGGCCAGAACATTAGTGGGGGAACATGGCACTGGCAACGCTTTCCTGCAGCGGGGCTGTTGGGAGGGGCTTCTAAAATCTCAAGTTCACAGCATGCGGCTTCCAAGAGGAAAGCTAGCAGGGAGAAGAAAGAGAATGCTCACTGCACATTACCTGCGATCTTATTTAATCCCCATAAGCTTTATTTTATAATGGCAGAAACTGAGGTTCACGTAAACCAAGTGATTTGTCAAGGTCTCGAATCCAACCCCTGTCCCCATAGAGAAACCCCATTCCCCGGCCGCTCCCTGGCTTAGAGGCCTCTAGGCCCCCTCTCTCAGGTGGCGCCTACATCTCCTGCAGATACTACAAAGAGATGGAATGCCTGACTTTCTGGCACTTTTCTCTGAAAAGCCCAGCCCTGCTGAGTCACTGGTGGTGCCAGGGCCTTGGCAACCACAGGTCTTGCTAAACTGGATTTCCCTTCCAGAGTCCTTGAGTTCCAGCTGTCACAAGGGCCTGGGCTCTGGGTGGGAAGGATATTAGAGCACTCTGAGCAGTCACAGCCTCGTGGCATCATCCCCTTCCAGCTCACTTGCTCCTCCTACCAACCTGAAGGGAGGCAGGGTGAGGATTAGTTCCCTATTTTGCAGATGGGGAAACGGAGGGTTGGAAATGAAGAGAAACTTGCACAAGGTCCCACAGAAATTCAGGGGCAAGGCTGGCTCCAGAAGCCTCTCTCAGGGGCTGCTTATCTTTCCAGTGTTCCACTTTGGAGGAGGGGCTGAGGCACCTAAGATTAAGTTGAATTTCAACAGGCGGCAACAGGCAGAGGGGGATGAAAGATCTAGTGGAGGAGGTGGGTGGCAGTGGGCAGCGAAAGGGGTAGGAGCCCGGTGAGGCTGGGGGAAGATCATCCTGGGCCCTGAATGCCAAGCTAAAGACAGTCTACTTTTGGGAAAAGTTTTGGAGGAACGTGCCTGGGGCCACAAATTCAGGGCAAGCTCAGCTGAACAAGCCTTGGGTGGGATGTAGAGGGTGGGATTGGAAGCAGAAACAGCAGCTGGGAAGGGAGCAAAGTGGTATGGGGTGGACACTTGCTATTTTTGCCCACCTGGCATCCGAGCCCTCTTGCTCTAGTGATTACACCTGATTTTGCTTTGAGGACTTCCAACCCCAGTGGGCAACATCTTGGGACCAGCCCTTGAGGTGCTAAGCCCTCCCTGGCTGAGAGGTGGGCACAGGGTCAGGGGCACAGCCAAGAGGGGAAAGAGCCCTCAATAATCTCTTTCAGCTTCCCAAGCCACCCTAAACAAGCACATACCTAATTCCAAGCATGTCATAGATTGAATTGTGTCCCCCCATAATGTGTGGCAACTTGGCTAGGCCACGATTCCCAGTATCGTGTGGTTGTCCACCATTTTACGATTTAAAGTGATTTTTTTCTATGTTTTGTAAATCCTATCTCTATGATGTTAATGAAGCAGGATTAGAGGCAGTTATGTTAATGAGGCAGGACTCAATTTACAGGATTAGGTTGCATCTTAAATCACTCTCTTTTGAGGTATAAAAGAGAGAAGTGAGCAGAGAGACATAGGGACCTCATGCCACCAAGAATGAAGAACCAGGAGGGGAGTGTGCCCTTTGGACCCGGGGCCCCTGGGCTGAGAGGCTCCTAGACCAGGGGAAGATTGATGACAAGGACTTTCCTCCAGAGCCAACAGAGAGAGAAAGCCTTCCCCTGGAGCTGGCGCCCTTATTTTGGACTTCTAGCATACTATACTATGAGAGAATAAATTTATGTTTGTTAAAGCCATCCACTTGTGGTATTTCTGTTACAGCAGCACTAGATAACCAACACAAAGCAGATCTTTGTCAGGCAAACACAGCTTAAGATAAGCACCCCTCAAACTGATTACCACCCCCCCTTCAGCCTCCCTTTTTATTTTATTGTGGTAAAATACATAAAACCCAAAATTTGTTATCTTAACCATTTTCCCCCTTCTTAAACATTTTTAACTGTACAATTTATGGCATTAATTACATTCACAATGTTGTGCCACTATCACCACTATCTATTCCCAAAACCTTTCCATCACCCCAAACAGAAACTCAGTACTCCTTAGGCCCCCTTTATGTGGAAATTCTGGAGTGGTCACTTCCCTTGGCCCAGGTTAGTCCATCAGCCTCCCCAGCCTGGAAACGTGACTTGAGATACAGTGACACAGAGTCCTGAGGTCAGCTGGTCCTGCTTTGCCCTGAGACCAAGCCCTGAAGAGTTTCTCTTCTCGTTTCTGCCTCCTAGCCATTGTCTGAACTACAGTCTGGTTCCTTGGCAGTTCCCTCTGTTCTGTGAGATCCCACAGATCCTTTGGCTAGCCTGAGGTGGTTTCTGTTACTAGTCACCAAGGCACTTGAGTGGGTGGTAAGGAGATTCTAGGCAGAGCCAAGCCAGGCCCCCGTGGCATGCCAAACTTCACTCCAGCATGCAGGGTGAGTCTTGGGCGGGTGGACCTACCTACAAGGGGTGGCGTAATTGAACTAGTGTCTCAACTCCAGGCAGGGTCAGGGACCTCTGGGTTTCCACAGCCCCCACTTTCCCTTCATCCTCCAGCATTGTAACCACCCAAAGACTCTTGCCCCAGAGACCGTATATTTGCTGAGGACAGAGACTCTCTTAGACCTGGATCACCTCTGTACTGGTTTCCTGTGGCTGCTGTAACAAATTACCGCAAGCTTGGTGGTTTAAAATAATACAAATTTATGATCTTGTACTTCTGTAGGTTGGAAGTCTGACACAGGTCTCACTGGGCTAAAATCAAGATGTTGGTAGGGTTGCGTTCCTTTCTGGAGACTCCAAAGGAAAATCCATTTCCTTGCCCTCTCCAGCTTCTAAAGACCACCCACATTCCTTGACTCATGGCCCTCTCCCACATCTTCAAAGCCAGTAACATTGGGTGGAATCCTTCTCACATCACATCACTCTGACCTCACCTTCTGCCTTCCTCTTCCACTTTTAAGGACCTGCGTGGGTAATCCAGGATAATTTTTCTGTTTTAAAATAAGCTGAATAACATTCTTAATTCCATCTGCAACCTTAATTCCTCTTTGCCATGTAACCTAACATGTCACAGGTTCTGGGGATTAGAATGTAAACATCTTTGGGGGTCATTATTTTGCTGACTACAAGCTCTAAACCCAGTGCCTGGCACAGCCTGCAGCCCTGCAGATGCTGAACATCTTCCTTCCAACACCAGTTGCCCTCTCTGTCTCCACCATGCCCCTGGGCCCCCAAGCTCTGAAGGCAGGAAGGGGCCCCAACTCTTTCCTCCCCAGCTACCCAGAGCCCAAGCTTGTCTCATTTTCTGTTTGAGAAGGCCTAGTTTCTCCACTCCCACTGCCTCCCTCCCAAGAGACCGTGAAAGGGGAGTGAGGGCTTTGGAACTGGCCAGAACTGTGTTTTTATCCCAGCCGCTTAGCTGCCTGACTCCTCTAAGTCTCAGTTTTCCCATCTATAAAATGGGATATGAGTCTATTGCCCAAAGGGTTGTGGGATTAAATGATATAGTGACTGAAACAAGCCTAGCATATTGACATTTAAAAAATGATAGTTTCCTCTTCCCTTTCCCATGTTCAGTGTCTCCCAAATTTGGCTAATGATCAGATTTCCCTAGCAGAACTGTTGACGGTGAAGATTCTCAAGACTGCTTTTTGGAGGCTCTTATCCAGGGAGTCTAATGTTAAGACCAAGGTTAGGGTTAAGGGGCTCAGGGAAATCTGTATTGTTAATAAGGGTCCCACATGTTTAGCAGAGTGTGGCCCACTCAGACCACCAGATCTCACCTTCATGTTACAGTACTTTCCCAACTGATCTGCCTGCTTCCAGCCTCCCACCTCCAAACACACAGCTGGATTGCCCTGGGTCTCAGTTTCCCCATCTGTAAGGGCAGTTGAACTGCACTCTAAGAGGCTCTTCCAGCTCTGACATTCTAGGATGCCAAAGTTTTCCTCCCATTAAAGGGTTCAAGGATCATCCATTCAATCAGCAAAGAACTTTTGGACTCAGGTTTGACCGGAACTGCAAGAGAGCCCAAAATAACACGTACCTTCAGTATCTTGTGGGGAACCCTAGGCCTTTGAAATACTTCAAGGCAAGATGGATTTGGTATTCAAATAAATTTGGGCAACACTGCCTTCCATAGCCTCCTTCTTGGAACTCCACAATGGACACTACCGTATTAAAGACTCTTAGAAGGTCTGCAGGAGAGAAGGCTGTTTCACTTTATTTAATCCAGTCCTTCCCCCAAACTATGCAAGAGTACAGACTCTTTCCCCAGAATGCTGATCGAAGTCTCCCGGCTCAACTTTGGGAGACGCCATCTGGTTCAATCCCTGATGTGCCTGGGATCAGCCTCTCAGTCCCGGGATACAGGTCAGGGGACTCTTGCTGCCCATTTTGGACGATGCCAACCTCCCAGTTTCAGAGTTCTTCCATCTCTCAATCAAGACAGCTGGGGAGGGGAATGAATCAGAAACATGGAACAGAACTGGTCTCTCTACCAGCCCTGGAATTCTGAAGTGTGTACGGTGTATTCTCTCAGTTGCCTCAGCACCTGCCTCAGTAGTGGCTGGCAGGGGAGGGCGGGATAGGTGGTAACCAAGTCCAGTCCTGGCCCTGCCACTAACTCACCTGGGCCCTTGAGCAAATCACTTCTCTCCTCTAGGTCCTTTTGCTCACCACAAAACAGGGGTAACATCATTTACTAAGGGTTTTAGAATTCAAATGGGGGTAGCACATTGTAAAACTATCATGTTCTTAATCAGGACACTGTACTGGGAGGTATATTGATTAAGCCCCTCAGACAATGGGGTCTGACAGAGCTGGGTTCAAGTTGTGCTTCACCACTCCACTTCCCAGCTCTGTGATCTTGGGCAAATCATTCTGCCTCTCTGAGTCTCAGTTTCCCCATCTGTAAAATGGAGATCATGTTGCTATCTTGCAGTGTTGCTGTGAGGATTAAGTGAGATAAAAAGGACTTAGATTCTGAGCTCCCCAGGGATAGGAATCATGTCTTTCTTGCTCTCAACTATAGCCCCTGGCTTAGAGAATGTGCTTCAGAAAAAGAAGCGATAAAGTGCTAGACATAAGAGCTTAAAGAAGGAACGCTAGGCCTGCAAAGTTTCTATAACACCTCCGTCTTCCCTCTAGAAGCCCTTCTTCCACTTGTTCACACCCCTTCTTCTTCCATCACCCTCCTCCTGCCTGCCTGAGGCCTACCACTCCCCCAAGCTCCACAGGTTTGGAGGCCTCTCCCACCCCCCACCCCACCCCCTGGGCTAGAACTCCACAGTGTTGCAAGTCAAAACAGTCCAGAAAGAGAAAGAGAGTTGCCCAAGACCACACAGCCATGATTCTGGACAGGAACTCAACTCTGAGGCCAAAGTCCATACCTGAGAAAAAAGAAGGAAGATGCTGTGGTTTCCATCTCTTCCACCATTTTGTCCTGAGTCACTCTGGGCAGTTTAGTGGTGGGATTACAGTCCACATTGCCCAGCCAGCTGACCACATACCGGACGGGCCACCACGAATCTAGGGTGAACCTTGTAGCCACAGCCACCCAAGGAGGCAGCTAGGCCAGGGGGCTGCCCTGGGGGAGTATAAGGTGAAAAGGTGCAAAATCAAGTCTGAGGCCTAAGTTCCAAAATAACAGCTGTGCAGAAAGAGATCAAGTGGGCTCAGCTTGGAGGCTGTTCATACAGAAAGATCTAGTTTGTTTGTTTTTTTTTTAATATGAAAAGTAAGTAAATGTTAGCACAAGCATCTTATCTTGATGTCTAGCACATAGTAGCTGCACAACTAATGTTTGTTAAAATGCAATATGAGACACAGCTACAGAGCTAAGCTAACACAGCCTCAGGTCATATCAACAGAAGTGCAGAGTCTACAGTGAGGAAGGTGATTGCCTAGCCTCTTATCCCCCATCCTGGGCTCAGTCCCGGGTCCTGCACATAAGAGGGTTTGAACAGACTGAGAGAATCCAGAGGAGGGGATGCAGAGACCACACCCAAAGAGAAGTGGCTGGAGGAATGGAGCACTCAGCAGAGGGATGAGCATCTCAAGGATTCCTCAACGAGTCCGGCGTAGGGGGCTCAGATGGGCTGTGAGCCCAGAGGGACCTTGAGGGAGTCACCAGGACAGATGCCAGCTCAATATAGAAAAGAATTTCCTAAAAATGAGAGCTGTCCAAGGCCTGGTCCAAGGTGGGCCAGGCTGCCTTGGGTGGTGGTGAGCACCCCATCATGAGAGGCAGGCAAGCAGAGGAGTGGCAGGGCTGGCTGAGACGTCCTTAGCTTAGGCTCCATTAGTCTCTCAAGCAATAGTCTCCAAAGGGCAGGAAGAAAACGTTATTTATATCTACCAAATTTGTGTGTGTGCGTTTGTCCTTTTTATTTATTTATTGTTTTCTTGTGGTAAAGGAGCCCTGGTGGCACAGGGGTTAAGAGCTTGGCTGCTAGGCAAAAGGTCGACAGTTCAAATCCACCAGCTGCTCCTTGGAAATCCCATGGGGCAGTTCTGCTCTGTCCTATAGGGTCTCTATGAGTCAGAATCGACTCGACAACAATGGGTTTGGTTTTTTGTGGTTTATTGTAGTAAAAATATATATAACAAAACATTTGCCAATTGAACTTTTTTTACATGTACAATTTAGTGACACTAAGTATGTTCACCATGTTGTACCATCGTCACCACTACCTGTGTCCAAGTTTTTCCATCACCCTTAACAGGCGCTCAGGGCCCTCTGTGCACTAATGCCCTCTGTTCCCTCCCACCTGCCTCTGATCACCACTAATAAACTTTGGTCTCTGTACATTTACCTATTCTAGATATTTCATATAAGTGGGATCATATGATATTTTCCTTTTATGACTGTCTACTTAATTTTTAACTAAAAATAATTAATACATAGTTCAATCCTGATGTGCACCCTCGGCCCCTATATCAGACCCTGCATGTCATGTGCACTAGGTGGGGTCCCCAGAGAGGGCAGTGGCTAGCCCCGCCATGCAGGCAGGTCGACTGTGGCCACCTCTCTCGTTTTCCCAGGTTCGGCATATTGCTATATGTCGTAGTGTGCAGGAGCCTGGTTGGGTGGATTTAAGAATCAAACAATACAATCTTAATTGAATCAGCCCTGAGGAGTGGGCAAGTGGCTTCAAAGAGTCCCTGCAATGAAACCAAAGGATAGAGATAACTCTAATCATGGAAGTACAAGCAAGAAACAGGAAAAGTGCAGGACAGACCCGCCTCCTGCTCCTAGTTCTAGTTCTGCATCAGCTACGTTGCCATATCAAAAACAACAATCGAGTCAATCTCACACACAAAAAAACTGTTTATTGGAATACTAAGAACACCATTTGAAATGTAGATTTACATCCATTATCATTGGTGATGGGGCCCTGGTGGCGCAGTGGTTAAGCATTTGGCTGCTAACCAAAAGTTCGGCAGTTTGAATCCACCAGCTGTTCCTTGGAAACCCTATGGGGCAGTTCTACTCTGCCCTATAGGGTTGCTATGAGTTGAAATTGACTTGACGGCAATGGGTTTGGTTTTATTTTTCATTGTTGGTGATAGGAGTCCCTGGATGGAGCAAATGGTTAAGCACTCGATTACTAACGAAAAGTTGGCGATTCAAACCCACCCAGAAGCACCTCAAAAGAAAGGCCTGGCAATCTGCTTCTGAGAGGTCACAGCCTTGAAAACCCTGTGGAGCGCAGTTCTACTCTGACACACATGGAGTCACCCAGGACCATAGGTACACAGTTACATATTTATGAAAACCCTATAGAGCACTTCTACTCTAACACATGGGGTTGCCACGAGTCAGAGTCGACTTGACAGCATCCGGTTTGGTTTGGCGTTTTGGAGGGCACCTAAATAATTTTTCTTGATAGGAGTGCACAATTAAAAAAGTTTGATGACTGCTGTTCTAGATCCTTAGCCCTAGATACTAGGGGATGCCACTCTTTGTTTGGGCTTTTGGGTCTGATTAGAATTTGTCTTAGAGTTAGAGACAAAGAAAATCTAAGGGGTGGTGTGCCCCAATAAAACTTATTTTGAGGCCTCAAAGCTACGTTTGAAAATTAATGGGAAGAAACCAGAAATTCTTTCCCTGGCTCTGACTCTCCAAGATGGATGCCTATTTCACCAGAGCGAGAAGTCAGGGTCCCCTCTCTCTCATGTCATTCTCTGTCTCTCTCTCTCTTTCACACACACGTACAACACGTGCACACACACTTGGCAACAACAAAAACCAGAAGGGAGGTGCTCAGTGCCCGTGAAGGAGCTTGCCGGCTCTTGCATGTCAGACAGTTCTGGGCTCAATTCCTACCACTCCCCACCTCTACCCCTCCCTGACTGTGGGACCTTGGGCAAGTCACATGCATTCTTGAACCCTCAGAATCCTCCCCTGTAAGAATGGGCATGCCTACAACTCAACAACAAAAGGACAGACAACCCAATTTAAAAATGGACAAAAGACTTGAGTAGATGTTTCTCCAAACAAGATGTTTATGTGGACAATAAAAAAACCCAAAACCCAAACCCACTGCCTTCGAGGCGATTCCTACTCATAGCGACATGTTCAACATTATTAGTCATTAGGGAAATGCAAATCAAAACCACATTGACATACTACTTTACACTCACTAGGAAGGATAAAATAAGAACCACAAACAATAACAATTGTTGACAAGGATATAGAGAAATTAGGTTGCTTGTGAGAACGTAAAATGGTGCAGCCACTTTGGAAAACATTTTGGTGATTGCTCAAAATGTTAAACATAGATTTACCATGTGACCTAGCAATTCTTCTCCTAGGTATATACGCCCAAGAGAATAGGAAACATATGTCCATACAAAATCTGTACACAAACGTTCAGAGCAGCATTATTCATAATCATCAAAAAGTGGAAACCACGAAAATGTCCATCAATGGAAGCATGGATAAACAAATTGTGACATATTCATACAATGGAATATTATTCAGCCATAAAAAGAAATGGGGTATTGACACATGCTACTACATGGAAGAACCTTGAAAACATTCTGCTGAGTGAAAGAGCCAGACACAAATACACAAATGACCCTATAGTGTGTGATTCCATTTCTATGAAATGTCCAGAGTAGGCAAATCCATAGAGACAGAAAGTAGATTAGTGGTTGCTAGGGGCTGGGAGGAGATGTGGGGGAGGGGGGGTGGGAGGCCAGGGGGCATTAGGGGTGATGGATAAGAGGTGTGGGGTTTCTTTTTGGGTAATGAAAATATTCTAAAATTAGAGTATGGTGATGGTTGCAGAACTCTGCATAGAGTTCTGAATAGACTAAAAAACCACTGAATTGTGTACACTTTGTGAATTTTATGGTATGTGAATTATATCTCAATAAACTGTTATTTAAAAATAAATAAAAGAATGGGCATGGCCCTTAGCCCGTAAGGCTGTTGTGAGCGTGAGGTGACAGGGTGGACAGGTAGAGCCCAGCATGTCCCTGGCATGTAGCAAGTGCATGAGAGATGTGTCTTTAAGAAGGTGGTTTTGAGAGGATTTCAAAGCACAGGCAACCTAGTGTCTCAAAGGGCTACACTTGCCAGAGTTCTAGAAATTTCAGGAGAGAGTCTCATTTATAGATCTGCTTGGTTTGGACCCCACACTTCACTCACCACTACTCTTCCTCCTACCCCTCACTCTTGATTCCCTAGTTCAGGCTCTGAACTTTTCTGGATGGTTTCTAAACAAAACAAAATCAAATGATCAGCAAAAGCCCATCAACTTTCTCTCCCCCCTTAAAAGAAAAACAGACTGGCTTTAGGCCCGAAGGCTGCCTCTGACAAGGCAAGCAGAAGGCAGAGCAGGAATCCGAGATGCCTGCCCTGAGGTGCGGTGGTGCCGGGAACTGGGGAAGGTGGGGGCTAGGAGGGACCCACCAGCCAGCCCCTCCCCACCAGGCCACACTGCCTGCCTGCCTGAGGCTCTGAAAGTGCTTTGGATCTTCATCCTCTCAAATCTTCCAGGTCTGGTAGGATCTCAGGGGCCCATGGCAGAGAGATCCAGACGTTTAGATCCAGAGGGTAATACCCTCATCCTCCAAAGGCCCCACAATGGCAGTGTAGGAGAAGCCTTCGTTTCACAAATAGGGAAACTGGGGCTCACAAAGGTCAAGGAGTTTTCTGAAGGTCCCACAGCAAGTTAGTGACAGCATCAGGAGTTGGTCACCTACTTAGGGCCAGGCACAGACTGGTGGAAACCTCAAAACAACCCCAGGAGGTGAATATTTGTCATCTCCCTCCTGCCCCATTTTTCTAGAGATGGAGACTGAGGTTCTTGCACAGCTAGGAAGATGCAGAGCTGGGTTTCAAACTCAGGTCTGCCTAGGAACCACAGTGTGTCCAGCCTGTTGAGAACACTTTTTCTCTGACTCCCTGAAAAATTAGCTGCCCATCCCATCCCTTCCCTGGCCCGGCATCTCATTACCTGTGGTTCAGCGGCCTGTCTGGGCTGCCTGGCGAGCTGTGTGCACTGTGCTGAGGCCAGGCTTGGCCGGGGAGGATGGCAGCGGGAGGTCAGGCCCGCAACATGGGGGCGGGGCGGAGGCCGTGACGTGTCTGGGCCCCACTCACTCACCAGGGTGACATTCCTTCCGGCTTGTGCTATCGGCCCCAGGCCTTCCTGCCTGACTTGACACTTTCTCACGACACCCCAGGAGGAGCAAGTGGGGGCAGCTACATCCCAGGACCCACCCTTAGGACCACAGCCATGTCCTCTGACTCCAGGGGGCAGTGGGTGTGAGGGCAGTTGTGCCACCCTTGGCTGTGTCAAGCTCTAGGAAGAGGGTCGGTCCTGTCACAGGCAGTCCCCCACCACTTCCACCAGCTGAGGCTGACTCAGACCCCAGCCATGTGGGCCAACTAGCCCTATGGGCCCCAGCAGGGAAGACGTTGTGATATTCCTGGGAGGGACATGGTTGTGGCTTGGGAACTCCTGTAAGCTGGTACTGGTGGTGCTCTCCCTGGCTGGGGAAGCTGGGCCAAGGCTAGAGGCATTTTGGGGGAGCACCCACCTGCCTTATGCAGAGTGGAAACACAGGCTGGGAGTGGACCATAGAGGAACCTCACCCAGCTGAGGCCAGGATATTGAACCCAGTCAGCCTGCCTCTCACGCCCATCTCAACATGTGATGACACCTCCTCTGGGAGCCTGACAGTGAATAGGACCTGCCGCTGCCCCAGGGAGCACCCAGCCTGCATGGAAGACAGGCCAGAACAGGCCCTATGAGAGGCAAGGCCCAGGGAACTGGGAGTTCCCAGGAGGGCTTCCTGGAAAAGGAGACACTCAAACCCTGAGCTCAGGCCAAAACTCTTGGAGTCATCCTTCACTATTAGTTCTCTCATACTCTGCATCTGACCCATCTGGAAAATCCTGCTGGCCCCACCTTCAAGCTATCCTGAATCTGGGCCTTCTCTCTGTCTCCACAGCTCCCACCCCGGTCCAGCCAACATTATCACTAGTCTTCCTGCAGCTGCCTTTGCCCCTTAGGAATTGTTCTCACCGTGGCAGCCTAAAGATTTTGTTAAAACCTGTCAGTTCACATCCCTCCTCTGCTCAGCACCCTCCCATGGCTCCCACCTCCCTCAGAGAAAACCCCAAGTCCTTCAACCACCTACAAGGCCCTGCACAATCTGCACCCCCACCTCTTGCTGTCTCTGACTTTAATTCCTACAACTTCCTCCCTCACTCTACTCCAGCCACACTGGACTGCTCTCCCTCCTCAGGGCCTTTGCACTGGCTGTTCCCTCTGTCTAGAATGCTCTTCCCCCAGGCAGCCATGTAGCCATGTCACTCCTTCTCTCACTTCTTCAGATCTCTACTCTAATGCCACTTTCTCCAAGAAGCCTTCCCTGACCACCTTGTATAAAATAGTAGCACTGGCACCACCTTTCCCTCTCACCCTGCCTTCTTGTTCTGCACACCCTCATCACCAGCTGACATGCTATGTATTCGCTTGTGCACATTTCCTTGTTATATATTTCTTTGCTCCAGGATCTAGGACAGTGCCCGATGTATAGTAGGTGCACAATAAATTTTGTTGAATGAATGAGTGACCTGAGGGCTAGACCAAGAAACAGGGAAGAGGACATTTCAGGCAGAGGGAATCATATGTGCAAAGGCTTAGAGGTAAGAGGCACTACTGTGCCTGTAAATAATTCAGTACAGCTGGGGAGTGGGGGCCTTGGGGGCTGGGGAAGAGGGGAAGGAAAGCAAGAGAGATAGAGCCTCAGAAGCCAGGCCAGGGAACCAGGACGTTACCGTGAGAGTGAGGGAGAGCCAGACATGAGGGCCACCCATGGTCAAGTCTGTGTTCTAGAGGACCATCTGGGTGCTGCACTGTGGACTGAGGGGGAAGCTATAAGGGGCAGGCAGCGGGGAACATGAGCTGTAGCAGAGAGATAGGGACTTGGAGGGGTCATGAGATGTTTAGAGCTGCGCTGTCCAAAACAGAGCCACCTTGACTCGATAGCCCTTGGTGAGTAGGAATTAAGATGAGCTATAATGCACAGTACACACTGGGTTTCAAAGACTTGTTACGAAAAGAAAAAAGTAATATAAAATAGATCATTCATAGTCGCTTGTATTGATCATCTGTTAAAATTCTAAGATCATATATGTTGTTGTTAGTTGCCAGCAAGTCAGCTCAAACTCATAGTGTCCCTACGTACAGCAGAAGGAATTGTATGTGTATATACATTGAGTTAAATAAAATATATTGTTAAAATTAATTTCACCTGCTTCTTTTTACTTTTTTTTAATTTAGCTGCTAGAAAATTTAAAATTACATATGTTGCTCACAATATATTTCTATTGGGCAGTGCTGATCTGGAGGGTAGAACAGGGTTTGGGGGTTGATGGACAGTGGGGGTGAGGCAGACGCTAGGTCTAATTGCAAGTCTCCTCTCCCCTCCAATTGTTTCTTGCTGATGAGACCATGTAGTTCAGAGGCAGAAAGAACGGGCCACGAGGAGAGCCTACAGAGGTGGTTTTCAGCTCAACACAGGCACACATACTCAAAATTCATATCTTCGAAGTAAAAACTATCGAGAAATAAAACAGGTTGACAAGAGGCAATGAGTCCCTCATCACTGAGGGAATGTAAGAAAAGTCTTGAGGGCCACCATTAAGCAGGGGAAAGATGTTGAACTAGATTAGTTATTCTCAAAGTGTGGTCAACAATGTCACCCGAAAACGTGTTAGAAATGCAAGTTCTCAGGCCCCATCTCAGTCCTACTGAATCAGAAACTCTGAGGGGTGGGACCCACAATCCGTATTTTAACAAGCTCCCCTAGGTGATTCTGGTGCCTGCTCAAGTTCGGGAACCACTGGACCAGATAATACCTCTCTGAGCCTTAGTTTCCTTCTCTGCAGCCCCTGTTGTTGTGTGCATTGTTCAGATCAGGACTGTAAAGCCCCTGGCACAGCTGGGTGCACAGCCTCAGGGCATCTCCTGCCTATCTGCTGTGGGCCAAGACAGCTGCCAGCTGGAATACAGGCACCCTGCTCAGCAACTTCCTGAGGTGACCTCACTGCCCTGCGTAGGGGTGATTCATGGAACAATCGCCCACCATCCTGTGAGCACAGCTGACTGCCCCACGGGAACCAGCTCAGCAGCTGAGATGGTATCGTCTTCCCTGCATTCCAGAGCTGCCATTCAGGCTGCCTGACTCAGCAGCGCGTGCACTCTGCAGACAACAGTTAGATAGCTGGGCCTCAGTCTCCACATCCTTGAAAATGGGCAGATGGCAGCCCCAACCCATGGTGAGGATCTTTGTATAAAGACCTTGGTCCAGTGCCTGGCACACCATCAGCCTTCACTACACTCTGGCATACTTGGGGTTAAGGGCAGGGGTTCCTCAGGCTGATAGGAACACCCCAAAGACTTCTGGGGTCTGAGAATTATGCCTTATAGGGACAGAAAGAAAAGAATATGCACCTACTCTGAGCACCCATGAGCCTGGTCGTTTATGTGAGTTTTTATTTAATCACCAAATGAGTGAATGTGAGGGCAGGGACTGTCTTAATCATCTTAAAATGTCTATTAAATGAGCCCTCTAAATCACCACTCATCTGTCAGTCTGTTGCACTGTGGTGGCTTGCATGTTGCTGTGACGCTGATAGCTATGCTGCTGGTATTTCAAATACCAGCAGGGTTACCCATGGTAGTCCGATTTTAGCTGAGCTTCCAGAATAAGATAGACTAGGAAGAAAGGCCTGGTGATCTACTTTCAAAAATTAGCCAATGAAAACCTTACGAATCACAACAGAACACCGTCTGATATACTGCTGTAAGACGAGCCCCCTAGGACTCAAGCATACCAGCGATTGCATTGTGAAGATGACGTAAGACCAGCAACACTTCATTCTGTACACGGGGTCACTACAAGTTGGAACCAACCTGATGATAACTAACAACAGCAACAACTAAATCAGGGGCGTTGTCTCTGTTTCGTAGATGATAAAAGTGAGGATCAGAGAGGTAGAATGACTTGCTCAGGTTCATACAGCTGGGAAGTGGCAGAGTCAGGATTTGAACTCAGAGTCTCCCTAACTCTAAAGCCCCAGCTCTTTCCATTCCACCATGGAGAAATTCCAACCTAGTCTCCCTGTTTAGAAGCTCTGGTATGTACTGTTTAAATCTGTGCTTGTAGAGTTAGCTTCTGGTCCAGGTCAGAATCTTCGCAACTCCACGTTCTTTGAGAAACAATGGTTGTAGCTGATGCCCTTTGAGATGGAGATATTCCTAAATCTAGATTAAGCCTGACTCACTCTGGGCCTCCAGGCCTCAGTTGTTTCACCTGTAAAATGGGAATAGTAAGAACCTGCCGAGGCTGGAGGCAAAAAGTTGGACCGGGGATCCTGAGATCTCTCCTAACCCTCAGATGCCAGTGTTCCAAGACCTACCTCAGAGAGCAAGGACTGAAATGAAATTAAAAAAACAAATGAAAAAAAACAGGGGGCAGAGGGAAAGTCAACCACTAGGTCATTCTGACAAGTGCAAAATGAGGGATTCAAACTCAATTTAAGTGGTTTTCAAACTTCTCATTCTTTTATAGCAGAAACATCTTTTGACAAATAAACTTAAGAGACATCCTAACAGACCAAAGTAGATTTTTTCTGGTTGAAGAAGGAGCGGTGGGGCTGTGGAGGGGCCACAGCCCAGAATCACCACTGCCTTGGCAGGCAGCAGTTGACAACCACTGGAGGTCAGCAGTACAAGTCGTCCCTGGAAATTTCTATGTGGTTGTTAGCTGCCATTGAGCTAGCCCCACAACTCATGGTGATCTCATGCACAACAGAATGAATGAAAGACTGCCTGGTCCTGCGCCATCCCTATAATCGGTTTCGGATCGGACTGATGTGATCCACAGGGTTTTCACTGGCTGATTTTTGGAAGTAGATTGCCAGGCCTTTCTTCCTAGTCCATCTGAGTCTGGCAGCTCTGCTGAAACCTGTTTAGCATCATAGCAACATGCAAACCTCCACTGACAGACCAGTGGTGGCTGCACATGAGGTGCATTAGTCGGCAATTGAGCCCAGGTCTCTTGCGCGGAAGGTGAGAATTCTACCACTGCCCTCAGAAATCTCTGACGGGGGGACAAATAGGTCCAGAAAATGGTCTCTTTGACTCTAGAGAAAACTGCCTCACTTACATGGATGACTTTTTTTTTTTAACTAAACTTTTAATTTTGAGATAATTGTAAATTCACATGCAGTTTAAAGGCATAATAAGAAAGATCCCATGTACGCTTTACCCTTTAGTAACATCTTTAAAAACTATATACAATATCACAATCAGGCTACTGACATTGAAACAGTCAAGATACAGAACATTTCGACAAGGGGTCAAAGTCCACTCAGTGGGAAACAGCCTCTTTAACAAATGATGCTGACAAAATTGGATATCCACACGCAGAAAAATAAAACAGGACTCATAACTCACACCATACATAAAAGCTAACTCAAATTGGATCAAAGACCCATACGTTAAACTATAAAGTTCTTAGAAGAAAATATAGGGATAAAACTATGGGACCTAATTTTTTTAAAAAATAAATGATCAAACACAACTGTTAATGCACAAGCAGCAGAAGTCAAATTAAATAACTGGGACCTCCAAAAAAATGAAATACTTATGCTCATCAAAGACTTTATCAAAAAAGTAAAAAGAGAACCTACAGACTGGGAGAAAAATCTTTGGGAATGACATATCTGATAAGGGTTTAATCTCTAAAATATACACAAAACTTAAACAACTCAACAACAAAAAGGCAAATAATTCAATTAAAAAATGGGCAAATGTCACACAAATAGACATATGCACGCCCATGTTCATTGCAGCATTGTTCACAATAGCAAAAAGATGGAAACAACCTAGACACACATCAACAGATGAATGGATAAACAAACCATGGTACATACACACAATGGCGTATTACGCAATGATAAAGAACAATGATGAATCTGCGAAGCATCTCATAACGTGGATGAAACTGGAGGACATTATGCTGAGTGAAATAAATCAATCACAAACATGGTATGAGACCACTACTGTAAAAACTCATGAAAAGGTTTACACACAAAAAGAAACAATCTTTGATGGTTATGAGGGATGGGAGGGGTGCGGGGGAATACTAAATAGACAATAGATAAGTGGTTACTTTGATGAAGGGTAAGACAGTACACAATATGGGGAAGCCAGCACAACTTGTACAAGGAAAGGTCATGGAAGCTCCATAGACACATCCAAACTCCCTGGGGGACCAGATTGCTGGGCGGAGGGCTGTGGGGACCATGGTTTTGGGGAACATCTAGCTCGATTGGCATAACACAGTTTATAAAGAAAATGTTCTACGTTCTACTCTGGTGAGTAGCGTCTGGGGTCTTACAAGTCTGGGAGCAGCCATCTAAGATACTCCGCTGGTCTCACCTCTTTGGGAGCAAGGGAGAATGAAGAAAACAATATACAAGGAAAAGATTAGTCCAAAGGACTAATGGACCACAACTACCACGGCCTCCACCAGACTGAGTCCAGTACAACTAGATGGTGCCTGGCTACCACCACTGACTGCTCTGACAAGGATCACAACAGAGGGTCCTGGACAGAGCTGGAGAAAAATGTAGAACAAAATTCTAACTCACAAAAAAAGACCAGACTTACTGGCCTGACAGAGACTGGAGAAACTCCGAGAGTATGGCCCCTGGCCAGACACCCCTTTAGCTCAGTAATGAAGTCACTCCTGAGGTTCACCCTTCAGCCAAAGATTAGACAGCCCCATAAAACAAAATGAGACCAATGGGGCACAATAGCTCCGGGACAAGGACTAGAAGGCAGGAGGGGACAGGAAAGTTGGTAATAGGGAACCCAAGGTCGAGAAGGGAGAGTGTTGACATGTCGTGGGGTTGTTAGCCAGTGTCAGAAAACAATATGTGTACTGTTTAATGAGAAACTACTTGTTCTGTAAACCTTCATCTAAAGCACAATAAAAACAATAAAAAAATGAAAAATGGGCAAAGGACATGAACAGATACTTCACCAAAGAGGACATTGAAGCCGCCAGCAGACACATGATAAGAGGCTCGTGATCACTAGCCATTAGAGAGATGCAAATCAAAACTACAATGAGATACCATCTCACCTTGCAAAAATGGCACTGATTAATTAAACAGAAAACAGCTAATGCTGGTGAGGTTGTGGGGAGACTGAAACCCTTATCCACTGCTGGTAGTGTTGAAAATTGTTACAACCACTGTGGAAAACAGTATGGTGCTTTCTAAAAAAAGTCGAAATAGATCTACCTTCTAATCCAGCAATCCCACAGCTAGGTATATACCCTAGAGACCTAGATACTAAAGATACAATCAAACATATGCACACCTATGTTCATTGCACTACTGTTCACAATAGCAAAAAGATGGAAACAACCTAAGTGCCCATCAACGGATGAGTATGAATGGGTAAACAAAATGTGGTGCATACATACTGTGGAATACTATGTACAGCCATAAAGAATACTGATGAGTTCTCAAAATGTATTATAATGTGGATGAAACTGGAGGACATTTTGCTGAGTGAAATAAGTCAATCACAAAAGGACAAATATTGTATGAGACCTCTATTGTAAAAACCCATGAAAAAGATCATACATAAAATGTAACAATCTTTGTTGGTTACCAGGGATGGGAGGGGTGGGGGGCAAATACTAAACAGGCAATAGATAAGTGGTATCTTGGGTGAAGGGTGAGACAGTACACAATACTGGGGAAACCAGCACAACTTGTA
>NW_004443937.1:12831387-12866160 GCF_000243295.1 Trichechus manatus latirostris
AAAAGAGGGTAGTCGATGTCACTGAACTGTGCATGTAGAAATTTTTGAAATGGTGTATCTTTGGCTATGTATATTTTCACCAAAAAAAAAAAAGGTCGAGAAGGGAGAGGGTTGACATGTTGTGGGGTTGTTAACCAATGTCATAAAACAATATGTGTACTACTGTTTAATGAGAAACTATTTGTTCCGTAAACCTTCACCTGAAGTACAATAGAAAAAAAAAGGAAAAAAAAAAAAAGAATAATGATGAGTTCTCAAAATGTATTATAATGTGGATGAAACTCGAGGACATTATGCTGAGTGCAATAAGTCAATCACAAAAAGACAAATAGTATATGATCTCACTATTATAAAAAAGACATGAATAGGTATACATACTGAAACCAACGTTCATTGGTGGTTACCAGGGATGAGGGTGGGGAGAGGAGGTCACTGTCTAGACAGTAGACACTTGTTATTTTGGGGGATGGGAAATATAACACCGAATGTGGGTGAAGTGTGCACAACTTGACTAAAGTAAATGATGTCACTAAGAAGTATGCAAAAAAAAAAAAAGGATGTTTTTGGTAAATGCTAGGACATAAACAACTGTGCAACAACAACTAAATAGGAGTGTGAACACGCATATGTATGCATACAAGTTTATAGGTATGTATATGTGTGTATATAGGTGGGCATTTATAGCTATATCTATATGCAGGTGTATATATTTGTAAGTATAAAACCAACAAAAAAACCCATTGCCATCTAGTCGATTCCAACTCATAGCAACCCTATAGGACAGAGTAGAACTGCCCCATAGAGTTTCCAAGGCGTGCCTGGTGGATTCGAACTGCCGACTTTTCGATTAACAGCCATAGCTCTTAACCACTACACCACCAGGGTTTCCATGTAAGTGTATACATCCATATATATTCATATATACAATAAGGCACATAGGGGGAACAGACATGATACTTATTAAACAAATCTGTGGGATTGGTTTATAGGGTCTGAAGGCTTAGGATCATAGTCTTGTGGGACAACTCGGTCAATTGGCACAATATACTATGTAAAGTTCGTGGTCTACATCCTAGTTTGATGAGTAATGTCTGGGGTCTCAAAAGCTTGTGAGCAGCCATCTAAGATACAACTACTGGTCTCTACATTTCTGGAGTAAAAGACAATGAAGGAAACCAAATACTCAGAGAAGAAACTAGTCCACAGGACTAGTGGTCTGCATGAATTACGACCTCATCTACCCTGAGACCAGAAGAACTAGTTGGTGCCCGGCTACCACTACCGACAATCCTGATCAGGAATACAATAGATGGATCCTGACAGAATGGGCAACAAAATGTGGAACAGAACTCAGATTCTTAAAAAAATCCAGACTTACTGGACCAATTGAGACTGGAGGACTCCCCAAGACTATCACCCCAAGATACTCTTTAAACCTTAAACCAAAACTATTTTATGAGGTCGTCTTTTAGCTAAATAACAGATTGGCTCATTAAATAAACAATATCACCCTTGAGTATTGTGCTTCTTTAAAAAGTCATCTGTATGAGACCAAATGGTCAACACTTACTCTAAAGCAAAAACAAGAAGGCAAGGGAGGAGGGAAACTAGGTTACGGAAAACAGAACAACCAGAACGGAAATAATGAGAAAGTGGACAAACTATAAAATGTAACCAATGTCACTGTACAAATTGTATAGACATTGTTAAATGGGAACCTAGTTTGCTGTCTGAGCTTTCAGTGAAAACACAATAAAATATTATTTAAAAAAATAACACTGGGATAAATTGTATATAAAACTTTTTGGGCATTTTGTATTATTTCCTTAAGGTAGAGTGTCAGAAATGAAATTACTAGATCAAAGACTCTCAATAAATTGCTTCCCAAAGAACAAAAAAAATGGAACATTTCCATCTTCGTAAGGATCCTCATGTTGTCTTTTTACAGCCATACACACCCACTTCCCTCCCACCCACCCCTATCTTTAACTCCTGGCAACCACTAATGTGTTCTCCATCTCTATAATTTTGTCATTTCAAGAATGGTATATAAATGGAATCACATAGTTTGTAACCTTCTGGGATTGGCTTTTTCCGCTCAGCAAAGTTATTTGGAGACCTTTCCGAGTTGCTGCATGTATCATAACCGATTCCTTTTTATTCCTGGGTAGTATTCCATCCACCACCTGTCTGTCAGTTTGTCACACCGCGATGGCTTGCATGTTACTGTGATGCTGAAAGCTATGCCACAAGTATTTCAAGTGCCAGCAGGGTCACCCAGGACAGATTTTAGTGGAGCTTCCAAACAAAGAGAGACTAGGAAGAAAAGCCGCGTGATCTACTTCCAAAAACTAGCCAATGAAAACCGTATGGATCGCAACAGAATATTGTCCAATATAGTGCTGGAAGATGAGCCCCCTAGGTTGGAAGGCACTCAAAATGCACAGTGACTGCAACAATGAACTCAAACACACCAACGATCATGAAGTGGCCCAGGACCAGCAACATTTTGTTCTCTTATACACAAAGTCTCTATGAGTCATGGCTGGCTTGAAGGCAACTAACAACAACATCATTCCATAGTATGAATGCACCATAGTTTGTTTATCCATTCACCTGTTGATGAACTTCTGGACTCTGTTTCCGGTTCTTTACTATTAGAAATAAAGCTGCTAGAAACATTCATATACAGGTTTTTGTGTGAACATAGGTTTCTTTCTATTGGGATAAATGCCCAGGAGTGAGATTGCTGGGTTGTATGGTAGTTGCATGTTTACTTTGATAAGAAACTGCCAAGCTGTTTTCCAGAATGGCTGTACCATTTTACGTTCCCACCAGCAACGTATGAACTTCCAGTTTCTCTCCATCCTCGCCAGCATCTGATTGTCACTATTTTTTATTTCAGTCGTTCTGATAGGTCTCAGTGTGGTTTAATCTGCATTTCCCTGATGGCTAATGATGTTGAACATCTTTTCATGTGCTTATTTCCCATCTGCATATCCTCTTCTGTGAAATGTCTATTCATGTCTCTTGCTCATTTTCTAATTAAATTGTTTTCTCATGGTTGAGTTTTGAGAGTTCTTTTTGTATTCTAGGTACTAGTCCTTTGTCGGATATGTGGTTTGCAAATATTTTCTCCCAGTCCGTGGGCCACTTTTTTAAATTGCTGAACAGTCATTCTCTCATCTAATTCACAGGACCCTGAGAGGTGGCTGAACAGGCATCTTTGGACACATTTTACAGATGAGGAAATTGAGGTCCAGAGGTTAAAAGGATTTGTCCGCATAGGCACAGGGAGTTTGGGGGCAGAGGTGGGACTAGAACCCAGATCTCCTGACCCTTAGCCTAGTAATCATACCGCTTTGCAGAAGAAGAGACCCTCTCCTTTCTCCACTCTCATCCCAGATGCACGCAGCACAGTTTACAGCCCCTGCCATAGTGTTGTGTTAGCTGCCGTTGAATTGGCCCCAACTCATGGCGACCGCATGCACAACGGAACGAAAGACTGCCTGGTCCTGCATCATCCTTATAGTCGAGCTTGCTGAGGTCAGAGAAAGGAGAGGGACCTTCGTTCCTGAGGGAAGGCCAGTCTCCAAAAAGGACCCTGTGTCCAGAAAATGTACCCCTTCCTCCAGGTGGGGAAGGGGTCTGATGCTGGAGCAGCTACTATGCAATGAATTTTGTGGGAGAAACTGAGGCCCAGAGAGGTTAAGAAATTTGCTGAAGGTCACACAAAGATTAAGTGGTAAGATTTGGGGGTTGAACCACAGTTACGAAACTCCTTATGGAGCCCCTCCCCTGGGCCCTGATACTGGCGTTCCACAGAGGAAGGGAAATAGAGAAGCCAGTCTGAGATCCCAGAGGAATAATAAAGATTTGGCCCTTAGGGAGGTAAAGAAACAGCTCTCCTTGGAGAGGAGCAAATGGGGACAGTCATAGGACCCTCTTTCTTGGGGGACAGTGGCATCATTGGAAGAGAGGGCAGGAGGTCACTTGGGAGTATGGGTCCACTTCCCTACTGGCCAGGTATGGGCACTGGTGTCCTTACAGTTTGTTTTACCTACAGGTCAGAGCATTGGGGTGAGGAGGGAAATGGAGAGAGTTTCCCATCAGCTGGGGTCTGTCCAGGCCTGTGTCCCAACAGGCCTGGCCGACTAGAAATGGCCTCCATCCTCAGGGCAGGAGAAGCACAGGGGTCCCAGAAGGTGGTGTCCGAGGGGACAGGTAGACAGGACATGTAGGGCCGATCCCTCCCAGGACCGAGGACTCAGCAGAGGTTAGAAGGATCAGAGGCCTAGTCTCTTCCTGAGGGCCTGCTATTAAGCGAGTTTGTGTCCGACACACATCAGAGCTTTAAAAAGCAAGGATACATATGATGCATTCCCTTCCTTCATCTCTTGTAGCTAGTCCAGGGAGCAAAACTTCCAGCAGTGTCATAGTTAAGGGATTTAGAGTGAAATTGAACACTAAGGGTTAATCTCCTTCAGCCTGTGCAACGGTTCCAAAACTCAGGTGCCTGGCATGCCTAGGGTGGCTGGCTCATGTGTAGGCCCAAATCCATTTTGTGACTTCTGCTTCTGCATTCTTGAGAATGTAACCTTGACTTCTTCATATGTGTACGACCCTGGACCTCTGGCTAGTTGGAACCAATAGCCTGACTTCTTCCCATCTATATGCATATGACCTTGGGCCTCTGACTCTGAGGAACCAGCAGACCCTGGTCCCCTATCAGTCATCTTGTGACCCCCTTGAGAGCACGTACTTCCACAATTATGTGAGTGTACCCAATCTCCTTAACTCACATATACTCTGTCAACCAATCCTAACCAAAGCCCCACTTCAAGATCCCATCTTCCACTTTACTGATTGCTTGCCTACCAATCAGAATATTGTAAGTTAAGTTTCTGATTCAATCCTATAATTATGCCCGTGTGACTGCAGCTTTTCAGAGCACTGGTTTTTGGCTTGTGAGATCCAGCAAGTCCCCAGCTCCAGCTGCCTTTGCTCTCAATAAATCTCTTTACCTTCATTTTAAACAGAATACACGTTGTCACTCAACTACAAGCCAAAGACCACCAGGACCTACAGTTGGACAAGTTGAGTTCACTACTCATTGTAGCAGCAAAGGAGAACATGTACCATGGGGGCACTGGACATCTCATAGAGGGTGTTTGGGGCTGCGATAGGTCTGAGGCTTTGGTTGGGTGATTGGGATGAGGTCTAAGAAAGTGGGGTTCACTGGGTTAGAGGCTGTCAGCAAGCGGGCCAATTCCATGACTGGGCCTCTCCGTACATCTTGTCTGCAGGGAGGGGACTAGAACAAGCAGGAGCTGTAGTTGGTAAAGTAGCAGCGTGTCTCAATTAGCAATGAAGGGGTGTTTGGTTTGTGGGTGTCACAGTGACCTTGTTTTGTCTGGACTTAGAGAAAATTATGTAGTGGCCTTGCTTTGTCTCTCTTTGTCTTGGTCTTAGAGTGACATTGTCTGAGTTTGGTTTTCTGTGGGATTGTGTGTGTCCAGTAGGAAGCTAGCACGGCCAGGTGTGAGTGGTAGGCCAGCCTCCCAGGTCAGGGGCTCCTCTTTTTAATTTTTTCCTCAGGACTCTTGAAGCTTAGAGTCGGCAGCCGAGGTAAAAAATCCCGGGCAAGGTCTTTGGTGTAAAACCGTGTTGTTATTTACCAGCTGTGTGACCTGAGGGGAGGGCAGCCTCAGTTTCTCCATTTATAGAATGGGAATGATAATAGCATCTCCCTCACAAGTCTGAGGTCAGAATAGAGTGACCAGCTGTCCCAGTTTGCCAAGGAATGAGGGACTTCCTGGGACACGGGACTTTCAAGCTAAAATGGGACAGTGGGAGCAAACCAGGACTAGGTGGGGACTGCAGAGGTAAGGCAGGTAGAGCTGGGACAGTAACTGGTGAATAGGAAGCTTCAGTACATGGAAGTTTGGGCATAATCAGTCAGGGGAGAGCTGGCCTAGGGCATGAGCAGAAGCTCCAGGAAAGAGGTGGGATGAGAGAAAAGCCCTTAAGGGTGGAGGTCACACTAATTGCTCTTTCTGCTCTCCCCCCAGCAGATTATTTGACTCTCCTGTCATTCTAATTGAGCCCTAGTGGCACAGTGATTAAGAGCTTGGCTGGTAATAACCAAAAAGGTCAGCAGTTTGAATCCACCAGCCACTCTGTGGAAGCCTTATGGGGCAGTTCTATTCTGTCCTGTAGGGTTGCTATGAGTCAGAATCAACTCAATGAGAACGGATTTTGGTTTGGTCATTCTAGTTGTGTGCTCCTCTCTCTACCTGGCATGTCATTTTGCCTCTCTTAGCCTCGATGACTTCATCAGGAAAATGGGCATGAGTCCCTCTCTGAAGCCAGGGCTTTATACATCTGAATTCACCACTAGAATGAGCTCTGTGAGAAGAGGTCCTACCTCATTCCTCTCTAGAGCCCCTCCGTGCCTTTCACCAAGGGCAACTGGGGGTCCCAGCTGAATCTGGACTGGATGAGACTTGGGAAAGTGAAAGAGGCTGGCAGGAAGGAGAAGGCAAGCTGGAGAGTAAACACAGGAAGGAGATCAGCCTTTCTGAGAGGAGGTGGGGGAGGTGCTGTATTAGGTATTAGTTTCCTGTGGCTGCTGCAACAAATGACCATAAACATGGTGGCTTAAAACAACAGACATTTATTCTCTCACAGTTCTGGAGGCCACAAGTCCATAATCAAGGTGTTAGCAGAGCTGCACTCCCTCCAAAGCCTCAAGGAGAGAATCTTTCCTTGCCTCTTCCGGTTTCTGGTGGCTCCAGGCATTCCTTGGCTTGTGGCCACATCACTCCAATCTCTGCCTCTGTCTTCACTTGGCCGTCTTCCCTCTGAGTCTGTGTCTTCTCCTCTTCTGTCTCTTAGAAGGAAACCTGTCATTGGACTTAGGCTCCACTAGGAAAATTGAGACTTCGTCTCACATATTTTGAACATGTTATCAGGAGGGACCAGTCCTTGGAGAAGGACATCATGCTTGGTAAAGTAGATGGTCAGTGAAAAAGAGGAAAACCCTCAACGAGATGGACTGACATAGGTGTTTTCTCCCCGAGATGCCTCTGGGTAGGTTTGAACCACCAGCCTTTTCTGTTAGCAGCCATGCACTTAATCATTTCTCCAGCAAGGCTCCTTCCCCACCATTAAATGGGGATAACAATGGTACCTATCTTACTGAGTTGTTGTGAGGATTAACTTAGTTCACTTGAAGCGCCTATAACAGTGTTAGCTATTATTAAATGAAGGAGAAAGTCTCCATTTGGTGCTAATACGTCTTTAACACTTTCTGCCCACGTGTTCATCTCTCTCTTTTAACAAAGGGAGTAAGGGCCTCAGGAACCGAACCTTCAGCAGGCAATGATATCTGACCAGAATGTAATAACCTCACTTTGCTTTCCTGGTATTTGCCCTTTTTTTTTTTTTTTACATGACTACCTTCAATTTGAGGAGCCCTGGTGGCACAATGGTTTAGTGCCCCACTGTTAACAAAAAGGTTGGCAGTTCGAACCCACCCAGCAGCTCTTCAGGAGAAAGACCTGGCGGTCTGCTTCCATAAAGATTACGGCCTAAAAAACCCTATGGGGCAATTCCACTCTGTTACATAGGGTCACGATGAGCTGGAATCAGGTTGTAGCACGGGAATGATAATAGCATCTCCCAACAACGACAACTTTCAATTTAAGGTCCTGGGTGGTGCAAACGGTTTTCCCTCATCTATTAACTTAAAAGATAGAGGTTGGAATCTACTCAGAGGTGCTGTGGAAGAAAGGCCTGGTGATCTACTTTAAAGATTACAGCCACTGAAAACCCTACATGCAGCTCTACCCTGAAACACATGGGGTTGCCATGAGTCAGAATCAGCTCAATGACAGCAGGTTTTTTTTTGCTCTCCATTTATGGTAGATAGTAGTGGGTTTCCGTTTGCAATGGTGACATAAAGTATCCTTCTAAAATAAATTACTTTAAGTAAAGCTGGGAGTTAATTTGAAGAAACTATGTAGTAAATAATAATATAGGTGGTTATAGACGTGGCAAAAATTCTGGGGGTGGTATATGGATGGATGAAGTTTAGGACACTGCTGTAGAAGATGGGAATCCCTGGAGAGTTCTGAGCAGGAACTTTCAGGCAAGAGCTATGCTGTAGGAGGCCTGATCTGCGGAGGGCCCCAGGCTAGCCTAGGATAGAGAGAGGGAGGCACAGAGCTCTCCCCCGTCTGGGGCTGAGCTGGGCCAAGGACACTGTTGTTTTTAGTTGTCAGGTGCCTTTGAGTCGATTTCGACTCATAGTGACCCCATGTGACAAGAATAGAATTGCCCCATAGGGTTTTCTAGGCTGTAATCTTTATGGGAGCAGATTGCTAGGTGTTTCTCCCTCGAAGCCACCTGGTAGGTTCGAACCACCAACTTTTCAGTTAGCAGTTGAGCACTTAAATGCTGAACATTGCGCCATCAAGGCTCCACCAGGGACAGTAGAGAGGGAGAAATTTGAGAGTATTTTCTGAATGCTCTTCTAAGCAACTGACTGCAAATAGACCTCTTTGACACAATCTGGGCAATTTGAATACGGACTCAGTCTTAGATTATTTAAGGAATTATTGTTGTTTTTTTTATGTGTGATAATGGCATGGAGGTTATGTGAATACACTGTCATCCTTTGGCAATGCAAGTTGAAGTGATGACTGGTGATGTCATGTCTGAGACTTGCTTTAAAGCACTCCAGCATTGGGAAGATGTAGGAGAGGGAGAGAGGAACCGAGATCGGGCAATGTTGATGACTGCAGGAGCTGGGTGATTCGTACAGAGGCGTTTATTATACTATTCTGTCTGTGCATGTTTGAAAATGTCCATCACACAAGTTTTTAAGAATGGGCCCAAATTCCACAGTATCAGGCAGCAGTACGGTTCTTTGAAAGTGTCTGGATGTGAGTTCCACCTCTTGGTTTGAAGCCAGTATAGAAGCATTAGCAACGATACCAGGAAACTCCTGGCTGGAAGTGTTGATGTGCAATTTCTAGCTGTGAACCGTATCAGGCTTTGCTATCCAATCCTTAGTGTTGAATGAGTTGCAGGTATAGTTCTGCTCTTTAGGAGATGGACAACAATCTTTGTAAAGAAATATGTGTTGTTTGCCTTTATGGCAAAATAGGAAGGAAGAGAGGAAGGAGGGAGCGAGGGAAGGAGAGAAGGGAGGGAGGAAAGGAGAAATGGAAGGAAGAGAAGGAGGGAGGGAAGGGGGAGGGAAGGAGGAAAGGAAGGGGAGAAAAAAGAGGGCTCTTGAAGTATGTTGAAACCCAAGACCCAAGTGTTGGGGTGGACCTATCCCTGCTGGAAGAACACAGGGCCTTTGGCCTGAGTATTTGCCTAAGAACTCTGGGAAGTGATTCCCCTTGAGTGATATCTGACAGAACTCAAGCCCAGGCAGATGTCACAGGATGCACCTGTCCCGTGGGTGTGAGGGCCAGGACTCAGGGCACTCGATGAGAGAAGGCTGAGGACATGAAGCCACAAGCATGTGTGCCTGAGTGCCACCCCATTTCTCTGCATGGGGGACTCACCCGCTCTTCAAGGCCTTACTCAGGTGTCCCCATTCCCCCTACTGTGGCCCCACAATTCTTCCCTCAACCACCATACATATCATACTGTTTTGTGATTATTGTCAATGCAGGTCTCCCCTACTCAGATAACAAAAATAAAACCAACAACAACCAGCAGCTACCACTCACTGCAGGCTTGTCACGTGCCAGGTATTGTGTCAAGTGCTTTACCTCAGGAAGTAGGTACAATTATTTCCATTTTATAGGTGCAGAAACTGGGGCTCAGAGAAATTGAGTCATTTGCCCAAGGTCACACAGCTAAAGGGGACTCAAACTCAGCTTTATCTTCTCACAAAGTAGCTGTTTTAACCATGTTTCTAACTAGCACTATCCCCCTGTGCCTAGCAAATGGCCTGGCTCTTCGGCAATGCTTGTTGAAAGAATACTCATCACTCTAATCTTTGGCTTTCCTCACAGGCTGGTGGTCTGCTACTGTCTTCCAGTAACTTGCTTTTCTCATTCACTCCCAAAAGGTATGGTGGACCAAGAGTTCAACCTTGTTTGCTTCAAGCCACAGACATCTTTCCTCATCCCAGAAAGACGTGGTTTAGCCTTATACCAGGAGCTGGGAGATCCCAATTCAAGATCCAGCTCCAACTGTGTGACCTTAGCCAAAGCACTCAACCTCTCTGAGCCTCAGCCTCTTCATAGGTCAAATGGAGAAACCACCTACCCTACAGGGGAGGCATCTGAAAGTGCTCAGCAAATGTTCCTTTCCTAGTTGTAGTTCTCCAGGAGGAGGTCAAATAATTCTTCTGGTGGTCCTCTGAGGCAGGCTGGAATCTCAACATGGAGCACCAGGACATAGGCAGACGTAGGGCCCAGGGGGAGCAGCAGGCCTCCCTGCAGGGCCAAGCGAATGACTCCTGGGAGAGGCTGTGTCTAGGGGGAAAGGGTGGTCCTACTGTTTAGACTTTCTCCTCAGTCAACACCTTAAGCCCTGACTACGGACCATGACCATGACACGGAGGCTGATTCACCATCAAAACCCACTTTCAGACCCCCATGGGGCACCTACTGGTTGGGTGGTTCAGGAATGAACCAGCCCCCTCCCCTACACCCATTCTAGGGGTGGGACATGACATAAATGAATCTGTATTTCCGAAGTTTACAAGGCACTTTCAGAACCATATCTTTCTTGCTCCTCATCACAGCTCTCAATTCAGTCCATTATTTGAGTGTCTCCTGTGGGCCAGGCATTGTGCTAGGAGCTGGGTGAGAGGGAAAGCAGGTACTGTCCACATTTAACAGTGAGCTGACTGAGACCCAGGAAGTCAGGTAGCACGGCCAGACTTGAACCCAGTGACTCTGACTCTCAACACCCAAACTCTTTCTATTACTAACTCTTTTCCAGTCAGAGAGGATAACTCTGTTTGCCATGGAAGACAGAGAAACAATGGGAAAAGAATTGGGGGATGGCGCAGAGGCAGCCTGGGAAAGAGGAGTAAGGTGGGAAATCTGGGAAGGCTTCGAGGAGGAGGTAACAGTGGGCTTTGAACATTGATTGCTTTGACTGTTTTGTTTTTTGAATAACTTCCCCCACCTCCATGACAGAAGCAACACAAATTCTTTACAGTAAATCGAGGAACATGAAAAACAAAGAATAAAAACAAAACCTCCTGACATTCCTACCACCAAGAAATAACTGCTGTGGGCATATGAGCCTTTATCCTTCATTGTTTTTCTATCCACAAATACTTTGTTTCATACAAACATAACATCAGGCAATAGAGGCTGTTTTATGACCTGTCCCTCACACTCGAGGGTGGGGCACAGTTCTCCCTCTCCAGGAAGCAACTATGAATGTCCCCCTCCCAGCTTCTCTCTAAGGAAGGAGGAGGGTGCCTCTGACTGGTGAATATGGAAAAGGAACCACACATGCCTGCCATCCTCTCTCAGCCATCTGGTAGACCTGAAAATTTCACTAATACAGGGGTGTGGAACTAGCAAGTTGCTCCTCGTGGGCCATCAGAAAGCCACCTTTTCCAATCACCTTTATCTCCATCTCTCTGCTTTCTGTACCGTTTCTCAATAAGTTCCAAATTGTCAAAAGGAAGGAGGTTGTTTATTAGCCTTGAAAACTCCAAACAACAGTGTAAAATTTTTGACATTGTGGAAGCTAAAAATGAGATGGAGTCATTTATGCCAAGCCCGGAACATCATGGCTGTTTTCACAAGGCAAATGTTTAAGATATTAAGTAACCTAAATCTTAGAAATAATAACTAGCTTGTCTCTTTAAATTTTTGTGTAACAGCCCTACATTCCAGACGAGCTGGCGTCTAGCTATTTGGAAACTTGGTCACAGGCACTGACCCCTTGAGTCCTGAATCGTTTGTCTTCTTAGTCAAACACAATTCTGAGGAAGAAAGGATTTCAAGAGACATTTTGATGAATATCCGAAAGACTCATCGAAACTGCTTGGACTTCCCTGATTTTCTTTGTTCCTTGGTTTGTAAAAACCTCGTATTGCCTCATCTTGGGTAAAACACCCAGTCTCATACTGTGTGTTGTCCAATTATCAAATTGTATGATTGAGTAATAAATCTCCAGCATTGTTTTAATTCTTAGAAATTATTCAACAACATTTTAGCCAACAATTTTTCTAAGATAACGTTTTAAATGGCTGTTTTATATGGCTTAATCGTAGTTTACTTGACTATTCCCTAGTGTCAGACATCTGGGTTTCCCATACCCCACACCCCCCAATATTCTGAAATATAAATAACTCTGGGGGAAAAGAACATCCCTGAGGGTAAATCTGTGTACACATGCCATGACCCTGATGGATGGGCCTTTGAAAGATGGGGTTAGAGGGTCAGTGGGACCAGCTAGATTCATGGGTTGGCAAACATTTCTATAAAGGGCCAGATGGAAAATATTGTCAGCTCCGTGGGTCACGTGGTCTCTGTTACAACTATTCAATTCTGCCATTGTAGTGTGAAAACAGCCATAAACTATACTAAATGAAGGAGCATGGCTGTGTTCCAAAAACAGGAGTTGGCCTGCAGGTCATAGTTTGCCAAACCCTGAGCTACAGCAAAGATGGGAAAGTGCAGGATATGTTAGGGAATACAAAACTATACTCTGCAGTATACGCATGGGGGCAGGGAAGCAAAAAGAGACCTACAGATGCCGCTGAAAAGAAATAAGAGGTATTAACTCCTTGTGGCAGATACTGAATATCCATTTCCCCCCTTTCCACAACAATAGCTGGACATGTGCCTACCAGAATAAAGATTACATTTGCCAGCCACTGTAATAGCTAGGGGTTGTAAGTGGAAGTATCTAGTGGCAGCTTCTGAAAACTGTCCTTGAAACACAGCTGGCATATAATCTTTGTCCCTTTTACTCTTTATCCCTTTCTTAATCCAACTAGCTGGAATGTGGATGTGATGGTAGGAGCTAGAGTAGCAATATTTGACCATGAGGGGATCTTGGGAAGGTTAGTTATACTGAGATTCAACTTCTCAACATCAACAATATAAATTAGAAAAAAACAATGAATAATATATTCAAAAGGCTGAAAGAAAATAAATATCAACTTAGAATTCTAAACCTACCTAAATATTTAAAATCAAGGGCTTAATCAAGACATTGTCAGACAAAGACTAAGTTTACCACTCCCAGATTCTTGCTGAAAGAACTTTCTTGATCTCCCACATCAAGAAAAGGAAACTGCACACAGAAGGAAGGAAAGAATCAGAGAAAAAATTATTAGCAAGGAAACTGGTAAAAATGTGAGTAAATCTAAACAAGTATTCTCTAAGATAATAATAACTAATCTGAGATGTACACACCCAAGGTAGAATTCAAATTCATACTGAACAATAATAACACATCAGACGAGAGCGCTGAAATTAAAGCATCCTAAAATCCTTGTATTATTCAGGAGGAGGGTTGTTATAGTTTGAATTGTGTTCCCCCCAAAATATATGTTGTAAATCTTATCTGTGGTATGTTTGGATATAATCCCATTTGGGAATAGGGTTTTCTTTGTTATGTTTATGAGGCCATATCAGTGTAGGGTATGTCTTAAGCCAATCACTTTTGAGATATAAAAAGAGCAGGTTAGGCACAGAAGCAAGGAAGCACAGATGGGGGAAGATAGATGCCACATGGAGATCACCAATGAACCAAAGAAGGGAAGCTGAAAGAGACAGGATTTTCCCCTAGAGCAGAAAGAGAAAGCCTCCCCTAGAGCTGGCACCCTAAATTCAGACTCCTAGCCTCCTAAACTATGAGAAAATAAATTTCTGTTCATTAAAGCCACCCACTTGTGGTATTTCTATTATAGCAGCAGTAGATGACTAAGACAAGGGTAGAGATATAAATTAATTTATTAATTAACTTTAGACTTCATTAAAGAAGTTAAATGTTAAAATGTTAAAGATCACTAAAATAATAAAAATAGGATGTACAACTTCCAAAATATCAAAAGGAAAAAAAAAGGAAGAGATAAAGAAAATTTGATCAATTAAACAGGGAATAGGAAGGAGCAAAGAAAAGGCAGGGTAAATAACACAAAATAGGATGTAAGTAAGAATAAAAGCAAATCGACCATATAAATAATCACAAATAATATAAATGGACTAAATTTGCCACTTTAACAAATTGAAATATTAAAAATTTAATCTTTAACATACTGGATTTTTAAAAATTTGATCTAGGCATCTCAAATCACTGAAATAGTGACAGTAGACTTAAAAAAAATTTTTTTATTTTGTTATAACTATAGACTCACAGGAAGTTAGTACACAGAATCTTGTGTACTCTTCACCCAGGTTCTACCAGTGATGACCTCTTATATAACTTAGTATAATATCAAAACTAGGAAATTGACTTTGACACAATACTACTAGTTAGACTACAGATTTTATTCAGTTTTCACTATTTTTTATACATGTTCATGTATTTTCATGCATATATGTATTTGAATATTTCTATGCAATTTTATCCTATGTATAGATGCATGTAACCACCACCATAATCAATACACAGAGCTGATACATCACCACATAGAAATTCCCTTGTGATACCCTTTTATGTTTGTAAATTTTTTAATAAATGATGCTAAGGCAATTGGGTAACCATTTGAAAAAAAGATAAAATAAGGTTCATGTCTCACATCATACAAAAGAATATTTTTTTAACTGCATGACGAAAATCACCACAAACAATGCCAAAGACAATTGGACAAACTAGGAAAAAACTTTTCCAAAATACCCCACAGACAAAGAGCTACTATCCCTAATATATACAGAACTCTTAAAAAATGGAAGAGCAGGACTTCAGTTTCTGCTTCAATTCGTAAATAGCTTGGAAGTTGTCACTTTTGTTCTTACAACTAGAAAAAGCTGAAGGAACTGAAAATCAATAACTTTTCTTGGAGCCATCAGAGAACTGAGGTTTCAGGGCAAACCATCACCCTGATATCTGGAGAGACAGGTGAATCCAGAGAGTCACAGCTGAGATCTGTGTACTTGGAGCAGAGCTGCTGGAGCTATAAACTGGTAGAAACACTTAGACGGTAATTCTGGCGAATTGCTAGAGGCTGAGTGTGAACTAGTATGAGAGTGAGAAACTCCTGGGGGCCACAGCCTTAAAGGGGCACCCACACTTTCTTGAGTTTTATCTCCAGGAACTCCACTAGAAAGATCCCCTTAGGGATTTGGTAGGGGGAGGAAAAGAGTAACTATTGTGTAACAGACCCAGAGACTTCTTCATAACAACAAAAAGGCCTACTCTACAAGGGAAAAGACTTTACCAGGAGGGCATTTCTCCTCTCTAGCTCCCTCTAGCCTTCCTGTCTCATCTAAAGTGGGGGAAAAGCTAGGAAATACTTAAGAAGGCCACAGCTCGAAGACAGAGGCCCACTAAAAGACTGAGATTTAATCATAAGATTATAGAATGCTTCTCCTGCCCCTCGCCTTACCACCACTCCAACAGGGGCTCCAGCATAATCACTGGATTACAGCTGAAAAAGCTGCCAGGCACAGACTATCCAAGGAGGATATATAGGGAAACCCAAAGTCAACAGGGGAGACAAAAAACAAGGACACTAGAGGAATGTGAAACCTCTGGCATCTACATCCACAGCAAACATTAAATGCAGTCCAATTCCTCACCAGTAGAGGGCTATTTACCATCATTCTTATTACTTGGATACATCAGGTCCAGTTTCAATAAAATATTACAATGGATACTAAAGGCAAGAAAAAACACAGTCTAAAGCGAGCATCAGAGCTAGACTCAGATATGACAAAGATGTTGGAATTATCAGAAAGGGAATTTAAAATAACTATAACTAATATATTAAGGTCTCTAATGGAAAAAGTAGACAATATGCCAAGAACAGATGGGTAATGTAAGCAGAGAGATGGAAACTCCAAGAAAAAATCAGAAGGAAATTCTAGAAATAAAAAACCACTGTAACAGAAATAAAGAATTTATTTTTGGGCTCACCAGCAGACTGGATATGGAGAAAGAAAGAATCAGTGAGCTTAAAGATATGCCAATAGACACTAACTGAAAAGCAAAGAGAAAAAATAATGAAAAATCTAGAACAGAACACCCACGAGCTGTGGGGCAATTTCAAAAGATGTAACGTGTATAATTGGATTACCAGAAGGAGAAGAAAAAGAGAACAGAGCAGAAGACATGTCTGAAGGAATAATGGCCAAGAATATTCCAAAGTTAATGACAGACACCAAACCACGAGTCTAGGAAGCTCAGAGAATACCTAGCAATATAAACATATTTTAAAATCTACATTTAGGCATATCATATTCAAAATGCAGAAAACCAAATACAAAGAGAAAATCTGAAAGAAACGAAAGGGGTGGAGAGGGGAATCTTACCTATAGAAGAACAAGGAAAAAATTACAGCAAACTTCTATTAGAAGCCATGCAAGCAAGATGACAATGGAATGAAATTTTTCAAGAAAAACAAACACCAAAACAGAATTCTATATTCAGGTAAATTATCCTTCAAAAATGAAGGAGAAATAAAGACATTCTTGGACAAACAAAAACTAAGGGAATAGCTGCTGAGGTTGCTTATGTACAATCAAACACCTCATGGGATTTGGTTCCTTGGTTTGGAGGTTTAGGGTTATGGTTTCATGGGACCTCCCAGATAATTGGCCTAATAATGTGTTTAGTGCTTCTGTACTACCTCCTAGTTCATTGTGTAGTGCATAGGGACTTAAAAACTTGCAAGCATCCATACAAGGCATGACAATTGGTCGCTATTCGCCTGGAGCAACAGAGGAAGAAGAAGAGCCAGGAATAGAGGATGAAATGAATGTGTAGCTAATTGCCTCCACGAACAACTGCCTCCTCTGCCATGAGACTAGAAGAAATGGATAGTGCCCAGCTACTATTACTGAACATTTAGATCAAGGATTCTATAGAAGAATCCTGATCAAAACAGGGAAAATGCAAAACAAAATTTCAAATTCTCATGGAATCCAGATTTTCTGGAGCCATGGAGGCTGAATGAACCCCTGAAACTATTACCCTGAGATAATCTTTAAACCTTAAACCAAAAATATCCCCTGAAGTCTTCTTAAAACCAAACAATAGTTTAGCTTAACTAGTAAAGCATGTCTGCCTTGAGCATGATGCTCTTTTAAGATCTATCTATCTATATGGGATCAAACTGACAACAGCAACTCAAAAAATTAGGAACCTTAGGTGGCAGGGAGGAACAACTCAGAAAAGGAGCGTGAGAATGGTTGCACAACTTGAAGAATGTAATCAATGTCACTGAATTGTACATGTAGAAATTTGTGTATGTTTTGCTGCATACATTCTCAACTACAACAAAATAAACAAATTTATAAAAAACGAAATAAAGAAACTTAAGGGAATTCACTGCCAGATCTCCCCTGCAAGAAATGTTAGAAGAAGTTCTTCAGGGAGAAGGAAATCATATAGATGAGAAATTCAGATCTACATAAAGAAAGGAAGAGCATCAGAAAAGGAGCAAATGACAGTAAAATAAAATATTTTATTTTTCTTATTTGTAATTGATTTAAAAGATAATTGTTTAAAGTAAAATAATAATGCATTGGGTGGTTATAGCATATGAGTAAGCAAAATGAACGACAGCAATGTCCTAAAGGGCAGAAGGGAGGAGGTGGGAACACTTATGCTACACATGAAGCAGTATAGAATTATGTGAAGATGGACTTAAATTAGTTAAAAGTATATATTGCAGACTCTAGGGAAACCATTTAAAAAATTTTAAGAGAAGTATAATTGATATGCTAAGACAGGAGAGAAGATGGAATTATATAAAATCTTTGATTAAAACCAGAGAAGGCAGAAAAAGAGGGGGGAAAAACAGAACAAATAAAATGAATAGAAAATAGTTCCAAATTAGTAGTGAATATTAATCCACTTTGCATATGAATCATTTAAATACACAAAAGACAGATTTTGAGAGTGGATAAAAAAACAAGACCCAGCTATGTGCTCTCTACAAGAAGTCTACTTTAAATGTGAAGACTCAGATAGGTTAAAAAGAAAGGGACAGAAAAAAGACATGCCTTGCTAAAGCTAATCAAAAGAAAGCTGGAGTAGCTATGTTAATGTTAAAGCAGATTTAAGAACAAGGAAAATTATCAGAGATAAAGAGGGGCATTATGTAATGATAAAGAGGTCAATTTTTTTTTTTATTGTGCTTTAGGTGAAAGTTTACAGCTCAGATCAATTTCTCATTCAAAGATTTATAAACATATTGCTTTGTGACATTAGTTGCAATCCCCAATGTGACAGCACACTCCCCCTTCCCACCCCGAGTTCCTTGTGTCCATTCAACCCATTCCTGTCCCTTCCTGCCTTCTCATCCTGGTTTTGGATAGGAGCTGCCCATTTGGTCTCGTATACATAATTGAACTAAGAAGCACATTTCCTCACATGTATTTTTTTGTTTGTTTGTTTCACAGTCCTGTCTAATCTTTGTCTAAAGAATGGGCTTCAGGAATGGTTTCAGTTCTAGGTTAACAGTGCATCTGGGGGCCATAGTTTGCTCTGTCTGGGACTCTCTGTTGTGTTCCCTGTCAGGGTGGTCACTGGTGGTAGCCAGACACCATCAAGTTCTTCTGGCCTCAGGTTGGTGGACTTTCTGGTTTATTTGGTCCTTTTGTCCTTTGGGCTAGTATTTTCCTTGTGTCTTTGGTTTTCTTCATTCTCCTTTGCTCCAAGTGGGATGCGACCAACTGATGTATCTTAGATGGCCACTTGCAAGCTTTTAAGAACCCTGACACTGAGGGGTCAATTGTTTAAGAAGACATAACAATTTTAAATGTGTCAAAATACATGAAGCAAGAACTGATAGAAGTGCAAGAAGAAATAGACAAATCCATTATTATAGTTAAAGACTTCAACACCTTTTTATCAGTAACTGACAGATCCAGCAGGCAGGAAATCAGTAAGGTATAGTTGAACTAAACAGCATCATCAATCAACTGGATCTAACTGACATTTATAGAGTATTTTATCCAATGACAGCAGAACGCACTTTCTTTTCTAGCTCACATAGAATATTCACCAAGATAGACCACATTCTAGGCCATAAAACACACCTCAATAAATTTAAAAGAATAAAAATCATACAAAGTATGTTCTAAGACCACAACAGAATTAAACTAGAAATCAGTACCAGAAAGATAAATAGAAAATCCCCAATAGCTGGAGATTAAAGAACACATTTCAAAATAACACATTGGTCAAAGAAGTCTTAAGAGAAATTTTTAAAATTTTTGAATTACATAAAAGTACAGCTTATCAGAATTTATGGGATGCAGCAAAAGCAGCTCTTAGAGGGAAATGTATAACATTAAACTCATATATTAGAAAGGAAGTAAGATTCAAGATCAATATTCTAAGCTTCTATTTTATAAAATTAATGAAAGAATAGCAATTTAAGCCTAGAGTAAGCAGAAAAAAAAATTAGAGCAGAAATAAATGAAATTGAAACAGAAAAATAATAGACAAAGTCAAAAAGCCAAAAGTTGTTTCTGTGAAAAGATTAAAATAAATAAAAAATAAAACTCTAGCCAGGATAAGCAAGCAGAACAAAGAGAGAACACAAAGATATTAGAAATAAAAGAGGGGTCATCACAACTGATCTCATGAACATTAAAAGGATAATCAGTGAATACTATGAAGAACTCTATGCTCATATATCTGATAATGAAAATTAAATAGACCAATTCCTTGAAAGATACAAACTACCAAAATTCAGACAAGGAGAAACAGATCATCTGAATGATCTGTTAAAGAAACTGAATTAATAACCTTCCAAAAATGAAAGCACCAAGAACAGATGGTTTCACTGATGAATTCTCCAAACATTTAAGAAAGAAATAATACCAATTCTCCACAATTTCTTCCAGAAAATAGACACAGAAAGAACTCTTCCTAACTTATTCTATGAAACCAGTATTACCCTACTACCAAAACCAAACAAGGACATTCCAAGAAAGGAAATCTGTGGACTAATATCTCTCATGAACAGAAATGGAAAAATCCTCAACAAAATATTAGCAAATCAAATCTAACAATGTACAAAAATAATTTTATACCATAACCAAGTAGGACTTATTCCAGGTATGCAAGGCAGGTTCAACATTCAAAAACCAATTAACGTAACTGACCACATAAACAGGCTTCAGAAGAAAAATCACACGATCATATCAACTGATACAGAAAAGACATTTCACAAAATCCAATACCCCTTCATGTGAAAACTCTCAGCGAATTAGAAATAGAGGGAAACTTCCTCAATTCGATAAAGAACACCTGCAAAACCCTGCAGCTAACATTGTATTTAATAGTGAGACACTGGATGCTTTACTCCTAAGATCACGAACAAGGCAAGGATGCCTTTCTCACCATTCCTACTTGACAGTTAACTGGAAGTCCTAGCTAGTGCAATATGATAAGAAAAGGAAACAAAAAGCACACAGATTGTGAAGGAAGAAATAAAATTGTCTTTGATCACAGATGACATGATCATCTATGTAGTTTAGAATTCCCAAGAATTGACCAAAAAAAAAAAAAACTGTTACTAATAAGCGATTATAGCAAGATTACATACAAAAATCAATTGCTTTCCAACATACCTGCCCACTGCTGTGAGCTAATTCCAACTCATAGCGACCCCATAGAGTTTCTGAGGCTGTAAATCTCTATGGAAGCTGTCACGGATTGAATTGTGTCCCCCAAAAAATGTGTGTAGCAACTTGGCTAGGTCATGATTCCTAGTATTGTATGATTGTGTTATCTGATGTGATGTCCTTATGTGTTGTAAACTCTACCACTATGATGAGATTATATGTGATCTCCTTAAGTGTTGTAAATTCTATCACTGTGATGAGGTTATACTGATGAGGTTGACAAGATTAGATAGTGTCTTAATACAATCTCTTTTGAGATATAAAAGAGAAAAGCAAGCAGAGATACATGGGAACCTCACACCACCAAGAAAGCAGTGCTGGGAGCAGAGCGTGTCCTTTGGACCTGAGGTTCCTGCGCTGAGATGCTCCCAGACCAAAGGAAGACGGATGCATCACAAGGACCTTCCTCCAGAGATGACAGAGAGAAAGCTTTTTCCTGGAGCTGACACCCTGAATTTGGACTTGTAGCCTACCGGACTGTGAGAGAATAAACTTCTCTTTGTTAAAACCATCCACTTGTGGCATTTCTGTTGGAGCAGCACTAGATGACTGAGACAGAAGCAGACTGCCAAACCTTTCTCCCACGGAGCTGCTGGTGTTTTCGAACTGCTGACCTTTTGGTTTAGCAGTTGATCACTTTAACCACTGTGCCACCGCGGCACCTTCCAATATACCAGCAAGATACAATTAGAATTGGAAATTTGAAAACAGTGTGATTTACAATAAACCCCACTGCCATCGAGTCAATTCCAACTCATAACAGCCCTTTATGGAGTAGAACTGCCCCATACAGTTTCCAAGGCTATAAATCTTTATAGGAGCAGACTGCCACATCTTTCTCCCACGGAGCAGCTGGTGGGTTTGAACTGCTGACCTTTCAGTTAGCAGCAGAGAATTTTAACCACTGCACCACAAGGGCCCATTTATTATTTACAATTGTACCACGCCAAAAAATAAATTCTTATCTATGACTCTAACAAAATATGTGCAGGATCTATATGCTGAAAACTACAAAATTCTGTTAAAAGAGATCAAAGAAGATTTAAATAAAGTAGAGATATTTTACGTTCATGAATTGGAAGACTCAATATTGTTGAGATGTCAATTCTTCCTAACAGAATCCAAGCAAGTTATTTTGTAGATACCAACAAATTGATTGTAAAGTTTATGTGGAAAGGCAAAAGACTCAGAATAGCCAACACAATACTGAAGAAGAAAGTCAAAAGACTGGTACTACTGGGCTTCAAGACATACTATAAAGCTACACTAGTCAATACAATGTGGCACTGGCAAAAGATCAGACACATAGATCAACAGAACAGAATGGAGAGCCCAGAAACAGACCCACACAAATAAAGTCAACTGATCTTTGACAAAGGAGCACAGGCAATTCGATGGAGAAAGGATAGCCTTCTCAACAAAACGGTGCTGGAACATCTGAGCATTGTGTGCAAAAAAAACTAAAAAATTAACCCAAAATGGATTATAAAACTAAATGTAAAATGCAAAACTATAAAACTTCTGGAAGACAACACAGAAGAAAATCTAGGCGATCTTTGGTTTCGCAATGAGTTTTTAGATCCAATACCAAAACCATGATCCATGAAAGAAAATATGAGTAAGTTGAACCTTATTAAAATTAAAAACTTCTGCTCTGCAGAAGATGCTGTTAAGAGAATGAAGAGACAAGCCACAGACTGGGAGAAAATATTTGCAAAACACACACCTAATAAAGGGTTGCCATGAGTTGGAACTGACTCTACAGCAATAGTTGTTTTTTTTTTTTTAATGTACAATGAACTCTTAAAACTCAACAGTAAGAAACCAAATAACCTAATTAAAAAGTAAGCATATGAGCTGGACACCTCACTGAAAAAGATATGTAGATATAAGCATATAAAAGATGCTCAACGTTGTACATCATTAGGGAATTGCAAATTAAAACAATGAGATACCATTACTCACTTATTAGAATGGCTAAAATCCAAAAACACTGACAACATGAAATGCTGGTGAGGATGTGAAATAACAAAACCCTCGTTCATTGCTGGTGGGAGTGCAAAATGGTACAGCCACTTTGGAAGACCGTTTGACAGTTTCTTACAAAGCTAAACATAGGCTTACCATTTGATCCAGCAATCATTGTTTTCAGAGTATTTACTCATCTGAATTGAAAGTTTATATCCGCACAAAAACCTTCACATAAAAATTTATAGCAACTTTATTCATAATTGCAAAAAAATTGAAAGCAACCACAATGCCCTTCAATAGGCGAACGGATAAACAAATTGGGATACCCACACAATGGAATATATTCAGTGAAAAAAAGAAATGAGCTATCAAGCCACAAAAACACATGGAGGAACCTTAAATGCATATTGCTAGGTGAAAGAAGCCAGTCTGAAGGACTACATGCTGCATGATTTCAAATATAGGACATTTTGGAATAGGCAAAACTATGTCGTTGTTGTTGTTAGGTGCCATCAAGTCAGTTCTGACTCATAGTGCCCCTAGGTACAACAGAACAAAACACTGCCCAGTCCTGCGCCATCCTCACAATGGTTGCTATGTTTGAGCTCATTGTTGCAGCCACTGTGTCAATCCATCTTGCTGACGGTCTTCCTCTTTTTCACTGACCCTCTAAAAAGCAGAGGGCAAAACTATAGACACAGTAAAAAGATCAGTAGTTGCCAGAGGTTCAGGGAGGGAAGGGACAGGAGGGGTGAATACGTAGGATTCTGTATGATTCTATAATGGCGAACATATGACATTATACATTTGTCAAAACTCATAAAAATTTACAGCAGAAAGAGTGAACCTTAATGTATGCAAAGTAAAAAAAAAAAAAAAACATTTAGGAGATCAGGAGGTCCCAGGATAGAATGCAGAATGTGACAGAACAGTCTGACTGTATTACAAATGTTTGAAAAAGCCCCACTGAATGCGGTGGGGGGAAAAGGTGCTGACCTAAGCAACTCTGGAAATGAGTGGAATCTGTAAAACAAAAGGCAAAAGAAGCTAGACATAAGCACTATAGTTGATAAAGTTGTTTCCCACGGGGTTTGTTGTTGTTAGGTGCTGTCGAGTCGATTTCACCTCATAGTGATCCAATGTGACACAGCAGAACTGCCCCAGAGGGTTTTCTAGGCTGTGACAGAGTAGAACTGCCCCAGAGGGTTTTCTAGGCTGTGACAGAGTAGAACTGCCCCAGAGGGTTTTCTAGGCTGTGACAGAGTAGAACTGCCCCAGGGAGTTTTCTAGGCTATAATCTTTACGGGAGCAGGCCGCCAAGGTCTTTTCTCCCACAGCCTTGGGCTGGGTTTGAACCGCTAATCTTCTGGTTAGTAGCCGAGCGCTTAACTGTTATGCCACCAGGACTCCTTTGGTGTCTAATAACATTCTCCAATAAAAGGAAATTAAGTTCCTTGGAGAAATAGCGGATTTTATGACTGGGTCTGGAAATACAAGAGCCTGGAGCATCTTGTAGTGCTAGAAAAAAGTAAGAAAGAAAGAAAATGCTCAAAAACGGATAGGTCTTATCAAAAGAACACAGGAGCCAACCTGAAAAAGCTTGCAATGGCCAAAGCTGAAATAATTTGAGCAAGAAAATAATAATAGTATTGGATTATAACCCATAGACCAAAATGAATATCCATGAGTCCATGTTGATATAGACAGCTGAAAAAAATAAATAGAAGGGGAGAAGAGACACCTTTTCCTTTCAGAAGAATTTCAATTAATAAATGTAGAAGAAGGAAATAGAAAATTCCCATTAGACAAACACCATGGTGATAATTGTATCAGTAAGATCCACCAATGATGCTAAAATTAGTGGGTGAAAGTTTGAGGAGAAACGGGATATTTGCATAGTTTCAAGGTATCTCCCCCAAGATATTTATTAGTTGCAAAGAGAAACATAGCAACTTTATAGTAGAGAATCCCAGCTTAACCAAGACACAGTTAAGCCAAGTGATCAAGGTTAACCTCCCCAGGACTAATGCATACTGACATCATGAACTCCCTGATATGATGCATTGAAAAGGCAACAACACTATTTCTGTTGTGTTCTTGCCAAAAAAAACCCCACATAATCTCCATCTAATCATGAGAAAACCTCAAACAAACCCAAACTGAGGGACATTCTGTAAAATAACAGGCCAGTTCTCTTTAAAACTTTCAAGCTCCTGAAAAAAACAAGGAAAGACTGAGCGAGGAACTAACTGTCACAGATTGGAGGAGACTAAGAAGATAAACTATAACTAAATGTAATGTGGGATCCTGAATTGAATTCTGGACCAGAAAAAGGACATGAGTGGAAAACCTGGTGAAATGCAAGTAAGGTCTGTGGTTTGGTTAATAGTGTTGTCCTGATATTAATTCTCGTTTTGATCATTGTAGCACGGTAATGTAAGAGGTTAATATTAGGGAAAGAAGCTGGCTGGAAGGTATACAGAAGCTCTCCACACTATTTTGCAACTTTTTTTGATAAGTCTAAAATTATTTGGGGGGCAGTGGTGATTCAGTAGTAGAATTCTTGCCTTCCATGAGGGAGATCTGGGTTCAGTTCCTGGCCAATGCACCTCATGCTCAGCCACTACCCATCTGTCAGTGTAGACTTGCATGTTGCTATGATGCTGAAAAGGTTTCAGTGGAGTTTCCAGAATAAGATGGACTAGGAAGAAAGACCTGGCAATCCACTTCTGAAAATCAGTCAGCGAAAACCCTATGTATCTATAATAGGCAAGTATATAGAGATCAAAGTTTATTTTTGGTTACCATATGCAGGTGGGAGGGAGAGAAAAGGGGGAACTCACTGCTCAGGGGACACTGAGCTAATGTTAAAAGTGATGGGAAAATTTGGAAATGAATAATGGTAATGGTTGAACAACATGATAATCATATCTAATGCCACTGAATTGTGCAAATAAAGAATATTGAAATGGCAAATGATTTTTACATATATATTTACCACAATAAAAAGAAAAAAACAGATACACGCACACACACACAAACCTTATGGATCAAAATGGTCCAGTTCTCAACTGATCACGGGGTGGCGCAGGAGCAGGCAGCATTTCATTTTGTTATGCATGGGGTAGCCACGTGTCGGGGCTGACTCAGTGTCAGCAAACAACAAAACAAAATGATTTCAAAATAAAAAGTTTTTAAAAACTAACCTATACAGTTTACAGGAGATACATCAAAGACACTAGCTTCCAGAAAGATTAAAACTAAAAGGATGGGAGGAAAAAAATAAAATAAACAAAAAAAAAACCAGGCAAATTCTAACCAAGAGAAACTATATAAAGCCATATTTATAAGAGAAAAAATAGGCTTTAAAACAAAAACCATTATTACGGAAAAACATTATCATTACACAGTGATGAAGTGAATAATTCATCAAGACATGTAATTCTAAACATGTACACATCTAATAAAAATACCAAAACTTATGAAACAAAAAGGACAGAGTTACCAGAAGAAATTGACAAATCAACTATCAAACCAAGAATTTTTCAACACAGCTTTCTCAGTATGTAATAGATAAACAGACAAAAATTATTAGGAATACTGATATTGATTAAGAAGCTTGATATAACAGACAAACATAAAACCCTGCACCCAACAATTATAAACTACATATTCTTGACAGGGATCACAACAGAGGGTCCCAGACAGACAGGGAGAAAAATGTAGAAAAAAATCCTAACATATAAAAAGACCAGACTTACTGGTCTGACAGAGACTGGAGAAACCCTGAGAGTATGGTCCCTGGACCCCTTTAACACAGAACTGAAGTCACTCCTGAGGTTCACCCTTCAACCGAAGATTAGACAGGCCCATAAAACAAAACAAGACTAAATGGGCACACCAGCCCAGGGGCAAGGACAAGAAGGCAGGAGGGGACAGGAACGCTGGTAACGGGGAACCCAAGGTCTGGAAGGGGAGAATGTTGACAAACCAATGTCGCAAAACAATATGTGTATTAATTGTTTAACGGGAAACTAATTTGCTCTGTAAACGTTCATCTAAAGTACAACAAAAAAACAAAACTACATATTCGTTCCCATACATGTAGAATATTTACAAAAAGTGACTATCTACTAGGTTATAAGGCCAAGTTCAACAAATAGCGAAGACCTGGTATTCCATAGATCTCAACAGTAGCAAGCCTGGGTTTGCCAGAGGTCATGTCGCTGCTTCCATCAGCCCAGTGTTGCAAAACCAACCCAAGTTAGATTCCACTGTCATTTACTGAGTAGCTCCTCCACGGTTCCAGGGTCTACACGAAAAGTTTGCTGTGGTCCTCCTCCAGAATGTTCACAGACCCTAAAAGGCTGCCCTCCCCCATACAGTCATATATCTTGGATCTATGCCCAAGAATGGAATTTGCTTACCTGAGTGGGTGACGGTAGATGTATATTCAGCTTTTGTAAATATTGCCTAGCAATTTTCCAACATAGTTGTGCCAACTTATTACTATTAAAGCTTATTATTTAAATATTAGATATGAAATTAAATTAATCTAATTTGTATTTTATTCAATATAAAATATTAAAGCAATTTAAAGCTAGCATCTTGTAAGAGTTCTGTTTGCTCCACATTCTTGATAACATTTAATGTTTTCCATCCTTTTACATTTCCATCACTTTAAAGGCCACCTCTGTGTGGAGACCCTCCCAGCCCACCCCCCATCTCAGACCCCGTGCTCTCCTCTGATACCAGTCTGGTATATTCAGTTGCCAGTATGACATCTCGCCTTGAATGTCTTGTAGCTATCTCCAGGATACCAGGTCTACGCAGAGCACTCAAGTCCTCTCCTCCCAAACGATTCCTTCCCCTGACTTCCTCATCCCTGTAAATGGCAACACTATCTACTCAGCTGCTCCAGCTCAAAACCCGTGATTCCTCCCTTTCCCTTACCTCCACATCCAACCCTGTAGTGAGGCTGCTGTGTACATTTCCACAGTAGATCCATAATCTGTCTCTTTTCACCTTCACCACCTCTTCCCTAATGCAAACCAACATTATTCTTGTCTGCCTGACTGCTCTCTATCACCACCTCTCGGCAGTCAGAGGGGATCTTCCTAAAAAGTAAATCAATCATATCGGCTCCCTGTGTAACGTCTTCCAGTGGCTCCCCAGTGCCCTGACATAAAATCCTAATGCCTCACTTTGGCCTGTAAGGCAGAGCGTGATCTAGCCCATCCCACCTCTCTGACCTTACCTCCTCCCCTAGAGGACTGACTACATTCCAGCCACTGCCTTTTCTTAAATACACCAGGCTTGTTCTTACCTCAGGACCTTTGCACTTGCTGTTCTCTCTGCCTGGGAAGCTCTTTGCCTGGCTACCTCCTGTCCATCTGTTTAGATCTTAGCCCAAGTGCCTTCTCCCAGTAAAAGGCCCTGCTTCATCATCTCAGCTAAAGTAGCTCCTCCCACACTCTAGACATCCTTTATCCCATCACTCCTTTCCATTTTCTATATATTTCTTATTTTCCTTATCTAAGGAGCCCTGGAAACCCTGGTGGCACAGTGGTTAAGAGCCGCCAACTTGGAAACCCTAGGGGGCAGTTCCACTCCGGAATCGACTCGGCAGAAATAGGCTTGGTGGGTTTTGGTTCCTTATCTAACCACTTACTTCCTTAATACTTGTCTCTTCCACTAGAGGGGCAGGGGCTGTGTGTCTCTAGTCCTCTTTTATGCCCCCACAATTTATAACTGCCTTGTCTAATATGGTAGCCATTAGCCCCATGTGGGTATTTAAATTTAAATTAGTTGAAATTAAGAGTTCAGCTCCTCAGTTGCACTAGTTACATTTCAAGTACCCAATAGCCACATGTAGCTAATGGCTATCATGCTGGGCATTGTAGCTGCAGAACATTTTTAACATCACAGAAAGTTCTATTGGACAGCATCAGCCTAGAACCTGGTTCTAGCACATAACCAACGAAAACCAAATCCACTGCGATCGAGTCGAGTCCAACTCGTAGCGACCCAATAGGGTTTCCAAGGCTGTAAATCTTTACGGAAGCAGACTGTCAACATCTTTCTCCCTTGGAGCAGCTTGTGAGTTCGAACTGCTGAACTTTTAGTTAGCATCCAAGTGTTTTAACCATTGCACCACCAGGGCTCCTTCTGGCATATAACAGGTACCCACTAATAAATGTGTTAAATTAATAACTAAGATAAAGATCTTGTTTATCCTCAACTTATGGGTGAGAAAAACCCATTAGAGAAGTTGTGTCACTGCCACAAGGCCACACAGCCACACAGTGGCCTAGCAAGGACTCGAACCCAGAGCTGTCTTGCTCCAAAGCAGTGACTATTTTTACCAAGTCAGCAGCCTCCTAGTCTTCCTGATCTTCCTACAGATCCTCCATCCTAAGCTTGTACCTAACTATTGGAAGACTGTAGACAGCTTCAAGGAAAAACTGTTGCCTGAAGAATTCAGGGATCTGGGATCAGTCCTGACTCCATCCCAGATTTGTTGGCCTTGTGACCCTGGACAAGTCCCTTTCCCTGTCTGCGCCCCGGATGTATCACTATAAAATGAGGAAACAGAGGCTGTCCGCTGAGGGTTGAGCATAGCAGGCAGGGGGCCTAGTGTAACTGAGTACACTCTCCAGATCCTGTTTGGCTTTGGGGCAGGCCAGCATGGGAACTGGGGGCCTCTGTGTCCCTCTCCCTCAGGTTGGCCTGACCTGCGATAAATAGCAGCTCAGGTTCTTCAGTGCCTACTGTATGCTTTTACAGATGAGAAAACAGACTCAGAGAGGTAAAGTAACTTGGCCAAAACTATCAGCGAGGAAATTGCAGAACTGGGACTCACACCATGCCTGCAACCATGGCATCCGAAGACTTCTGAATTGAATGGTAGATTGTTTTCTCCCCACTTCCAAGACCATGCCAGGGTTGTCTCCGGGCAGCAGTATGCGGGGCAGGGTCCAGTGGCCCTGAGGGCGGAGCCAGGACCCACAGGAATCATAGGGAGAAGGAGTAGACCCATGATAGGTGGTGAGCTCCCCGTCTCTAGAGCTGTGCAAGCTGGTGCTAGGCAGTCTGAGGGGCAGAGCGAGGGGGCCGAGTGGAAGCTCTCCCCGGCCCGCTCCCGCCTCCGGGGCGGCCTGGGCTCCAGGCGGCGCCGCTGGGGCAGGGCGGGGGCTGCTATTTCTGTCTAGTGAGCGCAGCCCGCGGCCAGGCGGGGGAGGGGGCGCCCGCGCCGCCATATTCCCTCCCGCCGGCGGCCCCGCGGCGCGCAGCCACCATGAGCACCGTCGCCTTCCACATCTCCAGCCTTCTGGAGAAGATGACATCCAGCGACAAGGACTTCAGGTGCGCCCCGCTGCCCGGCCCCCGCCTCTCCGCCCCTCATTGAAACTTCAGGCCTTCTTCTCCCTACCACAGCCCCGGCCCATCCCCCACGACCCAGCAGCCCCCCCGCCCCCCGCCTCTGCTCTCTGCAGTAAGCCCCCCGGCCCTCCGCTAAGACCCGTCCCCTGCCTCATCACCCCCACAGGCGCTTCCATTTCTCCCCTTATTGCAGTCTTGCCACTTTCCCATGACTCCAGTCCCTGCTTCATCTCCCACCGTGCAAGTTTAGCCCCTGCTTCTTATCCCCCCATGAAAGCCCCAACTCCGTTTGTGTGCCCGCTTCCTCTCCCTCTCATTGTTTATTTATGCCCAACCTTCAACTCCCTCCACTTGATGCCCCCAGGCCCTCTGCCTCAACCCACGGTGAAGTCTTCAGCCTCTCCCAGGGGATCCAAGTACCTGCCTCTTCTTCCAGAGTCCACATTGAAACCCCGCCCCTTCCTGGGACCCCAGCCTCTGGCTAGACTTTTTCACTGATACTCTCAGCTCTGTCCTATTCTCAAAATCACCCATACCACCTCCCTCCACTTCATCAGGGCCAGCCTCTCCCCTCCCAGGTTTGCCAGACACAGCCTGAAGCAAGGGGCTGGGCTGAGTCTACCTTTGCAGGCACAGGTAAGGTGGGTGGAGGGGCTTCTAGATTTTTCTGGTAATGAGGGACTGACCCTTCCCGCAACAGGTGTGCAGAAGCATAGGGAGGGTAATAGCACCCAGGGGCAATCTCTAAGTTTGTGCCCTGAAGTCCCCTTGGACTGGGGGGGAGGAGGGCAAGTGTCCTCTCTTAGCACCCCCATGCCTCTGCAGGTATGCCCCCATCTTTTCCTCCCCACCCCCAGCCTCATCTCTCCACTGTAACAGAGCTAGAAAGAATGGAGGAAACGTTTGTCCAACCCCTTTATCCTCAGGAGAAACAGGCCCAGGGAAGACAAGGGATTGGCTCCTAGTCATAGGTCAGTTCCGGACCCTGGGAGTGGAAAGGAGACATTAGAGGCCCACGTAGACACACCCACTTATTGAACATTCTATCATTTTGTCCCCATTTTACAGACATGGGAACCGAGGCTCAGAGGAGTAAATGGCTTAGGTGCAGTCTCAAAGCTAGGGAAGTAGAGGATTTAGAGTCCAATCCAGGTCAGTCTGTCACAGAGGCCAAGATCTTAGTGAGGACCTTCAATTCTAGCCACCCTGACAGGTGAGGAGACAGAGGCCCTGCCCCTGTGGGCTGACCCCTGTCGCCTCCTGCAACCCATTCCTTGGTACCCCTTCAGAGCCCACTACTTTAGTATAGTCTTGGAGCCAGATTCCTGGGTTCAAATCCCAGCACCTTCTCTTACTGGCTATGCGACCTTGGACAAGCTGCTTGACCACTGAGCCTTAGCTTCTGTTTTTATAAAATGAAGATAATGACAGTACTGACCTCATAGCGCTGGTTTGAGGTTGAAGTGAGTTAGTACATGGGAAGTGCTTAGAGTAGCAGGTAGCACACAGTAAGCACTCAACAAATGGGCACTATTATGATTCCCTGCAAACAGAAACCTGCCATGCCCTCTCCCCGTCTAGGACTTTGCTGGGAAGTTCTTTGTTTCCCCCTACCCTTTCGCCTGGCTAGCTCTTACTCAGTTGCCACCTCTTTGGGATGTCTTCCTGACACCCACACTGGGTTAGGCACCCCCCTCCCCAGCCAGCTCCCACAAACACCCTCCAAATATGTCTGCCGAATCATCTAATTGTCTGCCTTCTCGTGCCCTGGGAGACTCCGAGCTCCTGGACCACTGGTACTGTGCACTTTCTTTTTCTGCTTCCAGAGACTGTCCTGGGTATGCAGTAGGTGCTCAGTGAATGTTTTCTGAATGGACATTAATGGACTCTGAATGAGTGCTGGGTCCCAGGCTCCTTGCTGTGCTGGCCACTGTAATGTTTGGTCGTGATTGTTCTTCCTGGTTCTCCAGAGGCTTGCAGGGCTGAAGTGACGTGCCTAAGGTCACATAGCCGTGCCTAAGGTCACATAGCTATGCCTAAGGTCACATAGCTGGCCAGTGGCCAAGGTGAGATTTCTACCACTGCCCCTTGGGCTCCAGGTCCAGTCTGCAGGAGATGGAGGAGCTTGGCTGCCAGGTGCTACTGACTAGACCCTGAGAAACCCTTTCTGCCTCTTTCTGCTAGCAGCCCCGGGAACACTTAAAACCACCCTAGTGGTGTCTATTTTTAGTTCAGTTACAAGGGGGCTGGGTTGTGCTGACCAGCTGTCCAGGCACCCATGTGGCTGAGTGTTTCAGCTGAGTTGCCTCTAGAGTTTCCCTGGAATGAAACTGACACGGTCTTATCTGGCTCTGGGAGGTGGGCAGTGGCCACAGGTGGGGGTCCCAGGCAGGGTGTAGGAAGCCTTTGATCCTTGCACTTCTCGCCCCTGTCTTTGTGCAGGAGGCTGCTCCATTCCTATTTAGACACCAACAGTCAAAACAGTTCACTTCAGGAGTCATACAAGATAATTCCCAAATCTTTTTTTGAAAAAAAAAATAGTATTTGTTGAAGAGCCAGGGGACCTGGTAGGCTGATTCTCCTCTCAAATCGCTGTGACCTTGGGCAGTTCATGCAGCCCCTCTGAGCCTAGTTTCCTCATCTGCCTCAGGCTAAGAGCTGGTTGTCCCTTACCCTCCCTATCCCCCCAGGTATGATCCTACTTATATGAAATATCTAGAATAGGCAAACGTATAGAGACCAAAGTTTATTAGTGGTTGCCAGGGTGGGCAGGAGGGAGGGGGAAAGGAAGAGTTAGTGTTTAGGGGACACTGAGCTTTCTTTAAGGGTGATGGTATGATTTGGGAACAGATAAGGGTGATGGTTGAACAATATATGATGAACATAATTCATTGAACTGTATATGTGAAGATTATAGCAATGGCAGATGTTTTGTTGCATACATATTTACCACAAAAAAAAAAGTCTCCTGGAGCAACAGAGGAAGAAGGAGAGTAAAGAATAGAAGGAGGAAATGGAATATGTGGCTAATTGCCTCCATGAACAGCTGCCTCCTTTGCCATGAGACCAGAAGAACTGGATGGTGCCTGGCTACCATTACTGAACATTTTGTTCAAATATTCTGTAGAAGAATCCTGATCAAAAGGGGGAAAATGCAGAACAGAATTTCAAATTCCTGTGGAATCCAGGCTTTCTGGGGCCATAGAGGCTAGATGAATCTATTGAAACTATTGCCGGAGATAATCTTTAAATTTTAAACCAGACTATCCCCTGAAGTCTTCTTAAAACCAAACAGTAGTTTAGCTTAACTGATTAAAAAAAAAAAAAAAAAAGTCTGCCTTGAGCATTATGCTCTTTTAAGAACTATCTGTATGGGATCAAAGTGACAACAGCAACTGGAAAGGTTAGATAGGAACCTTAGGGGGCAGTGAGTTTATGTTAATGGGGGGAGGAACAAGTCAGAAAAGGAGGGTGAGAATGTTTGCACAACTCAAAGAATGTAATCAATGTCACTGAATTGTACTTGTAGCAGTGGTTGAATTTGTGTATGTTTGCTGTGTATATTCTCAACAACAATAAATAAAATTTAAAAAAAAAAGAAAGATTGTCCCTGGGAGACAAAATTGTCCCCAGTTGAGACCACTGGATAATTGAAGTCTGGAAGGGTGCACAATGTATATTTTGGTACTTAATACTCAAAAGTGGTGTAGTGGTTTAAGAGTTAACGGCTGCTAACCGAAAAGTCAGCAGTTCAGATCCACCAGGCGCTCCTTTGAAACCGTGGGGCAGTTCTACTCTGTCCTATGTGGTCACTATGAGTCGGACAAAAAAAACCCGAGGACAGTCTTCTAAAAATCAAACACCTATGCACTTCAAAAGACTTCACCAAAAGAGTAAAAAGAGAACCTACAGATTGGGAAAAAAATTTTGGACAGTGCAAGTCAGACAAAGGTCTAACCTCCATAATCTACAAGAAAATCCAACACCTCTACAACAAAAAGACAATCCAATTAAAAAATGGGCAAAAGAAATGAACAGACACTTCACCAAAGAAGACATTCAAGCAGACAACAGACACATGAGGAAATGCTCGCGATCACTAGCCATTAGAGGAATGCAAATCAAAACCACAATGACATACCATCTCACCCTGGCATTACTGGCACGAATCAAAAACAGTGGAAATAACAAATGTTGGAGAGGCTGTGGGGAGACCGGAACTCTTATGCACTGCTGGTGGGAATGGAAAAATGATACAACCATTTTGGAAAATGATACGGCGCTTCCTTAGAAAGCTAGAAATGGAAATATCATACGAACCAGCAATCCCACTCCTAGGAATATATCCTAGAGAAGTAAGAGCCATCACACGAATAGACATATGCACACCCATGTTCATGGCAGCATTGTTCACAATAGCAAAAAGATGGAAACAACCTAGATGCCCATCAACAGATGAATGGATAAACAAAGTATGGTACATACACACAATGGAGTACTATGCAACGAGAAAGAATGATGAATCTGTGAAGCATCTCATAACATGGATGAAACTGGAGGACATTATGCTGAGTGAAATAAGTCAATCACAAAAGGACAAATATTGTATGAG
>NW_004443937.1:12866554-12916884 GCF_000243295.1 Trichechus manatus latirostris
AGGACTAATGAGGCACAGCAGTCCAGGGACAAGGACTAGAAGGCAGAAGGGGACAGGAAAGCTGGTGATAGGGAACCCAAGGTTGAATAAGGACAGTGTTGACATGTAGTGGGGTTGTTAACCATTGTCATAGGGCAACGTGTACTAACTGTTTAATGAGAAACTATTTTGATCTGTAAACCTTCATCTAAAGTGAGAATAGCAGCACGACTGTAAGAACGTAATCAGTGTCACTGAACTGTGCATGTAGAAATTTTTGAAATGGTGTATCTTCAGCTATGTATATTTTCACCAAAAAAAAAAAAATGTTGAGAAGGGAGAGTGTTGACATGTTGTGGGATTGTTAACCAATGTCATAAAATAGTTATGTGTACTGACTGTTTAATGAGAAACTATTCTGTAAACCTTCACCTAAAGTACAATTAAAAAAAAAAAACAAAACCCAACGACGCAAAGAGGTAGCGGCAAATAAAATTCCCATTTTATAGATGGTAAAACTGAGGCCCAGAGAGGAGTAAACCAGCTGGTAAGTGGCGAGACCAGTATATTTATTTAAGCTGAACTGTGGTGCTCAAGCTCTTAACTCCCCAAATTGTGCATCTTCCTGCATGCCTCCCTCCATCAGTAATACGGTTTTCTTTCTCTAAGAGCTGGGTGTCTGCAGGAACTTGGAGGTGGAACTGCTGAGGCATGTTTCAGAGGAGTTGGTTTCTGAGTTCAGGTTCCCACGCAGCTATTTGGATCTGAGCTCTCTGCTTCTCTCCTCTCCTGCCTTCGCCCAGCCCTCAGGCACTCTGCAGATTTGTTCATTGCAGGACCTGGAGTCCTAGAGTTGAACCTGACAGCCTTTGCCTCCTATGAGTTCATAGTCTAATGGGGGAGAGGATCTGGTAACCATGAGGACTGAGGTACGGTGTGAAAAGTACTATAGTCAGGGGGTTGCAGAGTGCTCTGAAAGGATCCTATCCAGCAGGACCAATTGTATGGATGGGGTTAGGGCATGGTGGGCCAGAGGAGTCATCTCTGAGGCTGTGACATTTGAGCTGGGCCTTTGATGGATGCAGAGGAGTCCTGCAGGTGGAGAAGAAAAAGGAGGGCAGGACATTCTGGGTGGGAGGCCCATCTTGGGCAGAGGAGTATATCCCCTGGGTTGCCAGGCCTGAGCTGGGCCCCCATGGGCACCCTGCCTGCCTTCTTAGAGTATCTCCCTCAGCTGGGCAGGCCTAGGGATGCACAGGCCCACCCCGGTACTTGGCCTGACTGAAACCCAGACCCCTCTTTGGTCTTATCTTGGCTGCTTCTGCTGCAACGCCCAGGCCCAGACGTGGGCAGTCAGCCCTGCCAGCCCCCTCACCTTCAGCCAGCCTCCTTCTGTGAGTAGCCTGAGGCTCATCCCAGTTGTAAAATAAACAGCTACAACATCGACAGTTGTCCTCCTTAGAGCAGGGTGCTAGCGGTTGCCATGACATCAAGCTGGTCTGAGCTTGCAGGCATGAGGGCCCAGAATCAGACTGAGACAGATTCAGCCCTAGGAGGCTTGGAGACAGGGCTCTTGACTGACTCACCCAAGCCCAAAAGCTAGGCTAGTGTGAGGAATGGGGTGGCCTCACAGGGTCAGCATTTGCTGGAGGCTTTCTTGGGGCTCCTGTCTGCTTCTGCTGTTCCCTGCTTCCATCTCTGTTCTCAGGTCCCTGGTGGGAGCCAGTAATCAAATGAAGTGAGCCTCCTGAGGCCAGGGTGAGCTGGGGGGCTGGGGGGGTGGGAGGGGGAGGGTAGTGTGTCCCACTTAAAGAGGCAGCCACCACTTAGCTTGAGCCAATTCTCGTCCCAGCAGTGTAGGCCCAGTTGTTTTCAAAGACTGTTTTCAGAGGAATCTGGGAATTGATATTTTTATGTCAACTCTCCAATTTTCAATGTTGACAGGTCATTCAGATTTTTGAAAAACACATTTGCAAGCTGGACACAGCTGGGGGGTGCCAGTTTAAGACCTCTACCTTCTCTTTTTTTTTTTTAAATGATATTTTATTGTGTTTTCGGTGAAGGTTTACACACCAGTTTAGGTTACCACTCAACAATTTCTATACAAGTTGTTCAGTAACATTGGTTACATTCTTCACAATGTGTGAACATTCTCTTTGTTTCTGTTCTGGTTGTTCCGTTTCCATTAATCTAGTTTCCTCTCTTCTTTATTTTAAAGTAATTGTTGACGGTTTTGGTATCATGTAGGTGATTTTTCAAAGGAGCACAGTACTTAGGGTTGATAGTCTTTATTTTGTGAGTCAATCTGTTTAGCTACGAGGAGACCTCGTGTTAGTTTCAGTTCAAGGTTTGAAGAATATCTCAGAGCAGTAGTCTGGGGGAGCCCTCTAGTCTCAACCAGTCCAGTAGTTTGCTTTTTTTTCCATCTTTTTAGGAATTTGAGGTTCTGTTTCACATTTTTCTCTGATTCTATCAGGGTCCATGTATTGTGGCCCTGATTAGAATGGTCATTAGTGGTAGCTGGGCACCATCTAGTTCTTCTGGTCTCAGGGTAGATGAGGCTGTGGTTTATGTAGACTGTTTGTCCTGTAGACTAGTTTCTTCTTTGAGTCTTTGGTTTCCTTCTTTCTCTTTTGCTTTGGACAACTAGAGACCAATAGTTGTATCCTAGATGGCTGCTCGCAAACTTTTAACACCCTAGACACTATTCACCACACTAGGATGTAGAACATAACTTTATTAACTATATTATAACACTTGACCAAGATGTCAGTGGTCCTAATCCTCCAAACCCAGAAAGCCAATCCCATGAAGTGTGTGGTTATGTCTAAGTAGTATCCATAACTGTGCCCCCGTGTGCTTTATTATATAGATGAATATATGTGCAGACAGTCACATACATGCGTATGCATATGTAGACACACATACGCATACCTGCACACATATATGCCTACATATATACCCACACATATATTTTTTGGTTGTTGTTGCTGTTGTTTTAAAATTTTATATGCCATAACAATTACAACAGGTCCTTTTATCTTGTGTACATTTTAGTGACATCGTTTACCCTTCATCAAGCTGTGTACACTTCACTATCATTCAGTGTTGCCATTTCCATCACCAAAAATAACAAGTGTCTGCTATCTAGAGAGTGAACTCTCCTCTCCCCCCCATCCCTGGTAGCCACTTGTGAACATTAGTGTCTTAGCCATCTAGTGCTGCTGTAACAGAAATACCACAAGTGGATGGCTTTAACAAACAGAAGTTTATTCTCTCGCAGACTGAGAGGCTAGACGTTGGAATTCAGGGTGCCAGCTCCAAGGGAAGGCTTTCTCTTTCTGGAGGAAGGTCCTTGTCATCAGTCTTCCCCGGTCTAGGAGCTTCTCAGTGCAGGTACTCTGGGTCCAAAGGACACGCTCTGTTTCTGGCACTACTTTCTTGGTGGTATGAGGTCCCCGTCTCTCTGCTTACTTCTCTCTTTTATGTCTCAAAAGAAATTCACTCAAGGTACAACCTGATCTGGCAGACTGAGTCCTGCCTCATTAACATAACTGCCTCTAATCTTGCCCCATTAACATCATAGAGGTAGGATTTACAACACATAGGAAAATCATATCAGATCACAAAATGGTGGATAATCACAATAGTGGAAATCATGGCCTAGCAAATTGACACACATTTTTGGGGAACACAATTCAATCCGTAACAATTAGTTTCTGTATGTTTACTTCCTCGTGTCATTTCGTAAAAGTGAGTACATACAAATTTGTTTTTTTGTGATTGACTTATTTTGCTCAACATAATGTCCTCTACGTTCACCCATGTTTCAGAATGTTTCAGGAACTCATTTTTCTTTATCACTGAGTAGTAGTCCATTGTGTGTACCACATTTATTTACCCATTCATCTGTTGATGGGCACTTAGGCAGTTTCTATCTTTTTGCTGTTGTGAATAGTGCTGCAATGAACATAGGTGTGCATATGTCTGTTCGTGTCATTCTGTTAGATCCTTAGGGTGTATACCTAGGAGTGGAATTGCTGGGTCATATGGCAGCTCTGAGAAGCCCTGGTGTTGCAGGGAGTAAAGCGCTGAGCTGCTAACCGAAAGGTTAGTGGTTCAAACTACCAGCCACTCCGCAGAAGAAAGATGCGGCAGTCTACTTCCATAAAGATTACAGCCTTGGAAACCGTATGGGGCAGTTGTCCTCTGTCTTGTAGGGTCGCTCTGAGTCTGAACTGAGTCGATGACAGTGTTTTTTTGATTTGGTTTATGGCAGCTCTGCCTCTAGTTTTTTGAGGAACTGCCTGACCCTTCCATAATGGCTGTACCGTTTTGCATTCCCACCAGCAATGGATGAGGGTGCTCTACCTTCTCTTAATTTTGGCAGGAATGAATCCCCATAGCCCTAACTTGCCGTGACCTTCCTACTCAGATGCTGTCTTAATTATAAGTGCTGCTGTAACAGAAATAGCACAGCTGGGTGTCTTTAAAGAACAGAAGTTTATTTTCTCATAGTTCTGGAAGCTAGAAGTGCAGATCAGGGTCTCAGCCCTGCTGATTCCTTCTGTGGCCTCTCTCCTAGTTTCTGGTGTCTACCAATGAGCGATCCTTGGTGTCCCTTTGCTTGCAGATGAGCCCTCACGTGGTGTCTGTCTTCCCCGTGTGTTAGTAGTTGAGTGTAAGCTGTTGGTGCCACTCAGGGACCTCCTGTTCCCAAACAGGTCATGTTTACAGGTATCTGTAAAAACCTCTTGTCATCAAGTTGATTCCGACTCAAAACGACCTTATAGGACAGAGTAGATCTGCCCCATAGACTTTCTAAGGCTGTAATCTTTATGGAAGCAGATTGCCACATCTTTCTCCCACGGAGCGACTGGTGGATTAAAACTGCTGTCCTTTCAGTTAGCAGCTGAGTGCTTAACCACTGTGCCACCAGGGCTCAACACAAATTTGGGGTGGGGCGGAGGGGGACACAATTCAATCCATAACAGATGCCTACTGCAATTCTAAATTCCCAGGACAGGGATCCTGACTTTTGGCATCAGGTCACACGGATCCATCCACCTGTGGATGGGTAGCCTTTGACTCCAGTGCCCACCTGGGTCAAGAAGCTGTACAGAATACAGCCATGACCCATCGGCATAGCCTAGGGCTGTGGTTCTCAAAGTGTGGTCCATGACCAGCATCACCCGGGAGCCTGGAAGAAAGCAAATTCTTGCATCCCACCCTAGATCTGTTGACTCAGAAACTCTGGGGGCAGGGCCCAGTAATCTTTAGCAAACCGGGCAGGTGATTCTGGTGCACGCTACAATTTGAGAACCTCTGTTCTAAGGGTGGGGATGGGTTGACTCTCTGAGATGGAGGTGGGTGAGCCTAGCCCCCTCACCTGTCTGGGAGAGAGGCTTCTTGCTGACACCTGACTTGGTCCCTCCTCTGGCTGTCATCGTGAGGCGTGAGTGATGTAATGTGCCGTTATAATAATAGCAGTACCATTTATTGAGAGCTCACCGTGTGCTAAGCACTTCACATATGTTATCTCACTTTATCTTCCAAACAACCCCGTGTCTTTATTGTTAGTTGCTGCCGGGTCACTTCCGACACAGAGACCCCATGTGTGCAGAGTAGAACTGCTCCATAGGGTTTTCAAGGCTGGACCTTTTTGTAAGCAGGTTGCCTCTGGGTGGGTTCAAACTGCCAGCCTTTCAACTAGTAGACGAGTGCTTAACTGTTCTCACCACCCAGGGATGCCAAACAACCCCCATGAGGCAGGTATATAGTCTTGTTTTTCAGGCAAGTAAAACTAAGACTCACAGAGGTGAAGGGCCTTGCCCGAGTTCACCTATGTGTAAATGGCAGAGGCAGGATTTGAATTCTAGTCTGAGGACTGTGCAGCCCTAAGTATTTAGCCAGCATGCCGTGCTGCCTCCTAGTTTGGCATGCTGTATGCTGTAGCTGGAGTCAGTGTGGGGCTGTAGGCAGTTGGTGTCATACACACAGGTCTTCTTGTGATGGCCTGGCCACGACCACAGCTCAAATAACCTTGCCTTCGAATCCTTGAATCAAGGTTTGCTTCTGGAGGACTCTAAGATCCTGCCCAAATCCCTGGGGCCCAAGAGCTGTTTGGCAATCCTCTGCCTTCCCTGTCCAGGTTCATGGCTACCAGTGACCTGATGTCAGAGCTGCAGAAGGACTCCATCCAGCTGGACGAGGACAGTGAGCGCAAGGTGGTGAAGATGCTGCTTCGGCTCCTGGAGGACAAGAACGGGGAGGTACAGAATCTGGCTGTCAAGTGGTGAGTGTCGGCCTGGGCCGGGGCTGGGAGGAGAGGACACCTCTCTGGTGTGGGAGTGCCCCAGGGGTCTCTGCCCCTTTGGGGTACAGCCTCTGAGAAAAGAATTGCTGAGCAGCTCTTGGGGCCCCAGTGGAGCTGGACAGTGCCTTAGCCTGGGTTTTCCCAGAAGCAGACCCCAAGACAAGGATTCAAGTGTAGGTTTATGTGGGATGTGATCCCAGAAAACACAGGTAGGGGAGCAGGGAAATGTGGCAGGAAGGGAAGGAGCCAATAAAGAGTGTGATCAAGCAGGTTACCACTGTGGGCAGCTGGAACTTAATCCTCTGGGGACCTCCTGGAGCTGGTGTAGAGTACGCAGCTTGGAATTTCCCACCTGAAGGGTGAGGGAGCTGGGGTAGTAATTCACCAACTCTCATCAGTCATTGTTTGAGGGCTGCTCCTGGGGTAGGGTAGAGGGTTATTGATTCCCTGACCCCTCTAACCAAAGAAAGTGCCCAGGCAGAGACGTAGATGCTGGCGATTGGAAGTCAAGCTGGCACACACCAAAGTGGTAAGGGCTGAAGGGACATGGTGGGGCTCTGGCACCTTCTGCCCTAGGTGTTGTGAGGCTGTGGTCCTGAAACCTTGGCCAGTTGCCTCAGGAGCAGAAAAAAAGCAAGACTGTGTGTGTATGCAGGGCATGTGTGGAGGGGTGGGTGGGCCACCGAGGAATGGCAAGTGGTTCTGGCAGGGCTGAGGGGTCAACAGGGTGAGAATTTGGGTACAGCTCTGTGAGCTGTGCCCAGGCATTCTTCTGGACTGTTTTAATGAAACTGAACCTGATCCCAAGAGCAGAAGGAATTTAGTGAAAGGTTTTATACAGGAAAGGGCACGGTCAGGTTCGTGGTCTGGGAGCAGCATCGGTCTCTCTGGCTGTGGAGTGGAGGTAGGGTGGAGCCATGGTTTCCCACTAGTGGAACCAATACCTCCTTTTTATAACAAAGAGTTTATAATACTCCTTTTCCTGTCATGAAACAAAATTTATAGATAACTTGTCTATGCGTGTAATTTCAAAAGGGTATGTAAAATACCCTAAACTGTGAAATAAAGAAGAAATACAAGGAAAATAATTTATAATAAAATGGCATGTGTTGCAATATGTAAACGCACGGACATGTTGACAGTAGCAGTGACAATGAAGTCGTCAGAAGCCTGCACCTAGACATAGAATTGTCGTGGAGACCATGGCAGTCAGTAGGGATGGACACAGGTGTGGTGTACTGGGGACTCAGACACCACAAGTGGCATTGCTCTTAGTGTCAAGATTTTCTGAAATGGTGAACGACTGGTAAAGTTGCCCAGAAGACCAAGTACTGCCTTCCCTCAATTTACCCAATAATAGCATTCTTAGAAAATTCAGCGTATGTTAAAACAGACCAAAAGTACTTTGTATTTATATGTGAAATGAAATTAGGTTTTAGATTCAGTTAATTATAGAAAGGTTTTTCGTTTTTATATGAATGTCCAGTGGGATGTTAGAAAGTCTTGCAGGACATGGGGCAATGCTTTGTTTCACAATCTTGTCTTTCTGACTTCCCTGACCACTCCCCCTCCTCAAAAAAAGGCTAAAATCACCAACTCAATAGTTACGATGACCAAAAAAAGGCCCCCCCACATTTCCAAAATGCTTCTGGAGGCATCACTGCTGTTGGAAAACAGTGATACAGCGGGTAGGATGAGAGGACGTGTGATTACTTAGATGGAGGAGTCAATGGAGAGAGCCAGGGTTTTCAAATTTTGGTGTGCATTGGACTCACCTGGGGCCCTTGTTAAACCTGAGTATTCCCCACCTAGCCCTCAGGGATTCAGATTCAGGAGATTGGGGGATAGGAGGGGGTGGGGAGGATGAGAATGAAGGCCCAGGAGGTGGCAATGCACAGCTAAGATTGAGAACTAGTGAGTCTAGTGCAGCCCCTTTCAAACTAAGAGTGCTTTCAAATTAACTGGGGACCTTGTTGAAATTTCGCACATTCTGGTTCAGTACGTCTGGGGTGGTACCTGAGAGTCTGCATTTCTAACCAGCTCCCAGATGATGCTGATGATGCTGATCCATGACCACACTCAGGGCTGGCATTCTCAAAGTGCCATCCCCAGACCAGCATCAGCATCACCTGGGAACTTTCTAAAAATGCAGATTCTTGGGCCCCTCCCAGACCTTCTGAATCTGAACCTCTGGGAGTGGGGCCCCACAGTTTAATAAGCCCTCCAGATAATTCTGATGCATACTCAAGTTTGAGAACCACTGCTCTTGGACACCCCTTGGTTTCTGACTGAGGTTACTGGGTTTTATGGTTTGGCCACATACTGAGAATGCAGGTTTGGGAGGTGCCAGGGATAATGCTGGCATAACCAGAGGGTGCCTCACTTTCTGGCAAAGCAGGGGGTCCCCTGTTGATCTGGGGCCTTTTCCTCAGCCTGTGTGGCCCTACAGGCATGAGGGATCAGCCTGACTCAGGCTGAGCCTGGGGCTTCTCCCCCTCCTCTGCTCAGCCTGGGTCCTCTGGTGGGCAAAGTGAAGGAGTACCAGGTGGAGACCATTGTGGACGCTCTCTGTGCCAACATGCGGTCAGACAAGGAGCAGCTCCGAGATATTGCCGGCATCGGTCTCAAGACAGTCCTCTCAGAGCTCCCGCCTGCAGCCACAGGTACCCAACCATCCAGGACCCAGGTCCCAGCGACTAGGTACCATTATTATTCATTTCAGTCTGCAGATGAGGAAACTGAGGTTCTGAGAGTGAAAGGACTTATCTAGGGTCACTCGCCTAGTAAGTGGCAGAGATGAAATTCAGATCCAGATTTCTAAGTCCATGGCTTTGTGTCAGTTAGGAATGCTTTTAGCTGGAAGTAACAAAAATCTAACTAATGGCAGCTTAAAGAAGTAGGAGGTTTTTTTTTCTCACATGATAAGTCTGGAGGGATGAGCTGCTCAATTTTTGCAGCAATTGATTTAGTAGCTCAGTTGTGACAGGATTCAGGTCTGTGCTCCTGTTTCTCCCTTTTATAAGAAAAGCACAAGTTTTCCCAGAAGCCCCCCAGAAACTTCTACTTATATCTCATTGGCCAGAACTAGGTCATCTGACCACTTTTAGCAGCAAGGAGGCTGGGAAAGCAAGTGTTTAACTTTTCTGTGGGCATGGAAATGGGGGTCGAGGGTGAGGTAGATAAGGCCAGCAGGTCTGCTATCAGTTCTCAGCTCCTTTAGCCATCTCCTTTAATTTGGTCTGAATCGAAGTCAAACCTTGGATCATTCAAGCCTTGGCTTCCCTGGATCAACAAGATTTTTGGGGACATGGGCTCAGGAACACAATCGGAGCAAAGGCAGACCAGAGGTGGAGGCCACCTCTTCTTCCCCCAGCCCTGGGCCTCACCATGCCCACCTTGTGCCCTGCGCAGGCTCCGGCCTGGCCAGCAATGTATGCCGGAAGATCACGGGCCAGCTCACCAGTGCCATCACCCAGCAGGAGGATGTGGCTGTGCAGCTGGAAGCCCTGGACATCCTCTCTGACATGCTGAGCAGGTATGGAGGCCACTCTAGGCAGTGAGGATGGGAGAGGAGGGTAAGGGAGTGGGAGGGACTCAGATCCATGGAGCCAGCATCTACTGCCTTGCACTCTAGGCCCTGTGCTCGGGGCTCCTTAGTCATCCCAGCAGCGCTGTGAAGAAAAACTCAACTGTCACAAGTTTCTAGGCTCTCAGAGGTGAGTGGCTGCCCAAGACCACACTGTCAGTTAATGGCAGAACCTAGGATTTGAACTCAGGTGTCTCTCCATAGCTAAAACCCATGTTTGTTCATCCTTTCTCCCACCCACTTCTTTCTCTTTTTTTCTTCTTCTGGGCTGATATATCTGGGCTTCTGTTTTAAATTAAGATCCCTGGGTGGCACAGTTTGCACTTGACTATTAACCTAAAGGTTGGTGGTTTGATCCCACCCAGCGGCACCACAAAAGAAAGTCCTGGCAGTCTGCTTCCCTGAAGATTATAGTGAAGAAAACCCTATGGAGCAGTTCTACTCTGTAACACATGGCGTCGCCATGAGTCAGAGTTGCCTCGACGGCAACTGGTTTGGGTTTTTGTTTTAAATTACGTTGCACTTTTTTTTTCTTTTTTTAATATTGAAGTGACTTTTAATCTTGAAGACTTAGTAAGAAATTTTTAATCAAAAACCTCAATCTAGCACCCGAACTGGGCAGCTTCCTTTCCAAAGTGGTTTATATAGATTATCAACATCATTACTGTAACAACCAAAACAGAATGAATCCCCTATGTTCTAGAAAGCTTACAGACTATCTGGGAAGCAAATACAATGGCATTACACCGGATAATGCAAGATATCCCCAAGTATACTGCACATTTTTAAAGTATTCATTCACTCATTCATTCATTCATCCAGCCTCCCAGGAGTTGAACTAGTGCTCAGCATATAGAGTTGGATACGAGTAGATGAAGGAGCTCACAGTCAAAAAAGAGAAACGATAAAACTGTAGTAGGTGCAACAATAAGGACAGGAGGAGGGCCTGCAGGAATTCAGAGAAGGGGCCCCTAACCCAGCTAGGGAACAGGGAAACTTCGGGGTCCTGCTAGACTTGAACCTTCATGAATGAAGGGACTTAGCCAAGTTTGGTGGACATAAGGGGAATGCTGGGGCGAAACTGCCTCAGCAGAGAGAGCAGAGGCAGGAGAGCATGGGAGGTCCCGGGGGTCCTGCAAGGTGGTCGTGGAGCTCAGGTGTAAAGTGAGGGGGTGGTGTGGAGAGATGAGGCTGGAGGGCTGAGCAGAAGCCATTTTGGAGGGGGCATTAAAGATTATCCTGAAGGTGTGAGGAGCCAGTGGAGGGTTTTTGGCAGGAGCTGAGGAGTGCTGTGCACACATTGATGTGTTATGACTGATCTTTCCATCTGCAGCGTGGAGATTAGGTGGGAGGGGGTTGGATGGGCAGGGAGACTGGTTAGGAGGCTTCTGATGGCAGGTAAATTCAGGTCATATTTAGGAGCTGGACTTCACAAGACTTGGAGTGGTGAGAAAGGTAGAGACAAGGATGACACTAGGGACCCGGCTTTAGTAATGAGGGGGACAGACAAAGGTGCCACTGGCTGTGGTGGGGTGCACTGCAGAAGCAGTGTGTGGGGAGGAAGATGATGGATTCATTTGGGGCATGTTGACTTTTAGGTGCCTGGGAGGCATCCCTCAGTGGTAAACTCCTGACGGCAGGGCCTAGGGCCTGCGTCCGTCTTGCTCGCCCTGGCTTCCAGCACAGGCCGTGTCACATAGTAGGTAAATGAATAAATGAGACCAGGAGCAAGGTCTGGGCTGGACACAGAGCTATGAGGGGGTGAGGTCAATGAGGTCGTGTGGAGTGAGGAAAGGTCTCAGGACATTTATGGGGCAGAAGATGCACGGCCTGGTTTGGAAGGTGAGGACAGAATTTGCTGAGGCAGACACGGGGCTACATTATATCTGTGTAGAAACTGTTCCCTGGTGTCGCCTTGAACCCAGAGCTCAGCTTATCCACAGGGACTAGGGAGCATGGAATGGGCTAAGCAAAGGAGTGACCAGGTAAAGGTAGATTTTACACTACCCTGGCATCAGAGGAGGATGCACTGGGGAGAGGGCCCTGAGGCAAGGCCCAGACTCCTGAGAGGAGACCCCTACTCCCACCTACCATTACCATCGGGCCTTCTCCCCAGGCTGGGAGCCTGGACACCTGGGTTCGAGTCCTGACCTTGCATTTCCTGACTGGGTGGCCTGAAGGAAGTCCTCTCCTCTTTCTCCTTTTCATTCATGCAAGACTAATAGTAATTGTTCCTCACAGTTGCAAGGCACCTTTTTTCCAAAGACCATCAGTTGTTGTAATTCTGGGGAGAAGGCCAGGAGAGGAGAGGGGGAGGCCGGTGCGGGTTGCCGGCCTGACGCTCCCTCCCCCCGCGGCTCCCACAGGCTGGGCGCCCCGCTAGGTGCCTTCCACGCCAGCCTCCTGCACTGCCTGCTGCCGCAGCTGAGTAGCCCACGCCTGGCCGTGCGCAAGCGGGCCGTTGGGGCGCTCGGCCACCTGGCGGCCGCCTGCAACACCGACCTCTTCGTCGAGCTCGCCGACCACCTGCTGGACCGGCTGCCCGGCCCGCGCGCGCCCGCCAGCCCCGCCGCCATCCGCACCCTGATCCAGTGTCTGGGCAGCGTAGGCCGCCAGGCCGGCCACCGCCTGGGTAAGGTGGCCGGGGCCTAGACTGAGAGGAGGGGCGTGCCGCCTTACGTCAGGGGGCGTGGCTGAGGAGGAGGTGGAGCGTGGGATTGTGTTAAGGGCCTGGAAGAGGGAGAGTGGGAAGCATCAAAGGACTGATGGGGGCGGGCCCTGGGCGCACTGCGCAAACTGTCCTGAGCACCTGCTGAGTGCAGGACTCTGGGGGGCGGGGCTTAGTCACCTCTGGGCCCACGTGTCTACCCACAGGTTAGTGGGTAATTATAAATAATAATCATGCCACCAAGTTGTTAAATATGTTCTATTTTCATACTTAGCAAATATATACTAATAAGACCCATAATGCCAGGTTTGAATTTTTAAAGCAACTTTATTGGGTCATAATTTACATACAATAGACTGCACATACTGTGGACATATCAGGAGGGACCACCTGGAGAAGGACATCATGTTTGGTAAAGTAGAGGGTCAGTGAAAAAGAGGAAGACCCTCAATGAGATGGATTGACAACAGCGGCTGCAACGGTGGGCTCCAAATAGCGACGATTGTGAGGGTGGCGCAGGACCCGGCAGTGTTTCATTCTGTTGTACATAGGGTTGCTATGATTTGGAACCAACTCAATGGCACCTAACAACAAACCACTATTTAAAGTGTACAATTCATTGTGTTTTGATCTTTGCATACACCCTTGAAACTACCGCCACAACCAAGATACAGAACATTTCCATCCCCTCCAAAACTTTCCTTGTGCCCCTTTGCAGTCCATCCTTCCTTCTGCCCCACCCCTGGCAACCACTGACGTGCTCCCTGTCACTATAGATTAGTTTTCATTTTCTGGGGTTTTTTATAAATGGAATCATACAATCAGTTTGAATTATCCTCAGAGACTTGGAAGTTCCAGACTAAAACACAGCAGTGTGGGACTTGGACCTTCGGTCTGTACCCCCACCCCCCACCCCAAGCTCTCTCCCTTGCTGCAACGGGCTTTGCAAGCACATGTGTGAACGTCCATGCTCTGTCCACGTCCCTGTCAAACAGCAGCCACCCGTTGGCCACCTTTGGGAGCATGGACCCAGGAAAGAGGCCTGTGCAGAACCTGGACGAGGGCTCAGGGCTGACTGAGCAGGAAACTCTGGAGTCCCAAGTACCTAGAGTGGAGCCTGGAAGCGGCAGGGGAGGGAGGGTTGGGGCCTCCAGATCAGCATGTCCCTTGACCCTGCAGACTTTTTGCATGGTGGGGTGTGGGTGGAGGAGGGCTAGGGTGGGACCCTCTAACACACGGGACAAAGCAGGGACCCCTCTTGCCTGGTCTCTCAGGGTGGTACTGCCTCCCCCTTCTCCCTTCCAGGGTCTTACAAGCTAGTGCAGGAAATAAGACAAAGACGTGAGTAATAGTTTCAAGCACAGGTGCTACTTATTGAGTGCCTACTACAGGTCAGAACCTGGGCTAAGCTCTACCTACCTCGTGTCATTAATCTTCACAAACTTTCTGCCTGATATCTGCACTGTGAAGATTAGCACACTGAGGCTCAGAGAAGTGTGGTGACTTACCGGAGGCTGCATAGCTCATAGGTGACAGAGCTGGGGCTAGAACCCATGTCTGCTTGATTCTGAAGCCTCTGGTGGAGGTTTGCAGTGGTCAGGACTGCAGGTGCAGGACCGGCTGGGGAGACCCTGGGAGGCACTGGACTGGCTGCCTGTGCCTGGCCTCAGTGTCCTGTTGGCCCTGCAGGCAACCACCTGGACCGCCTGGTGCCCCTGGTGGAGGAGTTCTGCAACGTGGATGATGACGAACTCCGGGAGTCCTGCCTGCAGGCCTTTGAGGCCTTCCTGAGGAAGTAGGTGCAGCGCAGTGCCAGAGATGGGGACAGGGGCTTCATGGGAAGTGGTGGGGTGGAGGGCAGGGAGCTGACCTGAAAGCAATGAGACCCCAGGGCTCACCCCTGGGCCCTGCCCCCAGCCAGTCCTATCTGGGCCTAGTGGAGCCTGCCCCGTCCCGCCCGCAGGTGCCCCAAGGAGATGGGCCCTCATGTGCCCAACATCACCAGCCTCTGCCTCCAGTACATGAAGCATGACCCCAACTATAACTATGACAGCGATGAGGACGAGGAGCAGATGGAGACAGAGGACAGCGAATTCAGTGAGCAAGGTGAGTGGCCAGCTGTCACTGGAGCTGGAGGGTGGAGGTGGGTACAGCCTTCCCAGGGGCTTCCAAGCTCTGCTCTACCCGCTAGCCAAAGACAAGGGCCATGTTTGGTGCCCCAATCCTGATCCCATCTCTTCTTCAGGCTCCACCCCTGCCCCCAGAAATCCAGAGCCCCTCACGTCCCCACCGTCTCTGACGACTCTAATAACGGCACCAATAGTAGTAATTTAAAAAAACCAAACCGGTTGCTATTAAGTCAGTTCCAACTCACGGTGACCCCATGTGTGTCAGAGTAGAACTATGCTCCGTAGGGTTTTCAGTGACTGATTTTTTGGAAGTAGATTGTCTTTCTTTGGAGGTGCCTCTGAGTGGACTCAGACCTCTAACCTTTCAGTTATCAGCCATTTACTGTTTATACCATCCATGTACTTTATCGTTTATTGAGTCACTACTGGTGTTCTCATTTCCCTGGGTGGCACAATTTGTGCTCTCCTACTAACCTATAGGTTGGTGGTTTGAACCTACCCAGCAGCATCACAGAAGAAAAGCGTGGCGATCTGCTTCTGTAAAGATTACAGCCAAGAAAACCCTATGGAGCAGTTCTGCTCTGTAACACACTGGGGGCTCCATGAGTTGCAATCGACTCAATGGCAACGGATTTGGTTGGTTTTGATACCAGTGTTCTGAGCACTTTTATTTCACATTCCTCACAGTAACCCTAAAAAACTAGGTGGTATTACCCCATTTTTCAGACAAGGAAACCGACGCTTAGCGAGGACACTTGCCTGAGATGACGCAACTAGAAAGTGGCATAACTGAGACTTGGATACATGTCTGTCAGACTCTCCCACCCTGTGCTGCCATCTCTGTACCATTTCTCCTTTTTTGTGTGTGGTGAAATATCGATAACAACACACTTACCATTTCCACCATTTTTATATGTACAATTCTGTAACATTAACTACATTCACCGTATTTTGCAACCATCACTACTATCCATTTCCAATTTTTTCATCACTCTTAAGCAATAACTCCCCATTTCCCCCTCCCACCCACCTGTGATAACCACTGATAAACTTCGGTCTCTATATATCTGCCTATTCTAGATATTTCATATAAGTGGGGTCATACAACATTTGTCCTTTTGTGACTGATTTGTTTCACTCAGCATAATGCTGTCAAGGTTCATCCATGTTGTAGCATGTCTCAGGACTTTCTCTTTATGGCCAAATAGTATTCCGTTGTATGGATGTACCACATTTTGTTTATCCATTCATCTGTTGATGGACACTTGGGTTGTTTCTACCTTTTGCCTGTTGTGAACAGTGCTGCAGTGAACATTGGTGTACAAATATCTGTTTGAGTCCCTGATTTCAGTTTTTGTTTTTTGTTTTTTTTTGTGGTGTATGGGTATACCTAGGAATGGAACTCCATACCTTTTTATTAATGGCCTTCAAGAGACAATGCCTTAACCCAGCAGAGTGATTCTCTGGTGGTAGAATGATAAGCACTGACGGGAGAGAGAAATCCGGATCGGGGACCGACTCAGTGGCTTTCTTCCTTCTGTGCTTGTGGCCCTGTCCACTATTCAGATGGATTTCCAGGACAGAAATGCCTGTGGGTCCTGGAGGCAGGGCTCTGATGGAGGTGAACGACTCACAGCAAGACAAAGTGGTAGGAGATGAGACTGGACAGGCATGATGGGGCTTTGAATACCAAGCCAGGGAGCTTGGATTTTTTTTGTCAGTAGTAGGGAGCTATGGATATTTCTTTGTGGATGGTGTAGGGTGGCCGTACCAAATAATGATCCATCAGAGGGGACGTCTGCTGAGCTGACCAGTGGACAGGACAAGTCCATGGGACTACCCCCATGACCCATTTTGGCTTGTTCAAACTCAGATTTGCCTCTGAGAGTCTAGTTGTCAACAGAGTGATGTGGATGGCGACACACTGGCCTGCACCCTTTGGACCATCTACCGCTGAGCCTCATGTGTGTCTCCCCAGGTGATGTGGGTTGGCCTTTTCTGCCTGAATCTCAGCTCTCCTGCTTCCTAGCTATGTGTCTTTAGGAGAGTCTCACACTGTCTGAGCCTTATCCTTGGCATCTAAAATGGGACTGAACAGCACCCACATTCCTAAGGTGTTGGTGGGAGCTTGTAGAGTAGAAAGCCACACAAGCCCGGCAATTCCTGATTATTAGTGCTGTGGAGAGGCCAGAATCTGACCCTTGAGAGGCTGGGACCAGGGGGAAGAGGGGAGGCTTAAGGAGGCCCGTCACCTCTCCCTTCCGGAATCCCAGTCAGTGAAATGTCACACAACACGTACTAGAATTAAAGGATCGGTCTTGTGTCCAAAATGGATTCTTTAAGTCTTCACTGAAAACTTCAAAGTCCGTTTTCCCACAGTGCAGTGAAAAGAGTTAAGGGTTTTGTATTAGTCTCCTAGGGCTGCCGTGATAAAGTACTACAAAGTGGGTGGCTTACAATGACAGAAATTTGTCTCACGGTTTCGGAGGTCAGAAGTCTGAATGCAGGGTGTTGGCAGGGCTGTGCTCTCCCCAAAGGCTCTAGGGGAAGATCCATCCTTCCTTGTCTCCCTGGTGGTCTCAGGCGGTCCTCTGCTTGCAGTTGCAGCGTAACTCCATCTCTGCCCTGTCCTCACATGGCTGTCCGCACTGTGTGTATGTCTCTGTGTCTCTTCTCTTTTACAAGGACACCACTCAGAATGGATCAGGACCCACCCTACTCCAGTATGACTTCACATTAACTGATAATGGTCTTCAAGGACCTTATTTCCAAATCAGGTTGTCTTCATAGGTACTGGGGGATAGGACTTCAACATATCTTTTGGGGAGAAACAATTCAGTCCATAGTAGGTTTGGTGGCAGAAGGAGGACCCTGATTTAATTCCAGATATTTTCCTGCTCGTGTAACTTGGGGCAAGCTACTCCTTCTCTAAGCCTCAGGTTCATCTTTATAATGGGGAAATAATCCTTATCCTGCAAGGTCAATATGAGGCAAAGGTGAGATTGTGGATTTGAAGTGCTTGGCGCCACCTCTAGCACACAGTAGGTGTTCATTAGATGGTAGGTGGTATGGTGACTCGTGGTGCCTGGCTCCCTCCCTCCTGTCTCCTCACCCCTCCTGTGAGCTCTAGACCTGGCCTCAGAGACAACCTTGGTCCCCATCCACTAGAGTGCACGGGGGTCGGTGAGTTTCCTGTTCCCTCCCCCAGAGAGCGAGGACGAGTACAGTGATGACGATGACATGAGCTGGAAGGTGCGCCGGGCAGCAGCCAAGTGCATGGCCGCCTTGATTGGCTCACGGCCCGACCTGCTGCCTGACTTCCACCGCACCCTGGCGCCTGTGCTTATCCGCCGCTTCAGGGAGCGCGAGGAGAACGTCAAGGCCGATGTCTTTGCGACTTACATCGTGCTGCTGCGACAAACGCGGCCTCCAAAGGGATGGCTGGAGGCCATGGAGGATCCCACCCAGACAGGCAGCAGCCTCCACTTGCTGCGAGGACAGGTGGGACTTGCCTCCACTTGCCCACTCACCTGTTCCCCCTCCCACCTGCTCACCAGTCCATCCCTCTCCCCTTTGTCCGCCTTGTCACCCACCCAGCCACCTTCCCCTCCTCCCTTGCCAATCCCTCAGGGTGTATATTGAGCACCTACTCTGTGCCTTGCTGTGTACCAGATGCCAGGGATGTGGCAGGGAACAAGACCCTGCCCTCCTGGGTCTAGGGGACACATAGATATCAAACAAGTAGGGCCCCCAGGCCATTGTATTCTAAGAGCAAGCAGAAGCCACTGGAGGGAATTACATTTGCAAAAGCTCACTCTGGCTGCTGTGTGGGGTGGCTCATATTGGGGCGAGAGGACACTAGGAGCCCAGCATGAGGCTGTTGCAGCAGGCCAGGTGAGAGCCAACAGTCCAGGTGACAGGTGATGCTGCCTTGGGCTCGGTGGCAGCAGTGGAGACGCAGAGAAGGGGTCAGACTCGAGAAGTGTTTTTGGCGTGGAAGCATCAAGTCTTGCTGATCAGTTGGACGCAGAGGGTGAGGGACAGGGAGGTGTCACGTGACTTTGGGTGTCCGGTGAGAGCGTGAAGTACAGTTACTGAGACAGTGGAGACTGCTGAGGAGGGGGATCTAGAGTTCTGGGCATTTCAGTTTGAGGTCCTCGCTGGATGCCCAAGTCAAGGTGTGAGGTGGGCAGAGGATACTCATGTGGTGGGGTGTATGTGTAGATGGGGGGAGTCATTAGCATCACCAGGATCTCAGGCTCGGGGAATTGATGGGTTCCTCTGGGGAGAGGACACAGCCAGAGAGGAGACAGGGTGGGACTGGCCCAGCCTCCGCTCCTACCCTCATTGTGCAGGAGTTGAGTACTGGATACCTGTGTGACCTTGACCAAGCTACCTAATCTCCTTGTACCTGTTTCCCCGTCTGTAAAATGGACACATGAATACTGCCTGCCTCATGGGGTCTGAGGCTCCTGGGTGGCCCAAATGGTTTGCGCTCGACTACTAAATTAAAGGTCGTTTCAAACCACTCAGCAGCACCACAGAAGAAAGGCCTGGCAGTCTGTTTCCATAAAGAAAACCCTATGGAGCTCAATCCTACTGTGTAACATATGGGGTTGCCAAGAGTCAGAGTTGACTCAACAGCAGTCGGTCTGGTTTTCCTGCCATTTAAATGTGGGAATCAAGTGCCTGGCACAGTGGCTGATGAGTGCTTGGGAGGGAGCCTCCTCACACTGGGGGTCCTCCCTGGGGATGTGCCTGGGCAGAGCCCCCAGTGTTGGGCAGGGTGGGAGGTTTCTTGGGTGGACCCTGACTGCCCCACCTTCCTACAGGTGCCACTTGTAATCAAGGCCCTGCAGCGGCAGCTCAAAGACCGGAGTGTCCGGGCCCGCCAGGGCTGCTTCAGCCTCCTTGCTGAGCTTGCGGGCGTCCTCCCAGGTAGCCTGGCAGAGCACATGCCTGTGCTGGTATCAGGTAGGATATACTAGAACCTGGGCCTCTTCCAGAACTTGGGCCCCAGCCCAGAGTTGAGTCCTCAGTCCCCAAGGGAGCCCAAGACCCTGTCCCAGACTAAGCTCCTGGTCACCAGCCTCAGGTGGTGCCCTACTGCCTGCAGTGAGAGCACACCTGGGGTGCAGGCCCACTCCCAGTCTCAGATGTGTCCCCTACCTTGTTTCTCTCAGCTCCAGCCCAGCCCTGACCTCTTGGGAACCTCAGTTCAACTCCAGGGGTACTTCAGTTCAACTCCAGCACCTGTAGGGCTGCCACTTCCACATACAGGGAGGGCTGGGTGGGGCTGGGCCGTGGCCGTAACCTCTGCACCCACTCCGGCAGGTGTTGCCTTCTCGATGGCAGACCGCTCCAACTCCTCCACCATCCGGATGGACGCCCTGGCCTTCCTGCAGGGGCTGCTGGGCACAGAGCCGGCCGAGGCCTTCCACCCACACCTGCCCATCCTGCTGCCACCTTTGCTGGCCTGCGTGGCCGACCCTTTCTATAAGATAGCAGCTGAGGCGCTGCTGGTGCTGCAGGAGCTTGTGCGGGCCCTGTGGCCACTGGACCAGCCTCGGATGCTGGACCCTGAGCCATATGTTGGAGAGATGTCAGTGGCCACCCTTGCACGGCTCCGCGCCACCGACTTGGACCAGGAGGTGAAGGAGCGGGCCATCTCCTGTACGGGCCACCTTGTGGGCCACCTGGGTGACCAGCTTGGGAATGACCTGGAGCCCACGTTACTGCTGCTCCTGGATCGCCTGAGGAATGAGATCACCCGGCTGCCTGCTGTCAAGGCTCTGACGCTGGTGGCCATGTCCCCGCTGCGGCTGGACCTGCAGCCCATCCTGGCCGAGGCACTGCCCATCTTGGCCTCATTCCTGCGCAAGAACCAGCGGGCACTGCGGCTGGCTACACTGGTGGCCCTGGACGCCCTGGCTCAGAGCCAGGGCCTCAGCCTCCCGCCACCCGCCATCCTGGCCGTGCTGACTGAGCTGCCTGCTCTGGTCAGCGAGAGTGACATGCACGTGGCCCAGCTGGCAGTGGACTTCCTTGCCACAGTGACCCAGGCCCAGCCGGCTTCTCTGGCCGAGGTCAGCGGCCCTGTGCTCTCGGAGCTCCTGCGGTTGCTCCGCTCGCCCCTGCTGCCTGCAAGCGTGCTGGCCGCCACCGAGGGCTTCCTGCAGGCACTGGTGGGGACCCAGCCACCATGTGTAGACTACACCAAACTCCTAGACCTGCTTACTGCACCCGTGTACGACCAGGATGAGGACAGTGGGCCGGGCCTGCACAAGCAGGTGTTCCACTCACTGGCCCGGTGTGTGGCAGCCCTGGCAGCCGCCTGCCCCCAGGAGGCGGCAGGCACCGCTAACCGCTTGGTCTGTGATGCCAGGTCGCCCACCTCCAGCACTGGGGTCAAGGTTCTGGCATTCCTGTCCCTGGCTGAAGTAGGCCAGGTGGCCGGGCCAGGCCCCCAGCGGGAGCTGAAGACAGTGCTCCTGGAAGCCTTCAGGTCGCCCAGCGAGGACGTGAGGGCAGCTGCCTCCTATGCGCTGGGCCGCGTGGGCGCCGGCAACCTGCCCGACTTCCTGCCCTTCTTGCTGGGGCAGATCGAGGCAGAGCCGCGGCGGCAGTACCTGCTGTTGCACTCGCTCAGGGAGGCCCTGGGGGCCGCCCACCTCGACAGTCTGAAGCCCTATGCGGAGGACATCTGGGCCCTGCTGTTCCAGTGCTGCGAGGGCGCCGAGGAGGGCACCCGGGGCATGGTGGCTGAGTGCATTGGGAAGCTGGTGCTTGTGAACCCTTCCTTCCTCCTGCCCCGCTTCCAGAAGCAGCTGGCTGCAGGTAGGGGCATGGGTGTGGTGGGCAGTTTGCGTCTGAGTGTCTCTGGAGTGATCAGGTATGAGAGTCACAGCATGTATGAGGTGAGGCAAAGGGGTGGTTAGACACAGTGTGTCCCTTCTGAAGAGGACCGCATGGAATGGAGGAGGCATATCCCTACAACAAAGAAACAAAATGTTCATGGTGCCCTTTGCACACGTGAGGGACAACAGCATGATGCTCTAAGGGAAGATTAATAAAATCAGTTCTCTGTGGGGCCTGAAAAAGCAGCCTGCAGATGGATGGATGGACAGACAAGCTCAGCTCTCTTGGACTAGCTTGAGCTAAGAGCAAGTGTAAACCTAGACAGGAGTGTATGACATGCACCTGGGGTTAGGAGAGGGCATGGCAAGAGCCTGGAGGACAGGTGTTCCGTGTGGTCACGTAGGGGCACACCAGGGTGTTTGGCAGGGAAGTAGAAGTCAGATGGGTGGGGTTACGGGGCTCTTGGGCAAGGAAAAGCCCCTGAGAATGAATGAGCCCTAATGGAAGCCTCTGATGCTAGTCAGCTGGTCCCTTAATAGGGTCAGTGGGTGTCTTCAATGGCATAACACAGGTAAAGTGTTTGGAATGGTGTGTGGCACCTAATACTGAGTTAAGGATAGTGTTGGTTAGAGTGAAGACCTTATTGGGTTGCTGGAATTCTAAGGAACAGCTCTCTGGCCCTCATCACTGTGTGTACAGTATGAACGTTGAGGACACTGGCTATTATACAATGACTCTTCACGAGGAACCTTGAGTGTCAGAATAAGGAACAGCCCTGCTTTTCCTAAGCGCTGATTTGTTTCTGTCTCATGAGCGCTGTTGAACCAGCTAACTGGTCGCATTTCAATTTTACCACTGGCCTCTTGGTCGCCTAGAACCAAATTAGTGGCCTGCTTCTAGCAAGTTCATACGATTTCCTTTATGGCGTTCTCGTCTCGGCATGTCCCTCACTCTTGTCTCCATCTCAGTTTCCTGCCCTAATTTTTCCTTGGCCTCATTTCTCTTATTTTAAATTCTCTTCCTCCTGTTTTGTTGTGCATGTCTTCGTCGGCCACTCTAAATCTTAGGAGCCAGTCAGGGTGGAAAGAGAAAGGTAGACACGCAAGTATGAATTCAGTAAGTCTTTCACCCATTCATACCTTAGCGCCAAGCTATGAACTTTTTCTCCTTGAGGCTTGTACGTAGAGTCCTCGTAATGGAAACATCCATGACTCATTCACAGTTGTATACTGGGCTGTGTGTGCTGTGGTACAGGGAGAGAGCAGTTTAGAGAGGAGATTCGGAGACATGTAGGGTATATCCTCATTTCTTTCTTTCACCATTAAGGGAAGTTGCTTCCCCTTCTTCAGCTACTCAGAAAGCAAACCACAAAGCAAAATGGTGTTCTCCATCCTCAAGCTTTGGGGATACAGGCTTAGGAGGTGGGACAGCCAGGGCTTAGAGTCAGCCGTTGAATTTTGGATCTGCCAGGTGACCTTAGACATGAACTTAACCTTCTTGGGGCTCTGTTTCCTTATCTGTGAAATAGAGGTTAACAGTCAACTCTCCTTCCTAGGACGGGCCAAAGGATGAATTGAGGTAATGTGTCTGACAAGTGTAGTGCAGCCCCAAGACCTGAGTGAGAGTCTGCCTTTGGGCTGATCACCGTCCTATGTTATCTGTCCCCTGTCTGCATCCTGCAGTGCCCAGAATGGGCAGCCTCACTCTCAGCCACCGCAGGAGGACCTTAGGGTAGAGGCTCAAGGCCGCCAAGGGAAACAGTCGCGTGGACCCCCTCAGCGAAGGGGAGGGCGGCCAGGATGGGTCCCTGCCCTCACCAAATGCTTGCTCTCGTCCTTCAGGCCGGCCACACACCCGCAGCACCATCATCACAGCCGTGAAATTCCTCATCTCAGACCAGCCCCATCCTATTGACCCCCTCCTGAAGAGCTACATCGGTGAGCACCCCCACCCACCAGCTCTGTCCGGTCCCTACCACCCAGCCCTCGAGTTTGGGCAGATTTTTTATTATACGTTAGCCAAGAGGAGTTGGAGGCCCAGGAGGCCGCCCCACCTCCATGATGGCCTTGGAGGCCAGTTCTTAAGTCCGGAGGCCTGGATTCAAATCCCTGCACTGCCACTAAATCTCTGGGTGAGTGTGGCATGGCCTTTCCCACCTCTGAGCCTCAGTGTCCTCATCTGTAAAATGGGGTATGATACCCTTACCTGCATCTTCTAGGGTTGGAGTTGGGGGTGGGATCCCATGGGCTACTGAGAGTGAACGTGGCTCTGGGAAGTGGGAGAGAACCAACCTCACACATGCTTCAGCAGTGATCAAATTGGGTGACTTCACGCAGGTGCTCCACGGGGGTAGCTTGATCTTCCCGTCTGAGGACCTTCTTGTTGGGTGGACGGTAAGCCCTTGCTGGGGCTCTACAGGGCCAGGCTCCTCTTTAGAGAAGCAGAGCTCTTGCCCTTTCAGGCCCTTGAGCCACACCAAGTCTCAGCCCATATCCAGGCAGGAGCAGCCCTGTGGGGTGGAGAGCTCTGGAGTCGGCCAGTCTCAGAGCCACATCCTGGCCTACCATTCCATGGCCATGTGAGTGTGGATGGATCATCTCATCTCCTGGCCTTACTCTCCTCAGCCATAAAGTGGGAGTGCTGATCCCCACCTGCTGGCGGCAGTTGTATGAGACCAAGGTGTCAGCAGATGTGGTCACATTCTGTATTGGTGAGCGAATATATCCAGAAAGTATAGCAATATTGTCAGCAGCAACTTAGTCCTGTGTCCTGACCCAGCATGCCTGCACCGCTCCTAGCCCTTTTTCCTCTATCTTGACCAAGCTGCACATAGTGGGGACCCAGGGGCCTCCATCTGAGCTCTTTGGTTTTGCTTTTGTATGTCTAAGCGATAGTTTCTGAGCTCTCACTGTGATCAGATACCATGCTAGGCCCTTTAATATGCCTTGTCACAGTTAATCCTCCCAGCCCCCTGGGTGGCATGGAGGGCTCACCTTGTTTTATAAATGAGGAAACTAAGGCTCAGGGAAGGGATTTGAACTTGGGTCTTGCTGGTTCCCCACAGCTGTGTTCTCACAGAGAGGGGGAAGTCTGGGAGCTAGCATGGCCCAGTAGAAAGGGCACAGAGGCCACCAGCCCTGCATTTAAATCCTGCTCTGGGGGTGATTTTATGTCCTTCCCAGTGCATTGCATCAGGAGGCACAGGGTGACTGGTTGTCCCCTGACTGGTAATGGCAAGTTTGGTCACTTGGGTAAAGTCTACCAAGTTTCTCCACTCTAAAGTTACTCTGTTTCCTTTGGGATAAATAAATATTTTTGAGTCAATGTAAATACCCTGTTCCTCTCAAATTTTTTCTGCCTACTAGGCTTAGCATCCATTGATGTTTCTTGCCTGAATCAGTGATTACTGTGATAGTTCCAAATGGTGATTTTCTAACGCCACCATTCCATCCATATTTATTAGTTTGCATTCTACTCTAAGGAAGAATATTTTCTTCTCCCCCGTTTTTAATTTATTCATATCGTTATAGACTCATGGACTTCTATTCTGTTCAGTGGAGTATAATCTGTTTTTGTCCTTATTTATTTTGATGCTCTAGATTGTCTCAGGTTTGGCGACTGGGTGTCCTTCATGCTGCTTCCTGTGTTCTATTAACATCATTCTATTCTATTCTATTTAGCCTATCCTTACCTTTTGGCACAATAAGATGTTCCAGGCTCATCTTGTACCTTTCCTGCCCTAGCCCTGGAATCAGCCATTTCTCCAAGAAGCCTGAATTCATTTTGTTGGAGAATGGTATTAGAAACCAAGATCTGGGCACCGGGTGTGCTTATTGCTACAGGGGTGCCATTGTTCTAGACCCTCTCAGCAGACAGAGCTAGGGAGTATATGTGTATGTGTAGTATGTATATATGTACACAGACAGACACATATGCATGTATGATTATACATAGACACTTTCTTAGTTATCTAGTGCTTTTATAACAGACATACCACAAGTGGATGGCTTTAACAAACAGAAATTTATTTTCTCACAGTTTAGGAAGCTAGAAGTCTGAATTCAGGGCACCAGATCTAATGGAAGACTTACTCTGTCTTTGTCGGCTCTAGGGGAAGGTCCTTGTCTTTTTTCAGTTTGTATTGCTTGGCGGTCGTGGGGCCTGGTATCTGTCTTCCCCCATTTCTCCTTGCTTAATATGCTGTTTTAAATCTCAAAAGGTGATTGGCTTAAAACACATCCTACACTGTTATGGCCTCATTAACATAACAAAGAAAACCCATTCCCAAATGAGATTATAACCACAAGTATAGGGGTTAAGATTTACAACACATATTTTGGGGGTCACAATTCAATCCATAACACACACTCATACACATCTATATGTCTGTCTATCTAGAAAACTGTGAGTTCATAGCTACCTCCTATCTCAGTCCAACACCACAGGGTTCATTCTAGCCTCCTCCCTTTCCATATCTGTATTTATTTGCTTAACCCTAGAATGGGGAGCACTGGTTTTTCAGTGGTAGAATTCTCACCTTCCATGCGGAAGATCCGGATTTGACTCCCAGCAAGTATACCTCAGGTGCAGCCACTACTCCTCTGTCAGTAGAGGCTTGCATGTTGCTATGTTGCTGAACAGGTGTCAGTGGCACTTCTAGACTAAGATGGACTAGGAAGAAAGGCCTGGTGATCTACTTCTGAAAATCAGCCAATGAAAACCCTATGAAACACAGTGGTCCAATCCTCAACTGATTATGGGGATGGTGCAGGACCAGGCAGCATTTTGTTCCTTTGTGCATGGGGTTGCCATGAGTCAGGGGCCACTAACAACAACAACAGCCCTAGAATACACAGAGAATAGTTTGAGAATTGCTAGCTCTTATCTCTGTGAAAAAGAAATCAATATTGGTTTATAGTTCTTTTTGTCTTTCACCTGAGGACATCTAGTCAAAATACATTGTTCAGGAGCCCTGGTGGCAGCAGTGGTTAAGAGCTCGGGTGCTAACCAAAAGATCAGCAGTTCGAATCCACTAGTCACTTCTTGGAAACCCTTATGGGGCAGTTCTACTCTGTCTTACAGGGTCGCCATGAGTTGGAATCGACTCAGTGGCAATGGGTTTGGTTTTTTTTTTTTTTTTTTTTTGTGGGGGGTGGTTAGTTGTTTCCACCTTCATAACCTGTTGGTTATGTTAATCATTTGAAATACAGTTAGGTTTTTTTAGAGATTCCTCTATCCTTGATTTTGTTTATTTATTGAGTTTATAAAACATTATAAACTACACAAGAAGTATAGTGCTCAAAGAGGTACTGTGTGACTTCGTGTAAATTTCTTCACCTCTCTAAGCTTCAGGAACCTTGTCTATAATAATATCAAGTTATTATTTATAGAGTCTTTGCCCTGTGTGAAGGAGCCCTGGTGGCACAGTGGTTAAGCATTGGCTGCTAACCAAAAGGTTGGCAGTTCAAACCCACCAGCTTCTCTGTGGGAGAAAGATGTGGCAGTCTGCTTCCGTAAAGATTACAGCCTTGGAAACCCTATGGGGCAGTTCTGCTCTGTCCTGTAGGGTTGCTATGAGTTGGAATCAGTGTGACAGCAATTTTTTTTTTTTTTTTTTTTGCCCTGTGCAAGGCACTCTGAGATGTGCTGTATATACATTACCTCATTTGTAACCCTAAAAAAACAGCCCTATAGTGCAGGTAGTATTATCATCCCCACTGTACAGATGAGGACATTGAGACTCCCCAAGGTTCCATAGTTAGTAAGTGATAAAGCCTGGATTTGATCCCAGGCTGGACTTGACTCTGTGTACTTATATCAGTTTTGAAGGGTTGTTGTGCCTGGCATAAAGAAGGACTCAGAAAACGTCTTCTCCTCCTCCTCCCCTCATTCAGCCAGCCTGCCCAGCTCATTAACCAGATAGACAATTGAGGTGTAAGGCGGAGGGCTGTTGGGTTTGCTTTGGCTGTGCCATCCTCACACTCCTTCTCATTCTCTGCCAGGAGAGTTTATGGAGAGCCTGCAGGACCCGGACCTGAACGTGCGCCGGGCCACGCTGGCTTTCTTCAACTCAGCCGTGCACAACAAGCCCTCGCTTATCCGGGACCTGCTGGACGACATCCTACCCCTCCTCTACCAGGAGACAAAGGTCCGCCGGGACCTCATCCGGGAGGTGAGGCAGGCAGGAGTGGACCTGGAGGCTTCGGTGTGAGTCCAGCTCCTTTGTTAGGAACCCGGGGTGCTGGGCTGGTAGAGCTGTGGTGAGGATTAGTTAAAGCTCATCAGAGCAGGCACCGGGCCAGATGGCCTCGACCAAGTCCTGCCCTCCACTTCCCAGCTCTGTGACCCCCGGCCAGGGCAGCCTGATCTACTCTGCACCTCAGTTTCTCCTCATGGGCAAAATGAGGATCAGAATAGTGTCTGCATCCTAGGGTTGTTGTGAAGATTCAGTGAGGTAAGTCCTCTGAATGCTCAGAACTGCTCCGGGCATATGGTTGGGTTCACTTTTGTTATTACTTCACTTTTGGCAGGGGTTCCTTGAACTCCCGCCCTGTGCTGAGTGCCAGGACTTAGAGTTGAACCAGACATGGTTTCTGCCACCAAGGAGCTCATGGCCTCCTGGAGGAGGCAGATACCTATGCTGCTAATTACTTAACTTATTTAGAGTCCATTTTGTGAAATAAGGATTTAAGGAGCAGAGAAAAAAGGTGATTTAATAGCGAAGTTATTCTACAATGTAATAAAAAAGTCTGTACCACCTGGCATTACTGAGGAGGAAGTGACTCTGTTTAGAGAGGTTAGAAAAATTTCCCCAAAAGGGGGCATCTGAGTTGGGCTCTGAGGAGTGAGCAGGAGTTTACCATTAAGAGGATAGCCTGGTGATTTAAAGCATGGATTTCAGAGTCAGATAGATCTGTTTTTTTGTTTTTGTTTTCCAAATTCAGCAATTTCTACATGTATAATTTCAATGACTGATTATATTCTTTAAGTTGTAGAATCACTCTTGCTATCTTTTTCCAAATTATTCTACCACCATTAAAATAAATTCAGTGCCCCCTAAGCAAAACTTCCCCTGTATCCCCTCGTTCCTATCCCTAACCCCCCCCCCCCAAAAAAAAAACCCATTGCTGTTGAGTTGATTCTGACTCATAGCAACCCTGTAGGACAGAGGAGGACTGCTCCATAGGGTTTCCAAGGAGGGGTTGGTGGATTTGAACTGCCGACCTTTTGGTTAGCAGCCAAGCTCTTAACCACTGTGCCACAAGGGCTCCAGAGTCCCACCCTTAGTAACCACTAATAATCTTTGGTTTCTGTATATATGCTGCAGGTGGAGATGGGGCCCTTTAAGCATGCAGTGGATGATGGCCTCGACGTGCGGAAGGCAGCCTTTGAGTGCATGTACTCGCTGCTTGAGAGCTGCCTGGGCCAGCTTGACATCTGTGAGTTCCTGAACCACGTGGAGGACGGGCTGAAGGACCACTATGATATCCGGGTAAGACTGAGCCCCAGAGCCCACCCTGGACCAAGGGACAGCCAGGTGCACTGGGCCCACTGCTTGCTTGTTCCCCACTCCCAGCCCCTGGCATCACCCTGAAAATAGCTGCCTTGTTCTTTTCCAGTAGGAACAGGAACCCAAGGCTCACACCCCTTTGGTGGAGTCACACTGGACACCTCTTTTGAGGCTGGTTTGGCAATGACTAAAAATTCTCAGGCCCAGCAATTCCACCTCTATGAACATAGCCTCTGGCCTGACTCCACCACCTGTTCAGAATTTATGTACAAGATTGTCCTTCCCAGCTTTCCGTGGAATAGGAAGAAGCTGGCAGCTACCTCAGTGTCCACATCTAGGGAACTGGCCTCATAACCTGCGTGCGTCCAATTGAGGAGTGCTCTGCAGCATTAAAAACAGCAAGTGGGTCCCTGTACTGACATGGAAACATCGCCTAGACCCACTGCTGAATGATAAAAGCAAGTTGCAGAACAGCTTGGCAGTTTGAGCCGTTTTATTACCTGTGGGAGTGAGGCTGGGGCTGAAATGGCTGTGGGGAAGGCTTGAGTTTGAATTTATATCCTTCTCTGTTTTTTTTTTATATATATATAAAATGAGCCTGAACCACTTTTATAATGAAAAACTAACTTAAAATAATCAAAAGTAATGCTTGCTTGTCTTAAAAGACTCAAACGTACAAAAGTGACTAAAGGAGCAAGTAATAATCAACGTAGGTCCCTGGGTGAGCAAACAGTTTGTGCTTGACTACTAACCTAAAGGTTGATGGTTTGAACCCAGCCAGACCTGGCGATCTGCTTGCATAAAGATTATAGCCAAGAAATCCCTATGGAGCAGTTCTATTCTGTAACACATTGAGTCCAAATCAACTTGACAGCAATAGGTTTGGTTAGTAATCACCCCAAACCTTCCCTCCACCATTACTGTAAATCTGAGTATGTTTCCTAGGATCATGCACATAACATTCATTAGTGTACTTAGTCAACTACCAGCTAGTGCATGCCAGGTGTTTGCCAGGTGCTGAGGACACAGGTACATGAAACAGGCGGGGTCTTAGCTCTCAAAGCCTTGGAGATATGTGTTTATGTATGTATTTTACAGAAATGAGGTAACAGCCATATATGCTGTTTTGTCCCCTGATTTTTTAAACTTGTTTGTCACGCTTATTTCACTCAGCATGGTGTTTTCAAGGTTCAGCCATGTCACAGCATGTATCAGAATTTCATTTCTCTTTATGGTGGAATGGTACTCCATTGTGTGTATGTACTACATTTTGTTTATCCATTTATTCATTGATGGACACTTGTTTCTACCTTTTAGTATTGTGGATAATGCTGCTGTGAACATTGGTGTACACATATCTGAGTCCCTGTTTCCATTCTTTTGGGTATATACCTAAGAATGGAATTGCTGGGTATAAGATAATTCTGTGTTTAACTTTTTGAGGAACCAAAACTGTTTTCCACAGTGACAGCACTATTTTACATTGCCACCAGCAATGCACGGGGTTCCAATTTCTCCGTATCTTCGCCAGCACTTGTTAGTTTTTGGTTTCCATTTTTCTGATAATAGCGATCCTCGTGGGGGCGAACTGGTATCTCATTGTGGTTTTGATTTGCATTTCCCTGATGACTAATGATATTGAGCATCTTTTCATGTGCTTATTGGCCATTTGATTATCTTCTTTGGAGAAGTGTCTCAAGTCCTTTGTCTATTTTTCAATTGAGTTGTCTTTTTTATTGTTGATTTTTAAGAGTTTATCTATTTTGAATATCTAGTATGCGATTTCCAAATATTTCCTGCCATTCTGTATGTTGTCTTTTGCTTTCTTTGTATCTTATCTGATTCTCCTCAGGACAGCCAGGTACAGTTGGCAAAGTAGTGTTACTATTCACATTTTATAGATGAAGAAACTGAGGTCCAGAGAGGGGGCAGGTCGAGCAGGGCCCTGTTGGGATCTAGTAGTGGAGTTTGGACTTGAGCTCCAGGCTTGGGGTCCAGAGCCTGTGCTCTTCCCCTGGGCCTGCTTCACGTGGTCCTGGGCCTCTTCACCAAGAACCCATCTCCTTCCTCCCGGGCAGATGTTGACCTTCATCATGCTGGCACGGCTGGCTACCCTGTGTCCTGCTCCTGTCCTGCAGAGGGTGGACCGGCTCATTGAGCCACTCAGGGCCACCTGCACTGCCAAGGTAAGCCCCTTGCTTCACCCTGGCCCAGGTCCCTGGAGCACCTGCCAGAGCCTCTGCGGATTCAGTTACCACTTCCTGAGCCCCTTCTACAGTACATACAGGTGGTATATGAAGGGCTTCATTTAATTATTACCATGGCCCTGTTATTGGGTGCTGTCGAGTTGATTCTGACTCATAGTGACCACATGTGACATAACAGAACTGCCCCATAGGGTTTTCTTGGCTGTAATCTTTATAGGGGCAGATTGCCAGGTCTTTTCTCCCACGGAGCTGCTGGTGGAATCGAACCAGTGACCTTTCAGTTAGCAGCTGAGTGCTTAACCATTGCACCACCAGGGCTCTATACCATGGCCACACAAAGTGCTTATTCTTCTTCCCATTGTATGCATGCAGGAAGAGAGGCTCAGAGAGGTTATATTATTAACCAAGGCTACACAGCTAGTAAATTGCTGAGCTGGGCCCAGCTGTCTCTTTCATTCACTATACTTCCTGGGTGCCAGGTCCTGTGCGAGGTATACTAGGGATACAGCATTAAACATAATGGGTTCTGTCCCCTCCATCTGTTCATATCCTATTTGGGAAGGTGTGACGGACTCTTAGAAAGATGGAAAGGATTGATGGATTGATATAGGGCAAAGTTGCTGCTAGACTTGAGTGTCTCAAGGGTCCAGGGGAGGGATCTGGGGTGGAAAGCCTCATGGGAAGCTGCAGTGTTGAGAACAGAGCCTGCCATACCCAGGCATTGCCGAGTGAATGCCTTTTGACTGAAAGCATTGATTAGGGCTTTGAAAGGGCAGGAATTAACTAAAAAGAGGGCAGAGTGTTTTAGATTGGGGCCTTAAAGAAGAGAGACACCCTTACAGCAATGGTTTTCAAGTAGCAAAACCTTTCCCCCCGCCCAAATGAAATTACATGGATACAACAGTTAAAATTGATCATTTGTTCATAAAAATCTACATTGTAAGTTCAAGTTTCTAACATTTGCTTAGTATCAAGTCAGTCAGAGGAAGCAATGATTCTGCAGGGCCACTGCCATTTCAACAGTCTCAGCAGCCAAGTCATTTGTAGTTTGCTTTGGGCCATTCAGTATTAAGAAAAGCTCACTTCCCACAGAGAAGGAGCTGCACATGCGCCAGAGCAGCTTTGTCCTGAGGCCACACGGAAGCCTCTGTCAGGCGGCTCAGAGGAAGAACTAGATGGCTTCCATTCGTTCAAACTGGGCATAGAATACATTTCATTGTAGGTATTATTGCTGTAATGAATTTGATAAATGGGTTTTAGAATACTGACATCATATTAGAACTAAGTGTTTATGGAGCATCTGCACTACCTCTCCTAAGCTAGATTTCCAGACAGCTTGAAGGTCACTGCCATGGCAGTGGTAATGGCTACCATATTCTGAGTGCCTGCTGTTTGTGAGTACAAGAGCCCTGGTGGTGCAGTGGTTACACCCTTGGCTAACCAAAAGGTCGGCAGTTCCAACCTGTCGGCCACTCTGCGGGAGAAAGATGTGGCAGTCAGCTTCTGTAAAGATTACAGCCTTGGAAACCCTATAGGACAGTTCTGCTGTGTCCTGTAGGGTCACCGTGAGTTGAAATCGACTCGACAACAGTGGGTTTGGTTGGGTTTTTGGTGATGAATGTTGACACGCTCAGGGCCACGGTTCCTTAGCCACAGTTCTGAAACCTATGAAGGTTTGCAAAACAAAAGCTCTTTAGTAATTTGTTTGGCAACATGACTTGAACTGGCATGAGGTTGTTTATGATCTTTATTTCCCTCTTATGATTATTCATAATAGTCATACTTCTTTTTTCATACATTTAGTGGGGTGAATACTAATGTGTTTGATTACAGGGTACTGCACCAGACCCTGCTGGGAGTGTTGTCTCACAGTATTATCTTTCTAAAATCCAAAAAATCCTGAATTCCAAAACACATCTGGCTCCAAGGGTTTCAGAGAAGGGAGTGTGGACCTGTATTAAGTCATTTAATCCTTGTAACAACCCTATGAGGAGGGGGCTCTTATTATACTATTTTATAGATGGGAAGTGAGGCTCAAGGAAGTGATTACCTGAAGTCACAGATCTCTGAAGAGGCAAAAGGGAGACAAAGGCCATTTGAACCGAGGATTGTCCAACACCAATGTCAACTTCTTAACCACTACACTAGACTCTATGGAAAGAGCTCAGGTGTTGTCTGGGCTAAGCATGGAGGGCCTTAGCCCCAGCATAAGGAACTTGGACTTTATTCCATAAGCAATGGGGGGATTACTGGGATCCTGTGAATAAGCAGGAGATGGTGAGGGACGAGGAAACAGAAACCACTCAAGTTCTCAGACGTTAATTCTCCAGCTACATTTGTAGAATTGGTTGCAAGGGCAGGGACTTGAGTGAGCTAGAACAGTATCATTCCTTTCAGTCAAGTCGTCTGGTATTAGGAGCCTGTTAAAAGCACAGTAATTGAAGCTAGGAACCCAGCTGTCAGTGGAAAGAGACAGACAAGAAATTGATTTACAGCAACTGTCACTATCAAGTTATTAAAAAAATTAAATGGGGGTGGGCAATTTAGACTGGCTGGTCAGAGGCCCCTTCGTTGACACTGAAGCTGACAAAGAACCATCATCTGGGGAAACAAAGGCAAAACCCCAGGGGAAAAGAGCCACGCTGAAGAAGCAGGTCAGTGAGGCAGGAGCCCTAGGAGCCTGAAGCAGGGGAGCATGAAGATGGCATTGAAGGCACTCAAGCTGCTGGGTGGGGAAGACTGCAGGTGGGGGAGAGAGGAAGCCCAGGACCAGTGCGCAGGCTGTGGTATGGGGCCAGGTGCAATCAAGGATCAAGAAGGGCTTGTTCTTCCATTCTGCTTCTACTTTAGGTCAAAGCTGGTTCCGTCAAACAGGAGTTTGAGAAGCAAGATGAACTGAAGCGCTCGGCGATGAGGGCAGTGGCCGCCCTGCTGACTATCCCTGAAGTGGGGAAAAGCCCCATCATGGCCGACTTCTCTTCCCAAATCCGATCCAACCCCGAACTTGCCGCCCTCTTTGAAAGCATCCAGAAGGATTCCACTTCACCACCCAGCACAGAATCAATGGAGCTCAGCTAGTCCTTCCTTAGCCCTTAGGGGGCCTTACTCAAGAGGGGCCCACCCCAGGCCTGAGGCCTCACCCTTCACCACAGACCACAGGCCTCTACTTTGCCTTCTCATCACCTCCCTGGGGGCCCTTCTGTGCCTGGTCGGGCTCACAGTGCCTTCTCTAGGGACCCCAACCAGCAGACCCCTGGCCAGAATTGAGGTCTGCCAACAGTTGGGTCCTATAGCTCAGGACAGCCATAATGCAATAGGGTGAGGACATTTTCCAAGCCCTCCCAACATGTATGCCCATACTCAGTCAGCTTCCTTCAAACTGGGGGGTCCCTGCCTCCCGAAGTACTAACTAGTATTAGAAATACGCCGTGCCCACAGCTGTGAAAGGTTAGGGGAGGCAGTGGGCTGACCTTCCTTCCCACTGGCGTCTCAAATTTTTCACTCACACCACTTCCATTTTTTCATTCTACTTGGTCTGGAGTCTGAAATGCCAAAAATGAGTGCCCTGGTTGGGCATCTTAAAAAGCAATTCATGTACCTGAGAGTTACTCACCTTTTAGATTTCAAATTGCTTTGTTCCTAACTGGCTATGATGAATCAAATTTGGACGTAGGTTAAGAGTTTTTTGCTAGCGGGTGAAATAGGTAGGTTAGGGAATTGGACAGGCTTGACCTGTTTTTTTCTAGTTTCTAAATTCTCATGTAGCACATTGGGAGAAAACAGGAAAAGTGCAAAGGAAAATACAAATCACCTTTCATGTCTTGGCCCAGGCATAACCAGTTGGTCTGTGTCCTCCTGAGGAAGGTTTTGAACATGTTGTTTCTAGATTTTAGTATTGAGGACACAGAAATAAAGTGACAGGCTGAAGTATTTTCTGTGATTGTCCCAGGTTAATAAAAAAGATGCTAAATTACTTGTTACTATAGTCTCACAATTTCTCCTCCCCAGTAGCTACACACTCTTCAGTACACTTCCCAAATCCACTGAATCATGAAAATGACCAATTCATCAAATGTTTAAGATGAGGTTTCAATAGGAGGTAGCCAACCAGCAAGTCATTACCTACTGGAACTAAGGGTCTGAAAAATCTACTCCAGTCATTCCTAGCACTCTACAAAAGGTGTATTTATTATAGACCAGTGGAGTATTTCTGCTAGACTGACCAGGATGGTGAGAGCAAACATCCTCTAAGCATTTCTCATTTTAGAGTACTACATGCTTTATTTCCTGTGACCGATACTGTCACTTAAAACCATTATTTTGAAAAGCATTATCATGGCTTAAACATTAACCTTATATTTAACACAGTACTAAATTTTAGCTTTTTGTTGTCTAAGGAGGTTTTAGGGCTGCAGCTTAACTAACCAAGTGTTAAATTGATCCCTCTTGGAAAACGGTTAAGTCATGCCTGAAGCAGTAAGCTGGGGAGAGGATGATATATGGGAAACAGCTATGTTCAGATACCCAAGACTGGTCGTACAGAAAAGGGGTTTGGATGTCATCCTACTGTGTATTTTTTAAGGACAAAAGCTACCTTGGCACCCTGTAAGAATTTAAGAGCATTTAAGAAGTTTATCTGGATCCTTCCTTTTTTTTTACATGCAGATTGTTTTATGACATTGGAGGTTAACAACCCTACGTCAACTCTCCCTTCTCAACCTTGGGTTCCCTATTACCAGCTTTCCTGTCCCCTGGTGCCTTTTCGTCCTTGCCCCTGGGCTGGTGTGCCCCTTTAGTCTCGTTTTATGGGCCTGTCTAATCTTTGGCTGAAGGGTGAACTTCAGGAGTGACTTCATTACTGAGCTAAAAGGGTGTCCAGGAGCCATACTCTCGGGGGTTTCTCCAGTCAGTCAGGTCTTTTTCTGTCAGAATTTTGTTCTACATTTTCTCTAGCTCTGTCCAGGATCCTGTTGCGATCCCTGTCAGAGCAGTCCGTAGTGGTAGCCGGGCACCATCAAGTTGTGCTGGACTCAATCTGGTGGAGGCCATGGTAGTTGTGGTCCATTAGTCCTTGGGACTAATCTTTCCCTTGTGTCTGTAGCTTTCTTCATTCTCCCTTGCTCCTGAAGGGGTGAAACCAGTAGAGAAATCTTAGATGGCCACTTGCAGGCTTTTAAGTACCCAGACACTACTCACCGAAGTAGAATGTGGAACATTTTCTTTATAAACTATGTTATGCCAGTTGAGCTAGATGTTCCCTGAGACCATGGTCCCCACAGCCCAGTAACTCAGTCCCTCAGGGCACGTACATTTTTTCATCCTCACAAGAACCACATGAGGTAACTGTGATCTGACTTCGTGAAGTGAGGCCAAAAATGACCACGCACTCAGAACTGCAAGGCTATTCCAGTGTCTCAAAACCTACTTGGGTCTGATGGCCAAGTCCATGTTCTTCTCCCACCCAACTGGAGCTGGCCAAAGCTAGTCTGGGTACTTGAGGTCATGTTCCCTGCAGAAGGATCAAATGCCCTTTATGAGCCTCTTCACCAAAGATGCTAGAGTGTTAACAGGGAAAAGAACAATCTCTGTTGACAAGCTATCATAGTCAAGAAATGGAAAACTAAAATCAAGTGGTGAAACATACCAGATAGCAGGGTTTTTACGGTTTTATTTAACACAAATAAAACTTGCATATGAGCTGTCTATTCATTTTCTTCACTGCGCAGCCTGGCGTTGGGATTGGTGACTCTGATGGCTAACTGGGCTGCTCTTTCCACAATGGCTTTGCGGTTCTTGGAGGAAACGTTGTGCGCAATCTCAGCACAGTAAGATCTGGAAGAAAATCGAGTAAGTGGGTGAGGAGCAGGCCAGCCTTGAGCACACACGCAGGAAGAATCATGCTGCGGAGTCCATGGCTTTGGCATTTCCCCTCCAGAGCCACAGGCTGTGCAGGGTTACATGGCTGCTGAATGAGACTTATGTGCCCCAAGAAGGGGGACAAGCACTTCCAAGCCACCTAGCAAGTAGCAGACAGGCCAGGATGACCTGCCCCAGACTCCGGGTTCGGAGGCCTCAACCACAGTCTTCTTGGCTAATCTGTAGTTCCGAGGAGCTTGGACTTGCCCATGGAAAACTCAGAACTCTAAAAAGTGACCAGACAGTGACTGCAATAAAAGGCTCAAACATAGCAACAATCTTGAGGATGGCACAGTGTTGCATTCTGTTGTACGTAGGGTTGCTGAGCTGGAACCTATCTGATGGTATCTAACAACAGCAAAGTGACTGAGGGCAGAATCCAACAGTGAGAATCAAGCTAAGGGCTACCCAGCCCCAGACCACAGGTATTTTACTGGTTTGACTGCTGAGGACACAATTCAAGTTGGAAGAAGTAACACTGCCTAAAGTCTTGCAGGTGGCAGCAACACCTACTGTTTCTTCAGTACCTACTCTGTGCCAGTTAGTGTTCTAGTGTTTTGTAACTCATTCATTCCTCACAACTCTAAGAGGCAGCTGCCCCATCCCAGTTTGGTAACAAGCTGGCTGAACGTGGCCAAATGAGCTCATTTCAGCAGAGATGACTGACAGTGGCTGAAGAACATGCTAGCCCCTGAGCAATTTCAGCAGAGAAGCCAAGATTGTCCAGGGTGCGTAAATGAGGCTGGGGGCATATATGGTTCTCAAGAGCTCCGGAAGGAAAATGGCTAAACAGCAAGAGACAAACACATCTACAATGTTTCGTTTTATATAGCCTCCAATTCAAGTTCAAAGTAGCTGTATTTTTTAACGTTTCCATAATCTGTTTCCAGAAAAGACTTAAGTTGCATTACACGCTTCATTTTTTTACTGCCCTCCCGGGTACTTTAACTCTTTAAAGTGTTAAAAAGCAAAGATGTCACGTTGGGGACTAAGATGTGCCTGACCCAAGCCCTGATACTTTCCATCACCTCATATATACATGCAAAAGCTGAACAATGAATAAGGAAGGCCAAAGAACAGATGCCTTTGAATTATGGTTTTGGCAAAGAATACTGAATATATCACGAACTGTCAGAAAATGAACAGATCAGATCTGTCTTGGAAAAAGTACAGCCAGAAATGCTCCTTAGAAGTGAGGATGGCAGGACTTCGTCTCCCGTACTTTTCACGTTATCAGGAGGGACAAGTCCCTGGAGAAGGACATCATGCTTGGTAAAAGTAGAGGGTTAGCAAAAAAGAGGAAGACCCTCAACGATATGGGTTGACACAGTGACTCTAATGATGGGCCCAAACATAGCAAAGATTGTGCAGATGGTGCAGGACTGGGCAGTGTTTCATTTTGTTGTACCCAGGGTCACTATGAGTTGGAACCAACTAAGACTGCCCCTCACAGCCACCACCCCTGGTCCTTGTCCACATGCGTATTTAATGATCAAAATCGTATTTATTTAACTTTTGAAATACTTTCCCCCTGCCTGGGCATTTTTCATACTGCTACATTACAATCATTTTTAACATATGCAGAACATTCCATCCAGTGCAAAGCATTTTCAAATTGTTTCCAATTGTTCAGCTACTACTGTTAACAACCCAGCTGTATAGTTTTCCTTTTTCAACTACTTAAGGATAAATGCCCAGAAATGGACCTTATGTGAATCAAAGTCATCGACACTATTTTTATAGCTAGATGCCCTGCCAAGCCACCCTAAAAACAGCATAACATTTTCACAGCAATCAGCAACATGTTTTGAGTGCCAATCCTACTACAGATGAAGAATGGTTATTTTTGCTGCATAATATCTGTTTTAACCCACCTGTCAGCAGTTTGGGCATCCAACACCAATTCCCACACTCACCTTTTCTGAAGGACATTTCCAGCGTTTCCTCAAGCCAGAATGGTGGTTGATAAAAAAAGATTTTTGTATACACGAATGTTTTAATCAGGCATGCACTGGCCACGTCCTTCCTAATTTACTAGGTGAATGCAGCTTGTTGGCGTCAATTTACCAGTAAGGGAGGAAAATGAACTGCGCTCTACGTAACCAAGAAACACCACTCCCTCCAATCCAGAGGCATGTGAAGTGTCTAAATCATTTCCCATGGAAAATCTTTTGAATCCTTTCTCACTCCACTGCCCTAGTTTTTGAGCCTAGGTGATATACTGCCTGAGCAGACCATGAAGTCTCTCATACACAGAGTTCATCAAGTGTCTAACTGCTCAAAACACCTCCAAGTAACTCGCTGTGAACCCTCCATGAATGTTTCCATTGCTGTAAGTTGTTCTCTCTGCCTGAGATGGAAAGTCTTGCTCCTTTTCTCTGCCTCAGATCACACTCAGCTCTAAAGCCCTCCTGTCCCAGACAGGCAGCAACCCCTTTGTTCCTGTAGCATTCTGAAGATACCCCCAGCCATAGTGTAGGCTCAACTGCCTGTTAGGTCTGAGGCTACATGTGATCTTCTCCCTTGACTGCCCACACAAAGAAAACACCATTCTAGAAATGTTAAACTGCAGTGTTTGCGGAGTCAACCAATGTCCTCTCTCCTGGTCTTGGGTCTTTGTACTCTGGATGACAACAGTCTCCCCCTCTCCAGCAAAGAAAACATTCTGAAGCCCCAATAAGCATTCTCTTTAAGTTTCTGCTGCAGGGAATTACTTCAGATTTCCTCAGAATACGCAACTCCTGCAAATGCAAACCAAGAAACTCTAGAGTCCCTGCCAAATGGCCCACACATGTTCATGCTCACAGATGCAGGCTTCTGAACCCTATGCCGAAAGGCGCTACCCAACTCACTTGTTGCACATCAGCAGCACTTCCAGCTCCTTGACACTGTGGACCAGGAACTTGCGGAAACCACTGGGCAGCATGTGCTTTGTTTTCTTGTTGCTCCCGTAACCAATGTTGGGCATCAAGATCTGGCCCTTAAATCTTCTCCGCACCCTGTTGTCAATGCCTCTGGGCTTGCGCCAGTTACGCTGAAAGACAACACACTGGTGGTTGAGTGTCTGTGCAGACTCCAACTCTTCCTCTTGGGGGGAAAAGCTGCAACTAAAATGGAAATATGCCTAACGGTAGTTATCACTGGATAACAGATTTCACTACTACTTTACATACTTTTTTGTGGGAAAAATAGGGCTCCTGCCTTTGACCACCAGAAATGTAGCCTGTTGGGGCAGGAAAGTCAGCCAGATTTACCCTCCTTCTAAGCAAAGGAAAAGTAGAATAGATACTAATGGGATATAAATATATTGTGTTAAAATGTAAAGCGTGGATCTGGTCATTATTCTTAGGACCCAAGTTTTCTCATCTATAAAATAAGAACAGTCTATCCCTTATGTGGTCATAAGGCCACAGGATATCCATGACACAAAGTCCTATCAAAAACCAAAACCAAACCTGTTGCCGTCGAATCGATTTTGACTCATAGCAACCCTCCTGGACAGAGAAGACGTGCCTCATAGTTTCCACGGCTGCAATCTTTATGGAAACACAGTACCACATCTTTCTCCAGCTGAGCTGTGGTGGGTTTGACACCTCTAAACAGCCAAGGATCCCCCTTATCATTTAAATGCAAACACGATTTACACAAGAGACTGAGTGCCAATAAGACTAAGGGAAACCAGGGTTTCTCCAGAGAGCTCTTCCAACAACCTGGTTCATTTGCCGAAGGTAATTTTCCAACTACTTTATGTGATGTCAGAAACACAACAGCCTATTTATGAACGCCTTTCTTCACCCTAGAGCCCCAAGCCCTGGTGGTATAGTGGTTAAGAACTCGGCTGCTAACCGAAAAGTCAGCAGTTCAAATCCACCAGCCACTCCTCAGAAACCCTATGGAGCAGTTCTACTCTGTCCTATAGGGTCGCTATGAGTCAGAATTGACTTGATGGCAATGGGTTTGGTTTTTTGGTTTTCTTCATCCCAGAGCCCTGATGGCACAGTGGTTATGAGCTATGGCTGCTAACCAAAAGGTCAGCAGTTTGAATCCACCAAGTCACTTCTTGGAAACTCTATGGGGCAGCTGTCCTCTGTCCTATAGGACAGCTGAGTCGGAATCGACTCAACGGCAACATGTCTGCTTTGGTCCTTCATCCCAACACTCATTTCCATTCCAGGGTCACATACCTTAATTTTGACATAACGGTCTGACTGGTGCCTGATGAACTTCTTGGTCCTCTTTTTGACAATCTTGGGCTTCACCAGGGGTCTGAGGGCAGCCATGGTGCCTTTAAGAAAGAGGCAGACACATGTCAAAAGTGTCTCCAGGAAGGAGGCTTTCCTGCCCAGGGCTTGAGCACTGTTGCAGAGTATCTTCCAATCACCAGCTACTGAGCAAACTGGGAATGGAATGGGTCTCTGACAAGCTTGCTTTCCCTCCCGTGTCCGAAGCTGGCAGAATACTAGCTATTCTCCAGAAGCGATCCTGGGAGGTTAGGAGCCACCTAACCTAGAGACCAAGAAAGAATGCCAGTAGCAGCAAATCCCACCTCACAAAGACATTCCAACCCCCTGATGGTTCAATTTCCTGTTAGTTGTATGGATCTGGGGCAATCTACTTGAACCCAAGCCTCAGTTTTCTCACCTGTAACATGGAGAGGATACTGTACGTTGAATGCTTGCACAGTGCGTGGCATTAAGTAAATGTCCAATTAAGAGATTTATAATCCCCCTAGGATGTTGCTACCCTGCAATACACTCGAGGCATACACAAGACTCTGATATACTTTTAACATGACTCAAAACCTCTGAACATACTATTGTTCTACCTGGAGGTCATCTGAGTATTGCATTCAAGGTTACCTCCCTCAGAGTGGTCTTCCCCCCTACCCCATCTGTTTCTACTGCGGCACTTTTGTTTTCTTCACGGCCATCAATATACTTTTTGTTTGGCACAGAGTAGGTGCTCAATGACCATCTGTTCAATAAACAAACGACTTCTTGCCCTGGGACCATGATATCCTCGAAGGCAAGGCAGCAGTTTAATCGTGACCTGCTATTAAAATTTCTGTTAACTGAACGAGACGACTGGCAGTTCGTCTTTGATGGTCCCCCCACAGCAGCGGCCCCCAGCGCCAGAGACCGGCGGCGAAGGCGCGCCGCACTGCAGTATGGAAGGGTACACGTGGGCGGACATCGCTGAGCGCCAGGTCCGGAAGACCCAAGCCTAGGTCCGCCAGGCCGGTTACCCCCGGTCGTTTCATCACCCCAGAAGTTCTCTTGGTCTGGCCTCAACTCTGCGCCGCCAGAGCTGAAACAAGTTATCCTCAGCGCTGACTGACCCCAGGCGGACTCCGTAGGTAGGCGAAAGGCCCTAAGAGGCGAAACCCCATTAACGACCCGGGCCGCAACGTTCCTGTCCGCATTCCAGCCAGCAGGCAAGGACAGTGGCCACCTAAACAACAGCGCGGAAAGGGAGGCCGCCTCACCAGGGGGCGGTGGGGCCAGATGCAGACCGCAGAGACGCGGATGGCAGATGATTGAGACTTACCGATAGGAGATGGCCGCCACCTCTGCAGGCAGCGCCCAGGAAGAGAAAAGGGAAGGTGGGGCGCAAGGACTGATGGGACTTGACTTCTAGGTCCTGGCAAGGAAAAGGCAAGCACTTCCGGCTCCGGGGCCTTCAACGAAAAACTAAACGCCAGAGAATAATGCTGTGATAAGATGCCGAGATATACCTATGTTTTCTTAGACACATATCTATCAAGGTGCTTAAAATGTATCATACTTGCTGTTGGCACCCGGTAGAAAATTTGGAATTCTTTCTAAGCTTCTAAGACCCAGTACGGCATTTACTTCCGCCAGCAGGTGAAGCCGTTTCTCTCAAGCATAATCCAGCTTTTAGGCTATATCCGCCAGCGTTTCTACTATACGGAAGTGCGAAGTGCGCCTCTTAGTGGCAAGGGCGAAAAAGAACAAACCCATTGACGTCTAGGTTATTCTGACTCGTAACGACCATGTAGGACAGAGTAGAACTGCCCATAGGATTTCCAGGGAGTGCCTGGTGGATTCGAACTGCTGACGTTTTGGTTAGCAGCCGTAGCTCTTAATTACTATGCCACCAGAGTCTCCAGGGACCTTACAGGTCAGAGTATTACCGCCCCACAGGGTTTCCAAGGCTGTAAATCTTTATGGAAGCGGATTGCCGCATCTTTTTCCGTGGAGAGGCTGGTGGGTTCAACCGCCTCGACCTTAGCAGCCAAGTGTTTAACCACTGCATCACCAGGGCTCCTTGGAACAGAGACATCCTAATTTACTCACGTGAATTTACACAGTAAATAATATTGAGAATATAACAGCTAACATTCAGTGGACACCTAATATCCAATTCTGTGAGGTAATTCTATTATTTCTTCCATTTACATACGTGAAAATTGAAGTTTGGAGATCTGACTCCAGCCATTAGACTGCCTCGTTATTTGTTGCTTTTGGTTTGTTTTGCTTTGCATTTATCTTGAAGATAATTGTGAAAATCCAATTTCAGGTGGAAAAAAATGCCCCTTGATTGCACAACAAAATAGCGACCTTGGACAAGATTAGTTCCAGGGGTGAGATGGGGACAGAAGTGAAAGCGGATTGTGTAGGTGAAGGTGAAAAGAAAGAGAGTGAGTGATGACAGCTCTTCAGGCTGTGAGGCGGAGGACTAGGGGTTTGAGGAGACGCAGAGAAATGAAATGCCTTGTCCAAGGTCATACATTTGTCAATGATAGGATGCATATTGGCCCTTGCAGTCTGTAGGGAAGTAGATCACATTCCTAGTCCATCTTAAGTCTGGAAGCTCTGCTGAAACCTGTTCAGCATCATAGCAACACACAAGCCTCCACTGACAGAAAGTGGCTGTGCACGAGGCCGGGAATCGAACCGGGATGTCCAATGTGGAAGGCAAGAATTATACCACTGAACCACCAATGTCTCCTGTATTGGGACACACCACAGGTGGGAGGTGGAGCATGGAAGCAGGTTGCTAATGGCAGCCCACATGATGTGTGTAGAAGGAAAAGATCTTGATGGGGTCAGGTGGGTTAACCAGGGGGAGGGGTCATGAACCAGAGAGCATTTCTCTAATTTCCAAAGACCCGAGAGATTTGGAAGCAGTAATCCAAATGGCAAGTCTTCAGGGGTGAAGGGCATGCAGCCACCTCATTTCACAGAGGAGGGCACAGGGTTACCGACACTGCCTGCTGCCTCCCTGCAGGCACTGAGATCCCAGGACGAGAGGCTGGAGGTACCGTGCAGGTGTCCTGTCAGCATCCCAGCGAACACGTGCCTGCTGCATTCCCTCAGGCTCAAGAGCCACCTTTCCAAATACCCCTCTGGTCACAGCTCCTGAGCAAGAAATCACACCAGCTGAGTCACCGGTGGCATGGAAAAAACTCCAAGCTGGTTTATTTCAAAAGGACAGAGGGCAGGGGAGGGAAACACTGAAAACCTGCATGTCTTCCCCTGGACACATCTACCCTCTGAGACACTGGGCCGTTTGGGTCTGGAAGGAGCTGGCCCCTGGGGCCATTCCACTGAAACTGTTTGTTTTTGTCTGGCTCTATGACACTCCCCTGTGTCTATAGCTCTGGTTCACTGTCTGTACTGGTCCCTGGCCACAGGGTGGCTAGGTTCTGGCAAGCCCTGTGCTGCTCTAGTTGATGTAGTAGACCTTGGGGCCATCATAATAGGCACAGGTCATGTAGTTCATGTTCTTCATGGGCCACCAGCGGTTGGGGTGGTAGATGGCTGGGTAGGCAGGGGGCTGGTGTTGAACATGGCTGAAGATTGCCAAACTCCGGTCCGTGGCCACGGTGGGCAGGTAGAGCTGCAGCTTGTCCAGGAGGTGGCCTGGCCAGAAGAAGTTGGGGTGGGTTAGCTGCTGACCACTGGAACTCTTCGCCTTCAGCTTCCTGGAAAATGAGAAGATATAGGGAAGGACATCATAGCGGGCCAGGCCAGGGCAGGGGCGCCTTCTCAGTGGAGCAAATCGATCGTGGCCCAAGTGGAGATTTAGCCCTGTGCTAAGCACTTTAGTATCTCAGTCCTCACAATGGTTCCATGAGGTGGGTTCTGTTATCCTGTCTACTTAGGATAGTTCCAGTGAGGAAGTCAGGCCTGAAGAGGCTAACTCACTTCCCCAAGGTTGGTTACACGGTGAGTAAGTGGCAGAGCACAGGCCTGAATTCCAGTCAGCTGCCTCATGGTAAAATAAACATAACATAAATTTTACCATTTTAACCATTTTTGAGTGTAGAATTCAGTAGCATTACGTACATTCACAATATTGTGTAACCATCACTGTTATCTATTTTCAGATCTTTTTTATCATCCCAAACAGGAACTCTGTACCCATTAAACAATAACTCCCCATTACCCACCCCCCCAACCACTGGTACCTGTAGTCTACTTTCTATCTCCATGAATTTGCCTAGTCTAGATACCTCATATAAGTAGACCCGTTGCCATCAAGTCGATTCCGACTCATAGCGACCCTATAGGACAGAGTAGAACTGCCGCATACAGTTTCCGAGGAGGGCCTGGTGGATTCGAACTGCTGACCTTTTGGTTAGCAGCTGTAGCTCTTAACTGCTACACCACCAGGGTTTCCCACATACAAAAGGACAAATACTATATGATTCGACTTAATATATGTATTTGTCCTGTATCTGGCTTATTTCACTCAGCATAATGCTGTCGGTATTAAAGCACAAGCTCTTAAGCAAGCACCATCTATTTTCTAGAGGCACTTTAATGTGGTGTTCAGAGTACAACTGGGTTCAAATCCCTACTCCACCACTTAATTGATGTGTGATTTTGAGCAAGGTAGTTATCCTTTCTGTATCTCAGTTTCCTCTCCTTTAAAATGGGTATGCTAAGAGTAACTTATGTCATAGGGGTGGTGAGATGACATAGGGGTGGTGACAGGATTAAAATGAGTGAACACATGTGAAGCACCCAGCCCAGTGTCTGCCTGGCTCTCTGTGAGTGTTGGTTTACTGCCTTTCAGCTCCTGGGACTGAGCCCAAGATAGGAGCTTCCAAAACACGGTACATGTACTCCTAGGAATAAGCATGGGATAAAGAAAACCCACTTTCCTAGAGTATCATTTATTTGAAGATGTAAGGGAGAAAAACCTTACTTTTTATATTAAAACGAGCACAGATTTATCGTGGAGTACAAGTGTACATGGATGTTTAAACCAGGAGGGAAACTTGATAAAGACTTTGTCCCTATGGTTGCTTGGAGCTGCACTCCTGGACTCCTGGTTGAGAATGGATCACTTCCACTGTTCTGTTTCCGAAAGGGAAGACTTGTGAGACTCACATGCTGTTATTTAACCCTAGTAACAGCCCTGTCAAGTATACACACATGTACCCATTTGACAGCAGAGGAAACTGAAGCCCATAGAGAAAAGCCTTGCCCAAGTTCACACAAGACAATGGCAGAACCAGGCTTCAGATCCAGGTTTCTTGACTCCTGACCTAAGATCTCTGCCCAAAAAGGGGCCTTGTGAAGTCTTCATGGGATGTCTGTGACACCACTCCCATTTGTGCCCCAGGCTCCTTTCTTCTGGGGTCTGGTGCCAGCTTCGCCAGTGGGCATCTGTATGGTTGACTGATGAGTCCCAGGCCCCTCCTCCAAGGCCAGGCCAGCCCTCCAAACTGCCCTCCCTCCTTCTGGAGTTAGATGATAACTACAGACCTGGTGAGTTCCTCAAACTCCTTAAAGCGTATCTTCTTGATTTTCTTTGGCATTTTCCTATAGGAGAAGAGAGAGGCATTTTGTTAGGAGAGTGGAAAGTCAGGCTAACGGGGGAGGAGGGTGGGGGTGCAGTGCTCTGTCTGGAAGAGAATTTCTTCCACCTGGAGTGACGCCCTGACTGTCATCCATGCTCCAGTGGAACTCACACGGCCTTGGGTCGCCCAGACCCAGTATCATCACCCAGGCCTGGATTTCCTCATTTCCCAGAAGCGGGCATCCTGGGGTAGTTAGGAGAGATGCTTAATAAATAGTAGCTGCTAAATTGGAATGCTTTGGGGACCTCTGACTCCCACTTCCACAGTCAGATGACAAGGATGGCGAAAATTACTAAAACCTTGGGTTTGGCAGACGACATGAATCAATTACAGCACTCTTTCCCACTAAGCCTGCATCTGGCCTCAGAATTTTTCCCAACCCAGTCTAAGGAGCAAGATGAAGCCAATGTCCATCCCTGCCTTAGGGGACTGCTCTCTCTATCTTTTATGGCTCTGGCCTAAGTATGGACAAAAATCCCTTTCCCAAGCTCTCACCCACTTCCTGGGTTCGTGAATTGGTGCCAGCTACCCTGGGGTGAGAAGGTGGTCACGAAGTGATCAGAAAGGGCCTCCCAGGCCACCACCCAGGCTGGGTCACACTCAGCTCTTTGCAACCAGAGTGGACAGGCCCTACCTGCAGGCCTGGGCCCACAACTGCACTTGAGAAGGTTCTGAATGGAACAGGGTATTATGATAACAACAACCACCATAACCGTTGATGAAGTGCGATCCGCCTAACACTGTGCTGAGAAGTTTACATGCGTTTCTCATCTAATCTTCATTGTGTGTTGTGACCAATTTACAGATGAAAATGCTGAGGCTAAGGGAGTAAAGTAACTTGTTCATTTAATGCCTGCTTAATTTCCACTTGGCTATGCTGCATCCCATTCCTGCCATCTGGGCACACAACCCCAATGGGCAGCTAGCAGTGGTCTAGAGTGCTGGAGTCAGCCCACCCCCAGGTGTCTGGTTAGCTGCCTCCTCCCTCCCCATCAGTAAGCCCATCCCTTAGTAGGGATGCTGCCTCCTAAGGCCGGCTCATAATCTGCCTGCAGCTCAAATCTGCGTGGTCCTGGCTTTGGATTACCAATGGAGGTCATTTTCTTAGAGAGGACTTGGGTTGATCTGAGAGTCAAGGACAGCCCCCTGGGCAGAGTTCTCTTCTCCTCCTAGGGGTGCAAACCCTCCTCTTGACAGAGAAGGGGTGTGTCAGCCCACAGGACTACAGGGCAGAGCAGGGGCTGTCTCCCCCCCAAGCCTCGGCAGGGCGCCTGGCACAGGGGCCATGGTCTGTGAACGGCATCCTCTGTTTTTCTAAAAAGGTTCTTTTTATCTTGTCCAGGGACCTGGAGATCATGTAGACTGTGGTCAGAAGGATAGCTGTCCTGGTGCTGAGGCATGGAGACCATGCCCTGAGAAAGATGCCAAGTGGTGGGCTGACCAGTGAGGGATGATGAGGAGGCTGGTGTGCCAGATGAGGACACAGACCCTTCATGGCACATGAGCCCCTGAGTGTGTCAGGTGCCAACCCCGGGGCTGAAGGGACAGCAAAGGCACAGAAGGCAGATGGTGGGGTGACAGGGGTCTGAGACTCAGCTTGTCAGTCTTCTTAGCCACGCTGGTCCCTTGGGACCTTAGCAGAGACTGGTTCGGAGTGAAGAACTTGAAGTCAGAGTAGTAGCCTCCTGGCTGCCGGATCGGGCGCACCTGGTCTTTCAGGAAAATGATCTTGTCTCCCAGGTACAGCAGGGCTGTCAGCAGCAAGAGAAACACAGCCCATTAGCTCCAGACCTCTCCTCCTCTCCTCTCCCCTCCCCGAGTCCAGGAGTCTCTGCCTTTGGGGGTTAACCAACTGCCATCGAGTTGACTCTGACTCATGGCGACCCCACGTGTGTCAGAATAGAGCTGTGCTCCATAGGATTTTCTTTAAATTTATTTTTGTTGTTGTTGTTATTGAGACTATACACAGCAGAACATACACCAATTCAACAATTTCTACATGTACGAGTCAATGACATTGGTTACATTCTTCAAGTTGTGCAACCATTCTCACCCTCCTTTTCTGAGTTGCTCCTCCCCCATTAACATAAACTCACTGCCCCCTAAGGTTCCCATCCAGTCTTTCTAGTTACTGTTGTCAGTTTGATCCTAGATAAATAGTTTTTAGAAGAAAACAGTGCACAAGGCAGACATTCTTTACTAATTAAACTATTGTTTGATTTAAAGAAGGCTTCAGGGTTTTAGTTTAAGTTTAAAGATTGTCTCAGGGCAATAGTTTCAGGGGTTCATCTAGCCTCCATGGCTACAGAAAGTCTGGAGTCCATGAGAATTTAAAATTCTGGTCTGCAATTTCCCCCTTTTGATAAGTATTCTTCTATAGAATCTTTGATCAAAGTGTTCACTAATGGTAGTCAGGCACCATCCAGTTCTTCCGGTCTCATCGCAAAGGAGGTAGTTGTTCACGGAGGCAGTTAGCACACATTCCATTTCCTCCTGCTATTCCTGACTCTCCTTCTTCCTCTGTTGCTCCAGGTAAATAGAGAGCAATTGTTGTACCTTCAATAGCCATTTGTACTATGCAACAAACAGGAGGTAGAACAGAAGCAGTAAACATATTAGGCCAATTAACTGGGATGTCCCGTGAAACCGTGACCCTAAACCTCCAAACCAAGGAGCCAAATCCCATGAGGTGTTCCACAGGGTTTTCTTCATTTTTTAAAAATTTTTTATTGTTGTAGTTTAAATGAAGTTTACATTTCAGGTTAGTCTCCCATTAAAAAACTTATACATACATTGTTAGGTGACCCTAATTGCTCTCCCCCTACTGTGACAGCACACTCCTCCTTTCCACCCCTGATTCGCCATGTCCATTCAACCAGCTCCTAACCCTCTTCTGCTTTCCCATCTCACCTCCAGACAGAAGCTGCCTGTTTAGTCTCTTGTATCTACTTGAGCGAAGAGGCACACTCCTCATGAGTATCACTTTATGTCCCACTGTCCAGTCCAATCCCTGTCGAAGAGTTGGCCTTGGAAATTGTTTTAGTTCTGGGCTGATGGAGAATCCAGGGGCCGTGCTTTCTGGGGCTCTTCCAGTCTCAGTCAGACCATTAAGTCTGGTCTTCCTACTAGAATTTGAGTTCTGCACCCTACCTTTCTCCTGTTCCATCTGGGACTCTCTGTTGTGTTCCCTGTCAGGGCGGTCATTGGTGGTAGCCAGACATCATAGTTCTTCTGATCTCAGGCTGATGAAGTCTCTGGTTTATGTGGCCCTTTCTGTCTCTTGGGCTAACACTTTCCTTGTGTCTTTGGTGTTCTTCATTCTCCTT
>NW_004443937.1:12918921-12920062 GCF_000243295.1 Trichechus manatus latirostris
CTGAAACTCTGCTGAAATCTTCTATTAGTTCTAGTACTTCTCTTGTGGATTCTTTGGGGTTTTCTGTGTATAAGATCATATCATCTGCACATAGAGATACTTTGACTTCTTCCCTACCAATCTGGATGCCCTTTATTTCTTTTTCTAGCCTAATTGCTCTGGCCAGGACCTCCAGTACACTGTTGAATAAGAATGGTGATAAAGGGCATCCTTGTCTCATTCCCATTCTCAAGGGAAATGCTTTCAAAGTCTCTCCATTTCAGATGATGTTGGCTGTTGGATTTATATAAATGCCCTTAATTATATTGAGGAATTTCCCTTCTGTTCCTATTTTGTTGAGAGTTTTTATCATGAATGTGTGTTGGACTTTGTCAAATGTCTTTTCTGCATCGATTGATAAGATCATGTGGTTCTTGTCTTTTGTTTTATTTATGTGATGGATTATATTAATTTTTTCTAATGTTGAACCATCCACGCATACCTGGTATAAATCCCACTTGATCATGGTGAATTTTTTTTTTACATGTTGCTGAATTCTATTGGCTAGAATTTTGTTGAGGATTTTTGTGTCAGTGTTCATGGTCTGCAATTTTCTTTTTTTTGGTGGTGTCTTTACCTGGTTTTAGTATCAGGGTTATGCTGGCTTCATAGAATGAGTTTAGGAGTATTCTGTCCTTTTGTATGCTCTGAAATACCTTTAGTAGTAGTGGTGTTAACTCTTCTCTGAAAGTTTCGTAGAATTCTCCAGTGAAGCCATCCGGGTCAGGGCTTTTTTTTGTTGGGAGTTTTTTAATTACCTTTTCAATCTCTTCTTTTGTTATGGGTTAATTTAGTTGTTCTATTTTTCTTTGTGTTAGTTTAGGTAGGTAGTGAGTTTCTACAAATTTGTCCATTTCCTCTAGGTTTTCAAATATGTTAGAGTACAATTTTTCATAGTATTCTGTTACGATCCTTTTAATTTCAGTTGGATCTGTTGTGATATTACCCATCTCATTTCTTATATGGGTTATGTGCTTCCTCTCCTGTTTTTCTTTTGTCAGTTTGGCCAGTGGTTTATCAATTTTGTTGATCTTTTCAAAGAACCAGCTTTTGGTCTTGTTAACTCTTTCAATTGTTTTTCTATTCTCTATTTCATTTAATT
>NW_004443937.1:12927733-13042100 GCF_000243295.1 Trichechus manatus latirostris
CAGGTATGGCCAAAGCTCTAAGGTCAGGGACCTGGGAGAAGGTCACCAATGGTCAAAGTTAGCCCTGAAGAGCTCTGAAGTGGCAGTGTACGTAGCCCTGGGTGTGGGGCCGCATCCACTGATGTGCACAGATGACTGCGTGACACATACAGTGACAATACAGCACATATGCCTGGGGGCATCCTATTGAAAAATGAAGTTCAAAGGTTTGGCTATGTGGGAGTTTAAATTATGTGCAGCCATCTGTGACCTTGAGGTGGACATCACCTGCTTAAGGATGGCAGAGCAAGGTCGAAGGGGCCTGGGGACTGTATAGCCACTTTGGCCTTCTTCTTCCTTTTTTAGTTTTACAAGGAGAAACATCTATCTTATTTAAGCTTCTAACACTAGAGTCAGTGAAGTAGGGCCCATAGGCCAAATCTGGCCTACCACCTGTTTTTGTAAATAAAGTTTTATTGGAACACAGCCATGCTCCACTCATTTGTCTATATATTGTCTATGGCTGCTTTTATGCTACAATGACACTGTTAGGTCATTGCAATAGAGATTGTATGGCCCCCAAAGCCTAAAATATTTACTATCTGGCCCTTTACAGAAAAAGTTTGCCAACCTCTGCTGTAACATTTTGGGTTTTCTTGCCAGGCAACTGAATCAAATCTTAATTGATCTAGCACTTATAAATACCTGACATTTTATTATGTATATTCAAATATGTATTTATATTTGTTATATATTTACAATATAAAACCCTATGAAGCACATGACACACATGGGGTTGCCAGGAGTCAGAATTGACTCCATGGCAACTGTTTTTTTTTACATATTTATATATAAAACCAGTCCAGTTGGTATCAGGTCAACTCTGACACACAGTGACCCCATATGTGCAGAATATAACTGCTCCATAGGGTTTTCAAGGCTGTGACCTTTCAGAAGTAGACTGCCAGGCCTTTCTTCCGAGGTGCCTCTGGGTGGGTTTGAACTGCCAGCCTTTTGGTTAGTAGCCAGTGCTTACCATTTACGCCACCCATTTTTATATACAGTATTATATTTATGATTTATTTGTATATATTATTATTTTTTTACAGATTTATTTATCTATATTATGCATTGTCTGCCCCCCCTGAATGGACCGTCTGCTTCTTGAGGGTGGGACTGTTTTGTTCACTGCTGCACCTAGAAGAGTGCCTGCCATATCACAGACTCTCAATAAATCTTTATTAGATGAACGGATTCACCCAATCCATGCTTCCTCCCTTCCTTCATCATGTATTTCTGGAGTGTCTGCTCAGTGCCAGGCCCCGTGCCAAGCATGCATGTTTCAGCTGTGATGAAGATGCAGCCCTGATCTCGGGACGCAAAGTACTAAGAATAAGAAAGGGAGTTTTGATACTTTCAGAAGCGTTCTTACTTAATGTTCACAAAAACCCTTCAAGGTTGGTATTATTATACAGCTGAGGGACAAAGGCTCAGAGAGGTCAAGAAACCCCCAGACTCCCCCGCCAGCAGGAGGTGAGTGGGATTTGCACCCAGGCCTGTACGGCACTGGCCCGCATCTGCCCTCGGCTGTGGGGTACCTTGTGCAGCCGCCTTCTCTCGCGGTACCGCTTGCCGACATCCTCCATGTCCTCCAAGGTCATGGGCCGTGCTTCCTTCTTCAAGTTGGTCTTGGGCACAGTCAGCAGGTCCATCTTGGCAGGCTGTGGGGCTGGGCTTACCTTCTGCTTCTTGAGCGGACTCTTCGGGATGATGCTGCCTCTGGCTGACCGGAGACCTGGGGGTGGAGGGGAGAGACAAAGGAAGGCAGGACTAAGGGGGGTGCCCAGCCTGGGGTCAGCCAAGCGCTTAACCACTGTTAGTCAAGCAGGGTCGGGCTTTCCCTCTCCCTCTCCAGAGCTGGTTCACCTTCCTGGATGTCCAGTCAGTGTCTACTCTAAGACACACCTGAGCGTGCCCCTTCTTCCCACGTCCACCATGGCCTCCCTAACCCAGGCCACCTGCTCTCACCTGCTGCCATCCTCCTCCTCTACGATCCTGTTTCCACCAGACGGCAATAGGAGCTTAACAACATGGACGTCGGAACATCTCATTTCTCTGCTTAAACCTCGCCAGTGGCTTCCCATGGCACTCAGACTAACCCCCAAAGTCCTTCTCTTGGTTCTACAGGGCCTGCAGGATCTGACTTCACCTCCCACCTGACCCCATCTCCTGCCGCGTACCCCTCACTCACTCACCCCACCCCAGCCATCGAGACTCTCTTCTGTCCTTGGAGACCTCCCCACCTCGGTGCCTCTACCTTCGCAGCTCCAGTTGCCTAGAACGCCCTTCACCCTACCATCCCAGGACTGGCTCCTCCTCACCCGGTGTCGGCACCAGCGTCTGCTTCTCAGAGAGGCCTTCCCTGTCTCAGTCAAGCGGAAACCCGATCCTGGCCCTGCCACCTTCTAGTTTTGAGATTCTGGACAACTGGCTCAACCTCTCTGAACTTTAGCGTCCTCCTTGGTAAAGCGTGAAGAGCAACCCTGGTCTTGAGGGACTTGGAAGAGTAAACAGAGAGCTGATAAACCTGTTGCCATCGAGTCGATTTCGACTCATAGCGACCATGTAGAACAGAGTAGAACTGCCCCATAGGATTTCCAAGGCTGTAATCTTTACAGAAGCTGACTACCACATCTTCCTCCCAAAGAGTGGCTCATGGGTTCAAACTACCCCCCTTCTGGTTAGCAGCCAAGGGCTTAACCACTGTGCCACCAGGGCTCCTAACAGAGATAATGCTGCAGGTAAATAATGAGATAACTCGTCCAGTAGTCTGGGAGGGGTGTGGGAGGGTAAAAGGAGATGATGCTGCAGGCCCACAGAGGGTGCCCCTACATGGTCCCGCCTCCTGTCTTTAGAGCTGCTGCACTCTGCCTGACGTTGCCTCTTTAGGCACAGGACCAGTAACCAGTTGCTGTGCAGTCGACTCCAACTCATGGTGACCCCATGGGTGTCAGAGTAGAACTGTGCTCCATAGGGTTTCCTAGGGCTGATTTTTTAGAAGTAGATCGCCAGGGCTTTCTTCCGAGGCACTTCTGGATGGATTTGGACTTCCAACCTTTCAGTTAGCAGCTGAGCGAGGTAACTGCACCACCCAGGGACTCTTCAGTACACTCTAAATATAGGCTAATTCTGGTTTCTGAATAAGAAGTTTCAGTTAACCTTTGGTCAGTAACTCTCAGATTAATAAGAAGGCCTTGGACCCACGTACAAACGAAAGTCTCTAGAAAGGCTTGCTAAGTTTTGGTCAGTTCCCACCTATCTGGTGGGCTCTGGTGGGTCAAGTCCACCCTTTGAGAATCCTCCTGAAAGGACGAGGGCCCCTTAGGTGCTCCTTAGGTGACCTCTAGGCCTGGAAATTCCAGAGGCTTGGCTACCCTACAGTTCACCAAAGCTGAAGAACATCCTTAGGAAGTGAGCATTGGGAGGAGGGTTCAATCCGCCTCATCACGCTCCCAGGGCTGGGTACATACTCTCCCTTGTGGCTTGCTGGCTTCTCCCCATCTCAGCCATGGACCACTGCTTGTAGGTGCTGGCCAGGACATTCATCGTGATGGTGTTGAACTTCCCCAGAGAGCTGAGGTAGATCACTATGTCCTCCAGCTCCTGGCTATTCAAAGGCACTCCCACCTGAGGACAGAGGAGAAGTCCCGAATGTTGAATGTCCACAGCCTCAAATGCAAATGCCCTGGCAGCCCAGACCCTCCCACCCTTCTAGAATCATCCTCAGCCGCTCCCACCTCACACCCAGTGTCCCTGCCACAGAGCGCAGAGCCCCTTCCATTTCCTGAACACACCCTGCAATTTTCCACCTTCCACCTTTGCTCAGGAGTTCCCTTGCTGCCAAAAAAGCTCCTATCCCTCCTTCAAAGCCCAGTCTAGATAGGCCTCCATCTTTATAGAGTCAACTTACTTCTTCCTCTGGGATCCCACCCCACTTTGTCCCTATCTCAACGACAGCATTTACCATGCCGAATGTGAATATGGATTTCACGTGTCTATCATCCATGTCCATGAGGAACAGATAAACCTCTCTTAACTGAAGGAAAAAAGGATCAGAAGGAATCTTTTAAGAGGTATTCTTTTAAGGATGACAAGCAACTTTTGAGTAGAATGCTTGCCAGCCATATTGAATATTAAAGAGAAAAAAAAGTTTTAAAGGAAATATAATTTAGTTCTTCATTTTCTTCAAATAGCAGTCACAGCTCACTGTACTTGCCTTAAAGAAAATCAGAACTCTAATGGTGCTAATGGATTTAATATTTTATTTTTTTTGGTTAGGATGATTAAACCAAAAAATCCAAACCAAACCCCTCGCCGTTGAGTCGATTCCGACTCAGAGCTACCCTATAAGACAGAGTAGAACTGCCTCATAGGGCTTCCAAGGCTGTAATCTTTACAAAAGCCAATTGTCATATCTTTCTCCCTAGAAGCAGCTGGTGGGTTCAAAGCACTGACCTTTCAGTTAGCAGCCACTTAACCACTGCACCACCAGGACTCCTTGGGATGACTAAAGATTCTTTCTCTTTTTTGGAGTCCCTGGATGGCACAAACCATCAAGCACTAGGCTTCTAACCAAAAGATTGGTGGCTTAAGTCCACCCAGAGGCACCTTGGAAGAAAGGCCTGGTGATCTACTTCTGAAAAATCAGCCATCGAAGTCCCTATGGAGCGTAGTTCTACTGTGACACACATGGAGTCACCATGAGTCAGAATCAACTCAAAGACAACTGTTCTTTTTTTTTATATTTTTGTTTTTAAATCTTCAAAATGTTCAGACAATTATATGTTATAAAATAATAGGGTGGAAACTGGTGATGATTTAAAACCATAAAAGATGCAATAACCTGCTTCCTAAAGATTTTTTTAAAGATGTCTTGGTATTCAATATAAATTAAAGCTTAATTCATCTAGACCAGAGGTCGACAAACTTTTTTTTTGTAAAGGGCCAGAAAGTAAATATTTCAGACTTTGAGGGCCATATGGTTGTTGTCACAACTACTCAACTCTGCCTCCTGGTGCAAAAGCAGCCATAGACAATATGTAAGCAAATGGGCATGGCTGTGTTCCAATAAAACTTTATTTACAGAAACAGGAGGCAGGCTGGATTTGACTCCTGGGTCAGAGTTTGCAGACCCCTGCTAGACCAACAGAGCTCTCAGCAATGATGGAAATGTTGTACATCTGCATGGTCCAATAGAGTATTCATAGCCACATGTGACTACTGAGCACTTGAAACGTGGCTAGTGTGACTGAGGAGTTGGTTTTACTTTTATATATTTATAATTAATTTAAATGTCTAAATAGCCACTGAACGTGTGGTCCATTGACGAGTGCCATTGGCATCACCCAGGACAGAAACTTGTTAGAATGTAGCATCTTGGGTTTCACACAGGCCTACTGAATCAGAAGCTGCATTTTAACAAGATCCCTATGTGAGTTATATATATATCGGACAGTTGGAGAAAGTTCTAGAAGTAGAATTGAAGGCCTAGTTCTGGGGTCTGATGGGCAAGAGACAGTGATTCCCCAGGCAGATGGTCATGAGGTCTGCTCCACAGACTCTCCATTCAGGGCAGACTGGTGCAGGGTGGTGTCAGGGGTCCAATTTGGCCACAGGACAAGCCACATTTTACAGTATGGCTTTACAAGTAATCAGGAGTGCAGGGACATCTACCCCCTCAGTCCCAGCAGGGAGGACCAAGCATCACTTACTGCCTTCAGAGCCACAATGAACTCCTCCCGGGTGATCCTCTGGTTATCACTCTGGTCCATCTTGTTAAACATCTCCAGGATCTTGATCTTTCGGTTGCGCAGGTGGGTGTACATGGTAGACAAGGCAGAGGGTTTGGGCAGGTGAAGCAGGGGCACCGATTTGCGCCAAGCCCGGGAGGCTTTCTTCTGAAAGAAACAGACAGGGTGGGGCAGAGAGGGGAGAGTTGAGGGGAGACAGGCCAATGGAGTGCAACCCCCAGAGCCAGAGAGAGATGAGAGAAGGGCTGAGCAACTCTGAGCAGACAGGGAGATGGAACACAAAGAGCCTTGGAATCAGGCTGGGAGACTTCGCTTCTCTGGGCCTGTTTTCTTATCTGAAATTAGAGGCTTGGACAACATGAGAACTAAAATGTCCTTCTCATCTACATCTCTACTGTTGGACCAGACTTTTGCCGTCAGTATCCATAATTCCACTGGTCTCCTCATGCACCAAGACACCTACCCTTGCCTGCAGCCAGATGGGACTCCCCACTTCTCCTGCCGCCCAGCCTTTGCTCATGCTGGGTCGCCTGCCTAGAATACCTTTCCTTCTTCTCTGCCTATCCAACTCCCACTCCTCCTTCAACTCCAGGTTGAAGGGAATATTTCGTAATTATAATTCTCCCTTACCTTGGTGCAGCACTTGATACTTTACGAAGTGCCTTCCTGTTCCCTAGCCGTGAAGGTTAATTTTGTGTCAATTTGGCTAGGCTATGGTTCCCAGTGGTTTGGCGACACACTAGTTGCTGTTCCATAATGTAATCTAATGTAACAGAATCAATCAATCAGTTGAAAGGGGAGTTTCCTTGCTTTGTGTTCTGCTCTAGACTATAAATAGACATTTTGGCAAAACTCTCTCTCTTCCCTCTGCACTCTTTCTATCACCTGACCTACGAATCTTGGAATGCAAGCCCGCAGGAGTCTCCAGTTTGCTGCCTGACCTATGGATTTTGAATTTGCCAGCCCCCCATTATCCCATTAGCCTGCAGGATTCTCCAGCCTGTCACCTGACTATGGGATTAAACCTAAGTAATCCGACTCCTTCTCCCAGCTTCACCTGAGTTGGGAGACGTTTCAAGTGTTTCCAAGGAAATGTCACAGAAATGCAAGGAGTTGGAAGATGAGGGTTTTGATATCAACTTTGGCATTTACTATCTCTGGGTTTACGCAAATTGTTAGTCTCACTGATCTATTTCCACATTTATGATTGCACTTGTGATCCTCACAATAGCCCTGTGAGCTTGGTATATACAAGCCCTCGGCAAATGTGTCAATGAACAAATGAATGAACAGTGAGTATTAAGAAATGCCCCAAAAGATGGAATGCCATGAATTATCCCTCCTCGGGTGGTTTTAAGATATGTCCACAAGTTCTTCACCTCTCATCCCTTCTAAGATGGCGCCTAATTCCCCTGCCCTTGAGTGTGGGCATTACTGAGTGACTTGCTTCTAATGAATAGAATGTGGTAGAAGTGACAGTGTGAGACTAGGTCGTAAAAGGGCACTGAAGCCTCCTCCTTGATTTCTCTCTTCCATCATCCACTCTGCGGGTAGCCACCACCAAACAGTCCTATGGAGAGACCATGTGGAAGGAACTGAGGCCTTCTGCCAACAGCCATGGGAGTGTCCCATCTTGGAAGCAGATCCTCCTCCAGTCAAGCCTTCACATGACTGCGACCCTGGACAACATTTTTTTTTTTTTTAATTTTTTTAAATTGTACTTTAGATGAAGGTTTACAGAACAAATAGTTTCTCATTAAACAGTCAGTACACATATTGTTTTATGACCTGGACAACATCTTGACTGCAACCATGTCATGACAGACTCTGAACCAGAACCACCCAGCTAAGCTTGACTCTGAGAAACAGTGATATAATAAATACCTGTTGCTTTAAATCATTTAGAGCTATTTGTTATGCAGCAATACATAATGAATACACTTTCTTCTGGACCTCTGTTCCTCTGAGAAACATGGTGAACCATCCCCACCCTGCCTTACCCAAGGGCATGAAATGACAACATGCCCCTAAAACCCTCAGGGTCTTCATCTGGCACATAGGGCTACTCACCTTGGTGACCTGAGTAGCAGCCAAGCGGGCCACCGACAGGGTCTCATGCTCCTTGTGGATACTGTGTAAGACCTTGGCCTCTGAAGGTGTGCAGATGGGCTTGTTCTTCAGCCACCTCTCCACATTGCCAAATGACTCCAACTCCTTCCGAAGCTTCAACCTCTGGCTCAGCCAGGTCTTGGTGTCCAATGGCTGCTCTTGTATATCTCCGGCTTCTGGGGCCTTGAATCTGTGGATGGGCTCCGGGGGAGCCTGGGCCTGTGGCTTGGGGTTGATGGGCAGCTGCTTCTCCACGCGAGGCACGATGATGACCCGGCGTCGGCTTTGTGGCAGGTGGAAGTCCTCCTGCTTGAACTGCTTAAAGCAGTGGGCAATGACCAACTCAGGATTGAAGGAGTGAGCCTTGCTGGAGCTTTCACTCTCTGCCGAGGTCTTAGACTGGCAAAGCCCTTGGGGAAAGAGGGTTAAAAGATGAGTTCCTTTCAGGAAAAGGGCAAAAAGGAGACAGGAAGGAAAAATGCTTTAGTACCAGGCTGGGTATCAGGACACTCGGGTTCCATGCCTGGTTTTATCATTACTTCATTATAATGATGAAGCTACTGTAATTACATCTAAAGTTTCCAGGCACTCCCAGTGGTAGGCACTATGCTTATACGCTTTCTCTTATTTAATCTTCTCAGATTCTACCCTTACTCCACCCCAATCCCCAATGCTGTTTATTGGCAACCAGAAGGATCTTTTTAAAATGCCATTCTGACCTTATCTATCCTCCGAGGCAGTAGAGTGCCAGAATGCTTGAGTCTGAGTCTTGGTTCTGTCTGTGAGACCTAGGGCAAATCACTTAACCTCTCTGTGCCTCAATTTCTTAATCTTTAAAATGGGGATAATGACAGTACCTACCTAAGAGGGTGGTTGCGATGGTTAGAATCCATCAATTTGTTAGAGTTGCTTTGTGCATAGTAAGTGCTCCATTGTTATTTTATATACCCACCCTTCACCCGTTTTGAAATCCTTCTATCGCTTTCCATTGTTGTTGTTGTTAGGTGCCACCAAGTCAGTTCCGACTCATAGCAATCCTATAGAACACAGTAGAACTGCTCCATAGGGTTTCCAAGGAGCGGCTGGTGGATTTCAATTGTCAACCTTCTGGTTAGCAGCTGAGCTCTTAACCACTAGGCCACCAGGGCTCCACTGACTTTCCATAGGCCTCAAAATAAGGCTTGAACAGTGATTATTAAGTCCCGTGACCCTCCCCTGCCAACATTTCCCAACTTATCACTTACTTCCTATGTCTCAGATACTTTGAGTATCTCTCTTCCTGGAATGCTCCAAGCTCCTTCCCACCTAAGGGTTTGGCACATGCTTGCCCCTCTGCCAGGAATGCCCCCTTCCTCATCCACAGCCTCTTTCCTCCTCCTCATCCTCTAGGTCTCAGACCAAATGTTACCTCTCCAACTCCCAGTCTCTATTATATCCTCATGTTATCACCATGTATCACAGTCTGTACCTTTCCTTCATACCACTTATCACAACTGTGTATACCAAGGGTTGCAAACTGGTGGCCCTCACGTTGACTGAAGCTTAGGCTTCTGTTTTGTTTGACAATGGTTATGGATTGAATCGTGTCCCCCACAAAATATGTGTTGTAAATCCTAACCCCTACTTGTGGTTATAATCCCATTTGGAAATGGGCTTTCTTTGTTATATTAATGAGGTAGTATTAGTGTAGGGTATGTCTACACTAATACGATTCTCCCGGCAGATTTTGCTTCTGTTTGCACACCTCCAGTGATGGGGAGCTCTCTACTTAACATTGTGGACACCTAATTCTGACTGTTAGAAAATAACTTCTTTATATTGGGGCAGAATTTATTCCCCTGGAATTTTTACCCCTTGGTCCTAATCCTCCCCACTGATGCCCCAGAAAACACATTTGTTCCCTCTTCTCTGTGAAAGCCCTTCAGGATTCCAAGGACAACTCTACTCACTCTTTGTTGAAACTCTCCCATCTCTTGGCTCTTGATTTAAATCCCTTCCTAAAGTCCACCCTACCTCTATGGCCACTTGTTCTTGGGCCCCTCTTTCCTACCCACCCCTTAAAAGTTGGTGTTCTCTTGGCTTACATCTCTCTTCTTTTTTCAAATAATCTCTTCCACACCCACGTTTCTATAACCCTCTATATGCTGAGGACACCCATACCAATATTTCTGATTTGGAATTAGCTACAATTTTTTTTACATCCAGTTGCTCTTAAAACATCTCCACTTGGATGGCCCGCAAGGATCTCAAATTCTGCAAATCTCAGACTGAACTTGTCTTCATGCCCCTGTCCCCCACCTAATGTGGTCCTCCCTGTAGATTCCTTATCTTGGTGGAAGGCACCTCCATCTACCAACTTGAGTATCATCTCTGATTGCTCCTCTCATGTTCCTCATTCAATCAACCTCCAAGTTCCTGCAGTCCTCGTCTCTCTCCCCACCTAACATCTTTGGCCTGGGCATTTAGGACAACCCCAGACCTCATCTCCCGACTTCCAGGTCTGAGTCTGCCTATTCAGTCTCCACATTTGCTGACCGCGTCCAATCCAATCCTGTCACTTCCCGTGGCTTCCCCCTCTCCTGGCTTACAAGACCTTGCATGATCTGGTCCCTTCTGACCTCTCCAATCTTATCTCCAGTCAAACTGCAAGGAGTTTCCTGAAGACGCCATGCCACCAGGCCTCTGTGCATGCTGTTTCCTTGACCTGGAATGCCTTTCCTTCCTCTTTTGGCTTGGAGAACTCTTTTTTTCTTTTAAGCTCCAGGAGCTTGGATGACCTGTTCCTCCCCATCCCCTACTCTTGGTGGACCTCTTACTACCTGGATCACCCCTGGACCCAGCACCCACCCCTTCCTATTCTGTAATTATCCGTTTATTTCTCTTCCTTTCACCTCCAAAGCTGTGGTGTTCTGCTGACTGCTTGGCCCACAGCAGGTTTTTGACAAACGTTGGAGAACTGAAGCTCTTCTCCATGCCTCCTCTCCAGGACTTAACACACTAACGTCCAGTGGAAACATAGGGCTAGCCAGAGGGCCTGGCTACCTTTTCTGGACACACTTTGGTTTCACTCCTCCAGTCCGGGCATGGAAATCTCAGAAATGAGCATGACCTGCCCTAGCCCCCACCCCCCACAACCTCTCCCCAAGAGAAGGGGACGGCACAATGAGTTATCCGCCCGTCCTTGCCCTCACCGCACTTTCACGAGTCCGCATGGGGCTGAGGGCTTCCTGGAGGAGCCTCTGCTCCGCGGGAGCTTACCGATCAGGGCCATGAGCAGCGCCTCGTACGCTTCTAGAGAATGGTCCATGGTCGCGGCGCTGGCAGAAGGTGCTATATGAGTGTGTGCGCGTGTGTGTATGCGTTGTGTGTATGTCTGTGTGTGTGCTTGCTTGCGCAGGGGTGCTGGGGCACTAGAAAACTCTAACTACAAATTTTGCGGATGGCACAGTGGCGCAGCGTGAACTAGCATTCTGATTGCCATGACAACGGACTCGACCGTGCTCATTGGCTGAGCGCCGCGCGCGGAGTGGACGTTCCCGGCGGGGGCGGGGTCGGCAGATTCGGTTTCCTTTAGCCCCATCCTGGGAGATGTCACCAGGATATCCTGGCTAGGCTTCGTGAAAGATGGGATTTCTTAGTTTGGTCCAGCGGCCCCTGAATCTGGAGTAATAAATCCCTGGCTTTTCCCGTTAACAGTAGGATCTTTGGCAGGTCTCCACATCACATCTTTAGGCCTGTTCTCCCATCCAGATAGGTCCTGCCTTCTTCAGAGGGGTATGGGAACCCAAGTGAGTCGTGGCCAAACAGATGATAGGGTGCCATGGTTTGGAATTATAGAACCTGAGAATCGGAGTATTAATAATAAAGGACTGAAATGTCCATCTACTGATGGCTGGGTAAACAAAATGTGGCACATCCATACAATGGAAATTATTTAGCTATAAAGGAATGAAGTTCTGATGCATGCTACAATGAGGAACCTTGAAAATATTATGCTAAGTAAAAGAAGCCACATGTGATAAGATTCCATTTATATGAGATGTCTGGAAGATTAGCGGTTGCCGCGGGCTGGGGGAGAAGGGAATAGGGAGGGACTACTAATGGATACTTGGTTTATTTTTGTACTGATGGAAATGTTCTCGATTAGGTAGTCATTATGGTGCACAGCATTGTGACTGTATTAAAAATTGCTGAATTGCACATTTAGAAATGGTTAAAATAGTGTATTTTATGTTATATGGATTTTCTCTCAAAAAAAGTGAAACAAAAGTGAAACAAAAACACTGGAGCCCTTACTTTACACAAGTTGCCACCTTTACTAAAATGCATTATCTTCAGTGACCCTCTCAACGATCTGAGGCAATCCCTCAGACTGCCCCCATTTTAGATAATGGGTCACACTGACGTATAACTCTTGTAAGCCAGGTACCATTTTAAACACTTTAGAAGTATTAACTCAGTAATCACAATAACCCTGTAAGGTAGGCATCACTATTCCATTTTAAAGAGATGAGGAAAACAGGTACTGAGGTCAGGCAACCTCATCTGCAGGTAAGGGAAAAAGCCAGGACTGGAACCTGAGCAACCTGGCTCTGGTCTGAGCTCACCTCTCACATCCACACAGGGAACCTCCTGATGGAGACGCTGGCAGAAGGGGATTTGACAGCAAGCCCTGCCATCCAGCCACACCTGATGTCCTAAACTTAGTGAGCTTGCCCTGCCCCTCCAGTTCGCGGTTGTGACTCAGGATTTCAGATGCCCCACTATACTTTATTAGTTAATTAATTTTATTGTTTAGAACATACACAGCACAACATACACCAATTAACCATTCCTACCCGTACAATTCAGTGACATTGATTACATTCTTCAAGTTGTGCCACCATTCTCACCCTCTGAGTTGTTCCTCCATTAACATAAACTCACCGTTCCCTAAGGTTCCTAATCTTCCAAGTTGCTACTGTCAGTTTGATCCCATATAGATAGTTCTTAAAAGAACATAATGATCAAGGCAGACATTTTATTATTTCAACTGTGGTTTGGTTTTAAGAAGACTTCAGGGGGATATTTTTGGTTTACGTTTTAAAGATTATCTCAGGGCAATAGTTTCAGGGGTTCATCCAGTCCCCATGGCTTCAGAAAGTCTGAAGTCCATGAAAATTTGAGATTCTGTTATCCATTTTCCCCCTTTTGATCAGGACTCTTCTATGGAATCTTTGATCAAAAAGTTCAGTAATGGTAGCCCGGCACCATCCAATTCTTCTGGTCTAATGGCAAAGGAAGCAGTTGTTTATGGAGGCAATTAGCCATACATTCCGTATCCTCTTCCTATTCCTGACTCTCCTTCTTCCTCTGTTGCTCCAGGTGAAGAGATCAATTATTGTGGCTTGGATGACTGCTTGCAAGCTTTTATGACCCCAAGCACTACAACGAACTAAGAGGTAGAACAGAAGCACTAAACACGTTATTAGGCCAATTAACTGGGGTATCCAGTGAAAACATAACCCTAAACCTCCAAACCAAGGAATGAAATCCTATGAGGTTTTTGGTCGTACATAAGCAGTCTCAGCAGCTACTACTCTGTTTTTTGGGTCATTGTTATATATCCAACAATTTTTGCCAATTCAACATTTTACAGGTGTTCAACTTACTGACATCAATTTGCTATACTTTTAGCTGCCGCATTTGGATGTCTCATCCTCACACCTTGCCCCTTTAATCCCTCCCATTATTGTGTGTGCCTCCCTATCCCTGTGAGGGTCTCTAAAGTCTTTTCATCTTTGTCCTCTCCCCAGCACAGGGCTTTGCACTTAGTGAATGATACTTTGATATTTGTTAAATAAAAATGAGATGGAATATTACAAAGTGGATGTTTACCTTGAGGGGTGGGGGTGAGTAGCTTTCCTGTTTTCCGGTCAAAATCCATCCCTCTCTAAAAACAGAAACTTGCTCACTGAAGTGGAAACAACCAACTAGCCCTGCATCATACTGCATCCAATTCTTTTCCCATACCACCCTACAACAAAGGTATTTTCCCTACCAATTTTTCATTTTCTCAATTAATTTAATTTTCATATTGTACCTTAAAGTAGTGATTGGTAATTGAGACTTTTTTTTGGGGCAATTTAGTGAGTTCTTTCTAAGGTAAATGTTTCGGTATTTGAACGATAACATTACAGTATCAGTAATAAAAACAGCATAAAACTTAAAATATCCTGTCCTCCAGCTGGAAGATAGAGATGGGTAAATACTCAAGTTCTCAGGAAAGGATGAGGGTAAAAGACACGAGCCAGAAGCTGGGAGATGAAACTTGAGCAGCAGGCAGAAGCTCACATTAGGTTATCGCACAGATGCTGAGCCGCCACTCTAGTTCCTCAAAGCCAGTGCGGGCTCGTCAAGAACATGTAATATCAAAAGAACCTTATTTTTCTTGGGAAGTTGGTTTTTTTTTTTTTTTTTTAAATATTTTTATTAACTGCCTAAAACACCCTGTAATACTTTTTATCTTACAAGTTTGGCTGCAAACTCTGATTGCTTCTTCATATACTTATTGTATAATATTATTTTCTACAGAAAGAGAACAGAAAGCCTAATCGTTCCTCTAGCAGGGTTGATAGAATTTGCTTTGTATTATTGATAGCTTAGGAAAGTTTTTTCACCTTCACATCACATTTCAATATTGGAAAAGTTATATACATTTTTAGGATTGCTGTCAAATAATAATTTATTTAAAAAAAAAAATTCCCAAAACAAGGTATAGTCCATTCAGTAACAAAGACTCACAGGTGGCACGCACACTAAGAGGACACACACTGGCTTCTACTGGACTGACTAAAATCTGTGCCAGCAGAGGTAGCTGGCTGGGCTTTAGTGGAGCTCTTCAGAATCCAGGTTAAATAGCAATGCTATAAACATTTTTGCAAACTTGAATTTTAAAACAGACTTAATTTTTCATGATTTTCCCAAAGCCAGTCATGATATTTATTTAATTTATGGTCTTCAGGGTGTACCTGGAAGAAATACGACACATTAGGAGACAGAGGCCTTACGTAAGTTGGTCAGAAATACATTTTTTAAATTGGCTTTTTAAAGTTATGGTGGGGGACAGTACCTTATAATATACCTGAAAATGATAACCTTTAACCTAATGGGATTCATGAATGTTTAAAATTATGCCTTATACTAACATAATTCTTCACAGTTTACAAGGTACTTTCCAATTTAGTGCTGATCCTCTCACTGTGACCCAGGCCATGGGGTGGGGTGATGATGATAAGAGTCAAATATTAATACCCCATTTTCTGGAAGGAGGTTAGACCCCGAGAAGTTAAATGGATTGCTCAGGTCAAAATAAATGGTGGAGGAGGGACTGGCACACAGGCCTTCAAGCCTAGACTTGGCCAGACCTACTGGTGAAGGCTTTAGGGTGAGTCAGACTTAGAGAGCCATGGACCACGCCACCCAGCAGCACCCAGCAGCTGCCAGATCCCACCAGGATGCCTGTGGGCTGGGCATACTTAACAGAACAAGTAGCTGAAGTAGGACCCAGTTACCACAAACATAGTCTGAGAACCTGACAAGCACACATTCCAAGCCCCAAAATGCCTGCTTTCCTGTAGTGGTGACTTTTGAAGGCTAATATGACTGTGACAGGAGGAAAACCCTCCAGGGCTTAGAGATAGTATGTGAGTGGGAAAAGAAAGAGGGCCAGAAGTGACTGGAGGTCAGTCAAAACCACTGGGGTCAGTCAAAACAAATCAAGAGGATTTGCAAGTGTCTGTGGATCCTCTCTCTGCTGCCAATAACCCCATGCCACCCACTGCTCCTCAAGCTGGGAACAAAACTGGCTGCGACATGTCCAAGAAATAGTTTTCGCTATAACGATGGACTTATTTCGCCTCAGAAACAAAACATATTGGATATATTACGGCTGAGAGTGGGCCTCACCTGCTTCCATTCATTGATGCAAAAAATTCGGTAAGAGTCGTTGCCGTATTTACCAATCCCATGAAGCTCAATCGGATACTTCCACTGCTTTGTCAGATATTCATCTGAAGAATACAATACCCCACAAATCACGTCAGCCTCTAGAAAGATACCTTCCCTACACGTGTGATGATGTGGAACAGGGTAGAGAGAACAATAGAAAGGGACAGGAAAGAATCTTTCCCAACAGCCCCAGGGTGGTTGCTCTTCTGAACTCCTGCAGCACTCCTGTCTGAACTTCTCACCTGGTGCTTACTAACCATTATTTTGTGCTGTGCTAACTAGATGGAAGTAATGTCCTTTAGGTTAAGAACTGGGCTTTTGACTTCACTGACTTCTCTTCTTAATTCTGCCAACATGGCCTGACCCAGTGCTAGGCAAATACTTATTGCCTGGGTCAGTGGGAGGCTGCAGCTTGGGGCAAGTGGACTGTTTTTAAATGCCTTTGGTGCTTTAGCTAAATGACCTCTTAATGCAGCATCCAAGGACACTAAAGTTTATGGTGTGGCTCTCTTAAAAAAGCACAGTTGATGTTTTCTCTTTTGGGTATACAGGAAGGTACCTGAGAACTTGACAATGGTCTTTGCTCGAAGATCGTAGAGACCAAGAGGTTTAAGCAGTTCTGACACATCTCTCCAGTCTGCGGTTCTTGCCACCTCAGCTGAAGGGTACTTCTCCAGAAACTCCCAAAGCACAGGTATTGCCATTTTGCCTGGAAAATAAAAATAACTATGATTACAAGCCTCCAGAGGGGCTGATTTTAGGTTTAGGTACTTACTCATCTAGAAATCTCATATTGGTTTTTTTTTTTTTTTTTTACCACGGATAGAAGCTATTACTTAAACCAGCAACTACTTCAGAGTAAAAAACCAACACCACTAATGTGGCTAATAGTCCAAAATATGCTGAAAGCTGACCTTGCAAGATACTAGTTTTTAAAGAATTAGATCATCAGATAACCAATGTAAAAGCATATAGAACCCAAGGTATCAATGACATCAGAGAAAGCATTCAATGAGAAAGTACTTTTACACGCAGCAGAGGGTGAAAGAATGCTAAGTAACTGATTTTCACTGATGACCGAAACTAATTTAGAAGTAGAATATAAATGAGAAACCTGCCCCTTAATACTAAAAAGGCTCTTGGATGTTATCTAGTGTAACTTTCTCATTGTTAAAGAGTTTGGGGACCAAAACGGCACGCAGACTTTAAATTGAACTTGAACCAGGCCTCCTAATCAATTAATTGCTCTTTCTCCTTCATTACAGTCTCTACTAAGACAAAGATTAAAAGAATCCACAAACCTGAGGTCCGATTGAGAAATATAGTCGCGATGAGGAGTTTCCATGGATCATGAAAAAGTGTTTCCTGAACGAGATTAAAAGGTGACCGAGGAGGTGTCCACTTCTTAAAAGCTTTTCGTCTTGGGGGGCTAAGAGCTAAACAAACATACTGCATCAGAGCTGAATACCTGAAATGGATTTAACACCTGATTTCCTGATTGGGAAAGAAATACCTTCTTTGTTATATTTGCTGGAAAAATACAGGCTTGTTTTCCTTTTTTCTATTTGTGTTCGTGGAACAGGTGTGTCTTCTGAAAAGGAAGAGTGAATACGGTTTATAGACTATGAGTTAACCTAATTATATGCTAAATAATAATAACAATGATATCACTACTTACAAAGCATTTAGTATGTGCCAGGCACTTTAAGTTAACCCATTTAATTCTACTAATAACCTATGAGGTTGATATTATTTTATCTCCATGTTACAGATAAGGAAACTGAGGTACAGAAAAGTTACTTGCCCAAGGTCACACAGCTACTAAGTGTCAGAGCTGAAATTCAAATCTAGGCAGCCTGGCTCCTGAGGCCATGCCTTTACCACCACTGTTATACTAGTTCTCCATGATTTACGTTGTGTTCACAGTATTGAAAAACTGGAAATATTGATTATTTAAAATTATGACACAATTGTACAATGTGGTCATTAAAATATTTTGGAGACTATTATAAATATTCTCCCATGTCATTAACTTTTAACTAAAAAAGCAAAGTTCTACATACAGTAAGACCTGTGAAAGCTGGAGCCTAAGGTGGAAACATATCAGGGAAGGAAAATGCAAATATTTGCCACTAAAAGGAGCGATTGAAAAGTGGTTTAAAACTGTACTGCACCCTGGCAAAGGCAGAAAATTGGCAAGACCTGAAAAAACAAGGCAGTTTCGTCAAGTTCCAGCTCTCACAGGTTTCACTGTATAATCCAAATTTTATAAAAAAGAAGAAAAATATATAGCTACAGAGATTAGAATGAAATAATCCAAAATGGTATAATAGTTGTTGCTGAGCAGTGATTTTCATTTTCTTAATTTTCCAAAGTTTCTACAGGGAACACTTTCACACTTATCAAAAAACAGATGTAGACAAAACAGAACCTGCAGAAAAATCTAAGAGCCTCTGATTAGATTTGGACCCTGGAATACCTACAACTACTATCTATTGGGATACTCAATTAATTCAACAAAGACTATTTGACCAATGTTATCAGACTTCCCAAGTTTCTAAAAAATCATCAGTTAATACTCCTTTTAGTCATACCATCTAAATCTGAGCATCAGCTAATAATATATTTATGTAGCGTGATGTCATCTTTTCCAATTCTCATTTTACTTTATAATATTTTTGATGTGGCAAACAGAACTGAGTGCTGTCATTTCCACTTTACAGATAAAGAAACTAAGACTTAGAAATAAGCAACCATCTCAAAATGATACTAGGATTGACAACAGACTGGGACAAGAATGCAGGTCTCCAGATAATTAGTCTAGTTTTTTTTTTTTTTTTTTTTTGCTATTATAGTTTGAACAGGTAAAGTCCAGTGGAAAGTAAAAAACAGAATAAAGAAAATTGTTCTTACTTGCTGATAATTTTCTCTGTAGGTTTCTACAAATAATTACAAAGAAACCCTTTATTCCTAGGAGACCTAAGCTCAGTTTATTTGGCAATTTCTAGCTAAGCCAATGGGAAACTACTATTCCACTGAATACCTATTAACTTAAGGATATTTCATCTTATGATGAGAACTCAATTCCTTTATGTATAGGATGAATACGACACTTCCATTTTAGTTGCAAAAGGACTTTTTAATATTTAATTTGCCCATACTAGTGATAAATATATGTAAGCCTCAAAGCTTTAAGAAGCTCCAAGTCTTTAAAGGAGACTTAATTCTTATGCAGTTCCTAGATACGTATGGCCATCTTCTATAAAGGTAGAGAAATTCTGGGGGCAGAACAGACATAAAATCATGGGTGGGTTTGAGAGCAGGAATTAAGTTGTAACCCCCTGCTCTACCAATTTGAGCAGACTGTCTCCCCATAGGATTTTAATTACTATTCTTCTTTAAAGGAGTTATTCATTATATCATAATGGCATAAAGAATAACTAATATAGGTCTGCTCAAAAGGTCTCCTTATTCACTGAGGTATTATAAAAGCAAAACTGCTAAGCTCTCACCTCTGTATTAAGAGCATATTACAAATAATAGATGAACTATGTGATTACAGTTTTGAATTATTTAGAGCTCTAAAGCATTTTAGAGAAGCATTACATTATAATTGAAGATAAAAATGACAATGATATATGCAAAATTAAATTGGAAGTCACACATAAGCAGTAAGTAACAGGAGGGGTACGAAGAGAAGACACTGACCAGTCTATGTATAAAAGGGATCCTCCCTAAATCTTTTCAGAAGTTTAGTCTTTCAGTTTTCCTTAGGATTACTGGCTGGAAAGAGGATGGGAAGAAGGGAAATAACTGTTGAGAAGGAGCGTCCAAGATGCTGCCCCAGGGAGATGGTCACAGCTGTTTTGCTGGGGACATCAAGATTGAATCTAGCTGAATCCCTCTGCCATAGGAAAGGGCTTGAATCAGCTGGACAGCTCAGAGTTCAGTTAGACAAGATATCAAGATCGACTACTAGAATGTACGTGATACTTGGCCCCATTTCTTGGCTGTATTCACGCATCCTAACCATGTAAGGTATGACATACAAGATTCAGGGAATAAAGTCCTCATCATACAATGGTTAATAGCATTTTAAAGCACTGAATACCTTGAAATTTTTTCACAGAAGTAAAGTTTTTCTCGGCTTGTAAGCAGCTGTTGTCCATCTCAGAGCCACATTTTAAAACGTCAGTATGCAAATGTTTCTTCCTCTCTCCAACTTCTACTTCGGTTTTGATTTCCTCACAGTCTAAAAAGGTATTCTCACATTTCTTGTTGTGTTCTGCTTCTTTGGTCAAACACAATTTGTTTATGCTGCCAGAAGTTAGTTTTTCAAAATGAACATTTGATTCAGATTGCAATGATTTCTCTTTTACAAGTCTCTTTTCTTCATTGGTCACAACGAGGGTCTCGTCACTTGCTTTGACATCAGAAATATACAGAGTTCTACCAAGCTGACTCTCTTGTGCAACAGGCTCACCTTCAACATCTGCTTCACTACACACAGATTCTCTTTTTCTATTATTTTGAACAGAATCTGAAAGACTCTTCGAACACCGTTTTTTAGTTTTCTTAATTTGAATTCCTTTCAAAATAGTCATCTTTCCTTTCGACTTTCTAACCTTTCTGGAGTCAACAGCATTAACACCCTCATCTTCTTTCAAAGACAAATGAATGGCAGTAAGATTAGATAGTCCTCTGCCATCTTGCAATTCTGAACTACCATGTGGCATAGGAAACACATCGTTTTTTCGCCCCCTTCGTGTCCTGAGGTTCCAGTTTGAATTGTTACTTTCCTTTTGCACTTGGGACGTGAGAGGTGATATGCTACAATCTTTACATCTTGATTTGATATCCCTTTTACAAAGTACAGTAAAATCAAAATCTTCTGGCTTAAGAGAAGTTTCTCCATTTTTGTGAAGATAATTAGCAAGTGAACTTTTAGATCTGAACTTCAGTCCTTGAGGGCTAGAAAATAATAATATTAAAGGAAGCTTACTACTAGTAAACAGAAATAACTTTTAAAAAGAATTGAATTATATTTCAGATTTCTAATAATTTCCAAATGTTGACATGGATATTGCATTTGTCATTTAAAACAAACAATAGTGGTAAAATGGTACTTTTAAATCCATTTAAAAGTTTCTTCTATGGTAGTATAGTTTTATAAATATAACTTAAGCACGCTCACCCTCACAGTAGGAGGAACAAAATGCATGTACTTGTTCCCAAATCATTTGATATAACTAACCAGTGACACCAAAGATATAGAATTCACTACGGTTTTATAGTAAAAGAGAAATAAACCAAGATTCCTGCTATGCTATCCTACTACATGTCTAGAAAAAACATATTTGGCTGTGCTATCTTTACCACCTTGCACGCTCACCTGACAAAATATACATCAAATCTTCCTGCTGTTTTCCCAGATGACCTTTGCTTCACAACTCTTTTCCAACCACAGGGGACAGACTTATGGCATTCTGTCGCTGCAGTACCACCAAACTGAGAAGCAATGGGTTCTTCGAGCAGGGGATTACACTCACTGCTACTTTTTATCACCGTTTGTTTCTCATCTTCTCTTACTCTTTCTGATCCCAGAGCAACATCTTCCTCACTGAAAAACAATGTACAAGTAAAGCTCATTTAAAACTTATTTTCCACTGCTTATTCAATTTCAGTCTATGACGGCATGGGAAGCATATGGATTATTTAGATAAAATGTGGGATTAAAGTCAGTATGGACTAGTCCGGTGCCATGGAACAAGCTATCTTCAGATTTCTGTCTTCCAACATGGGTTAAAAAGAGTTGGAATTATCTGCACAATAAAAAGCTCAAGCTACTTGCTAGAAACTTTTTTTGGTTAATCACTGAATAAGACTTTTGGAAAGATTCCTGGTGATACCTGGCATAAGTTTAAGAATATGAACCAGCATCTGAGCTCTTAACCTGGGATCAAAAGAATCACTTAAAAGAGTCAGGGAGACACTCCCCTCTTCAAATAAGCGAAGTAAAAATTTGATATATGTGTGCAGTTTTCTGGAGGAGAGTGTCCATCACTTTCATCAGATGTTGTAACTCTCCAAAAGGTAAATCATTTCCGATACACAATTTTCATATCTTTTTCAATCTTGATCCTCATGATAACCTTGTGAGGTAGGGAGAATAAGGAATATTCTCATTTTATTAATAAAATTGAGTAACTGAAACGTTACTTGCAAAACTGACACCAGAACCTAGGTCTATCAAATCTTGGTTTAATACTTCTCCCTCTATACTATTACTGGAAAACTTCAGTAGGGTGTATCCTAATCACCAAATCATACATTTTTAAAGTTGGACAGATCTACAGAGACCATCTAGCCCGAATGCTTTTCTAAAAATAGGAGAAAAAAGCAAGAGCTAGTGACTAACTAGAATTAGAATCAAGGTAGTCTGACTGAATTTGGGGTGAGATCTGATGAAATTACATAGTTTACAATTTTAGAAATAAGGAAGCCACAACTTGGTGAAAACAGCACAAACGTTGAGGTCAACAGACTGGGCTCAAATTCCAGCTCTGCCATTTACTAGCTGTGTGTTCAAGAGCAAGTTAATCTATCAAAGCCTCGTTTCTACATCTGTAACAAATGAGGTAATATCTCATCTTCTTCACCCTTTGAAGATGAAAATTTGAAAAAAGTAGGTATCACACACACACGAGTGCTCAATAAATGACTGCGGTTCCCTTCCCATTACTTCTCATAGAGCCCATTTCTGGGGCGCCCTGGCTGTTTAACATGATAATACGAAATCTAGGTTCGGCTCTCCCAAGGTCTTCCTGAGATGCTCCAACCCAAGAAGATCTCTCTTTGCACCACAAAACCTCCCTGTTCCTCCCAGCTCCCTAGTCGTTTCAGGGAAGGCAGAGGGCTGACCCCACCGGAGGAGTACCTGCGGTCCAACCCTCGCTCCTAGGTATTAAATCTCTGGGCCTCGAAGTCTCTGTCCAATCTAGAATGTGAAGGTTAAAAATGCCGACACTTTCTACTCTCCCCTCCCATTTTACAGATGGTGAAACTGAGGCCCGAAAGGGGACAATGACTTGCCGGAGGTGACACGGCCGGTCCGGGTCTAGGCGCTCACTTGCGGCGACCGAGGGGTCAGCTCCGCAATCGCCCGTGCTCGGACCCTCCATCCCAGCCGTGCTTCTCGCGCAGGCTCCGGCTGCACCAACGGGAGCAGCTTTGCAGCCAGGAAGTCTCCAGGGGCTGGCCGAGAGCGGGACGGAGTAAGACGTGAAAGTTCCTTCAGTTCAGCATTCTAGGCTGAAACCAAAAACTGAAGGAACTAAAAGTCTGTCAGAAACCACAGCTCCTTTCCCGCCACCCCCGCCTCCAGTCGCAGCCGCCATTTTCTACGGCTCAGCCAATCAAATCTTTTGTTGAAGAAGACGTACCGCTCTCCTCCCGCCTCGGCCAATCGCGCGTATCCTCTTTGCGCATGCGTCTTCTAGGCTGCCTGTCCAGCTTCGTGTATGATCCTTTTCCAGCCTTTTCTTTTAGACATGCGCATTCGAGATCCTGTGCCTCGCGCCTAGCTCACCGCGCATGTGCGTTGCCAGGGCTAGCGCAGGTAGCGAAAGTGGCTCGCGGAGTGGGGCCTCTTGGCTTAGGCCGGGAGGAGGGGCCCGAGGCAAGAGGAGAGCCGCGATGAGGGCCGTGTTGACGTGGAGAGATAAAGCTGAGCAGTGGTGAGGAGAGGGGCAGTGTGGGAGGAGAGGGAGGCCGAGTCCCGGAGGGGATAGCGGGAGGCCTTGTGGGAATCACCGTGGTTGCCAAGGGCAACGGGCCTGCGGCCTGGGCTGAGGAGCATTGAATCCCGGATCTGGGAGAGTGCAAGGTCACCCCTCCTCTTTTTGCGGATGGATAAACTGAGGCTTGGAGACGGTGCAAAGGGGTGTGCCACGCGTGCGGTGCGTGCGGTAGTGGCTTGTTCAGGCAGTTTTACACATAATCACAATCTGGCCTTGTCCCTCCCTTACAGTCCATCGCAGACCCATCTTACGCCCACCACCGTGTTTCCCAAAACTTTTTCCCATATCCACGTGTTACCCATCTTGTTTACTTGACGTTTTTCTGTCTTTTGTTTTTTTTTAAATCGTCTTATTTTCGCTTAAATATGATTTTACAAGGAAATTTTCTTACTCCATATCTGAATGTAAGATAATTATAAAACTAAGAGCAGCGAGAAACAAAACAATGTTAATAAATTGTAACCAGATACTGTTGCTAGGGTACCTTAAGCCTGAGGTCCACTCTAAAACCAGAGATTTGCAAGTATTGTCAGTTGTTGGTTGCTGTCAAGTCGATTCTGGCTCATGGCGACTCCAAGTGTTACAGAGTAGAACTGCTCCATAGGGTTTTCAAGGCTGTGACCTTTCAGAAGCTGATCGCCAGGTCTGTCTTTTCAGGCGCCTCTGGATGTGTTCCAACTGCCAACCTTTCAACTCGTAGTTGAGTGCTTAACCGTTTGCACCACCCAAGGACTCTTAATATTGTGAGACAGGTGCCTTGATGAATAGCATTAAACCAAGACTTTCTCCTGTGCTTAATTAGAAGGTTTGGAAGAGAATTGAAGGAAAAGTACTTTCTCGCCATATGAGTCAATGCTATTCAGTTTGTTACCTAAATCCATCACACAACAGTATGTCTTGAGAAATACTGACTTTTTGGATAGTTCTCAGCCTGACTTTTCACAGTCTTTCTAGATGATCTTTTCAACTTCATCATGAAGCCTCTGTTTTGGCCACTGGGACAGGAGACTTGCCATTCCTGTCTTTGCTTGGGCTTTTCTCTGTGTAAAGGATGCCCTCTTTCCTCATCTCACACTGAAATCCTAATCATCCTTTCAGGCTTCCTTTGCTCCTTTTCCAGTGAGATGGGGGCTTTCTCTTTTTTACTCTGCACTAGTAATAGTTCACTCTATTTGCCAAGTGCTAGGCTAACGACTTCATATCCTTTATTTCATTGCCACCTCCCAATGGCCCTCTGAGGTAGGTACACTGATTGCCTCTATTTTACATATGAGGAGATTGAAGCACAGAGAGAATAAATAATTTACCAAGGTCACACAGTAAGTGGTGGAGCCAGCTTTCAGCTCAGGTCTCCTCACTCCAAAACCCGTGCTCTTAATCACTAATTTTTCCTGGTGTTATAGAGGTTGCAAACGCAAATGCCTGTAGGAGTCAGGCAGGTAACATACATGGGAGATATTTATTTGCATGTTAAATACAAAGAATGGTCTATTTTTCCTAGGACTGCTCTTCCATTTCTACATCCCACTTTTCTTGAAACACATAGCCCTGTCAGTGTATCTCTTTACTTTGTACTTTTAATAATGATTTGAGTAAAAAAACCTTTTTGACTTTTAAAACTCTGTTATGAAAGTATAAATGGCACAAGCTGATGATAACCAGCAACTGAACATTTGCCTTTGTTGTCAGAGAGTAACAGGGAGTGGCAAGCAGTGTGGCAAACTGGAGCGCTCATGCTCTGCCTGAAAGGGGTAGCTGCTGCTCAACTCCTGCCAAATGCTACCACACAGGAATTTGGCCTAGTGTGCCCAGATTTTCCTGTTTTCAGCAGAAGCTAGGACTCTGGATTTTCATGTGAAATGTCCTCATTTTTAAATGTTGGCACGTAATTTAAAAAAAACAACAAAATAAAACACAGGGCCAAACAAAACATTTGCTGGTCACATGCAGCCTGAATTGCTCCTGGTTTGCAACCCCCGGCACAGCGCTTTGTTCATTCCTCTTTGTGGCGCTTTGAGCCTCTCAAGTGTAATAGTTATTTGTGAATCTATCCATCCCAGGAGTCTATAAGCTCCTTAAAATAAACAATGGCTGTGTCTTATTTATTCTTAAATTATTCCAGCGCTTAGTCACATCAGTGGTTGTTGTTACTGTTTGACGGGTGGATGTATAAATGAATGAATAAGTGAGTGAATGAATGTTGAATGAGGATTGGTTATCTGTTTTTTGGCCCATCACCAGTATGAAACAACCTAATAGAGTAGAGGCTGCTGGGGTCCTATAGACCAGCAATCCTGATGGCAGCTAGATAGGTCAGCTGACAGCCCAGATTGAGACAAAACAAAACACTAAAAAAAAAAAAAAAAAAATAAAGACCAGAGCAGAAAAAAATGAAATAAAAAAAAAAAAAAAAAAAAAGACAATAGAACTCAAACATCCCATATGTCAAAGATTAGTTAGTCCTCCCCAACTGAATTAGCTGTTGTCTTGGTCCACTGTTTTGCCTCCCATCTAACCTCATACCATAGCAGGAATTCCCTTTTTCAAGCCCTACTGTGATCTTTCTACTCTGCTTCTCATAAACTTAGAGTGAATCCCACTTATCTTCCATTTCAGCTTGCACACTTCACTGTGTGGTCCTCTTTACCCTCTCCCCTCATGCTTGCTAACATTTAAATTTATGCTTTTTCAGTTCAGCCCAAAACTCCATTTGCCTACTCAGAGGACCTACCCAAATGCTTTCTGATTCTTCTCTGAACTCTTCCTTAAAAGCACTGCTCCAGGTTCATCTCAACCTTGATGCCTCATTAGACTAACCCACTTTATTCCAGTTATAGCATCTGCTCTAACTTTCATCCACAGTAGCTAGTATTTACTGAGTACTTGCTGTGGGCCAGACAGTGTTTACTTCCATTTATTTCTTGTATTCTCCACACCACCCCTGTGAGGTGGGAATTGTTATCCCATTTATAAATGAAGAAACTGAGACTTAAATTTGTCTAAGATTGCAAAGCAAATAAGTGGGGCTGGGTCAGATAGTGTGCAGGGTTTGCAGATGGACCTTGGGCTTTCAGTTTACAGTGGGGTGGGCACAGAGTTGGCAGAGGACAATTTGCAGGTTTCACCCTCTGTCTCTACAGAGGAAACTGATGATGTATCTTTTTAATAAAAACATGGGGCAGGTAGGGAGAGAGAGGCACCCCACAGTAGGACAGACTGCCTGCAGATCAGTGAGCTCCCCAGCAGCAGCTGGATGACTGTTATGGATTGAGCTGTGTTCCCCCAAAATATGTGTTGTAAACCCTAACCTCTGTGCCTGTGTTTTTAATCCCATTTGGGAATGGGTTGTCTTTGTTATGTTAATGAGACAGGATTAGTGTAGAGTGTATCTTCAGTCAATCTCTTTTGAGATATGAAAGAGATTGAATGTAAGCTAACTAGCAAAGATGGGGAAGACACATGCCAAGCCACATGAAGATCACCCAGGAGCAGAAGCTCAGAAGAGACAAGGACCTTCCTCCAGAGTCAACAGAGAGAAAGCCTTCCTCTAGAGCTGGCACCCTGAATTTGGACTTCTAGTCTCCTAAACTGTGAGAAAATAAATTTGTTTGTTAAAGGCACCCACTTATGGTATTTCTGTTATAGCAACATTCGATAACCAAGACAATGACCATGTGTAGGGAATTCCTGCCCTGATTGGGAAATTGGACTATGTGCCATCTAGGATCCTCTCCAATTCTGAGTTTCTGTGATCTCATATGTAATTAGAGTTGAAGGGGTTCAAGATAAAATCTTTTCAGTTTGTCATTATGTATCTAGGACAATGCTGTGCTCTGTGGGTCCACGAATATATAAAACATGGTTTCTTGCTCTCAAATTGCATGTGACTATAATTAAGGGGATAAGATAGTATATAAAACAATGTAAAACAGAGAAGACTCTGTAAGAGCTAAAGTCAGTCGTAAAGATTCTAAGTACAGTAAGAGTGTAGATGAGGGTAAATCAGACGTGTATGTTACACTTCAGGAAGGCAAATTTCAAGAAATTCAAAGGAAGTGAATTTTCATATCCAAGAGGAAGGTAGTTCAGGCTTGGCACAAATGAGACACTCAGAATTGGTTTTCTGATAATTCAACCCAAAGTGACCCTTATGACGAAGAGACCACACAGGAACCACTTTGATGAACCCAGATACGTACAAAACAGAAAGGGAGCCACACAGCCAAGAATGACTATAAAAGAGGAATAGCCCCCTCCAAAATCTAATATGCCCATCGTATCAACTCACAGGTGCTGGGCTTTGTAGAGGCAGCTGTGGCCATCATCTTCCATGCTTCCGCAGCCACCCTGTGAGGTAGGAGGGCAGCTATCTGTCTGCACTTTGTAGATGAGGACTGATGCTAAGATAGGAGGTCTGCTCTTCTGGCCCCAGGTCATGTCTGCTTTTCACTCTGCCACCTTGCTGCTCCTCAGAATGTGAACTGTGCCAAGGACATTGTCCCCCAGGCTCAAAGTCAGAAAGCCTAAGAAACAAGGAAGGCCCAGGCCTTTATCACATACAGTAAGGGAGCTGAAGAACTCAGCTATCTAGTCTTAGTTATCTAGTGCTGCTATAACAGAAATACCACAAGTGGATGGCTTTAACAAACAAATTTATTCTCACAGTATAGGAGGCTAGAAGTTCAAATTCAGGGTGCCAGCTCTAAGGGAAGGCTTTCTCTCTCTGTTGGTTCTGGGGAAAGGTCCTTGTCATCAATCTTCCCCTGGTCGAGGAGCTTCTCAGCACAGGGATCCCAGGTCCAAAGGACCCACTCAGCACTTAGTGCTTCTTTCTTAGTAGCATGAGGTCCCTCTCCTCTCTGCTTGCTTTTCTCTTTTCTATCTCAAAAGAGATTGACTCAAGGTCCGATCTAATCCTGTAGATTGAGTCCTGCCTCATTAGCATAACTGCCTGTAATCCTGCCTCATTAACATTATAGAGGTTAGGACTTAAAACACATAGGATAATCATATCAGATCCCAGAATGGTAGACAACCATACAATACCGGTAATCATGATCTAGCCAAGTTGACATACATTTCTGGGGGACACAATTCAATCTATAACATTCCACCCTTTAGTCCCCCAGAATTCATATACACTTACCCCATCATGTCATCCCAAAAGTCTTAAATCAACTCCAAGTCCAAAATCTCATCTGCAAAATTCCTCTTCATCTGTGAAGTCTAGAATACAAGTTACCTGGTTCCAAAGTACATTGGTGGAATAAGTACAAGGTAGACAGTTCCATGGAGAAAATTGGAAAAATTGGAGGGAAAGAAGGGATAACAGGTACCAACCAAGTCAGCAGAACACATTACATTAGCTCTCAAGGCTGGAAACTAATCCTCTGTTTTCTGGGACCATTTAGGCAATGGCCTTGCCCTCTAGACTCTGGGTGTTGGCCACATTCTCCTGATTCTGGGTGGAGGCCCCTCGGCCCTGGGCTTCAGCTCCACCTTCCAGGCCCACTGGAACAGCAATTCTCCTCCCTTGTACTTGGGCAGCCCCATTCTCCTAGTCCATCTGGGTGGTGCCCCTAACCCCTCGGCCCTGGCAGGCCCCATTCTTCTGCCCCTTGGGCATGGTAGCTTTGGGCAGCAGATCTGGCCCTATCCTGCTGGCACTCGTGAAAGGCAGCCTCACACTCCAGAACTGAGCTGATGAAGATCTGTTTCTTTGAAACTTAGGAGGCTGTGGCCCTGCCCTTTGAGACCCCAGAGGTCATGGCCCCACCCTTTGAGATTGAGGCAGCTCTGCTTCCTGTGTTCCTTGTCTCTTCAGCTTCTGCTTCCTGGTTCCTTGGCCACTTGGCCCCTTGGGTCTCCTGGGCCAGCCTGGCATCTGCCCTGCTTGGGCAAATGTTCCAAAGCTCTGTAGCTTTGCTGGTAAGTGCCTGGAGGCACCCCACTCCGCCAGTAAAACTTGGCCGGAAGACACTCAGCTCTCTTGCTCCACGGGTTGGCAAGCCTAGCTCCACTGATAAGTGCCACTACACACTTGACTCTGCCTGGAAGCCTCCTGCAGAAAGGCACTCAGCTCTCTCACTCTGTAGGTTGGTTTCTGTGCCGTCTCTTGCTGGTCTCCTGGTTCTGCTGCTACAGTTTCTCTGCTGCTGCTTCTTGCCATCTGTGCCATCTCCAGTGTTACCACTCTTCTCAGTTCTTTCTGAGCCCTCACCAGAATTGTCTTTGATGTCCAAAATTTTACCAACCGTCTCTTCAAGGCAATTTAGGCTTTTACCATTAGGCACTCTAAAACTCTTCCAACCTCTACCCATTACTCAGTTCCAAAACTGCTTCCACATTGTAGGTATCTGTTAGAACAGCTCCCTACTCTGGGAACCAAATTCTGTCTTAGTTATCTAGTGCTGCTATAACAGAAATACCACAAGTGGATGGCTTTAACAAACAAATTTATTCTCTCACAGTCTAGGAGGCTAGAAGTCCAAATTCAGTGTGCCAGTTCTAGGGGAAGGCTTTCTCCGTCTGTCAATTCTGGAGGAAGGTCCTTGTCATCAGTCTTCCCCTGGTCGAGGAGCTTCTCAGCACAGAGACCCTGGATCCAACGGACATGTTCCACAACTGGTGCTTCTTTCTTGGTAGCATGAGGTCCCTCTCCTCTCTGCTTGCTTCTGTCTTTTATATCTTAAAAGAGATTGTCTCAAGATACAACCTAATCCTGTAGTTTGAGTCCTGTCTCATTAACATAACTGCCTGTAATCCTGCCTCATTAACATCATAAGAGTTAGAATTTACAACACATAGGATAATCACATCAGAGCACAAAATGGCAGACAACCACACAATGCTGGGAATCATGGCCTAACCAAGTTGACACACAGTTTTGAGAGACATAATTCAGTCCATAACACTGTACTTCTATCAAGAGGGATGCCCAGCTGGAGAGGGTATAGCAATCTTCCTTGTTCCAGTTTCTCCATCAACCAGTGGTGTGACGTTAGACAAACACCTTGCCTCTCTGTACTCATCAATAAAAAAGGACCAATGGGGGCCTGCGCTGTCTACTTCATTATGTTATTGTAAGGCTCAAATGAGATAATGTAAGTTCAAACTTTAAAAATTCTTAATTGTTGAATACGTGTGAAGAATTATTTTTATTAAAGGAAGTTTCTGAGGTCAAGGGACCCTATATCAAAAATTTTCTGACTTCTACATGTAATACTGTAATACCTGTAATAAATGATAAATACCTTTTGTTGTTGTTGATGAGGTATGGAAACATCTGCCAATTTGTAAACTGTGGAGTATGCTAATGATGATAATGAAAGCCACAAAGCATGATGGTTAGAGCATGGGCTCTGGAGCCAGGCTGCCTGGGTTTGAATCCTGGCTCTACCTGTACTTTGTAGCAGATTATTCTTGGACAAGTTATTTAACTTCTCTGTGCCTAGGTTTGCTCATCTGCAAAATATAGGGTTGTTGTAAGGATTAAATGCAACAATTGTGAGGATGGTGCAGGACCCAGCAACTTTTCATTTTGTTAGACACTATGGGTTGGAGCTGAGTCAAGGGCAACTAACAACAACAAAGGGTTAAATGAGTTTATACACGTAAAGCATTTAAAGTGTACCTGGCACGTGAAGTAAATAAATGTGTTCAGTAAACGTTAGGCATAAGTATTATTATTAAAGGACCAAGGGTGTTATGGATTGAATTGTGTCTCCCCAAAATGTGTTAATAAATCCTAACCATTATACCTGTGATTAAGGAGTGCTGGTGGCACAATGGTTAAGCACTTGACTGCTAACCAAAAGGTCGGCAGTTTGAACCCACCAGCCACTCTGTGGGAAAAAAATGTGGCACTCTGCTTCTGTAAACATTATAGCCTTGGAAACCCTCTGGGGCAGTTCCACTCTGTCCTACAGGGTTGCTGTGAGTCAAAATGGACTCGAAGGCAAAAGGTTTGTTTTTGATTTTTATACCTGTGGTTATAATGTTGTTTGAGAATGGATTTTCTTTGTTATGTTAATGAAGTGGTATTAGTGTGGAAACCAAACCTGTTGCCATCCAGTTGATTCTGACTCATAGAAACCCTATAGGACAGAGTAGAACTGCTCCATAGAGTTTCCAAGAAACAGCTGGTGGATTCGAACTGCTGACCTTTCCATTAGGAGCCATAGCTCGCCGTAGCTCTCAACCACTGCGCCACTAGGGCTCCATTAGTGTGTCTTAAATCAGTCTCTTTTGAGATATAAAAGCAGGTTAAGCAAGAAGCAAACAAGTACAATTGGGGGAAAATAAATGCCAAACCACATGGAGATCACCAAGGAACTGATGGACAGAAGCTTAAAAGAAATGTGGACTGTCATGGATTGAATTGTGTCCCCCAGAAATATGTGTATCCATTTGGCTAGGTCATGATTCCCGGTATTGTGTGATTGTCCATCATTTTGTCATCTGATGTGATTTTCCTATGTGTTGTAAATCCTACCTGTATTATGTTAATGAGGTGGGATAGGGGCGGTTATGTTAATGAGGCAGGATTCAGTCAACAAGATTGGATTGTGTCTTGAGCCAATCTCTTTTGAGATACAAAAGAGAGAAGCAAGCAGAGAGACAGGGAGACCAAGAAAGCAGCGCAGGGAGCAGCGCGTCCTTTGGACCCTGGGTTCCTGCATGGAGAAGCACCTCAACCACGGAAGATTGATGACAAGGACCTTCCTCCAGAGCTGACCGAGAGAGAGGGCCTTCCCCTGAAGCTGACACCCTGAATTTGGACTTGTAGCCTACTAGACTGTGAGAGAATAAACTTCTGTTTGTTAAAGCTATCTGCTTGTGGTATTTCTGTTATAGCAGCACTAGATGGCTAAGACAGGGACCCTCCCCAGAATGGACAGAGAGAAAGCCTTCCCCTAAACTGGCAGCTTGAATTCTTGGGAGTGCTATGGGGACACATTGTTAGGAGAACCACCTGAACTAATGAAATCCTCTGCCTGGAATATTCCAGGATCTTTGTAATGTGGCTCCAGCCTCATCTCTCCCTACTGCCTTGCAGATAACCAGATGTTTCAGTCAAATTTGATTATTTGGATTAATTGTTATTCCCCACCTTTATGTCTTTTTGTTCTGTTCTCTCTGCCTGAAATGCCCTGGTGGTGCAATGGTTAAGCACTCGGCTACTAACTGAAAGGTAGGTGGTTCACACCCACCCAGCAGCTCCACGGGAGAAAGACCTGGCAATCTGTTCCTGTAAATATTACAGCCTAGAAAACCCTATGGGGCAGTTCTACTCCGTCATATATGGTCCTGTGTGTTGGAGTCAACTCGATGGCACGCAACAACCACCCAGTTTCCTACATGTCTCAGAAGCCTTACCCATTTTAAGTACTGTTTTCTTCATGAAGCCTGCCTTCTGATCCTCTCCGCTAAATCAGAATGCTGTGTCTTCCTCTTTTGGAACCTATAATGCATGCTTTAATTTATCTTCTAAAGCCTAGCCCAAGGGGGCCCTTGATTGTAAAATATTATTAATTTAAATACAACTAAGAAAAAAAAAGTTAAACTGACACATCATCAATTATAAGACACATCCCAACTTTGAAGATGTTAAATTGTGAAAAAATGTATGCCTTAGAATTGATGGCATATGGCAGTTCTTTGCAAATGTGTCTAGTTCGCACCTTCCCACTGGATTGTAGTCCTTGAAGGCTGGGAGGGACTGTGGTTTACTCATCTTCTGTCTTTTGGTTCTTAGCTCCAACGGAGCACTCAATAAGTATCTGATTCATTGGAAATAGCAGTGATTCTTTAATATATGACCAATTTTTCAGAGACGTGGATTTACTGGCCCTCACATACTCTTCTCAGGTTGTCTGGCCCTAATGGTATTATTACAAGAGTTAGTGCCCTCGACTTTTGACCCATTGGATAATTTCTGGCGTCTGGCTTCTGCACAAGTAGAAATTGGGGCACATAGCTGAGTGGATCGTGATTGAATGGGCTGCCAAGGTGTGGTGGTTGAATAGAGTTTGCAGCCAAATGTAGTTCTTAGCCATTATTTTTCTCCCTGATACATCAGCAGTGTTTCATAATGGAAATAAAGTTTGCTTTCCTGACCATTGGTAGACCTCATAATTTTGGTTCCTAATTGCCCTTTTGTCTTGTCTCCTGTTTAGTATCTATGACCTCGCATTTAAGCCTGATGGAACCCAACTGATTTTGGCTGCAGGAAACAGATTACTGGTAGGATTTTGTCTGAGTTTCCTTTTTAAGTGCTTTTTTTCCCCACCCTTTTGTAAGTACTCTGAAATTTGACCCTTTTTTTCTTTTGAGATAAAAAAAGGCAAGGCGGAAAAACCAGTCATTACTTTTTAATGGGGAAGGAAATGGGCTATTTGAACTAGGTAAGTAAACTATCAGATAGGAACCTGTGAATAATACCTCTGTTGTGGTCATTAATCTTCCCCCTTTCACTTTGAGACACCCATGAAAGAGTTGAAAACAATTAAAATACCTTTGAAACTGGGCTGGGGTCAGTTCACATTTTGTATCCCTGAAAAATTCAAACAACAGGACTGAAGGGGCTCCCTCCATGAGAAGCCAGATAGCCTGACCCCAACTTTTAGATGCTGGCCTGCCTAAACAATCCCATATGGATGCATCCCATTTTTCATACTTTCAAAGAACACAGTCTTCCTCTGGAACCTATTCCAGTGTATAAAGTAAATTTCAGGGAGCTCTTTGTGTTTGACCTAAAAACTTTTATGTGCTCGCTCCTTCCTCCTGCGAAAGTCCACTTCCTCTCGCTCTGTTGTCTCTAGATAATGAACCCGACTAACCCCCGTCCTCTGTATGGTAACTACATGATCTCAAAACCACTGTTGTTCTGCAGACTTCTTCTCTCCAGAGAAAACAGTCCACATCCTTTTAGTTTTAGTTTTTCTTCATAGGTCATCTTCTCCAGCACTCTGTTTTGGAGAGTTTCTCCTTGATTTCTCAGATGATTTTTCAGTTACCACATATTTATAGGTGTTACACAATATCCTAAATCCACATTTACAGCTGGGTTTTATAACTCCCTCCTGTTTGTAAACCCAGAGCTCAGATCTGTGCCTTTCAAATTCTTGGCAGGAAATAGGAAACATCTCTGGTGCCGATGTTAGAGGGCAGGGCTAACACTAAAACGTAATCGTGTGGTAGCTGGCTCACTTTATGTACTGGCCTTATTTGGGAGGACCTACCTGGCATGGTTATATATCCCCATTCATATAAGAATGAGTGATGTGGAGAAGTTGCACAGAGCAGTTGACCTTTTTTTTCTCAAGGATTGGGGGCTCATTCCTGGCCACAGTGCACAGAATCGGGACTGCTACTTGTTGGGTTACCCAACTTTAAGTCACATTCTTTTCTGGATTCTCGGGGCAGTTTCTGTTTGATACAAATGTAGAATGTTGACAAATGTTGTGTTAGAGAAACAAAAATAGCAGCAGCATCTCTGCAGGAATTCTGGCTAATGGATACCAAAGGGATAATCTGTACTTTTGCCTCTTTTTGCCAGGTTTATGACACCTCCGATGGCACCTTACTTCAGCCTCTAAAGGGACACAAAGACACCGTGTACTGTGTGGCATATGCAAAGGATGGTAAGAGGCTGCTTTGGGTTTCCAGTCTCTGTAATGGTCTCATATTTCTCCTTAGCCATTCTCTAATTCTTTCTAGTAAGTGAAAATACAATTTACAAGTTCAAAAGGTGGTTAAATGGCTTAGACTTCAATTCAGTAATTCTATTTGACAGGTATTTATTGAGGGCCATCTAAGTGCCAGGCACTGTTCTAAGTACTTGAGCTACTTTAGAGAACAAAATAGACAAAGGTCCCTGCCCTTATGGAGCTTATATTCTATGTGTGTTTGGTGGAGAGAGGGAGGAAGGAATGAGGAAGACATATAATAAACATAGTAAGTAACTAAATTATGCTGGAAAGTGACAAAAGTTATGGAAGAATAAAAAGTAGGGCAGCATAAGGGGATTGAGAGTACCGGATGAGCTGGGGGTAGGATGCAGTCCTGAATAGGGTAGTAAGGGTGGGCTTCTTGACATGGTGACAGGTGAGCAAGGATTTGAAGGTGTTGTACCGGATGAGCTGGGGGTGGGATGCAGTCCTGAATAGGGTAGTGAGGGTGGGCTTCTTGACATGGTGACAGGTGAGCAAGGATTTGAAGGCGGTGAGGCAGTGAGGTTCTGGCAGTGGGCGTCTGGGGGGAGGAGAGCTCCTCGCTGCAGAGGCCCTCAGGTGGGAGTGTACCTACCAAGAGACCAGAGCAGAGAGACCCAACAGGAGAGTAGAGGAAAATGAGGCTGGAGAGGTAACAGGGATTGGAGGGGCAGCTCATGTGGGCTGTTTAAGGACTTTGGCTTTGACTCTCAGTGAAAATGGAGAACCTCTGAAGAGCTCTGAGCAGAGGAGGGATCTGCTCTGACTTACGTTTTAAAAGGATCTCTTTAGCTGCTGTACTGGAAGTGGCCTGCAAGGGGTGAGAGTTGGGTCAGGGGTACCATCATCCAGGCAAGAGGCGATGGTGGCTCCAACTTCTTTGGAGGTGGAGGATGTGCTGAGAAGTGGTCAGATCCTGGATATGTTTTGAAGGTGGAGTCAATAGGATTTTCTGACAGACTGAATATGGTGTGTGAAGAAAGAGAAGTCAAGAATGACCCCATGGTTTTTGGCGAGCGACTGGAAGGATGGAGTTGCCCTCAGCTGAGATGGGGATGACTCAAGGTAGAGAAGAGGCTTACAGTGGAAGGTCAGGAGTTTGGTTTTGGACATGTTGAATTTGAGAAAAGTTGACGATTCAGGAGAGAGAGGGGAGAATTGCTGGAACAGGGTCCTTGAGTGGATAAGAGGCAATGGGATCTAGGGCATGAGTGGAAGGATTCACTCTAGATAGGAGCATGGTAGGAAGGCAGATGACAGGAGTACAGAGGCTGGTAGGTGGGTGGATGTGGTAGTAGGAGTCTAATGGAAATTCTCTTGGAATTCTTTCAATTTTTCAGTGAAGTAGGAAGCAACATCATCAGCTGAGAGTGAGGGTGGGGAAGGAGGTGTTAGAGTTGAGGAGAAAGTGTCAAATTGCTGTCCAGGGGAGGTATAGTAAGATCCCTGGGGCATTAAGGGCACACTGGGAGCTCATGATCATGAATTTAAAGAGAGGTCAGTTGGAGTGACTGTGTCATTTTCTTCAGCTATTTTCAGCTGCACAGATGCAGCGGCAGAGGAGGAGGAGTGTTGGATTTAACCAGAATGGTGGTTTTGTAAGCAAATGTGAAGACAAAGTCAGAGGGCGAGGAAGCAGAAGGTGTATGCAAAGGCACATACAGGTTGACCCTGAAATATCGGCTGAGTAATGATGGGAGAAGGAGCCTTGGTGGTGCAGTGGTTAAGCGCTCAGCGTCTAACCAAAAGGACAGTGGTTTGAACCCCCCAGCTGCGTTGGGGTAGAAAGATGTGGCAGTCTGCCTCTGTAAAGATTACAGCCTTGGAAACCCTATAGGGCAGTTCTACTCTGTCCTGTAAGGTCGCTATGAGTTCAAATTGACTTGACAGCACAGGACCTTAAAGGTAAGAGGCAGTGGAGAAGCTGTTGGTCCTGGTGGGAATGAAGGAGTATTGAAATTGGGGTGCCAGGTGGGATAGGAAAGAGAGGAGTTGGTGGCCAGAGAGTGGGCACATGAAGTTGAGACTGAGTTGACAGTAAATCCTCCGAAGAAAGGCCTGGTGATCTACTTCCTGAAGATCAGCCATTGAAAACCCTGTGGAGCACAATTCTACTCTGACACTCGTGGGGTCACCAACAGTCAGAGCTGACTCGATGGCAACTAGTTTTTAAAGTGTTCGTCAAGCACTTGCTAAAATGAACTGTAATAAATAACTGGGCCAAAATCGATGCTGTCTTGAGGGGCCTAAACCCATAGTCCCAGCTGAGAGCCCACAAACTCATCACCTAGTTGGCACCAGCTTGCTGAACCTGGAGCAAGAATTTTCAAATTTATGTCAGGTTTCAAGTTTATGTCAGGTGGTATTCATTAAGTTCTAGAGCAATGGGAAAATGTAATGATTCAAGTTAAGTTTAACCAAGATTGTTATTTATACGTTGATTTCTAGTGGGTTTTTTTTTTTTTTTTTTTTTGGTCTTAGCCCAAAATACTACACAAAATTATGGTATTTAAATTTTTATTTCAGAAACAGATCTTTTTTTTTATATCTCAGTTTCAAAAGTAAAAGCCTCTACAGGTTTTGCAAAATAGCTGATACCACAAATCGAAATATAATCTTCACATGGAAGAGGATTTAAAATAATGATACCAACTGGATATATAATAATTTTTTTTTTACATGTGATAAAGGTATTGTGGTTTAAAAAAATATAATCTTAGATAAATAACATATTTATGAAGCAGTATGATACCTAAGATTTTCTATAAAATGATGCAGTGAAGGAGGCAAAACTGTGCATGTGTTAGAGAGGAAAGTACAGCTGAAACAAGCCAGTCATGTGTTGATAATTGTGGAAAACGAGTAATGGGATAGTCTCTCTACTTCTGTTTATTTTTGAGTATTGTCATAATAAAAAGTAAACCATAAACCAAAATTTTAATGATAAAGCAAAACAAAACAAACAAAAAACCAAGAGTTAACAGTAAATCCATGCTACCTCACCGTGGGAGTAGTGGGAAGAACATGGGCTTTGGAATGAGACAGCTGTGAATTCAAACCCCATCCCAGTACCTAAAGCTCTGTGACTTTGAGCTGGTTATTGAATCTCTCTGAGTCTCAATTTCCCCATATGTCACGTAGATGGAGGATTGGAGATAGCATTCTAATACTACTACTGAGAAGGCACAGAAACAGAATGTTATGATTCGTGAATGAACCTTGGAGATCATTCAGGCCCCAGGTTTTTAACCTCTCTTCAATGATGGGCCTCATTGAGAATCCAACAAAAACTATAGGTCCCTCTCTAGAAAAATGCACATACTTCATGTATGTGCAAAATTATAGGGATACAATTTTAGTCTGATCTAGCCCAATTTCTTCATTTTATACCTACACGAAACCCTAGAGAAGTCAAGAGACTTGTTGAGGTCTTGCATCAGGTTGGTGGCAAAGACATTAATTTCTTGCCTCATAGGCAGTTGTGTTTTCCATGGCGGTCACATTTTTTTTGTGTGTGTTTGAGTTCAAGTTGAGAGTAATGTTATGGCGAGACCTGTGGTGAGGGAGCCTGCAGAGCTAAATGTTTCTGCTTCATCCTGGAAACCTGCACGGAACACAGACTAATCAAGGGCCTAGCACAAGGCCAGCGGGCACAGAGGGCTGGTGGGTCTCTGGAGTTGAGCAGCATGGAGGGACTTGGCCCTTACCTGCAACACCATTGAGGCTCACGAGGATGTCAGAGTGTAACGCACCATCAGTACCATTTTACAGCCCTTTTTAGAGTCCTTTATACACATCTGAGTCGAGCCTCCCAAGAGGCAGGGAAGGGATTACTGCCTCTTCTCCCAGATGAGAAAAGAGGCTCGGAGTGGTAATGGGAGATGGTGGCAGAGCTGGGCTTGACCCAGGTCCTCCAACTGCAGACGCTGGTTCTTTCTGCCTCCTCATGATCCTTGTGTGATGATAAAGAGGTCTTTTAATTCCTCTAAACTGGTCCATTTCCCTTAGACTTGAAAATTGAGGTACACTGAATTACATTTTACTGTTTATGTCTGCTTGTTGCTGGTTTCCCTCTTAAGTTTAATAAGTACTTAATGAGCAACCATGATACAGAGACATTGTTTTATAGCTCAAGAAAAACAATATGAAGAAATAATAGTAATAATTATAGCTAATTTTTTTTTTTAGCATTTATTCTATTCTAGGCATTGTTCTAAGTGTATATGTGTGCTCATTTAATCTTCATGACTGTGAGGTGAGTACTATGATTGCATCCATTTTTCATGTGAGAAAATAAATGCATAGAGATGTTAAGTCACTTGGCCTAGGTCATGACAGCTGGTAGGGGACATCACTGGGAATTCCAGCTCAGGGACTCTGAGCCCAGAGCCCATGCTTTTAATCACTCACTCTGCTGCCCACCAGTGTGAGGGAGAAGTGACAGAAATAATAAGTAAGAGCAGCTTCTGTTTACTTAGTATGTGCAGCTATATACTGTTTCAGCCACTGTGAAAGGTGCTTTACAGCTATTAGTTGATCCCCACAAATACCATCTGAGGAAGGTATTATTATCCCTCTCTGTTTCAGATGAAGATATTGAGGCTCAGAGAGCAGTGAGTTACCCAAGGTCAATTTCTACCTGCCCTGAAAATAAAGTCTAAAATCCTTAACCAGGTGTACAATATCTGGCCCACACTTACCTCTTAGTCCTCGTCTCTAACCATATTAGGTTAAGGCTCCCTTACGTTTGCTGCCATTATACCCTGCTCTTCTCTGGAGCACTTCGCAAATGTGGAACAGTGTAATTATGCAGCTTCCTTCCAGTCCATTCTTTCATAAAGCCTGAGTAGTGTGAAAATGCCAATCTGATCTGCCACCTTTCTGTTTAAAGCCTTTCCTTGACTTCCCATTGCTTTGAGATAAAGAGTAAGATATCTGCTGTGGCCCCAGGGGCCCTAGAGGGCCTTCCCACACCTACCTCACCCCCTGTCCTTGGTGTATCACACTGGCTGCCTCTTAGTCCCTCAGATATGCCGGGCCTCAGGGCCTTTGCGCATCTGTCCCATCCATGTGGATGGGTGTTTCTGCTCTCTTTTCACCTGGCTAAGCTTTGCTCATCCTTTACATCTCAACTGAAGGGTCTCATCCTTAGAGAAGCCTTCCTCATACCAAGGCCCTCATCTAAATTGCCAGTTGCCGTCAAGTCATTGCTGACTCAGGGTGACCCCATGTGTGTCAGAGTAGAACTGTGCTTCATAGGGTTTTCAAAGACTGATTTTTGTGAAGTAGATGGCCAGGCCTTTCTTCCAAGGTGCCTCTGGGTACACTCAAACCCCCAGCCTTTAGGTAAGCAACTGAGTGCATTAATTGTTTGCACCACCCAGGGACTCCCATTATTTTGTTTCATAGGACTCACGTCTTTTCTTACCACATTGTATTTGTGTTGAATTTGTTTAATGCCTACTTCTTCTTCTAGTCAAAAATCCGTGAAGGTGGGGATCATGTGTGTTTTAATCATTACTGTATCCTTTGCATAGAACACAATACCTAGCATGTAGTAGGCCCTCAATATGTCTTTATTTATTCAGTGCCTGACAGAGCAGGATTTGAACCCAAACATCCTGACTCCAAAGTACTGCCTCCCAGTATTGATAAGAAGTAAGACCTGACACTTACAGGTCCCTTAAAAACTAATTTTCTAAGAAGTACTCTCTGGGAAATGCTGGTTTAAAATAAATGTGAAAAACTTCTTTTTGAAAACATTTTTAGGCAAGCGCTTTGCTTCTGGATCAGCTGACAAAAGTGTTATTATCTGGACATCAAAATTGGAAGGCATTCTGAAGTACACGTAAGTAACCTTTTAGGTGGTTGTACTGTGTTTTTAGTTTGACTGTTATCTTTTTCGGTGAGTGAAGATGGAAGGAGGAACTTTTTTCTCAAAATTGAACTTGGAATTAAGTTACGGGTGTGTGTGGTGGGTACAGGAAAGTTGGGTAATGAATAAGCAAATGAACATTTCTTGAGCACTTACTAATTTGGTCAGCAGTGGGCTAGGTGTGTCTTAGAGTTCATGTCAGTGACTCTGACATTGCAGATTCCACCCCTACTTCCAACCTGGTTGTCATGGATTGAATTGTGTCCCCCAGAAGTATCTGTTGACTTGGCTAGGTCATGATTCCCAGTATTGTGTGATTGTCTACCATTTTGTCATCTGATGTGATTTCCCAATGTGTTATAAATCCTGTCACTTGATGTAATAAGATGGATTAGTGGCAGTTATATTGATGAGGTCTACAAGATTAGACGGTGTCGTAAGCCAATCTCTTTTGAGATATAAAAGAGAGAAGCAAGAAGAGAGACAGGGAGACCTCATACCACCAAGAAAGCAGTACTGGGAGTAGAGTGCATCCTTTGAACCTGAGGTTCCTATGCTGAGATGCTGCCAGACCAAGAGAAGACTGATAACAAGGACCTTCATCCAGAGCCAACAGAGAGAGAAAGCCTTCCCCTGGAGCCGGTGCCCTGAATTCAGACTTCTAGCCTACTGGACTGTGAGAGGATAAATTTCTCTTTGTTAAAGTCATCCAGTTTTGGTATTCCTGTTATAGCAGCACTAGATAACTAAGACAGAATTTGGTACCGAGAGTGGGGCGCTGCTCAAACAGATACCTAAAACATGGAAGTGGTTTTGAAACTGTGAATGGATAGAGGACCAGAAGCAGCAGAGGACCAGCAGCGACAGAGAACCAGCAGCAGCAGAACCAGGAGACCAGCACAAGACAGTGCTGGAGCCAACCCACGAGGCGAGAAAGGTGAGTGCCTGCACACAGGAGGCTTCCTGGTGGAGTAGGGTACCTCCAGGTACTTATCGGTGGAGCTACAGACCTTTCGGACACTTGCCACAGCAAGGCAGATGTGGGCGTGAGACCCTAGGGCTGAGAGGCCACAGGAAGCAGAAGCTGAAGAGACAAGGAACACAAGAGGCCAAGCTGCTTCAGTATCAAAAGGTATGGCCAGGACCTCTGGGGTTTCAAAGGGTGGAGCCATGGCCTCTGGTATTTCTAAGGGTGGAGTCACCACTCAGTTGGACTAAAGCTGAGGGAGAAGATTTGCTATCCTAGTGGGCCTAGAAGGCGGAGCTGAAACCCGGAGCCAAGGGGCCTCCACTCAGAATCTGGAGAGTGTGGCCAATACCTAGAGTCTGGAGGGCCCATTGTGTGAATGGTCAAAAAGAACAGAGGACTATTTTCAAGCCTTGAGGGCTAATGTAATGTGTTCTACTGACTTGCTTGGTGCCTTTTATGCCTTCTTTTCCTCCAATCTCTCCCATTTGTAATGGGAATGTTTAGTTTGTGCCTGCCTGTTACACCATTGTACCTTTGGAAGCAGATAACTTGTATTCTAGATTTCACAGATGAAGAGGAATTTTTGGATTTGGACTTGTAATTGAATTAAGACTTTTGCTATGATATGATGGGGTGAATATGTTTTACGTGTGGCAAGGACATGAATTTTGGGGGGCCAAAGGGTGGAATGTCGTAGATTGAATTGTGTCCCCCCAAAATATCTGTCGACTTGGCTAGGTCATGATTCCCAGTATTGTGATTGTCTACCATTTTGTCATCTGATGTGATTTCCCTATGTGTTGTAAATCCTATAATTATGATGTAGTAAGATGGATTAGTGGCAGTTATATTGGTGAGGTCTACAAGATCAGATAGTGTCTGTCTTAGGCTGGGTTCTCTGGAGAAGCAAAACCAGTAAAGTGTATAAATATATATATTTAGAAAGAGATTATATCAAGGAAACAGCTCACGCGATTGTAGAGGCTAGAACGTCCCAAGTCCGTAGATCAGGGTAGAGGCCTCTCCCAAGTCACACAGCTGCAGAAGCCGGCAAGCCCAAGATTGGAAGGTCGGAGAGCAGGGCTCCCACTCAAAAGCTGTGCAGATCGACGAATCCCAGGTTCGGCAGATAAGCTGACAACTCAAGTCCCAAGAACCGGAGATGAGATGACAGGAAGCAGCCGCAGGATCCAGAGAGAGCAAAAAGCCAGAACGTCTGCTTATATACAGATGTGGGCCACACCCCCAAGGAGCTCCCTTTCATCTGACTGGCTACTCACAGTATATTCAATCATGGGAGTGATTACATTAAAACACGGAGAATCATGGCCAGCCAAGTTGACACACAATCTTAACCATCACAGTGTCTTAAGCCAATCTCTTTTGAGATATAGAAGAAGTGAGCAGAGATACATGGAAACCTCATACCACCAAGAAAGCAGTGCCTGGAGCAGAGTGTGTTCTTTGGACCTGAGGTTCCTGTACTGAAATGCTGCCCTACCAAGAGAAGACTGATGACAAGGACCTTCCTCCAGAGCCGACAGAGAGAGAAAGCCTTCCCCTGGAGCCCGCGCCCTGAATTTGGACTTTAGCCTACTGGACCGTGAGAGAATAAATTTCTCTTTGTTAAAGTCACCCTCTTGTGGTATTTCTGTTATAGCAGCGCTAGATGACTAAGACACTGGTCCTCTTCCAGTGTTCCCATCTCAGGGAATGGCTTCACCTCTACCCAGTGTCAAAAGCTGGCAACACAGGGTCAGCCATGCTCCAGGCTTCCTCCAACCTCGGGGGCTCTGCACACCTTCTTTCCAAGACTTCAAACTGGTGCAGTCCAGTTTGAACCCCTGCTGAGAATTTGCATTTCTAATAGTTCCCTGCTGAGAATTTTCATTTCCACCCCAGATACGCTGAATCAGAATCTACATTTTAACAAGATCTCCAGGTGATTATTATGTATAACTTCTTGGGAACATGTTAGAAATGCAAATTCTCTGTAGGGAACTTACTAGAAATGCAAATTCTCAGTAGGGGCTAGAGCTAGAACAACCAGTTTGAAGCCCTGGTTCTTTCCCCATCCCTCCACCTAGTTAACCCTACTCACCCTGCAGATCTCAGACTCAGATGCATCTTCAAGGGAGCCTTCCCTGCCCCTCTATACTAGGCAAGATCTCCTTCATGGCATTTTTTACTGTTGTGGTTTCATGTTTACTTTAGTTGTTGATTGATATCTCCCAGCAGCCTGTAAGCTCCATGTGGGCAGAGACTCCATCTGCTTCTGCTCATCATTGTGTCCCTGGTGCTAGCAGAATGCTGGTACTCAGCAAGCAATATTTGAATGAATGAATAGCTGAATGAATGAATGAATGAGGTCATGAGGCAAGTATTACCAAGAAATGAAGGACTGAAACTGGGGCCCAGATGCCATGTGTGGTGCATGACTCTCATCCCGTTTTCACTGTTGTCTAAGTATCTGCCCTGTTTCCAGATCTTGACCTGTAATGTCTTCATTGCCCTCTTCCAGTATTTCCAGTCCTCCACAAAGCAGTAGGAGGAACTCTGTTAATAAAGCACTTACCGTGCTCCTGGCACGATTTGAGTGCTTTACATCATTATCTCATCAGATCATGAGCCTGAGGTGTCCAGCAGATAGTCCCAGGAGAGGTGGCCTTTAGCTAGGTCAGAATGGTGGGTAATGTGTCAAGAAGTGAAACGGAGGGTGAGGGGCAATCCAGGAGAAGGGGAGTTACTCCCTGAGCTTTTGGTTGGTCACTTGCAGAAGCTCTGTGGTGTGTAATCAAAGAGGCTGTGGGCTCATCCTTAAAATCTGCAGTTGTAGCCACTGAAGCATTTGTGGTTTCTGCATAATAATCTACAGTTGTTTACTTCCCAGGCACAATGATTCTATACAGTGCGTCTCCTACAACCCTGTGACCCACCAACTGGCATCCTGCTCCTCCAGTGACTTTGGTAGGTTCTGATTTCTGATGTCTTATCCTGGAATAACTGAAAATCTGGGCTACAAATACTGACGTCCATGCTGAATGTGGTACTTTTGCCCTGAAGGGGTTAACAGTACTCCTCTACCTTCAATGGCTGGGGAGAGGGTGACAGTTATTCTTTAAACTATGTAGAAACCAAGAGCATGGATGATGAGATTGAGTCTGGTAAGAAATGTGAGAGACAGCAGGGAGGGCCTCAGGGAAGAAGGACGGGAGGGCGCAGCCACAGCACAGGTGTTGCCACTTCAGGGAAGCCTCCCCGACTCCCCTAGGCAAGGACAGTTCAGTTGTCCCCACCTCTGTGTTCCCCTGCCACCGTGTATGTGTGAAATTCTCTACCGTTTCAACTGAAGTTTGGGCAGTGTTTTGTCATTTCTTGTTGATTAGCAGCAGCTGTCCTCCCTGAGGGGCTGCACACCCTAAGGAGTTCACCCTGGCCTCACACACAGACTGGCGTGAGGCTGGCACAGAGGAGTGCTTAGTAAAAAGTTTACCGAGTGAGGGAGTGACGATGGGCAGTGGCTGTCAACTATCTCTACTAAAGACCACACTTCTGATTTTCAGCGCCATCAATTCTGTCTGTTGCTAATCTCTTGCTAAGAGATTGTGGGGTACAATTGAACGGCCATTAGACAAGGAGTCAGAGACCACAGCTCCCTCTGTACTTCAGTTTCCTTATCTAAAACGGCCTATTACCCACCCTGTCAACCTTACAGATACAGTTCTGAGATTCAAGAGAGAATGTAATTTAAAGCACATTGTACAAATAAAAGGGGAAGGGACTGTCATTCATTAAAACAAAATTTAGCATTTTCTCCATGTGAGGCACTGCTCCATGTGCTTACTCTGGAGATTAAAAAGACAAAATAGAATCTTTGCCCTCAAGGAGCTTGTGGTCTAGGTGGTGATGGGGGCCCTGGACAGAGTAAAAAATATAATATTAAGTAATAATAGGAATATTTATTGAATGTGATGCACTAGGCATTGTACTAAAGGTTAAAAATGAGTGCCTGTTTGAACTCTATGCTAACCCCTGAGGTTCAGTATTATTCTTATTCCCATTCTACTGATGAAAAAGAACTGGGGCTTAGAGCAGTTCGTTGATGTGCTGGAGGTCAAATCTGTGGAGCCAGGTTTTGAACCCGGGCCATGTGCTGGCACCCAGACCTGCTCTGGTGAGTGCCATGGAGGGAAGCCCCAGAAAGAAGAGTCTCCTCTGGCTGGAGCAGAGATAATATGTGCTCAGGTTCAAATGTTTGGGGAGGTATTCTGGACCACGGAAGAGAGAAAGAAAGATAATTTGTTTGCTGTTGGAATTTGTTATGCAAATATATTTTTACACTAGATTGACCTTCTTGATCACGCTTTGTGGCTCAGACAGAGTAGAATTTGCTTGTTGTCTGGACTTACACCTGTTTTTGTGGTCACTGAGCCAGAAGCATCTAGGGGCAAGAGGGAGCTAGCCTCAGGTGACCAGTGAGCCATGGATAGGGACCAGCTTAGACAGGGTCATGCGCCATGCTGAGGCCTGGGAGAGGGAACTAGATTTTCAGAAAGCATCAGTCATTACTTTGAATGTTAGGTTGTACACTGGTGCTGGTTGGTGAGGTTGTCATTTCTTTGAGAGTTAAACCCCTGAAATCTTGACATTAAAACATTATTTAATAATTATTTATTGATATATGAATTATTTAATAAATAAAAACATTTAAAAACTTGGAAGTTCACCAGTTTTTTTTAATAGTTAATAGATTCATAGTAAGTTGCAAAGAGAGGTCTTCATTATCCTTCATCCAGCTTCCGCCACTGGTGGCATCTTATGTAACAATTGTGTGGTATCACAACCAGGAAGCTAGGACTGGCACTACATGTGTATATAATTGTGTCATTTTATCACACGTGTAGATGATCACTATCGCAGTATAGAACTATCCCATCACCGCAAAGATACCCCTTTATAGTCACACCTACCCCCTTACCCCTATTATCCCTAGCCCCTGGTAACCACCGATTTTTTCTCCATCTCTGTAATTTTGTCTTTGGAGAATGTTGTGTAAATGGAATCATACAGTATATGACCTTTTGAGATTTTTTTTTCGCTCAGCAAAATGCCTTGGAGATCCGTTAAGTTGTTGCATTATCAATAGTTTGTTCCTTTATATTACTGAGTACTATTCCAACCAGTGCCTCTTCTTTTATTATTTTGTGTTGAAGGCTTGTGGTCTCCTGAACAGAAGTCTGTCTCCAAGCACAAATCAAGCAGCAAGATCACCTGCTGCAGGTAAATTAAGATGGCTCTGAAGATAGGCTTTATGTTCTCCCTTCTTCCAAACAAACTCTCACAACCCAGTTATTTCACACAGCAGAGAAGGCCTTGTGTTAACTAGTGGACCTGGATCCCTGTATTCTTCTTCTTTTGTCTCCTTAATGGGAAGGACCTGTGCCTTAATCATCAGAGAACTACAAGTTGCCTTCATGCAACTATCCAGCAGCAAGCCTCCTCAACATTCATTGTTCTCAGTGGAGGCTCTCTGGAAATGTGAGGCTACCTGTCCTCTGCACAGTTGTCCAGGCAGCATGTGTGGTGGAGAAAGCTCAGGCTTTGATTCTAGACCTGGATTAGAATAAAGATTCTGCCACTGATAGGCTCTGCGACCTCTGGAAAGTTACCCAGTTTCTATGAACTGGAGCCTTCAGCTCCTCTCATCTGACAAATGGGGATAAAAATACCGCCTTGGCAGGGTTGTTGTGAAATGCACAGAAACCAATGAATATAAAGCCTGCAGCACAGTCCCTGACATAGACACTTCATAAATGTTAGCCGTGATTGCTGTTCAGCTTCCGAATGTAGCCTTTCTTTCATTCCGCAGCATCTGTAGAGCACCTCCGGCACGTCAAGTCCTGTCCTAGGAGCTGGGAATACAAAAAGACATGGATTCTGTTCTTAAGGCACTCTTGAAGTGGGAGGGGGATGTAATGGAGCGCAGGGAGCAGGGGCTGGCCCAGAGATGCAGGCACATGCTAAGCACTGTCATGGAGGTATGCAGAGATCTGTGGGTGCCACTGCCTTCACCTCTCACTGTCTATTCCAGAAACAAGTGGAATTTTAAGTTTGGTCCTCTGGATTTTACATCAGGACAAAGAATGAGGCCTCATTAGACTATATTTCAAACCAGGGCATCATCCTTCTCACCGAGTTCTACCTTCCTTTTCCTCTCCCATGCTCCTTGTTTGTGTGCACAGCTGGACAAATGATGGTCAGTACCTGGCTCTAGGGATGTTCAATGGGATCATCAGTATCCGGAACAAAAATGGCGAGGAGAAAGTGAAGATCGAGCGGCCGGGGGGCTCCCTCTCCCCGATATGGTCCATTTGCTGGAACCCTTCGAGGTACACTTACAGCTGTTGTCCACCTAGGACAAATTACCATTATGGAGAAGGCTTTGCTCTGCAGGCCAAGTTTTTTCTCTCTCCCTAAGGTCTCCATGCTATTCAAGAGCCTCTCATCCCACTTAATTGGTCTTGTTTTGAACCTGTTCCATTTGAATAGAATTTTTTAAGAGCCCATGTTGAGTTTTAGAATGAATTGTCAAGATTTAGCTAAGCAAATAAGTTATCTAGGCCAGCCCAAAGTGTGTATGTGTGTGTGGTGTATGTGTGGTGCGTGCTTGTGTGTATATGGTGTGTGTGATACATAGTGTGTATGTGTGTGGTGTGTGAGCAGCATGGGAGCGCCATTCCTTTATGAATTAATAGCTCACCTCTTGGCGGTGGCTCTGTGGAGGCATCTCTGTAGGACAAGCTTAGGAATGCACACTATTTTCATCTTTTCCCTTTTTCAGTTCCTCCCTCCAAGTCTGGGCAGAACATGTGCCCAGTAGTAAAGAGATGAAGACAGCTTTTTCACAAGGCTTTTTTTTTTGCTGCTCTTGACAAGAAGTAAAAATTCCCCAAACTTAAGTCTACAAATGCTCCAAAAGCCAATAGGTCCACACACAATTGGCATCTGTCTTCTCAAACCTTACACACTCTTTCCTTTCTAGGCCCAGGTGACTTTGAGGGTGGACTTAATAGCGTTACATGCTCTGTATAATCCTATAATATTATTAAACCATCAGTATCCCCCACAGAATCCTCTGAAAGTAAATTAAAGGCCACCCTACCACCAAGTACTTAATGTTTATCAGCACACTGTCATTTTATAGGTGGGTGCCTGCTTGATTTAGAGGGTTGTTTAAATTCATTGCCCATCCTACATCAGATTATTATGCTTCTTCCTGAATCATTTTGTCCAGCCCAGGGCTATACACCATGAACGTCTAATGCCTTCAAAGGCCATTAGCCTGCCTCAGAGTTCCTGCTCTTTGGTTTTGTGGCCAGAGATGACTCTGTGGTTTCAGGCTACCATTTTTAATTCATGAGAAGCAGGATGCCCAGTGTACCTGCTGGCTGTCCTCCTCCGGATAGGGCTCAGGGACCCCTTGACAGGTTTTAAAATTATAGCTTTAGTGTAGTTCTAGGCAACATGATTGTGAACAACCACTTACCGTCTACAGCCGATGGGAGAGTTTCTGGATGAACAGAGAGAACGAGGATGCCGAGGAAGTCATTGTCAACAGATATTTTCAGGAACTCCCTTCCACTTTGAAGTCAGCAGTGTACAGTAGTCAGGGTAGTGAGGCAGAGGAGGAAGAGCCAGAGGAAGAGGACGACAGTCCCAGGGACGACAACTCGTGAGTGTGTCCTGAGGAGCGAGAACCCTCCTGGTCAGGGTCCAGGCCTCAGTGCAGGCCTGTGGAGGCAGGGGCCATTGTGGGCGCCTTTGCCATAAGGGGTCCAGGGGAGCAATGCAGGGCTGGGGGAGTTGTTGCTGAAAGCTCCTCCAGCAAGGGAACATACCCTTCAAAGTTGTATGGGGGGCATAAAATTATCCTTTGGGAAATTTTAGGAAATACTGAAAAGTCTAAAGGAGAAAGTTCAAATTTTCTGTAAAATCCATCTCCTGAGAAAACCACTGTTAGGAGATTGGTGTAGTTCCCCTCAGTCTTTTAGTGTGTTCATGTAGTTAACTAAATTATATCCCTTCTTTTTCCTGTTTTTGGTCCCCACTTAACATCCCAGAGTGAACTCTTTCCAGTATTGTTAGAAGTCCTTTGAAAACATGACTTTTTGTGTCTGCATGGTATACCCTTGCACGGGGGCACCGTAATTCTTGAGCATTTCCCGTTACCCATCCCACGCTGCACCTCACTTTGCATTTGCCAGGACACATTGGAGAGGAAGCCCTTATGCTCCCCACAGTTCTCACACCCAAATGCTGGCTGCCCAGGAATTCTTCTCCCTTTCCATTGAGATTATCTTGGGGGTAAACATTGGCACGCAGGAGTGGGGAAAGCTGGGGTGGCTGGGACATTCCTACTGAGCAATAGTGATTTAGCTTGAGACTTTCTACACTGTGCGTACGGCACCCCAGGGTTCCTTGGAAGAGCTCCGGGGGTCATGAGGTGGGAGGGAGGGACAAAGGCAAGGAGGATGTTGTAGGCTTCAGGTCCCTGTATGCATTTCAACCAGAGCAGCCCCACTTTTCTTGATTGACATTAGTTTTTTGGTTTTTTCCCCAGTACAGGGTCCCCCTGCCAAGGGGGAAAAAAAGGCTAGAAACTTCCAGTCCAGCTCTTGGGCACTGACCCCATCCCAGAGCCATATGATCTCCCCAAGAGAGCTCACTGGGGGGCTGGGCTCCTGGACTGTTCGGACTTCATTGCCAGTCCCATGAAGTTCACTTACAGGAGCTGGAGATAACCCTCCCTTCCTGTTCACATCCCTCTTAATCTTTGTCTTTTTTTCCCCTTAATAATGAGTTAGTGCCTGTGATGATTTGCCACAATCGGCTACATTTCAAAACAGGGCTGCCGATGGATGTATGTCCAGTGGTGCTGCCAGAAAAGCTGGAGTTAATAAACAAAGTAGAGGCCACATGAGCTGGATGAAGACCTAGCCTCAAGGGCTAGGAACGCATCTGTCTTAAACTGGATTCTTGAGTAGCCTGTTCCCCAGCCTCAGCCATGGGCACTCCTCCTTTGTGCTGGATCTATAGCCGAGTCCCAAGGCAGATTTTGACAGTCACTCAGTTTCAGAGATGGTTGTTGGTCCTCAGAGGGCCCCCTGCTCTTTTTTTTATTAGATCATGTCAGGAACTGTTTCACCTCTGGGAACCTCAATTGAGAGAAGCTGGTTTCTAGGTGTTAATTTTCCCTTTTCAGGAAGAGCAAGCAAGTTTCCCCACTGTCCATTAATAAGTCAGAGTCCATGTCTTCCCACCACAAAAGATGCGTTTCTCAGCCATCTCCCCAAATGCTTATCACATAAGAGAAAAGCAGTCTTGGATCTGCAGCCTTGCTCTTTCTTAGCTCTCCTTCCCAGAAACCTTTGAAATGAGGGCTATATCCTCTTTAGCTTGGCAGTGCCCCATCACCATAAGCTCATGGCAAGGGATTCAGTGAAATAAAAGATCCCGGAAGGGGCTTGAGCCTCACCTCTGCTTTGTCCCATTGGGCTGATTTGTGGATTGATGGGCTGAATTATAATTTTTGGCCTTGGTACAGCTGTACAACATTTGGCAACCTGACAGCCTGGGCTAGGGCTTTCCTTTCCTGTTGTTTGTGAAACCCTTAGGGCTATACTCCTCAGCAGACCACGGCCCTGCATAACTTCTTTTGTCTTCTGTTGATTAGAGAGGAACATAATGACATCCTGGCCATAGCTGACTGGGGACAGAAACTTTCCTTCTATCAGCTGAGTGGAAAACAGGTATGTAGCTCTGTGCAAACCCAGTGGGAGATACAGTTGCAGTCATACCTGTTATGGTATATTTTGGCCTTCTGAGGTAGTAGTATTATTAATTATACATTATTATTGTTAGTTTCTTCTTATGGAGCATATATTATAATACTAGGTAGAGGTGGCATTAGAGGAGCTGAGCAGGAGTTTGCTAGAGAGAGGAGCTGAGCTGCCTCGTATATTTATGTCATCATGTCTTTCACCAAATGTGGGGAAATTGTGGCCATTATTTCTTCAAATATTTTTTCTTCCACATTCTCTCCTGTCCTTCTGGGACTCCAGTTCCACATATGTGAGACATTTTGATATTGTGGTACAGGTCACTGAAGCCTTGTTCATTTTTTCTTTTTTCCCCATTCTCCGATCTTCAGATTGGATGATTTCTATTGCTCCATCTTCAACCTCATTGACCCTTCTGTTACTTCCATATTGTGTTAAGCCCATCCAGTGAATTTTTTTCAGTTGTTATATTTTCTAGTTCTAGAATTTCCTTTTTTTCTATAGTTTCTATTTTCTTGCAGAATATGGAACATTCATTGCGAGTATATTTTCCTTTCTATCTTTGAGCATAGTTATAATAAACCAAAACCAAACCAAACCCGTTGCCATCAAGTCGATTCTGACTCATTGCGACCCTATAGGACAGAGTAGAACTGTCCATAGGGTTTCCACGGCTGTAATCTTTACGGAAGCAGAATGCCACATCTTTCTCCCACAAAGCGGCTGGTAGGTTCAAACCATCAACCTTTTGGTGAGCAGCCGAGCACTTAACCGCTGTGCCACTAGAGCTCCTTTCCTCCTGTTAAAGTTGGTGGGGAAGGTCCTTAATCGTATTGAGACTACAGTGGATTCAGAAATGGTTTTTTCCTTGGTGTGTGTTCTTTCTCCTCAGATTGGGAAGGATCGGTCACTGAACTTTGACCCCTGCTGCCTCAGCTACTTTACTAAAGGGGAGTACATTTTGCTGGGGGGCTCAGACAAGCAAGTATCCCTTTTCACCAAGGATGGAATGCGGCTGGGGACTGTTGGGGAGCAGAACTCTTGGGTGTGGACGTGTAAAGTGAAACCCGATTCCAACTATGTGGTAAGAGGACGTTTCTTCTGTTGGGCTATTGCTTGAGGAGGCCCTAATCATCAGTCCTGTTTAGCCAGTCAGATCATTGCTGTTTGCTCCTGACAAAGGGAAGGTTAGACTCTTCTCCACAGAGAGCTGGAAATTGACAACTGTCTTTCTCTCCAGGTGGTAGGCTGCCAGGATGGCACCATTTCCTTCTACCAGCTTATTTTCAGCACAGTCCATGGGCTCTACAAGGACCGGTATGCCTACAGGGACAGCATGACTGATGTCATTGTGCAGCACCTGATCACCGAGCAGAAAGGTAAACGGCAGGTATGGCCCCTCTGCCCACAGACACCTGGAAGAGAGATAGGTTGAGGGAGCTGGTGACAGAGCAAGTGAAATGATGGTCTTTTGAAAACACATTAGACCACTGCTTCTTGCTTTTTTTAAAAATTTTTTTATGAAAGCAGTTAATCCTCTCTCTCAAAAAAAAAAATGTACACACAGAATTTTGCCAATAATTCCAATGGGTACCTGGTATGTGGACTCTCTGGCTAAGGGAGGATAACTTGCAAAAAGCCAGAGCAGAGTGGTTGAGCTGCACCAGTCTCTGTGGATCTATATCCTTTCTGGTCTGAGTCACCTCTAGGGTGCTTCTCACCGCAGTCTTAACTGGCCTCCTGGCAAGTCCTTCCCCTGAGACAAGCAGGGCCAGTGGGCTGAGCACAGGCTTTGGGCAGAAGCTCAGGGCTCCAGTCCTAATGCAGTCAGTCCAAGCTCAAACCCCATTCTCCATTTCCTACCAAGTAGCCATCCTGATTAAATGGGCTAAGAATCCACTTGTTTAAAGTGTGTTCATATCCAGATGTGCTGTCCACCACACGCTGCTGGGACCTATAGAGCTCCAGGTTGAGGGTGGTCCCCCTCTAGAAGCACCTCTCTTTGAAGATTCCAGCTGTGATGATATGGATGTAGCCACTTGGGCAGCTTGCCAGGGTCGTCTGGGCACATGTTCCCCACCTGGACTGTACTGAGAGTATGAGAGCCTAGTGTGTACCAGAAACGTGTTGTCAGGGGTGGTGGATGGGAGTGGCCAGAGGTGAGATCAGTCACTTAGGTAGGCCTCAAGTCATCAGGGCCATTAGTGCTATGCAGAGTAGTTTAGATTTAGACTCAGCAAGTGACAAAATCTTATTTTCCATACTTAATTGCAAGCTTTTGACCGCAAAAATTGTATTGCATACAACTTTGAATCCAGCGCTTAGCAGAGTTGATTGTACATGTTAGACACTGTAAAGATTTTTTGATGAGAGTGTCTCACTTTAATTGCCAGTAGCATTAAGTAAATGATAGCTTTTAATTTCTCTGTCTTCTACCTTACTTAACAACCTCTTTGCTAGAGCTAGATTTTTTTTGTTTCCTTTGACAGTTCGGATTAAATGCAAAGAGCTTGTCAAGAAAATTGCCATCTATAAAAATCGATTAGCTATCCAACTGCCAGAGAAAATCCTCATCTATGAGTTGTACTCAGATGACTCGTCAGACATGCATTACCGGGTGAAGGAGAAGATTGTCAAGAAGTTTGAGTGCAACCTGCTCGTGGTGTGTGCAGATCATATCATCCTCTGCCAGGTGGGCAGTGGCGCGTGGGTGGGGTCAAGCTGAGTCAGCTGCATGTTCCCATCAAGGGGAGGGTACAGAGCATGGTTTTACAATTGGTCACTGGTGTCTGTTCATTGCTTTCATTTTACTAACATCTAGATGAACCAGAATCTACTAGAAAGCCATGGGCCATAAATGGAGAATACTTTTTTGTATTGCTGAACATTCTGTTTTACTGGGATTAGATAATTAGACACATTTTAATAATTTAAAATACAAATTGGTGTCCCACAAAATGAAGATCAATTTTTTTTTTGGAAACATAATCTGCGTTAAAACTTTATGGTATCAATTAAAAAATAGTAAAGGAAGTTTTACTTCCTAAGAGGTTTTTTTTCCACAGAAAAATTTTTCTCAGCTTAGAGTTTGCTTCCTAGAAAGTGTCCAGGTCAATGCTAACAGAAGTTTGGAAAGACTTTGAGAGATGGCCAGCTTACTATGTTTCTTAGAAGTAGAGGTGGCTTTTATCTCACCTAGGCCTTTAGGGAAGGAGCCCTGGTGGTGCAATGGTTAAGCTCTCAGCTGCTAACCAAAAGGCTGGCAGTTTGAATTCACCCAGCCACTCTGTGGGGGAAAGATTACAGCCTATGAAACCCTATGGGGCAGTTCTACTGTGTCACGTGAGGTCACTATGAGTCAAAATCGACTCGACTGTACCGAACAACAAGACCTATTTTTTTTAAAAAAAAAACAAAACAAAACTCGTTGCCATTGAGTCAATTCTGACTCATAGCAACCCTATAGGACAGGGTAGAACTGCCCCTTAGGGTTTCCAAGAAGCAGCTGGTGGGTTTGAACTGTCCACCTTTTGGTTAGCAGCTGAGCTCTTAACCACTGCGTCACCAGGGCTCCAACAAGGCCTATGTTGTTGTTAGTCGGTAGGTGCCATCAAATCAGTTCCTACAACAGCAACCATATGCATAGCAGAACAAAACAATGCCTGGTCCTGCACCATCCTCACAATTGTTGTTATGCTTGAGCCCATTGTTGCAGCCACTGAGCCAATCCATCTTGTGGAGGGTCTTCCTCTTTTTCACTGACTCTTTACCTTACCAACCATGATGTCTTTGTCCAGGGACTGATCCCTCCTGATAACATGTTCCAAGTATATGAGATGAAGTCTCACCATCCTTGCTTCTAAGGAGCATTCTGGCTGTACTTCTTCCAAGACAGATTCGTTCATTTTTTTGGCAGTCCATGGTATATTCAGTATTCTTCGCCAACACCGTAATTCAAAGGTGTCAATTCTTCAGTCTTCCTTATTCATTGCCTAGCTTTCGCATGCATATGAGGCGATTGAAAATATCATGGCTTGTGTCAGGAGCACCTTAGTCTTCAAGGTGACATCTTTGCTTTTTAACACTTTAAAGAGGTCTCTTGCAGCAGATTTGCCCAATGCAATGCCTGTAGGGAGTGGTAAAATGGAAGAAATCCTTTAGGAATCACTGTAGTGTAAAATACTATCAAAATCTCTCTAAAAATGTAGAACTCAGGGATGCCTGTAGAATAGATATGGCAAATAGGTATACTTTTTGGTGCCACCTCTGGCCAAGGCTATCTGGGGTCAGCATTGAAGATCTGAGCTCAGTGGGAGAGACTTTCATGATGGCTTAATGATGTCAATCATGGGAAGTAGATGGGGTTAGAGTACTGAATGTGTACGTGCTTTTCCTCCCTTAGTTACAGGAAGACCGCCTTGGAAGGCCAGGAGTACTAATTCTGCTGAATGCTCATGCAGATCTGGGTTTGCTTTCTAGGAGAAAAGGCTGCAGTGCCTGTCCTTTAGTGGAGTGAAGGAGCGGGAGTGGCAGATGGAGTCTCTCATTCGCTACATCAAGGTGATTGGTGGCCCTTCTGGCAGAGAAGGTCTGTTAGTGGGCTTGAAGAATGGGCAGGTGAGTGCTCCATTGTGTCACGTGTCAGGTGGATTGCAGACGCAGGCATCTACACTAGTTGTGGCCCTGTGGTGTTTTCCTGGGGCAAGAAAAGGGCTGCTTCCCTCCATGGGCACATTGGAGGGCAGCCCAGAGTTTAGTTTTATGAGGACAGCTTCAGGCCCAAGGGGCAGTAGCCCTCTGATTCATAGCCTGCCCACATCTGGCCAAGTTGGCGCTATTGCCTCTGGGCTGCACTTAGTGGAACAGATTAGTGCTTAAGGTCACCCAGAAGGTGGAGATTTGTTAGCGATACAGCTTCTGTGGCTGGCTGGAGAGGGAGGCAGAGACAATAACTTAGGTCAGGACCCTATTAGGGAAATGAATGAATTAGGGCAGTGTTGCCCAGCATGTATCTCAGAGAATGCTGGGCCCTCAGGATATCACTCGATGTTATAAGAAAATGGGTCCTTTGGTGTGACAAATCTAGGTTACACAAAGTTAAACAGATTTCTGTGTGTGCGTTTTCTTTTCTCAAAATAAGAAAAGTTCTAAGTGGGCCATGTGGAAATGTGACAGTGAAAATGTAATTGCATTAGCCTAAGAGCCAAGCTGTCTAGCAGATGGTTTGTGGCTGAGGCTTGTCAGGTCTTTCCTGGGCATGGAAATCATGGAGTCTGAGAGCAGTGGGAGCCACAGAGATGTAGTAGCAGAGGAGGAAGAGCCTGCTTCTTACAATAAGTGATGACTTCCAGCATGATGGCTGAGAGCATGGGCTTTGGGGTCAGGGTAGCTTGGGTCCATGTTTGTGCTTAGCCACTCACTAGCTGTGTGACGCTGGAAAGGTCAGTTCACCTCTCTGAGGCTCAGGTTTTACAAATGAGGATAATACCTGTTTCACAGGGCTGTCTAAAACAGTCACCAAATGGTAGCTGTCATCCGCCTCATTATTCTTTTGCTTTGGTTATACCAGTATTTACCAGACCCTCCTCCTGTGTTAGTTTGTGACTCAGATCTCTGCTGGATGGTGTCCTCTAACTCCACAGTTTAGTCAGTATCATTAGCAAATCCCCAGACTGAGCAGACATTAAAGTGAGTCTGGTGTGTCTTGAGGCCTGCCATTACTGCGGCAACTTCTAATGAACCCCTGTTTGGTCCCTTAAGAATAAGGGGCCCCCTTCTTCCTGAATCTTTTTCTCTGCATGGAGCATCTGGTGAGGTTGGTGGGAGTTGTTCTTGTAGAACACATGGGAATCCAACAGCCTGGCGGTGGTCCAGGGTCTTGTTGCCATGGTGATGCACACTTTTTCTCTGAAATTTCGCCAGATCCTGAAGATTTTCGTGGACAATCTCTTTGCCATCATCCTACTCAAGCAGGCCACAGCGGTGCGGTGCTTGGACATGAGTGCCTCTCGCAGTAAGCTGGCCGTGGTGGATGAAAATGACACGTGCCTGGTGTACGACATTCACACCAAGGAGCTGCTCTTCCAGGTGAGGTCTAAGAGGGTGCCTGAGAACATAGTCCCTTTGATTAAGAGCTCTTCCTCAGGCTTTCCAGTTACTGAGGAGATTGTCGCACCTGGCTCAGAGAACTCTGGGAGAGACAGTGAGATGTAGGGGCTGAGCGCAAGCTCCAGGTCTGAGGCCCCCTGAACATCCTGCCCCTCGCACTCACTAGCTACAGGGCATGGTCAAGCCTCTCTCAACTTTGTAACATGAATGGGCAAGTGACACCTTTCTCACATGGTTACTGTGAGCAGTAAATGAGATCACCTAAGGGGAGTACATTGTAGACTCTAAGTAAATGGATTAATATGATGATGGTTTTCTTTTTAAGAAATCTGTCTCTTGCCTGTTGGGGGCTGCCTGCATCTATGGGTGACCTAAGATGCAGTAAGGAAACAGGATCGATTTTATCATCTGAAAGAAGGGAAGGAATGGGGGAGAAACCCTCCCTTCTACTGTTTTACAAGGATGTTATGAGTCAGCAAAATGTGGAGTGCTTCGACCTTTTGGGGCATAGGCATTGTTTAAACATTGTTTGGTCCCGTGGCCAGAGGAAGTGTGTCACTGGAGAAGAATGTCCAGCGGCTCCAGAGCTAGTGACTGCTGGCTTTCTGCTGTACTCAGGCCGCTCTGGGCCTCTTTAGGGCTTTGTAAATAGTCAGGGCTGGTTTCCCTAAAGTGGGTTTCTGCCAAAGCTGGAACCTCTCCTGACTGGCTTCTCTTTGGCCGCTGCAGAATTGCAGAATACCCCAGTGTTATAGGCAGATTTTGATCTTCTCCTTGGCCTTGGCCTTGGAATCAGAGGATGGAGGGTACCTGGAGTAGGGAGCTGCCTCAGTCAATTTGAAGGGGCCACCTGGCTACCTACTAGCCCAGAGGTGACTCCCAATTGATAGAAGCTCACTCAGATCACTGGGGAAGCAGAGTGGTTTAGGGGAAAGAGCACAGGCTTTGTCTTCAGACAGACCTGTGCTTTATTCCTGCCTTCATTACCTACTTTGTGATCTTGAGCAAGTTGGTAAACCTCTTGGAGCCTCAACTTCCTTATCTCTAAAATGGAAGAGTAATCGCCCCCTCACAGAATTGCTACAGGATTAAACAAGATACCATAGTGCCTAGCTTAATGCCTGGCACAGAATAGGGCCCTAAGTATTACTTTCCTTCTCCCTAGCCTCCTCCTCCACCCCTACCTGGCGGTGGGTTAGCAGGCCCCCGGCTGTGAATCTGGGTCTGTGCCCAGAACCCAGTACAAAGTGGGAGAGCGCGTGTCCTCGCCAGTCCCCCTGATAGTGCAGACATAGGATAGGGAATGAAGTTCTCAGACTTTGTCAGGAGACATGAGCATTCTCAGCTACTCTTTTGCCTGCTGGCTTTTTCTCCTCCCCACTGCCCCTGCTCTGCAGATGAAAACAGCTGTATTTTTTTTTTCTCATTATAAAAATAATCCATGTTCATTGTGAAAGAGTCAGCCTGGCAGAGAGGTAGGAATGTCTGCTGGCCCGTGGGGCTCCAGAGCCGAGCAGAAAAGTCTGAGAGGAGGTGGTGGGGGGGTTGACTCCCAGGGTGACTATTTTTACAATGTGTGAGTTGTAAATGCAGAGACATTATATTATTTTCTAATTTTAAAAATAACTCACTGTTGTTTTTCTTATAAAAAACAAGAATTGTTCATGACCAAAAAAAATCAGGCAAAGAAAAAAATGAAGAAAGCACCCACAATTCCACCCACATAGAAACAATCATGGCTGATCCTTTGGGATATATCCCTGTAAACCTTCTTTTTGTGTATATCTAGATATATTTTTTCTTTAACAAAAGTGGGATCCCACTTTGCTGATTTTTTCCACTTACTGTTAGCGTTGTTGTTAACTGCTGTCAAGTCGGGCCCCTGACTCACGGTGACCCTGTACACAACAGAATGAAACACTGCTCCATCCTGTGCCATCCCCATTATTGGTTGCATATCAAATTGTTGTGATCCATAGGATTTTCACCGGCTGATTTTCAGAAGTAGATAGCCAGGCCTTTTTTCTTGGTCTGTCTTAGTTTGGAAGCTCCACTGAAACCTGTTCAGAATCATAGCAGTATGTAATCCTTCACTGACAGACAGGTGGTGACTGTGCATGAGAGGCATTGGCTGGAAACCGAACCCAGGTCTTCTACATGGAAGGCAAGAATTTTATCATTGAGCCAACAATACCGCTTTCTAGATAGTGGTAATAATAAAATTTTTCAAAAGTAATACACGCTTATTCAGAAATTCAGAGAATACAGAGGAGCTTATATCTATGCCTCTATCCGTTTCTTTCTGATCCCCCTTTCCTCCTTTTCCTTCCATCCCACTATTAGCAAGTTAGGATGATCCTGTCTTTAGAAAGATTGCTTGAATGAAATGATGTCAAAGCTCAAGGTGGTCTGACAGGTTCTCACCATCCCCGTCCTCTAGGAACCAAATGCTAACAGTGTGGCCTGGAACACCCAGTGTGAGGACATGCTCTGCTTCTCAGGGGGAGGCTACCTCAACATCAAAGCTAGCACTTTCCCTGTGCATCAGCAGAAGCTGCAGGGCTTCGTGGTCGGCTACAATGGCTCCAAGATCTTCTGCCTCCATGTCTTCTCCATGTCGGCCGTGGAGGTGCCCCAGGTAACCCAAGTGCCTTTTGGCTCTTGCGGATGGCAGGGCAGATGGCCTACGAAGCCCGGCCCCTCACTGGTGCTTTGGGGAGGGGGTAATGAGGAGAGAGGGGAGAGAGGTAAGAGTGGCAGCTAGGATATCATGGGAGGCACTCTGGACTTGGACCTGGAGCCCTATTTCACCCTGTCACTTGTGTGTCTTTGGGTAAATAGCTCAACCTCACTGAGCGTCCATTTGTTTCTGATCCTTCTTTCCTGTGTTTCACTGAGAGTCGTGTGTGGGGCAGAGTGGAGTGAGTCAGGAAAGCTGGGAGTTTAGCAGGGTATATGCACAGACACATGGATGGTGGTGATGTGTGTGTGAGAAAGAGAGAATATGTGTGGGGTGGGCATGTGGGCTGCAAAGGGAGCCTGGGGCTATGTGCACAAGTCCCCTGAACTAGGAGGAGGCCAGAACAGAAATGGAAGGCTGGAGTATGGAGCCAAAGAAAAGGGAAGGGCAGAAACACAAACGAGAGCAGAGATAGACAACCCAGTGGTGGCTGGCCTCGTCATGGCTGCCCCAGCTGCCTGCCTGCCTCATAAGAGAATCACGTCCATGGAAGAACTGTCATAGAGATAAGCTCCAGGAGAAACTTCAGCACTCAGAATCCCATTCTCAAGAGAGAATCACTCTTACATATTTTCGAATATATCCACCCAGACTTTTTCTATACATGTATGTAATACGTATATAAAACAAGTATATAATTTTATATAAATATTTTTAAACAAAAATGGAATCATACTGTAAATACTGCTTTATGATTTTTATCTAAGTATTGTGACCTATAGATGAAGCCTACAGATTTCCTGTACTTATGCAGTGAACGTGGACCACGAACAAGAAATAGAGACATTTCACCACCTTCCTGCATTGCCATCCTTTCATCTAACTTAACACTTATGTATTGCAGATGCATCAGTTTGTATGAATTGTTGGCTATTAACTAGTAATCTAAACTAATAATCTGGCTTTTTCACTCAGCAATCTATTGAAAACATGGTTCCATGTCAATAAACGTACTTCTCCAGCATTTTAAAATATTAGGATAATTGTAGATTTACATGCAGTTGTAAGAAATAATACAGAGAGATCCTGTCTACATATTTGCATAGTTGGTGACATTTTACAAAACAATATCACAACCAGGATGCTGACATTGATACAACCCACCCATCTTGTTCAGATTGCCCCAGTTTTATTGGTATTCGTGTGTGTGTGTGTGTGTGTGTGTTAGTGCTATACAATTTTATCACCTGTGTAGGTTCATGTACCCACAACCACAGAGGTTCATGTACCCACAACCACAGTCAAGATACTGAGCACTTTCGACATCACGAGGATCCTCGTGTTGTGTTGCTTCTCTGTTACCCCCACCACTGCCCTCCTGCCCTTCCCCCAGCACTGTTTAATGGCTGCGTTTTATCCCATCACATGGCTGTTCCACAGCTTACTCAACCAGCACCTATTGTCGGACGTTTATGCTGTTTCCAGCTTTTTTTGCTATTGTAAATAGTGCTGCAGTGGGCAGTCTTCTACCCGAGTTTTTGCATCTGTCCGAAATTAGCTTCTTTGTATAAATTCCTAGAAGAGAAGTCGGTGGGCCAAAGGCTATGTACCTTGGAAAGATCGTTAAACATACTTCTGGATTACCCTTCAGCTGAGTTATATCAATCTACATTCCCTCCACACAACTCACCTTCACTTACAACCCACCCCCTGCCCCTGGCTGCTTGTAAAGGGCCAGCTGGAGTCAGCTTCTTCATGTACACTGATAATGCCCTCGTTACTAATTGCTGTAGGAATTGTTGTAAAAGTCCTTCTATCAGTGCCTGACATCGAGCAGTTACTTAATAAATATGAGTACGATTCAGATCTGAGAAAGGGGAAAAGGAAGAGAAAACAGAGAACAAGAGAAAGAAGGGAGGTGGGTGGGGGAGGGGACAAGGACAGCCCCTCCTGGGCTGCTTCCCTGCAGCCCTGTCTGCTCCCATCGCAGCCCCCGCACCACATCCACCAGAAACTCAGTCTCCCTCAATCGTGCCAAACGGGCTATGCTTATGAAAATTTTTCTCCCAGGGTTGCCATCCTGATCTCAAAAATAAATGCAGTTTGCTGCTCCCTGACTTTGGCTGGCCAAGGGGAGCCAAAGGGGTGGCCGGGGCTTCCTGCAGCAGGACCTTGAGCTTCAGTGGCCAAAGTCTCCCTGTGGCCACACCAAGGATGTCCTGCTGACACAGCAGCCTAGAACTGCCAAGGCTTAGGAAAGCAGCCTCAAGACAAAGGCTGTTTCTCTGTCGCCTCTGTCTCCAGCCGTCCTGTGGTTTTGGCCTAGAGAGGCGGGAGAAAGCATCAGACCCACTCTCGGGATTTCTGGTTTCCTTTTGAAATCTGCATCATCTTGTGCAAGAACTGGTTTCTTTGTTCTGCCAAGTAGGGTAGCAAGTCCTAGTTTGACTTCCTGGTTGTGTGGAGAGGAGGTAGTGACTTCATGTTTGGAATGCAGCAGTGAGATACAAAGTATAGGGCAGGGGGTATTGGTTCAGTTAGGATATTTTAAAATTCGCTTGACTCTCACTCTCAACTTGTGCCTCCCAAGCAAGCCTGAATGTTAACCATTGGTTGTGTGTGTTACTGATATGCCTGTCTGAGCCCCCATCCCATCCCATGGGGCATTCGGCCTGGGCGGAGGCTGTGCTTACTGATCGGGGAAGGCACTCAGGCTTGGAATCCTGCCTCTGTCACCTGGCCCAGCTGTGACCTTGAGAGCTCAGCTCACCACTTTCTTTTCTGTGAAATGGGGCTAGTTATACCTGTCTTTCTGGTTTTATCTGGCCCCATTCCTACTATATATTCTTACTATTATTACAGACAGTCATGAAATAGCAAATGTTACACATCAAAATGAAGTTGGAACAGAGAGTACTTAACTAGAGGAGTTTAGAAAGGAAAGAGCACGGTGGATGGGGAGGTTGAGAAGCTTCCAGGAGATGGTGACACTTGATCTGACCCTGAGAGGGCTGAAAGCCAGAGAGAGGAGTAGGGAGGGTATCTCACAGGAGGCAGAGGTGGGCGTGGGAACAAGCGGGCATGTTTGGGAGTGGGTGAGGAGCTGATGTGAGCGAGTGAGTGGAGGCCGTGATGGATTGGGCTCACTTTTTGCCCAGTGCTTTATCATTTTCAAAGTACCTCTTGTATTTGTCCAAGGTAGCCAGTGAGCTGAGCAGGGCGTCTAAACAGAAGTTAATAGATTTGTCCAAAGGCCACACAGCTAGGATGAGGCTGAGCCAGATCCCATCAGCTCAGCTGACGTCCATTGCACACCCTGCTGCCATCCTGAAGGAAGGGAAGGTGGGCTGGGCTGGCACAGTAGGAGAGAAGCACTGGGAAGCACCACATCTTGCTCTCAGAAGGTAGACAGGCTTAAAAGGGGAAAGAAAAAAAATCCTTTAGTGCTAAAAAACTGGGACAGGAAAAGGCCCTAAATGGAGAGAACAGCACTCCCAGCTCCATATTTGGGAATCATTAGCACAGAGGTACTGGCTGATTGATCTTCGCTGCCCAGGAATCCAGGAGAGATGCTGCTTCCTTAAGTCACATTGACTGGCCTAAAACAAGGGCAGGGCCTTTCATTGTTAAAGGTGTCCAGGCCCCAGCTCTCCTTGCTTGTGCGTGTGTGCACACACACACACACAAACACACACACGCACACACCCAAGAGGCAGGAAGGAGCCCAGGACCTGGGGTCAGGCCGCCCTGAGCTCCAGGCCTGGGCCTTTCATTTGCCTGTCCTCAGACAAGTCACTTGCCCTCTCTGAGTATCCGTCTCCTGGGCTATAAGTCAGGAAGTAGCAGTACCTACTACACAGAGCTGTTGGGACAGATCCCAGAGCACTTTGTGAACCTAAGAAAGACAAGTTAGTAGGAACAATTCACAGGTGCTCACAGTGAGGCAGCCCCATCTAGTAGGAGGGAGGTGGCTCCCAGTGTCAGAGGACGAGGAGACTTGTCTCTAAAGCCTTTGTGTGTAACCTGGAGCAAGTCACTTAACCTTTGTAGGGCTGATTCCCTCTAAGCAGGGGCCGTTCAGACCCCCTTCCTCACAGTAATGTGTGCATTCCTTCCACAGGCATGGATGAGGGCTTGCTGAGGGAGATGAGGAAAGCCCAGCCACTGCCTCGGGTTGTTCGTAGGCTCGTGGGGAGACAGACATGTAATTGCCACACAGCCTGAGATCTGCGCAAAGGGCTGAAACTCCTTTCCTGGGGGTGGGGGCTGAGGGATCAGGGAAGACTTTCTAGAAGAGCCAACATTTTGACAGGGCCTTGGAAGTCAAGCCAGTGTTCTCTAGGGGTGAAGAGTGGTGAGGCCTGGAGGTGGGCTTGGAGGTGGGGAAGGCAGGTGGTGTCGGGGAGGATAGGTGGGAAGTTTGTGTGGCTGACACCTGTGGCTCATCTATGAAAGGAGTGGCAGAATAGAAAACATGGAAGGGTAGCTGGGTGTGGCTGAGAGGGTACTGTTTAATCAGTGTGGCATTACTCTGTTGGCATTTGTAATTAAGTCTTTGCACACATCTGGAGCTAGCTTTATATGAATCTGACTCTTCTCGTCGCTCTGAAAACAGTCTTTATTCCTTTTGATAAAATCCTGCAGTCTGCTCCAATGTACCAGTACCTGGATCGGAAAATGTTCAAAGAAGCCTACCAGATTGCTTGCTTGGGCGTGACAGACGCTGACTGGCGTGACCTGGCCATGGAGGCTTTAGAAGGATTAGAGTTTGAAACAGCAAAGAAGGTAAGCATCCAGTCAGCATGAGATGAAATTTGGTCCTTGGAGGGTCCCATCAGGGGTCAGAAGGGGTCTAGGTGATGTAGGGAGAGGCAGAAGCATATTGCAGTGGCTTTGGAGTGAGACTGACCTGGGTTCAAGTCTTGGTTCGGCCACTTCCTCACGGTGACCCTGGACAGGTAACAGCCTTTCAAAGTTTGCTATTTGTAAAATGAGGGTGATGATAGGAGCCATCTCACAGACTTGTAACGCTGTGATGCAATAATGCATGTAAAGCCTGACACAGGATAAGCATTTGATATATTCCAGCTATCACTCTTACTAGTTGTTTATAAAGCACCTAGCTAAAAGCCTAGCAGATAATAGGCACTCAATAAATAGTATCTTTTTCATTGGCATAAGCATTAGGCCATTTATTAAACAATGCTATTCTTCTCATCACTCTGCTGAGTACGGTGGAAGGAGATGGTCAAGCTATTTGATTCTGAGAGAAGTGTGGTCACTTTCCACATACCTTCATGGCAGCACAGACAGGATTCATGGATTTGATTCATGGTGTCATTTCCTGGCTTAGTTTATTAAAACTACAGAAATGGCTGAAAATATATGACCCTTTTCTGCACCGTAGAAAAAGCTCAGCCATGTTTCTGAGCTGGGTTTCCATCTAGAACTTGAGGAAGGGGGAAGGAAGGAATAGCTTCTAGCCCCATCATGTCTCCTCCCTTCCCTCTTTCTCTGTCTTCCCACTGTCAATTAGTCAGACACTTACTTTGCACATACTGCTGAGCTGCTGCTGAGGGAATCTGTAAAGCACACTTGTGTTAGGTCAGGATTTCAGGCATGAAAGGAGACGGATTGAGACCAGGCTAAGACTCAGTCCCCGGAGAGAACCAACTCTGCTGTGTATGAGCCATGTGACCTTGGCCTGCCATTTCTAAAGTGTCTCATACAGAGTTACGGGCTTAAACAAGATGCTTACAGAAGGGTCTTTAAAACTGGAAACGGTTGTATAAATGCTAGCCAAATAAAAAACAAATAAAAATGATTGCTGTATAATCATAATTATCTCTGTTACGGTTTTAAGTCTATTAAGTGTCAGAAAAAGTGGTAATAGAGGAGGGCTTTAAGAATTCAGAGGAGCAGGAAGCATTCCACAGAGGGAGCATCCCTCTTCTGCCCCACCCAGAAATACCAGGCACGGTGAAGAATAACAAAGCATTGGGATGAAATCAGAAGTCTCCCTACTAGATTGTCATTTCCTCAACCTGAGAACTAAACGGCTACCTTATTGCCTTGCATGGTGCCTTAGACCTTTTAAGGGCTCAACGTTTAACCCCCAGCCTGCTTTCCCCCAAACATTCCCTGAGGACAGAAATGACTGTATTAAAGCTGCAAGATTTTGACCAGAGACTAGAACTTTATCATTTTATTCAAATCCTGAATCCCCAGGCCTTTCTTTTTTCAGCTTAAGTCACTCTGCACGCACAGATCTGGAGATAGGGGAGTGGGGAGGCGATAGACCAGCCTCTCCGCTAGATGGCAGAGGAGAGCTGCTTAGCGCCCGGTCGCTGCCCTGTTCCCACATTTCTCTCCGCTTCCACTCACTGAGGTTATTCGCGGGCCGCGTGGCTGACCACTATGACCAGCATGCCCCTGACTCTGCAGACTGTGTCTGGGCTGAAGGAACTCAGACACAGCTTTCTCACGGGGGAATCCTAGAATCCTAGCCCAGCAGAACTAGAAAGAACCTTGGAGAGGCATCACTAGCTTGACCCTTATCCACAAAGAAGATAGTGGGAGCCCAGAGGCAAGGGGAAGCAGACTCAGGGCTCACAGCTGGAAAGTCCCAGAGATATGACTGAGGCCTGGAATGCCCCTTCTGCTTGTCCTCTCTGCCATTCACCAGGCGGTCCAGATTTCTCTTCTCACGCTTCTTTAAGGAAACCCAGATCTACAAGGTTTGCTTATCAGACCTTTAACTTGGAACACAGATGCTCTTAGCCCTCTGTCCCTTTGCTCCTGTGATGCCTGCCTTACGCTTTCCAGGAATTCCTCTTCAGGAATACCCAGTTGACAGGTTCCTAGCCTGTGATCTCAGGGGGATGGAGTTCATACTTCTACAGCTCTTAGCTCAGGGAAATTTAGTTCTCTTATCTACCCACCTCCCCTTCTAAAATGTGAGCCCCTAAATCGAGCAGAGTAGACAGGGCCCATGTTGTATTCATTTCTGGGTCCCCAGGCCCTGGCAGGGTGCCCAGCCCTATGGAGTCACACTGTGGTAAGCTGTGAGCTAGCCCAAGGCTGATGACTTGCTCATTTCCCCAGGCCTTTTCCGGATGGAGGGTGGCACACAGCTAAGTAGAGGCTGCAAGTCACCAGGGTGTTCTTCAGCATTTTAAATTCTAAGGGCTCTTAGCACTGCCTCCTCTGGGCGTGTGTCAACCCGATTCAAATGGGAACATTTAAAGAAGCACAGCTGGATAGAAATGTGGCAGCATAGCCTGACATGGGGGCTGTGCTCCTCTAACCCACTTTCAGAATCTATAAGAAGAGGAGGCTCAGCTAACATCAATCTGCTTCAGAGACTGCCTAGAAACTTCTAGCAGCCCATGGGTTAAAGTCTCTGGCTTTAGGAGTCCAAGGCAAGGGCTGAACTTTTAGGATTTACATAAGGGTTTGCCTTCCAGGGACTCGGAGTGATTCATTTCCTACCGCCCCCTTCTTCCCAGAAGCCATCTCTATTCCTTCTCAACTTTCTTCTCCCCAACTATGTGAGCTCTGGGTGCTCCTTGTTTATTGCATCCCCCTACCCCTCTGGTAAGCATAGCTGTCTCCTGCTTTCCAAGTCATCTAGCATGCTTGCAGCCTCTGAGTTGGCTTCCATCTAGAGCTTGTGATGGGGGGAAGGAAGGAATGGTTTCCAGCCCCATCCTCTCTCCTCTCTTCCCTCTTACATTTCACCTACTCAGAGTGTCAGACGGGCTCATTTTTTCCTATTGAATAGAGGCTCTCCCAGGCAGGCATCATCACAGAGTGCACTATCACAGTTTTGTTTTACCTCGTCCTGAAGTCATTGATCCAGGCAGGACGTCTTTGCTGTTTTTTTAATAGGCTAATCCCCAGGATAAAGCCTCACTTCATGGGGTGGTGTAACCCACGTGAATACGTGATGATTAATCACTGCCTGCCTTTTTTCCCCTCCTTACTGGCTCACTCTCTAAAGCTTGACTCCCCACCCCAGCCAATCACCCTCTTTTGAAGCCCATAGAAGGCAGCTGATTTTATTCTTCATTTCTTCCCCATAGGCCTTCACCAGAGTACAAGACCTCCGATACTTAGAGCTCATCAACAGCATTGAGGTAAAGGACGAGCTAAGTGTTCTTCCTTCTCAGGGAAGCACAGATTCGGAGTCAGCGGGTACCAGCAGCACTTCTAGCAGCAAGAGTCCCAAGGGCATGTGGACAGAGCCTGCTGGGGCCCCAGGAGCAGAGTGGCCATGTAGTGGGGACAGTGCACAGGAGTGGTCAGGGCCGGGGAGACACTGTGTGGTCTCCTGATCTCTCTGAGCTTTGGGATAACAAGGCCTTCCTTGCCGGGTTGCTGGGAGGATTAAGTTAGACTCACAATAGCAGGTTTTCATCCCTGTGGTGGCGTTTAGCCAGTTACCATTCTCTGTTGTTGTTTGCCATCAAATCGATTCTGACTCATAGCGACCCTATAGGACAGAGTACAACTGCCTCATAGAGTTTCCTAGGCTGAAATCTTTATGGGAGTGGATCGCCTGGTCTTTTCTCCAAGGAGCGGCTGGTGGGTTTGAACTCTTGACCTTTTGATTAGCAGCCAAGCGCTTCTCTGATAATCTGCTGGTATCAGAGGCGTTGCCCAGCCACACATGATCTACACCCCCATCCCCAGCAAGGGGACTCTGGGAAGGGAGGCATGTTGTGATGAGCTCCCAGGGAATGCTGCAGCCCTTCCCACCCAGCCCCGCCACTCCTGGCTGAGTATGCCGGCCTTGTCAGGCAAACCAGATAGGGCTGGGGTGGGCTAAGGAAGCTGGTCAGTCAGCCCAGTGATGATTGGCAATGTTCTGAATTTGTGTGTCTCGGTGCTATCGGTTTGTCTGTAAAAAGGCATACATATTTTCTCTTCTGTACAGATTTATTGTGAGGATATGGGAATGTGAGATACATTTGAATTCCCATATTGAAGCGGTGAGGAAATCAGCAAAATGTCTTGTCCCTTCAGTTCCATTCAGCATAATAAACACTTGCCGTGGGCCAAGCCCGTGCCAAGTGCGGTGGGGAAAAAGAGGAGGAGGAGAGAGGCCTGAAGGAGCTCACAGCCTTCTCAGCCTAATAATAGTTGCCATTCGTTGAGTGCCTGCTCTGTGCCCTGTGCTTGATCGATGTGTACATTATCTTCCGCATTCAATGCACATTATCTTAAATCCTTACAACTCAAAGAGGCAGGTGCTGTTATTATCCTTGTTTTATAGATGAGGAAACTAAGGCCCAGAGAGACTATGTCTCCTACTCAAAGACCCATCACCAAAAGCCCAGTTGGAACTGAAACCCAGTTCTGTGTGTTTCCCAGGCTCCTTCTTTGCTGTATGCCAGGTTGCCCATCTAAAGAAGCTGTTCCTGGTGCGCCCCTCCCCACGCATGGCACACCGAGCACCATTACAAGGAGGGTCTGTTCTGTTGCTTACCTGACATGGTCCAGGGTTGGTTCTGGGTCATCCGTCTGCAGTGTCCGGTGCCGCTGATTATCAGTGGCTTTCGTTTGTGAACCAACTGGCCAGGACCTAGGGGTCTTTATCTGAAGCCCTGGAATCTAATTTTTCTCTGTGCAAAAGATAAAAAAGCTCTGAGAGGGCCAACTCTTATCATGTCTTAACTGAGTTGAAAATGTTTGCCTCTTCTAATATGCTGTGAGTTGGGGAGTCAGTTGAAATAAACTTCTAAGAATTGTCTCTTGAAAAAGCTCAAATTGCCTTTGATTAAGGATCAATTTGGGCTCCTCTGAGGACTTAGTTGCTTGCTTCTGGGTCTTCGGCATTAATTCAAGAGAATCGAGGTTCCTTAGTAGGTTCCTTTTGGATAGGTGAGATGTTACTGTACTTACAGCAAGAGGAAAATCTGCTCCTATTGCTATGTACGTACTAAGTGTGCATAAGTCGCTTTATTGATAATGGTGATATTCTGTGGCCTAGAATGGTTATAGCCTAAATCCTATGCCTAGTGAAACCTATTTCTTGATCTCACTACAAGGTTTTAATTCATTTCCTGCTATTAGGATTTAGTTTATTTAACCGATTAGCCCAAACTGTGTGCAGGGGTATTTTTTGTTGTTGTTGTTGTTTTTTAATTATTTCTGTCAGTGAGGAAGCATGTTGCCTCCAGCTGTTAAATCTTTCACCAGCTTGTCTAGGAGTTTGATTCAATGTCTCATCTTCCTCCACTGGGATACACTTGCTAGAAAACAAGCAAAAGGAAACTGCTGGGAATGAGAGATTGGGTGCTATTGAGTGTTTACAAATACCTGAGCTGTGGACTAATGAATGTTCCCTAACACAGGAGGAAGGAGTGTGGTGGATTACTTCTTCTCTTCATCCTCAGCATGGCTAAGCATCTGTGGGTGTGTGTCTGTGTGTGCATGCACATGTGTCTTTGGGGACGGTATGCATAAAAAGTAGGAGTTTCTGCGTGGCGCAAACGGACAAGTGCTTATTTACTAGCCAAAAGGCACCAAGGAAGAAATGCCTGGCAATCTGCTTCCAGAAAGTCTTGAAAACTGTATGGAGCAGTTCTACTCTAGGCAACACATGGGACGGCCATGAGTTGGAATCGACTTGATGGAAACTGGTTAGTTTGTTACATAAAGTGTATACTGGGCACCTAGTTGGTGCTCAGTACATGTTATTTCTTACCTTCTCTCTAGAAACAGCAGCATAGTAAGACCTGTTGTCCTATTACCTTGGTCTCCTTCTCAGGCAGAAACTCTAAACTTTCTTTTTGTCCACCATCATCACGGGCCACAAGTCTGCCAAGCCAGGCCTGGGGATTTTATGGGTCTTGGGAGCTTAGGTGCCTCCAGTAGTCGGCAGCACACACTGTCCTAACTTCTCCATTGTTGCCTTGAAAGAAAGTACAGGAAAGCAACCCTGAAGAATTTCCATTAAACAAACAAAGGTTTGCATCTTATGTGGTCTTTTTTGATCTTTACTTGTCTGGAAAAAAATCTGTTTTTATTGTCAAGCGTTCCCTCCAGAAACCTAGGTGAGAGAGACACAGCCCAGGAGCCAAGGGTAGGTTCTAGTAGGAAGGCTGAGGGGCTTAACTTGAAATAGCAACATGTAACTTTTGTAAAGGCTGCTTCCTACCCATAGCTGCAGAAGACATTTCCTGTGCTTCTAATTTTTACAGGAGAGGAAGAAGCGGGGAGAGACCAACAATGACCTGTTTCTGGCAGATGTGTTTGCCTACCAGGGGAAGTTTCACGAAGCTGCCAAACTGTATAAGAGGAGTGGGCACGAGACCCTTGCACTTGATATGTACACCGACCTCCGCATGTTTGAGTACGCCAAGGTAATCCACCCATATCCCGGGCTCCAGCTGTCGCTTGGAACCCACTAGAGTTTTGACATTGCAGTGTCCAAGTTGTTTACCCCAAGAAGTGGTGCGGACAGAAAATAGCAACAGCTTCAGAAAGCATGTGGGCAAATAGGTAAACAGAGAGACAGTTTATGGCTACTTGGCAAAACTGATCTAAAGCTGCCCTCTAAGGCTGACATCAAAGAGACAGTAGGACAGCTCAGACCTCCATCAGCAACAGAGGCACTTGGGCTAGGGTTCTGAGCCAGCATAATCCCTTCAGTGAGCATTCAGGGAACAGGGCAAATTCTCCTACAAATTCTCTCAAACCTTTGTGCAAAGCCACCAAGAATCAGTGTCCTCAGGCATGAGCTGATCTTACCAACCATTCAGGATGATGTGGTTCACTCCAGCCAACGTTTCCTAAGTGCCTGCTCTCTGGGATGCCATGACAGAGTCCCTGTCCTTGAGTGCACCTCACACCACCTTGGCAAGCGTAGAGTGGCTCCACATACATCCAGGTGGGTGATGGTGGAGATCCCTCATTAAAGCTAGTCCCCAGTGGATGTGGGCCTTTAAAAGGATGTGTGGCAGAAGCTCTTCCTGGGTCAGCCCCCTAAAGGCTTTGGAGAGAATAAGTCCCGCTAAGGGTCCCAGACCAGTCAAGACATTTGCAGCTCAGCCTAATTTGAGGTTAAAAGAGCCTTGGGCCCATCAAGCCACAAGGCTCTTCCTCAAGGAGGTGCCTTTGTTAAGCGGCCTTTCCTGGTAGTGTCAGAAGAGGCACTCACAAATGTCATTAAGTGAGTCATCAGTCACAATCAATTAGTGGCTATTAATGGTAATTATCTAGCTCTCGAGTTCAAGATGGAAAATATTCCCCCATTTCTTGCTGCTTTTCTCTTCTTGAACATGGCTGTGCTCTTTGATCTTTCACCATCTGTTAGCTTCTTGGGCTGGAGGTTGTGTTTTGGGTTCCCGTGATGTGGCTCCAGGAGTTATTGTTCATCAGTACCTGATGAGCACCTGTGCCCCTAGCCTGTCTCTTCACCTTGGTGGTTCCTTCTCTCCCTGCTCAGACCCAAGGCACTTCATGTTCTCACTACTTTTTTCCTACACAACTTTATTTCTCCACCACTCACATGTACAAGACTTAGTAATACGTCGATACTGAGAACACCAAATCAGTGCTTCTGTCTTTCTGGGGGAGAACAGAATTTTAACTGAGGACAAAACCTTAAGCTGAAGGATTGAATCCCTGGAGGTAGAATCAAGGCATTGGACTGACGGCCCTTCCTGGAGCCCTGAAGCCTCCTCAGCAAGCAGGCAGCTGTGGCGGGGTAGAAAACTCCTTGTCATCCAGAGATCCAGTGCAAGTCTTGGCCGTTCCCGGAGGGTGACCTGAGGAAAGTCTACGCACGTTGTGGAGCCTGCATTCCCTCCTGAGAGGGTAACACACCTACAGCTCGGTTTAGTTCTGAGAAATGCAGAAAATAACATATGGGAAAACCCTTTAAAAACCCCAAGCTGTACGAAGGTTAGGAAAGTGAGAGGGCCAAGCATGACCGCAGAGTGGATGTTCCTCAGACCATTCCCCAGCCAGCCGGTCCCTTGCCCTGCACCGAGCCCTTCTGTGCGCTTCTGCTGGGCTCTGTGAGCCACGGTCTCCCACCCAGAAATACAGCCCATTTACACACTCCATCTGTTCTGTCTCTGTGAAGGTAAATACTCTGGGTGTTGTTTTTGGTTTTAGTTTTTGATCACAATTCCAAGTAGACTGGTTCCATTTCAGTCCCCACCCCCACCCCGCCCAATAGTCTGAATTTGAGAAAATGTGTACATACACATTATGTTTTTTTGGGGAGGAGAAATACAGTGCTTGTTAACATGGCATGTTTTTGTTTACTTAAAAATTGCTTCCCAAGATTCAATCTGGTTTTTGGAAAATTTTTAAATTACATTCCCACGTACAAATAAATTGTATGCTTTCCGGATAAGTGACATGTTTATATGGTGATAAAGGGAATTATAATGCTCTTAACTCTTATGTAGTACGTCCTTATCAAAATCACCAAGCATGGGAACACTGTTTAGTCTCATTCATCACTCAGCACAGCCTCTTTCTGTCTACTCCAGGACAAAGTCTTTGCCATGGCCCCAGATAACGTGTAAATTAGCTTCATGGAACCAAAAAGCCTTTGAAAACCCAGTTTGTTGAGCCTTGAAGGAACTACTTAGACTCTCCTTCCATGAAGTCAGCACTCCCCGAGCTCCTGTCAGGGAGGGCCCTCCAGCCTGTGAGCCGTGTGCTTGGCTGGCTTCCTCTGGTGGATGACCCCCACTTATGGCTCTCTCTTAGCCTCTGACCCTTCTCACTGTGGTCACCCCAAGTCTCCTGAGCACTCACTGAAGTCCGTTTGAAGGACATTTCTATCCTCTTATGATGCCTTTTCCCCCAGCTGATTAACCTCATTTAACCAACCAGGTTAGCAGGGTTTCCAGCTTTGCATTGATACAAACGGTGCACATTGTTGTAGCTGCCAAGAGTAAAAGGTGTGTCCATAATGGTCCAAATCAGACATTTTCAGATAGTTGGTGACTGCTTTCCAAGCCCCTCCGAGCCCTGGTGGCCCAGTGGTTAAGAGCTCAGCTGCTAACCAGAAGGTCAGCAGTTTGAATCCACCAGCTGCTCCTTAGAAACCTCGTAGGGCAGTTCTGTTCTGCCCTATAGGGTCCCTATGAGTCAGAATCGACTCGATGTCAACAGGTTCCTTTTGTGAACTCCAGAGGGACCCAAAGCTCAGCTTACGGGGCCTATCTTTTACTGAGTCCCCAGCAGTAGGGTAAACTATGCCCGTCCCTCCGCTTTTTAAAATATTTGATTGTCTTACCCCAATCTAGTGTACTATTTCAGGGGCTACACAATTACCCTGAAAGCAAATGAAAAAAGAGGAGCTGATTGTTCCAGTGGGTCTTTAGTGAGCGTTGACTGTACTTCCCTGACAGATGAGTGCTAATCATGGGAGATGGAGTGCTTTCTTTCTGCTTTGTGAGGCTGACACCAGAGCACTCTCTGAAGGTATATTATTCGTAAGACACCGCTTCTGAGCACTCTCAAGTTCTCTTTTTGCGAAGCTATACCTTGAAAAATGTCAATACCAGTGCTGCCTCAACTCTGGCAAGCTCCCCCGTATATATTCTGGGTAACTGTATCCTGAAAAGAGGTGATCTTCTGAGACTGTCTCTCACACATTCCAGGGCCAACCTGGAGATGCTGGGCATGGCCTTCAGAGGCTGCTGTGTGGTGGAGACAACAGAGGCCCCCTCATCCCAGTTCCCTGATCCTCTGGGTCCAGGGCTCTCTCCTTCCCATCTTCTGTGGAGGACACCCCCGTCATCTCAGGTTTCCCCATGGCCTCCTGCTCTCCGCCTGGTGAGATCGGTTCCCACCCCTGCAGATCTGATTTCGGGACAGGATTAGACCCCATTCGCTCGGGAAGTACTTGACCAAAGCCATTTCTGCTCCTGGTCTGTCCTAGGCACATATCTGGGGCAAGGCCAATGGGATGACTCCCTAATTTCAGGCAGTGGCACATTTCAGAGAATACATGAGAATAGTACTTCGAGTGTAGTGGTGGGAGTGGGGGCGCAGAGGGGCTTTCCTGGAACTCTTTAAATCATTTGTTTAAGTTTAGGGGGCCACAGCTTTTAAGTTTAGGGAGCCACGTGCGCAGCCTCCTGAGGCATGTGGTATCATCCATGTGATCGGAATAAAGATTACAGGTCTGCATACTTGAAATTGGACCGACCAGATGTACAGTCACTATATAGGGATGGTCACATGTATCTCAAGCTGTGTATGAGAGAGACAAAATAACCTGAACATACACTATCCATGTCACAGAATTTGCGTGCAGTGCTCCAGAGACTCCGGAAAGTGTTGTTTAGCTGCAGAAAAATGACCATTAGTGGAAAGGGAAGGAAACGTTGAGAGCCTTAGTCCTTGACACCGTCCAGTGTCTTTGTACCCTCAGGGACACCTGTGGGGAAGCCCCTGAGCCTCCTCCCTGACACCTGGGACTGCCTCCCAGCCCCTGAGCAGGGATGGGCTTCCGCCTGCATCCAGATCGCTGCTTTAGCCAAATGCAGCCCTTCCTTGCTCCAGCTTTCGGCAGCCTGACGTAATGCTGGCAGCAGGAAGTCCTAATCCGGAGTGTTTTTGTTTGTTGTGCTTCCTCAGGATTTCCTTGGATCTGAAGACCCCAAAGAAACAAAGATGCTAATCACCAAACAGGCTGACTGGGCCAGAAATATCAACGAGCCCAAAGCTGCCGTGGAGATGTATGTCTCGGCGGGGGAGCATGCCAAGGCTATTGAGATCAGCGGCGACCACGGCTGGGTGGACACGTAGGTCTTCAGTCCTGCCCCAAGAAGCACTTGGCAGCATGTTGTGCCATGTTAGCTCTCAGCTTTGACTGACAAGAGAAGAAATAGTGTTTCGCTGAATATCTAAACCAAATGTGCTAAGACTAGGTTCTTTGGGAGACACAGAGACTGAATAATGCATTCACTGCCTGTGAGAAGCTTATCAAGCCCCTGGGGAAAGGGCGGCAGGGAGTGGGGCGGGGGACATGACATCAGAGCTGCCATCACTGAGCCCCCGCTGTGAGCATGGCATGGCCGACTGGCAGGCTTTCAGTCTTCCCCCATCCTGAGGGTCCATGTGAGGAAACTAAGGCTCAAACAGCAAGCGATCTGCAAAGGGCCAGACATCTGGGAAGTAGTGGAGCTGAGCTTCAAACTCAAATATGGCTAGTTTCAATGCCCATAACCTGTGTTCATGGTAGGAACTGAAAACAAAAAGTTCTAAGCACATAAGGGAAGGAAACATGAATTCTCAAGGGAGGGACTATGGATGTCTCCTCACAGGAGGTAGTCTTTACATGACAGCCTTGAAGAATTTCAAGACGTAGACATGGTAGGAGGGGAAGGAGGTACAGGCAGGAAGAGCAGTCGGAGGGAGAGAATCTCTGGTCGCTGAAATGAAAGGGGCATGCGGGTGAAGGCTGGCCAGATCCGGGAGGGCCCTGAGTGCCAAACTGAAGATTTCAGATCCGTCAGTAGGTAGTGAGGACCCAAGGGAGGCCATGGTCAGGGCTGTGCTGTCAGAAGACCACATGGGCAGGAGAAGAAAAAGTAGGGAACGAGAGACCAGATACCTGGCCAGTTCAGTAGACCAGGGGAAATGTCATTGCTGAGGGGGTGAGAGAGACCTGGTGGAGCTGGAGCCCAAGGGGCCTGAGAGGAGGCTACGTTTGGTTGGGTGGTGAGTTGAAGGCTGAGTGTGCACTGAGCCTGAGGGGTCGGATATGCTGCTCATCCAGACCAAGAGAGGGAGAGGAGCTGGCTGGGGGTGGGCTGCGCGGAGGGACTCTGAGAGCTTCGGATCGGACCTCCAGGGTGAAGGTTTTCTCCTCTGACAGTCAAAGAAAGTGGCTATAAGTGCGTGTACACGTGTAAGCAGCTGCAGCTGGTGAAGGAGAGAGGCCAAGGGGACTCCTGAAGCTGGCCCAGTCTGAGCCCCAAAGACTGCCAGTTGTTCTGGAAGCAACATCAAGGTCTACAAGGTGGCAGTGGCACAGGCGGGACTTGGGGAGGGCAGAGAGGAAATGATTCATAATGATAGTCGCCCCCTGGACTCATTACGAAGGGGCCTTGGTGGGTGACCTATCTATCCTCTTGTCCAAGAGTAAAGTTTCTGGAAGATACAGATACAGATTTGCCCCCCAAAGTAGGCTTTTTGTAAAAGAGGTGGTATGGGAGGGAGCCAGGCAGATTTAGGGCCCGTCTCTCCTCTCGGGTTTTTCCTGTCACTTCCATTTGCGAGTGATCCTTGTCGGCTTACCCTGGAGGTGTGTGACCAGTGCAGGAAAGAGGAGACATGGAGCATTTTCTGTCCCCTTCCAAGTCTGATTGTCAGCGGTGCCTCTACAGGGACATTCGGTTTGATTTGGGGGTGGGGGTTAAGGGGCTGCCTGTGCCACCTCTCCCTAAAAATGTGTCCTTTCCGTGCTGGGAGTGTTATTTTTAGATGCTATTATTAATCTAAGTACAGATTGACAGGCCTCCCTGAGCTTGCCTGTCTCTGAAACAGAGGATCTGTTATAGCTGCTTCCCACTCCCTCCTCTCAAAGAGCAGGCTGGGGAGAGCCCCTTTCCCTGGGAACACTGGTTTACCCCAGACCCAGCCCGACCATAAGGGATATGCACATTCCACCCCAGGGGAAAAAGTAGCATGCAGTGGCCACTGCAGCCCCTTGCTGGCGGTCAGCACCTGGCCGTCCCCACAGGTCCGTCTTCAGAGTTCAGCACAGGCCCCAGACGTCCTTTCCTGCCTATCCTGTGGAGGTCCTGTCCCTGGAGAACGCGCCACCCTCGCCTCCACTTTTCTGTGAGGGTTCCTGAAATGGGGGCGGGAAGAGCACTCTGCTGCTTCCTGGCTTCACCTGATACCCCAAAATGGGAATAATAGAGCCACCTCTTACGGTTGTGAAGATGAATTGAGATCACACCCGTGACAGCTAGTGGTGCCATGCTTGGTACCTGGCAGGTGATCAGTAGACTGGTGTCTCTCCCGAGGTCCTGCTGGGTAGACGAGCCCCTGGGAAGGGCATGTGACGTGGGGCAGGTTTCTAGAGTGTGTATTCACTTGTTTAATAGCCACCCATCTAGCACCCCCCAGGGGCCATGCACTCAGCTGAGCACTGGGGACAGCAAAGTGAATCAGACACAGAGCCTGCCCTCCAGGAGACCCCAAAGTCCACACCACTTCCTTCCTTCCTTCCATCAGGCTCCCTTCTGCCTCTCCAGGTTGATCGACATTGCCCGCAAGCTGGACAAGGCTGAGCGGGAGCCCCTGCTGATGTGTGCGCACTACTTCAAGAAGCTCGATAACCCTGGCTATGCTGCTGAGACCTACCTGAAGATTGGCGACCTGAAGTCCTTGATTCAGCTGCATGTGGAGACGCAGCGCTGGGATGAGGTGAGGGGAGAGCACTTCTCATAGATTAGGGGTCTGCCTGAGCCTGGGACACAGGCAGGTGGGTGCAAGGTACCTTTGGGTTTGGATGGAGAGCAGCTGCCCTCATGGTGGGAATTAGCATTGGTCTGGCAGTGAGGAGACGTACCTTGAATTCTCTGAGCCAGAGTATCTTGGAGGGTCTTTCCAGTCCCTGCATCCATTTGTTCGTTTATTTGTTCATCCAGGAAGTCTTGATTGACTGCCCGCTCTGTGCCAGGCCCCATGCCAGGCCCCGGGCATGGGAGAGTTAACATGGCAGTGAGTCTGAGCTGCCTCTGACCAGCGCTACAGGCTCGCATGCGTCTCTGACATGGAGATGCACCTGTGTGACATTTAAAACCCGCCAGGTGGCATTTTGGCAGAAAATGCCACCTAGACTTACCAGGTATGGGGCTGCCAGAACCATTGCAAGGGCCAGCTCCTCAGTTCTCTCCCACCACTCTCCTTGACTCCTTTGGTGTGAGGAAGATCAGCCATGCCAGCTGGAAAGATGGCGGGTGGTGCTGGCAGAGGCAGCAAGTGTGCCACCACCTCTGGCCTGACTTCCATCCTCAGGCTCATTGGCTACCTGTTGCCTGGAGGGCAGTCCATCTTAGGATTAGAGGCTGTGTCGCAGCACCACCCCCACCCCCACCCTCCGCTCAATTTTACTGAGAGACGAGCGGGACCTTTTCTGGGTGAGAGCTGTCTGACTCGTCTGCCCTCTGAGTGGCTCCATTTGGTGAGGTGACAAGGGCACTGGTGAGAAAACATGGGGCCAGTGACAGGAAATAATGGCTTCTCAAGATAAATTTATCAGAAGGGGATTTTTCAAGCAGCATAAATTAAAGCATCTTGGAACTGCTCGGTCCTTGCTGTACATCAGGAAAACTTTTTCCCAGTTGCCACGTACAGTTTCCCCCTCGACTCATTTTCTGGTTCTCCTGGCCCTGTTTCTTTAAACTGAGGAGAGGCCTGACAGGTGTTTCTTAGGCTGGGGTAAAGCAGTGACTGTGTTCTGCCCGCACTGCACCAAGTCCACCGTCATCTTTGACAGCTAATAAGCAGTGATGATAATGTCACTTCTGTTTCCTTAGGTGTCGCCTGCAATTAAAAGAAATCTGTTTGCAGCGCTACAGGAGCCCACGCAAACCCTCAAAATAAAATGTTTCCGATTCTGTGCCGCTTCTGTGGTCCAGAAACAGACTGTGTTGTTATTGAATCCAGTCACTTGCATATTGCTGTTAATTGCCTTTTGTTTTCAAAGAGCTGATTTGTTTTTGCATTTCTGAGGGTGGTGGTGGGGGGGAGCACACTCCCCCTCTGAGTTGTCAGGCTGGCAAAATATGACATCCTTAATGGATTCCGCCAAGTGTGGGGCTGTCATGGGGGCTACGGGGGCTGCTGTATTAAGAATGCGCTTGCTCCTTCCTCCAGGCCTTTGCTTTGGGCGAGAAGCATCCTGAGTTTAAGGACGACATCTACGTGCCCTATGCACAGTGGCTGGCAGAGAACGATCGTTTTGAGGAAGCTCAGAAAGGTAGGCCACGCAGAAAGAGCGGCTTCTTGCAGAAGGGGTGCTGCCGAGGCACACGTTTCAGGAGGCTGCCCAGCCCTCCCCCGTGTAGGTCCCCACCTAGAGACTTCATCCTCTGGATATGATGCTTGGTGATGAGAGACTGTGGAGCCATGGCAAGAACACAGGCTCTGGATCAAACAGACGTGGGTCCCCCCATCACTGGCTGTACAACTTGGGCAGGCCCATTTCCTGTCTGAGCCACGGCGTTTACTGAGCAAAGCACTGTGCACTGGAATTACTCTCTCACTGAGTCCTCACAACAGCCTTGTGGTGTAGGCACTATTAGTATTATTCCCATTTCAAAGGTAAGAAAACTAGGGTTTAAATAGGTAAAGGGATTTGCCTAAAGTCACAGAGCTGGGAAGTGGCAGTGTGGGGATTTGAGCCAGCGTGTTGTGAGGACAAGTGAGAGGACTCCCACCAGGTGTCTGGCATAGAGCTTGCCTGCCATTTTCTCTGCTGTCAGTAGAAGCCCGGGTCTTGTTGGCTCAGAGACGCTGGGTGGCCTCTGCTCCTAGTTATTTCCACTGGTAAAATGGGATGTAGGCGAGGTGTGGCAATATCTGAAACAGGAGTGAGAAGAAGTATAGAGTGTCAACTGATGATAATTTTAAAAATTGACTGCCTTCTCCGTGTCAGGCCCTGACTGGGCACTTAACCTACATAACCTTGAATCTTCGCAGCAGCCCTGCAGAGCCGCAGAGGCTAAATGTGCGGTGCAGAGTCACCGAGCGGCAGAGCCCCAACTGGACCAGGGTCTGTCTGCCTGGGAAATCCAGCTCTTCTGACTCTGCTTTGCTGCCTGTTTAGGAAGTCTTCTCATTGAAGCTGGGGGTGTCATATTCCATAGCATCTCATTTACACTTCTATATGATAACAGTTGCCACCTCCGGACACATTGCAGAACAAATGTCTCCCGTTCGGAGCTCCTCTGTAAAAGCCCCCTTTGAAGGACAGCGTGTTCTCTCGGCTTCAGCATTTCCAGAGCACCCAGTTGCTGAAGTATCTGCATGTTTGGGCAAAACACATCAACCTATCCATCTGTCTGTGTCTGCCCTTCCAAGAATCCATCGCCATAGTAACTTGGTACTCAGACAGGAGATTGGAGATGAGAGTGGAACAAAGGCAAGACCTCTTCCATCTCTAAAAGCAGATTTGGATCATGCAAGTGCCACATGTGGGCACCTGTCACAGCTGGAAGTGCTGCCTGGCAGCCCCCGATGTCCCAGGGTCTGGCTGCGTACCAGGCACTCAGGAAATTTCTGTTAAATGGATGTATGAGTGATGGAGAGATTTTTTTTTTTTCTTGTTTTCACAAATGTTTGGTTGTGAGAACAGAGCCAGGTCTTGAGAGGTTTTCATCAAAAAGCACTCAGTTGAAGTACTCAAAAAGCACTCAGCCCGAGTACTTGAGCTGGGTCTGCCCCTTTCCCTTTACCTGCCGAAGCCCATTTCATTGCCATAAAAAAGGTGGTGGTGGGGGGATGATATCCATAAGTCTGTTCATAATTCTTCATAAGCCTGCTGTGGCGATCCAGTGAGGTCATCACTAATGAAAGTGCTTTGTAAGCTGCCCAGCCTGATACGAGTGTCAGGTCTCGTTAGTGGGGCCATGGGAGTCACAGATCTTTGCCCTGGGGTGGGGCAGGGGCAGAACTTAGCTGAAGATGAGCAGGACACATCCTCATGCTTTGCCCTGCCATCGGGCCTCAAGGTCTAGAAGTGCTGGCCAGTCAAGAATGGTCTCTCAGATTTCTGTTTTTGCCTTTCCAAAGTCAGTCGCCTTTTCCCAGCAGAAAAAGAGCCTAACTCACTGTACTTTACCAGGATGTAGCCTTGGTTATTTATAGCCCCCAGCAACAAAATACCACAGATGCTCTGCTAAGCATCCTGCTTCCAAAGCAGCCCCTGCAGGCCCCACAGAGCTCCGTCCTGCCTCCTCACTGACCCCCCAGACATGTGTGCTCTTGTGCCCCTGTAGCGTTCCACAAGGCCGGGCGGCAGGGGGAGGCGGTCAGGGTGCTGGAGCAGCTCACACACAATGCCGTGGTGGAGAGCAGATTTAATGACGCGGCCTATTATTACTGGATGCTGTCCATGCAGTGCCTCGATATAGCTCAAGGTAAGTAAACAGCCACCAGGCCGCTCGTTTTCCCCGGCCCCGCTCTGGCACCAAGATAAACATCGGAAGAACTGGGACGTTTTAATTAAAGCCTTGGGCTTGTTTATTGAGTGCATTGTCCATAACCCTGTCTTGCAGCGGCACAGTCTGATGTGTCATCTTTCCCCAGTTTTCCCATAAGCACTGAGGACGGTCCCAGGGCCGTCCTGAGGTTACATTTGGGAGGTCCTGCCCTGCATTGCTCATTCAGAACGTACCTCTCCCCTGTTACCTGGGAACCCATAGCTGGACCTGGGTAAGCACTGGTTAAAAAAATAAATGAGAAGATGAAAAAGAGATCACTTTACAATAACACTCCAGATTTTCACTCATCCTGGGCAGGAAAATTGTTTCATGGCTGCTTTTTTTCATAAGACTTCCCATGATACACTGAGGGAGTCTGGAAGCAGAGGGGATGGGGAGCTGTTCTGCACTGGACCAGGGCCAGCAGGCACGAGTGGGAAAAACATCAGAATTGGAGGTAGCTAGGTGACTTCCCACAAGTCTCAGTTGCTTCCTAAGCCTTTATGTCCCTGTTTGTACTGGGGGCTAATCTGCCCCACCTCCTTCGTAAGGTTGCTGTGGGCATCACAGAAGCCATGGCAATAGTTTGGAAACTGACAAGCCCAAGGGTAAGCTGGCAGTTGTGCTATTCTGGCTGGAGGCTTTTGCTTTTAATAAAGAGTGGCACAGAGGGAAAAGGCCAGAGGTGAGCATGAATCAGGTTGACTCTGCCTACCCTAGTCCCCACCCAGTTCCCCTGGTAGCTCTGGATGCTGGTGGCCACCCTCTTATAGCCATGGTTCGTACTCTCCAGCAGATGCCCTAGTAGGGCACAGTGCGGGATCTGGAGAGTGTGAGAGAAATGTCCTCAAACTCTTCCCTGGCCATGTGCCCTGCCTGCCTGATAATCTCCAGTCTTGAGTGGCCAGCTCCTAACAGCACCTTTCCCACCACTGCCCCTCTTCACACCGTCCCCTGGTGTAGGCTCAGGGTTTCGGAAGGACTAACACCGGCAACAGTGCCCTCTTTCCGTGGCTAGTTGGCAGCCACAGACTTGGTTTGACACCTCTTCTCACCTCCCACCCTCACTGCCTGCCCATTGCACACAGCAGATCCTGCCCAGAAGGACGTGATGCTTGACAAATTCCACCACTTCCAGCACTTGGCCGAGCTGTACCACGGCTACCATGCCATCCAGCGGTACACGGTAAGGTGGCTGTGGCTGGGAGACCGGCATCTGCGGGGACGGCACCTGCCGAGCTGGGGCACTGAGCATGTTTTACACAGCAGCAGGCCCCTAAGCAGAACACAGACCCCCTGGGTCCTGATGGACTGCTGGGGAATCCTGGTCTCCTCTGGGGAGAAAATGTTAGAAGCTTTGTTTTTACTTGAGTGGCTACTTGTTTGATATGTGGCAAGCTGTGGGCAATCCAGAAGTGAAAGGGGTGTTTCTGGTTGCTTGGTTCAGGCTCTCATGACTCAGGCAGACTCTGGATTAGCCAGACAAAGGGCTGTCTCTCTTTCTAAAACTGATCAGGGGTGGAAGTTCCGTGGGAACCCTCTCCTCTAGAGTGAAGGCCTGGGTCTTACCAAAGGCCCGGGCTCCCTTCTGGTCCTTCCACTGACTCGTGTGTCCTTGAGCAGTTCACTGCCCCTCTCTGCCCTCAGTTTCCTTCTGTATAAACCAAGGGCTGCAACTATAAACAATAGTTCTTTCTAGTCACTGTCTGGTTCTTTAGACGAAGCCACTTTAAATCTGTCCAGTGGCAATGAGGAACAGGTGACAAGTTGTCAACAGCCTCCTCATCCTGTGCATTTTAATCACTGAGCACATGTTGATTAAGCTCTACTCTGTGCAAGGCCCTGTGCTGATAAGCTGGAAGGATAATATCAACAGTACCAGTTACTAGTTGCCATGAGTCAATTCCGACTCATGGCGACCCAGTGTGTGCAGAGTAGAACTGTGCTCCATAGGGTTTTCACGGCTGTGACCTTTCAGAAGCAGATTGCCAGGCCTTTCTTGCAAGGTACCTTTGTACAGGTTCAAACTGTCAACCTTTCGGTTAGTAGTAGAGTGCGTAACCATTTGTGCCGCTCAGGGACTTCTAATATTAACGATAGCCAACCTTTATGGAGCACTTATTACATACCAGACAATGTGCTATAGGCTTTATTGTATCAATCATTTAATCCTTTTAACACTGCTACTTTATAGACGGGAGCCCTGGTGGCGAGGTGGTGAAGAGCATGGCTGTTAACCAAAAGGTTTGCAGTTCAACTCCACCAGCCACTCCTTGGAAACCCTGTAGAGCAGTTCTACTCTGTCCTGTAGGGTCGCTATGAGTCAGAATCGACTTGATGGCAACAGTTTCGGAGCTTTTTTGGTTATTTTATGGATGAGGAAACTGAGGCACTAGACAGTGAGATCCCACAGACAGTCTGGCTCTGGAGCCTGTGCTTTTAGCCTCTTCTCCTCCTGCCCCCAGCCCCACCAACCTAGAGACGTCAGACCAGTGTGCTGCCTTAGAACGTGAGCCCTGGAGGCAGACACTGGCTCCCACCCCAGCTCCACTGTGTGACCTGGGGTGAGTCACAGACCTTCTCTGTGCTTCATTTTCCTTCTCTATGAAATGGGAATAGTGATAGTACCTGCTTGATGGGGTGGTTGTGAGGATGAAGTAAGCTAATACTTGGAGAATAAAGTCTCACTGTTATTCTCACTGCCCTTCTAGGCTGAGCAAGCTCCTCCAGTTCTTTGACCTTCTCAAAGGTCCTGCCTTCCACCCAGGGCCGTTCTTTTTCCCGAATCTGTACTGAGCTCTCTGCACATTCTTTGCCTCCTGGGAAAGTCTGGAAGCTCCTCTGACAGGCTCTGCCTGGTCAGCCATCAGCCTGCCTCTTGTCAGTCTCTGCTCGCACCAGGGTTGCTGGGCACAGGGGCCTCATCTTCAGCTTATAGCCTTCTCTGTCCCGAGACGAGACCCCTCATCTGTACCAGGTACTCACCTGGAGAGAAGGCAGGGCCCCAACTCAGCTTTGGTTTGCTTGAGCCAATTAGGGGCCCAGCTTTCTCTCCTGGCTCTCTGTCATCCTCCACACCTGGGCGTCTCCTCTGGCATCCACTGGATGTTGCTCCAGTCTGCACAAGGTGCTGTGAGTGTGTGGCACTCTCATACAGCAGGGCTGACACTTCTGTCCAGCTGAGGCTCTTTGTTGAGTCATTCAACAAATGCCTGCTATGTGACAGGCCCTGGGCTGAGGCCTCTGGACACACTGGTGGACAAGATATCATCCCTGTCCCAAAGAGTGCCTCATCTGTGTGTGGCAGAGACCAGTAAACAAGCAGCCACAGTAAAAAGCCTAGAGCACTGTGAGAAGCCTTCCTGTAGGCGGTGACCTCTAAGCCAAGAGAGGGAGAGAAAGAAGTAAGAGTGGGGCAGGTGAAGAGGAAGAGGGGCCTCCCGGCAGAGGTCGCTGTGTTTGAGGCCTGGCAGTGCGTGGGGTCTAAGGGTTTGCCATCGGGGCCCAGCAGAGCAGCTCTGACTCAGATAAGGCTGGAGGGGGACGTGTCAGAGCCTTCTTGAGACACAGGGCATCCTTCCCAGACTGGAGGTGCTAATCCTGGATCTCTCCTGGTCTCCGGGACATTGCTTAGCTTCCACACCTAGCACAGTAACTGGAGGCAGGCTTTGTCCTGGTGCTCACCCAGTGAAGGAGGTGAGCTCAGGGCTTCTTGGGCTTCTGGAGCTAACAGAGGCGATAGAAGTGTAGGTGGGAACTAGAAAGAAAGTGCTGGGGCTCTGAGCTGAAGCTGGGACGCATAGAGTCCATCCTCAGGAATTTAGAGCAGCTCAGTCCTGGCGGCTCAGTGATGAGTCTGGCCCAGCAAGAGCCTTCAAGAAATGCCCATTTATTACCATTTAAGTGCTTGCAAAGGGAAGGGGTGGCTAGCCCGCTGTCATCATTGTCAGCTGAAGCGTTATTGGAAATCAGTGGTCTCAATTTGCGCACAGTGTGCCAGATTCCTTTAAACCGGGTATTCTTAACCTTTTATGGACCGCCTCCTGATGGGAAACTCCCCCTGGCCTGCTGTGCCGAGACACTGGCAGCCTCTAGGTACAGAAAATTCATTTAGCTAATGTGTACTGAGTGCTGCTCTGGGCAGGGCCTGTGCCCGGGCCAGGGGCGCGGGGATTAGCAGCTGAGGAGCTCTGCATTTCCATGCTTGGTGGTGCATCTGAGAGGCAGCCATTGGAGAGCAAGGAGGAGGATGCAGCTACATGCTCTGAAGGGGTAGATGCTCTGCTGAAAGCACACTAGGTCTGCATGCTCCTAAGCTGCAGAAAAGGCCTTTGCTTTGTAGAGCTAATTGGAGACAACTCCAACTTAAGGAAATGGAATGATTACCAACCCGAGAGGCAGTGCAGCTTGGGAGAAAGACGTTCTTGGGCTTTGGAATCAGACATGGGTTTGAATCTCAGCCCTGTTCCAATCTAGCTGGGTGGCTAGGGTGGATCCTGTCTCTGAGCGTCAGTTTCCTTGTTAGTACAGTGAGGATAAATCACACACCTCACAGGATTGTGTTAGAGATGAGGCGAGACGGTGGGTGTGAAGCACTGGTGCACAAATGGAGCTTCTCTGTTACTGTGGAATGATTGTAGGAACTGTGAAGGGATGCTCAGTGTCTGCGTTTTGGCCTGGCTCAACAGTGGTTTAACTGAGCAATTCGCTCCTATTTGCTTTTTCCTGGCTGCAGGAGGAGCCGTTCAGTTTCCATCTTCCCGAAACCCTTTTCAACATCTCCAGGTTCCTGCTACACAGCATGACCAAGAACACCCCCTTGGGCATCTCTAAAGTGTATCCTTTCTCTCCCAACCACCCCTGTCCCACCTCTCTTGTTTAATGGCCCCAGAAGTTCCTTCCAGAGCACTTTACCGGCAGAACCTTCTTTCTCTCCAGCAGCTCTCAAAGGAGAGAGAGCTTGCCCATCTGCTGCTGTGTTCTTGTAGACAAGAAGCAGCCCGGGAGGCTGAGGGGCCAGTGCCAGGAGAAGATTAGCTTTCAGGGCTCTCTGGGCTGGGCTCAGCAGTGAGTCTCTGGCCAACGCACTCTCCCAGGCCCTCCCAGAACCCACAAATGAGGGTGTAACCGAAAAGTTGGAAGCTCCAGGCCTTTAGGCCAGAATCTTGGGCATTTCCCCAGAGTAGGGGATGCTTGTTCAGCCCAGATGTATGGAACACCTGCTGGGCCCCAGGCACCAGGCCAGGCACTAAGGGACAAGGCTGCTGTCTCGTGGAGTCTGGTGACAGTCAGTCCAGTAGGCTGTGTACTGTGGCCCAGGGCGAAACGAGGCTGAGGCTGGGGCCCTGGCTAAGGAAGGCTGCCTGCAGAAGGGGATGTCTATCCTGAAGGCCGAGGCAGCCAGGGGCAGACAGTAGGGGGTGTTGGGGGAACGCGATATGTGGGGAGAGCTGAAGCCAAGCCTGGGTGGGAGCAGGCTGGAGCAGGCCGCAGGACACGGCTGGGAGACCCCCACGAGTCTGCCTTTCCTCCTGTGGCCAGTGAGACCCACTGAAGGGCTTTAGGTAAGAAGGGCCCTGAAGGGTCTGTGCTGCCAGAAAGTACCAGGAAGTAACCAATATCTTTAAAGGTCTTGAGTGTCATAAAAGTCATAATTACACTCCAGTCCCCTTCTAAATACCAGTGTTGTCTTCAGCCCCTTCCCAGCCCAACCCCTCCTCCTTTCTTTCTTTTTTCACGTTTGTTTTTCTTTTTTTTTTTTTCTAGATTTTGTGTATGTGTGTGTTTAGGTGAAAGTTTACAGAGCAAATTAGTTTCTTATTAAACAGTTAATATAGAAATTGTTTTGTGACATTGGTTGCTAACCCTGCAATGTATCAGCACTCTCCCGTTCTCCACCTGAGGTTCCCTGTTTCCATTTGTCCAGTTTTCCTGTCCCTTCCTGCCTTCTCGTCTTTGCTTTGGGCTGGTGTATCCATTAGTCTCGTATACATGATTGAACTCTGAAGCACGTCTCTCGTGTGTGTTATTGTTGGCCCTTATAGACCTGTCTAATCTTTGGTGGAAGGTTCACTTCAGGAGCAACTTCAGTACTGAGTTAAAAGGGTGTCCAGGGGCCATACTCTCAGGTTTCTCCAGTCTCTGTCAGACCAGCAAGCCTGGTTTTGTGTGTGTGTGTGTGTGTCTGTGTGTGTGTCTGTGTGTGTGTCTGTGTCTGTGTGTCTGTGTCTGTGTGTGTCTGTGTGTGTGTCTGTGTGTGTCTGTGTGTGTCTGTGTCTCTTTCTCTAAGGAAAGCCCCTCACATTCCTGCTCCCCCACCCAGGAGAGGTCCCAAAGGTGGTCACTGGTGAAAATGTGCTTCTCTGAAGAGTTCGGCACATCATTTACATTTCAGGGGAAACTCCTGCAAATCAAGATGTACCTCACGAGGAGACCCCTACTGCTGGGCTGGTCAGTCTCACCCCAGGGGAGTGGTCACTGCCAAGCCGACCTGGCCTGGGCCTGTACCTAACCCTTTCAGCAAGTGTGTTCAATTCAACCAAGTGTGACTGGACCCCTGCCTTGTGCTTACCTGCTGCACTGGGAACCCGGGAATGGCTCCTGACCTGGGGCCTGACTTGGAGGAGCTCACAGTGGAGACAGATGAGGACCCTCACCTCCATGTAACTGCTGAAGCTGAGGCCTCAGGGGTGCCACTCATGGGGAGGGGGAGCAGGAGCATCAGGGAGAATGAGCGTGAGGAGGAGGCTGAGACTGAGCCTCTGATGAGGAGCTGCTGGGGGAGGGCAGAAGTGCAGGCGGGAACCAGAGTTGACTTGAGATCAGAGTATAGAGCTTGTCAACATCAGGTCATGGAGCTCAGAGAACAGGTGAGACAGCGCCTCTGAAACCGCCAAGTGAGTCCTTGATCAGGTGCAGGGAGAGAAGGGCCTGGGCGCCTGGGGCCTCTGTGCGCTGACCCTGAGTGCCTGGCTCCCCAGGCATCTGCCCCAGACCCCACCCATCAGGGCTGTAGTGAAGGCTGGGCCGAGGCGTGAGAACCATTTTGGCCTGGTCAGGGCACAAGATATACCGTCAGGGGGACCAGAGAACCTAAGCAAGGTTAAAATATTAATGGGAACTTCACTGTCTTTATCCCTGGAAAAATTCCTGGGCCTTGACATCTGAAAAATACACGTAGATCTCACAGAAGTGCAGATGCTCTCCTAGGGCTACTGCCATGCCCTCTTGGCCAGCTCAGCTTCTGCTATCCTTAACCCTTGGACGCAGGAACACGCTCTTCACCCTGGCCAAACAGAGCAAGGCCCTGGGCGCCTACAAGCTGGCCCGACACGCCTATGACAAGCTGCAGGGTCTGCAGATCCCTGCCAGATTCCAGAAGTCTATTGAGCTGGGAAGCCTGACCATCCGCTCCAAGCCCTTCCATGACAGTGAGGTGAGGACACAGCCCTGTGGGGGGAAGCCTTCCCCACCTCCTCTTGGCGGGGGGGTCTTCTGATGACTTCTCACCTGGCCTCGGGTTCCATCTGAAAGGTGGGTTGCTGTGCTCTCAGCTGCGTGCCACCCTGACCTGTTTACTCCCTGGCTTGCAACGCCTACGCTCTGCCCATGCCACTGCCTCTGTTCCCCACTCACTGCTGTGCTCCGGCTCGCAGCTCCCCCACACCGAGACCCTGGGCCCCGACCACCCTCGCTGCCTAGCCCTCCCCTTAGGTAGGCCCCATGCACCACTGTGGCCAAGCCCCCACCGTGCCCCTATGCCCAGAGGGATCTGTCTTCACCTTAGCCTGGTCCAGGGCTGACCCTGATCCTAGGAGCCCCTCCCCTGCCCCACTCTCTCTCCGGGACCAGGTTATCGCTCTCCTGCAAATCTGCCCCACAGTGTCTGCAGCCCAGGCCCAGCCCTTTCCTCCAGCCCAACCAGTGACTGTCTCTGCTCTCCCCCTCTTTCAAACTCAGAGCAGGAACTTGGTGTCAGACAGACCTGGGTTCCAGCTCCAGCTCTGCCATTTCCTAGCTATGTCTCAATCTTTCTGAGCCTCCGTTTCCCCTTCTGTCAAATGGGGACATGCATAATACCTTTCCCACAGGTACCTGAGAGGATAAACGAGCCAGCACAGGTAATGTGCTTGGCACAGTACCTGGCGCGTGGTCAGTCGTTGGTAAATGGTGGCTGTGGTTCTTGACACTTCCTGCCAGGAGAGTAGTCCTGCTGGGCCTGTTCCTGCGAAGGAAGTGTCTGGGGCAGGAGATCCTCAAGTGGCAAGGTGACAGGGCCTCTGATGTCTCTGCAGCCCCTCCTGATGCTTCGCCCCAGCACGGAGCTTAGGCAGGAGGGGAGTCAGCACCCTCGGCCCAGTGCCCCCTCCTGCCCACACAGGGGGCCTTTCCATTGGCAGCTAGGCTCCAGGGGCCACTGCCTGAGTCCAGGGCGAGGAGGGAGACAGGATGGCTTGGTCTCTCTAGGCAGTGGGCGGGCACGTGTCTTTGCAGGAGCTGGTGCCCTTGTGCTACCGCTGCTCCACCAACAACCCACTGTTCAACAACCTGGGCAACGTCTGCATCAACTGCCGCCAGCCCTTCGTCTTCTCCGCCTCTTCCTACGGTGAGTCCTGGTGACGGGCCGGTGTGCTTCTCCACTTATTGGCCACTCCTCTGAGTGTCCTCGTTTGTAAGTTGGGGACAGTGTGACACCCGCACTGCCTGATGCATGTCACTGTCAGGGTCCCCAGAGGCAGCAGAAACTGCACACGCACTTCCCAGAACTGGTGAGGGCTCTGCTTGAAGGAGCACCAGCCTGTGACCCAACAGGGGGTCAGAAGCACCTTCCAGTAGCTGGGCAGAGGTCTCTTCTCTCAGGGAGGAGCCCAGCCAGCTATGGGGGCAAGAAGGAAGGCCTGAAGGCCTACCCCCCAACCCCCACCATACACACAGGCTTCCTCTAGACCTATGGTGGGCGAAGGGACCTGCAGCGGGGGAGGGGTGCCGCAGTGGGAGACGGGGAGGCCCACAGGCCTGTGCTGCTTTTGGAGAAGCCTGCCCAGTGGGGAGGGGGCTCTGGTTGTCCCACTGCCTCACATGCTGCTTGGTGAGAGCACCCAGCCCCAAGCTGCCTGCGAGGCTGCCATCCCCTCACATCCTCCCTGGGACCCTGTGCCTCCAGAGGTTCTGCACCTGGTCGAGTTCTACCTGGAGGATGGGATCACTGACGAAGAAGCCGTAGCCCTCATCGACCTGGAGGCACCAAGACATAACAAACGGGAGAGCAAGTGGCAAGAGATCACGAGCAACAGTATCCTATGCATCGGCTGTGTGCAGGGGCCCAGGTGGGAGGACAGGAGGGGGTCAGTGGAGGGGCTGGCTATGCCCAGGGGAAGACTGGCTGCTGCTGAGGCCCGGCCTTGTGGCCTGAGAGGAATTGAAGGGGCCCCCATGGTGGCAGGGATGGGGGCTGGAAATGGGCAGAGAGCTAGCCAGGCCAGAGGTGCTGGGAGGGGACATGGCAGGCCCACAGGCCCACAGTGGCAGGTGGAACAGGAGATGTCACCTTTGCCTTTTCCCTGTGCTTTGTTTCATGAGGGCTTCTAAAAGGCGCAGATAAGTGATCCTCATGGTATACGGTGTCTATATTGGTGGCCCCAGTGCTTCTAGATGGGCCACATTTACATGCAGGTGCCTAACACGTGAAAGGGAGTCAACAGCCCAGCGAAGGATGGTGACCCAGGTGCTCCCTCAGTGCACCAGGAGGCTGTCTCTTATCTTGGCGCTGTTGTCCTCGGGTGGCCTTGCTGTGAGGCAGCACCCGCCTACCTTTCACACAGCCACAGAGAGGGCCACCACAGTGCCGGCCTGTGCAGCCCAGTAGGAGCAAAGAGCCCAGGACCCACTCACCTTGGGGCAGCTTGGGCCGAGGGCCACCCTCAGCTTAGCCCAGTGGCCTGATGGAGGGCAGACAGTGAATCGTCCAGCCCTAGGCGAGGGTTCCTAGGCTGGCACTTCTCAACCTTGAGTGCACACACATTGCCAGGGGCTTGTTAGCAGCAGCCTCTGGTTCAGAAGGTCAGGCTGGGGCCACTGACGCTGCTGCTCCCTGGGCTACATTTTGAGGAATGATGGAAAGAGGAAAACCCAGAGAGCTGTTTGCTGAAGAAGGGAGACAAGGACGTGTGCACTGCCCCAAATCACTACCTGCCCTCCTCAGATTCCCACTGTGGGCTGCCGACTCCGCACCCTTGGCTCCATCCCCAGTCCTTTCCTTGTGGCCCCCCCATCCTGTCCCTGACTCGGGCATCATCATTTCTGCCCCCATTCCCTTTCTCATGCCCCCCCCCATCCTGTCCCTGACTCGGGCGTCGTCATCTCTGCCCCCAGTCCTTTCCTCATGCCTCCCCCCCACCCATCCTGTCCCTGACTCGGGCACTGTTGGCTCCATCCCCAGTCCCTTCCTTGTGGTACCCCTCCGGCCTCATGTACCACCTGCTTCCCGCCTCCCAGCAGCTCCTCACAGCAGTCTTGGCAGAGTGGGTGGCCCCTGGGGACTTTCAGCCTTGGGATCTGCAGGAACACTCACCCAGTAATACTCCGTGAAATATGACCTTGAGGTCCTCACCATGCCTCAGACCACCCAGTGCTGGCTCAGTGTTTCTGCAGGCATCTGTGGCCTTGCCGGCCGCAGTTTCCAGCTGGGCTCATCATCTCTTCTCCCAGCAGACGAGCCGCAGGCCCCGTTCTCACAGCACTCTGGCTGGGCGACCCACGTGAGCCATGGTGTGTGGGGCAGACCGTGGGCCAGCAGTGCCCCTTCCCCCTTGTGTCTCAGCCTTGGGCACCAGGGTTGGGAGACAGGGCATCCACCCTGGCCTGTGTCCCTCCACCTGGAAACCTTTCCACAGCCCTTGCTGCCCCCCCTTTCTCCCTCAGAGCCAGGGGGACACATGAGACTAGACGGAGCTCTTAACTAACATGTTGGGTGGAGGGTGTGCCTGTTTCCAGCTGGGCTCCCGATTCCATCCTTGACCAAACCCTCCAGATTCTCAGACTCTGAGGCTTGATGAGACTGTGGACTCCATGGGTGACGACGACCCATTTACAGCAAAGCTGAGCTTTGAGGTGAGCATGTCTCTCTGGGGCCATGGGGTCTGTGAGGGAGGCGGACAGGCATAGGCTCTTGTCTACATGGGGCCTCAAGGAGTGGACGGGGTTGAGAAGGGCAGGCCCCTTTTCTGTGGGGCTAGCCGGAGGCTGAGGGAGGAGGTGTGTCTGTGGGCCCCAAAGGCTGAGCCGACACCCAGAGAGCACCACAAGGAGGCATCGTGCAGCTTGGCATGAGGAAGGGCTTGTCCCTGTCACAGCTGCCTGGGAACAGGTGGTGGTGGGCTCCCCTCACAGAGGTGCCAGCAGGGAGGTCTCTGGCTTCTGCCCTGGCCATCCTCAAGGCTTCTAGGATGGTGATCCCCACAAACGTGTACCTGAGACTTGAGTGCGGTGGTGCTCCTCCCTCCCTGCAGCAAGGTGGCTCGGAGTTCGTGCCAGTGGTGGTGAATCGGTCGGTGCTGCGCTCCATGAGCCGCCGGGATGTCCTCATCAAGCGCTGGCCGCCGCCCCTGCAGTGGCAATACTTCCGCTCCCTCCTGCCTGATGCCTCCATCACCATGTGCCCTTCCTGCTTCCAGGTATGAGCACACCTGCGGCTCGTGGCCAGCCCCAGCACCTTCTTTTGTTCCTCTTCTGTTTCCCGAATGTCCCCTGGGAAAATCAGGCCCTGAGAGAAGCAGCACAGTGATGTCTCTTAGTGTCCGGGCGAAGGCCCCGGCCCCAAGTTGGGAAGAACAGGCCCAGGTGTCCTCAGCCCGTCCCCACACTCACCTGCCTTCTCAGTGTTTTCTGGGCAGAATCACACCAGATGCTATCCTCGAGGGGAGCATGGATGGGAGCGCCTTGTGCCTTTGAGCTTCAGTCAGAGGAAAAGGGGCCTCAGACCCTGTCCTTCTCCTCCCTCCCCCAAGTCCTCAGACATGGGTGTCACGCACTCACTGCCAAGCCGGCCCCACCCACCCGGGCCGCAGGGCCCACAGGGCCCAGTGAGCTGAGGCCCACGGTCTTGTCTCCTCAGATGTTCCACTCGGAGGACTACGAGCTGCTGGTGCTGCAGCACACCTGCTGCCCCTACTGCCGCCGGCGCATTGACGACCCCAGCCCCTGACGCACCAAGGCCTCACTAGAAGGAAGGGTTAACTGTCAGAACGTGTCTTGGGCCAGATGAAGTTTGCACTTCAGGGAGGAGCCTGTGTAACCACGGAATTTCTAGTTATGGCATTTCATGCCTTGTAAATAGCACCAGGAGATGGAGAGAGAATGTACATATATTTTCTAAGAAAAAAATCTGTTACTTTTCCAAATGGCGGCTCGAGTTGTTGGCGGCATCTTGCTGGAGTCCACAGATCTGTCAGACCATTAACATGTACACTTTTTGAACAGATTGCCTCAATAATTACAAATAAAAGGGCTACTTATTTTCATCAGTGTCTGCATTTTAGCAAATCTTCATATTGTCTGCAACTTAATTTCCTTATGCAGAAGTGCACCTGTTTCTAATTTGATCCAAAAGGAACATTGTATTTGTGTGCTCTTAAAATGTAATCTAATCGAAATGACGGTATGAGAAGGGGTAGGGGAGCAGTTAATTTTGTTTGTATATTTATTTTGGTTTAACAGGGATCCATCTTGACAAAAAAATAAGATACCTGGTTTCAAAGATGGCAGAAGTTGAAATGAAAGCACATAGATGGTGATCTGAAAGAGGGCCCTTCCTGGAGGTGCTGGGAAGATGGGCAGCAGGGAGGGCTGGCCCCCTGCCCATGGAGGGTCACATCCCACCCTGAGGCTTTCGCTTTCCCTCCAGCTCCTTAAGCAGATGGATTCCGTTTGAAATTCCAAACCTCCAGCGTCCCTTCCCTTGAGCTCAACAGTGTCCAACTCAGCAACCTGAGGGCTGGGTGGGTGGCAGACGGAAGCTGGGGGAGAGGAGAAGTCACCTTTCTTGGGGGCCTTTCCTGTGCCAGCCTCGTTTCACATGCTGACTTCCCACATGAGCCCAGGGAAGGAAGGAGTGTTGTTTCCATTTTACAGCCAATGGGGAGGGGCGCAGGGACAGTGCTGGGCCCAGGTGCTCCAGAAGCCCTGAGTGGCCAGGCCCTGAGTGTCCATCCCTGAGGCCACTGCTCTCTTCAGCCACCACCCCACCTGCCCAGGTAGCGACACTGTGCTTCACACAGGGTCCTGAGAGCAGATGAACATAGGCAGGAGAAAGGGCCCGTGTTGACAAGATCTTTTGTGATTAAACATTGACACCCTACATGTATGAAGTGGGCAGGCAAGATAAGGTCCCCGTTGTAGGGGTGAAGCTACTGAGGCCTGGAGAGGGGAAATGACTTACAGAGGCCCCTCCAGTGGAAAGTACCAGAGCTGGAGCCAAACCCAGGACTCCTGTCCCAGCTGGACCAGCCCCTCTCCCCCGCCTCCCTCTGCATCTCTCTGGAGATGAAGGAGGAGAATAAAGGGAGCCAGACAGTCGTGCCAACAGAACTCCTCCGGTGAGTGTCTAATCACGATCATGCATGCTCTCTATCTTGCTAAACATTTATTAATGTGTTAGGGTTTCCATTAGCGAGTTGCTTGAACTGAAATAATTTGCATATGGCTGGGAAAAAGAGGGGAGGGGAAAAAACAGCCCCAGCCAGCCAACAGGCGTCAATCACAGTGACAGATCAGATGGTCGAGGCTGCGGAGGGGCCCAGCCTGAGACTCGGCAGGCAGCATCTCAGCTGAAGGACACAGGGATGAGAGGAACCCCATGTCCCGCTGCCACAGGGAGCTGGGCTCTGAGGCCTGCGTCCCAACAACACCACCACAACTCCTCCTGAGTGCCAGACACCGGACCAAGCCCTCTCCATGTGCCATCCTACTTAATCCTCAACAGCCCCCCAATGCCAGCTTGCCATCCACCCCCATCTTGCAGATGCAGAGACTGAGGCTCAGCAACAATCACTTCACTTTCATTGAACAAATACTGAGCCAAGATGGATTCAAACCCCGCTGCAGCCTTGCACGGGGCTGCATGTCCTACTGCCTGCCGTGTCCTGACCTGGATGGGGCCTGACCCAGTCCAATCCCAAGCTTGGTGTCCCTATGTCAGCTCTGATGCTGAGGCCCCAGCCACTGACCTTTCTGTGCCTCAGTCTCCCCATCTGTGGAAGAGATGTGATGGTGCTGGCCTTGACCACCCCTCCTGTGTTTCCCGCGATTAAGGCACAGCCAGGGTGACGATACCCACTTAACTAAGGAGGAAATGGAGGCGCAGCAAGAGGAGAGCTGTGCCTGAGGGTGCCTAGCTCGTTCTTGAAGGAGGAAGTAAGAAAGAGTGAGATGTGGTGACTCAGAAAGAGCACAGGCCAGACACAAGGTGGACCTCAGCTGGTGTCCATGGGCTCAGTTTCCCCAACTATCCCCAGCAAGGCTACTGCTGCCCAGCAGTCCACCAAGGTGCTACGTCTTTCTTCAGGCACAAGGTGCAGGTACAAGCAGACCTCCCCCTGTGGCAGCCTGAAATAGAAGCTTGACAGCACTCTCCCCTGCTCACACCAGCAAATACCTGGCTCTTAGGCCTGCCTGCCCTTCCCTGCCAGCCCACCCTCATCTGCTGCCATCCCCTTCCCGTGAGGGCCCAGGGCCTCCACACCAGCTGGCCCCTCCCAGTCTTCCCTGGTCTGCCTCTTGCTTCTTCTCTTGGCTCCCTCAGCACTGGGGCTGGGAGCAAATCTCCACTCCTCACAGTTACTATTTTTTCACCTGTCTGCTGCCCCCTGAGACTGGGAGCTCCTTGAAGGCAGGGACTGTGTTGGATTCTTCTGTGTTCCCAGAGCGCACTCCAGGGCCTGGAGCATAGGAGGTGTTTGGCAAATGTTGGAGAAAGAAGGGGAAGAGGGATGTAGAAAGGGAAGGTGGAGAAGAGTCAGTTTGTCTTCTTTATTTCCCCTTGACATTCCCAACTGAGTCTTACCCTCACTCAGCCTTGGTGACAGCCAGGTAGGGCTCCGTCTTGTCAGGGGAGGCAAGACCGAGGAGGAGGGAGAAGAGGACCAGGGAGGGGAAGTTGCTGACCGAGCAGCCCTTTCAGCCTTTCATGAAGAAGCTTAAGGACTATTTGTGTACTCCCTGCTAAGCCCCTAATCCTCAGAGGCAGTGTCAGAGCCTGCACCGGGGCTCCCACAGGGCTGGGGCTCGGGGTGCCGCAAGATGGCTGCGACTGTCTTCAGAGAGCCCACCCTGGCCCACAGTCTCACCTATCAGAGCCTCTCACAGCTCCTCCTTAGCCTGACTTTCCAGAGGGTCCAGGGGCTCAAGCTCAGCCATGGAGGACTGCTTGACAGAGGAGCAGAAAGCTCGAACTTGAGGTTACACAGGCCTGGGGTCCAAGTCCAGCTCTGCTGTGGAGCTGTAACCTCTCAGCCCCGTCTGCTCAGTGGTCAGAGGGATGGGACCCACCTCACAGGGCTCAGGAGGGTTTGCTCATCCATTCAGACACATATTTATTGAGCATTTACTCCAGGCTGGGCGCTGGGGATGCAAACCCTACATTTCTAGAGCAAAATGAACAGGCGATAAAGAGACCAATAAAAAAGACCATTGCTGACAGTGGTCAGTACTGTGTAGAAAAGGAAAGTGATGGGGTGCGGGGCCTGGTTTGTCGGGTGGTCAGGGGAGGCCTCTCCAAGGATGAGCGTTGTGAGCTGATACCTGAGTGAGATTCAGTGAAAGAATAATGTTGTCACCAATGTGTACTGAGCAGGTGCTAAGAACTCCCAACAGCCCTGTGAAGTAGGCACTGCTCCTATTTCACAGAGTAGGTAACTGAGGCGCAAGGAAGGGAGGTGCTGGCCGAAGTGAGGCTGTCTGGCACAGGGCCTGTGTCTGTCTCTGAGCCCCAGTCTGGGTGTTTAAGTGTAAGGCATGTACAAAAGGGCATGCCCAGCGAGGGCTGTGCAGCAGGGTCTGACACAGGTCAGAGTCTGCAGCAGGGTCTGGGCCTCAGGGGGCAGCAGGAAAGTAGGTTCGGTTTCGTGTAGGTGTGAACCCTCAGAGGTGTTCTAATCTGAGCAAACCAAGGCCCAGAGAGGGCAAGCAGGGCATCCCAGAGTCTCAGGTGACCCACCCCTCAAGGCGACGGCTGCTTCACCCAGGCCTGCCTGACAGCCTAAGGCTTTTCCCACCACCCCAGGTAAACTCTGTCCTAGTCATTTATACCCTAATGTCTCCCATAGGGGCAGCAGGGCCAGGCCAGGACACCCCATGAAGCCGCTGAGAAGCAGGGTGCACCATGTGCTGCGCCGGACTCTGGGCCTCAGCCTCTCCATCTGCAAAATGCAGCCTGGAGGTCAGAGTAGGTGACACCTGGCGACTCTGCCAGCTTTCCCTGTGAACCTGCTCAGCAAAGACCTTTCTTGTTTAAAAAAGAAATTCTTGATCCTGCTTTACAGAATATAGAGCACCGTCTCCTCGGAGATGGCCTTTGATTCTCCCCACAGCCTGTGAGGGGAGGATAAGCGAAGTCTCCTACAGACTGAAACTGTGAAAGGGAGAGTACTTACCCAGCTCACCTAGACCCACCCTTTCATTCACTCACTCAGCAAATACTTACGAAGCACCGACTATGTGTTAGGCTTGGTGAACACATCAGACAGAAATCCCAGCTCTTTCTAGTGGAGGGAAAAACATTCACAACATTCCTCCTATGTGCCAGGAGTCCAGGGATCCTCAGAGAGATGGACAAAAAACACGTGAACAGAATATAAATAAAATGCTTCCAAACAGTCCTAAGCATTAGGAAGGAGACAGCAGGGCGTGGAGGTACAGGAGAGCTGGTGCAAGGGTTGGGGCTTAGCTGGCCAGGGTGGGGCTGGGTGTGGGCCGGTGTTGGCCAGTGCTCCTCCTCTGGCAGGGTCTGTGTGAATCAAACTCTCCACCTTGACCTTATTAGTATTGGGCCTAATCACCAGCCAAGCGCCTTAAACTTCGAGAGGTCAGCACTGTCCCCCTCCCATCAACTCCACTTTGTCAACACGCATTCTGTCTGTCCCGCCTGTGTGAAAAGCCTTAGACACCAACAGGGCTGGAACGTGGGAGGTGTCTTGAGCCCCAGGTGGGCTGGAGTGTGGGAGGCACTTTTCTGAGCAGATCGAGTCCACGAATCCCAGGGTAGGAAGAGAGTCTAGACAAGAAACAGCATAAGGGAGATGCCTTAGTTGTCTGCGAAAAAGAGGAAGACCCCCAATGAGATGGATTGACACAGTGGCTACGTCAGTGGGCTCAAACATAGCAATGATTGTGAGGATGGCGCAGGACCAGGCAGTGTTGCGTTTCTGTTGAGCATAGGGCCGCTGTGAGTCAGAACTGACTTGAGGACACCTAACAACAACTTAGTTATCTAGTGCTGCCGTAACAGAAATACCGCAAGTGGGTGGCTTTAACAAACAGAAATTTATTTTCTCACAGTTTAGGAGGCTAGAAGTTCAAATTCAGGGCGCTGGCTCTAGGGCAAGGCTTTCTCTGTTGGCTCTGGGGGAAGGTCCTTGTCTCTGCAGCTTCTGTTTCTTGGCTCCTTGGTGATCTTCATGTGACATGGCATCTCTCTTACCCCGTCTCTGCTTCCTTCACCCGCTTGTTTTAATCTCTTGTATCTCAAAAGAGATTGACTCAAGACACTCCCTACACTAATCCTGCCTCATTAACATAACAGAGGCAACCTATTCCTAAATGAGATTATAGCCACAGGCATAGAGGTTAGCATATACAACACGTATGTTTGGGGGACACAATTCAATCCATAACAGGAGGGAAGTCTCAGAGCCAGGGACACTGACCCTGGTGACCTTCTGTTCCTGCCTCAGGGTCTTTGAAAGTGCTTTTTCCTCTGCTGCCCCCCTCCCCCACCCTGATTTTGGTGTGGCTGGTCCCATTTCATCATTCAGTTCTCAGCTCAAGCTTCACCTTCCCAGAGGTCCCTGGCTGCTTACCGTAAATTATAGGTGCTAGGAGTGGGGCGAGTCATCACAGGTCTCTGTTTTATTTTCCTCAGGTAACACTTTGGCGGAGCCCTGGTGGTGCAGTAGTTAAGAAGTCGGCTGCTAACCAAAAGGTTGGCAGTTCGAATCTACCAGTCGCTCCTTGGAAATCCTATGAGAGAGTTCTACTCTGACCTGCAGGGTCACTGTGAGTCGGAATGGACTGGAAGGCAATGTTTTTTTGTTTTTTTTTTTTTATTGTTATAACACTTGTTACTATCTGAACGGCCCCATTGTTATTTGTTTCATTGCCTGTTTGGGCCCTCCTCCCTTCCCTCTGAAGTATGAGCCTCCTGAGGCCAGTGGCTCTGTCTCACTTACTGTTGGGTCTCCCAGAATCTAGCACCTTGTCTTGGAACACACTAGGTGCTCAATAAACATCTGCTGAATGAAAAATGGACCTGGTGGCAAACACAGACAGATGTCCCCAGACAGTGCCCTGTTTGCCTCACGTCTCCTGAGCTCGCCTGCCCTTCAGACTGGAATCTGCAGGTGGGCAGGGCTGAGTCTGCCCCACTCACGGTGGTGACTTGGTGCCCTGCCTGTCCCCACCACACACCCCCTTCTGCCTACAAAGTCCTTGTTCTTATCACCCCTCCCTGACCCCTTCCTCCACCCTGACTCCCTCCAATCCATTTCTACTGGGCCTTTGAGCCACCTTTCTGCCCTCAGGTCTGCTCAGGCCACTCCCCATTGCCCTCTGGATAAAGTCAGTCTCTGGGGTTGGCATTTGATGCCCATCAGAGCCAGCCCCAGCTCTTCTTCTGCCCCTCGACCTGTGTGGACCACACCCCCCAGGCCTCAAGCCTTGAGCCTCAGGCATCTGCTCTCTGCTCAGCCCTTCTTTTCATCTGCACTGTGTTTCCCCCACCCCCACCCTAAAGACCGAAACACAGCCTGCCCCACTACCTCCCCTCTTCATGGCCTCATGCACACCCCTTGCCAGGCTGGGACCCCTTCCTTCCACATCTCAGTCCTCCCCAGCCTAGAAGCTCCTCTGGGCAGGGCCGTCTCTTCTCAGTCTCTGTGTCCCCAGAGGCCTGCACATAGATGCTTAATGAACGGTCAGTGAGTGGATTCCAGCTCAGTGCAACCAACACTTCCTGAGTGAGTGCCGAGGCCCTGCTGCACTGCAGTTTGACACTCGGAGCTCCAAAGCTGGCAGGACGCACTTTGCCCCATGAAGCTCATAATCTGAGATGAGCAAGTGTCAGTCAGGGACTAGGTGAGCCTTGGAGCAATCAAGGTAGGGAAGGAATAGGTGAGTGACGGAGGGTAATGAAAGAGAGCTTCCCCTCCCCACTCCTCCCACCCCCCTGTTCCTGGGAGCTCCTGGTGCCTTTGAGAGAGACCTGGATTTAGGGGGCAATGGACATGGAGTAGGGAGGCCCCAGGCCCAGGCCGAGCCACCAGAGTGAGATGGGCAGAGACACAGGGGAGCTTGGAACACTCGAGTTAGGGAAGGGCTGACTTCCTGTTCTCAGGGCCCCGAGCACCAGCCCTCACTGACCCCAGGCTCCGTCTGGTGTCACCTTGGCCCCTCTTGGAAGCCAATTAGGCCCCAGTTGCGGGTGGTGATTAATATGATTAATAACGTCCCCAATCTCCCAGGTGCTGATTCAGCCCGGAGCTTAGGGAGGGGGAGGTCAGTTTATAAGGGCCTGGGGGGGGGGGTGTCCAAGCCAGGAGTCATCTGCTGGTGCCCTGGTGACCAAGCTCAGGCTCAGGCAGCATCTTCAGGTTGTAGTGAGTGGGCAGCTTGCGAGGCCGAAGCCATGAACGGGACGGAGGGCCCGAACTTCTACGTGCCCTTCTCCAACAAGACGGGCGTAGTGCGCAGCCCCTTCGAGTACCCGCAGTACTACTTGGCGGAGCCATGGCAGTTCTCCATGCTGGCCGCTTACATGTTCCTGCTCATTGTACTTGGCTTCCCCATTAACTTCCTCACGCTCTACGTGACTGTACAGCACAAGAAGCTGCGCACACCGCTCAACTACATCTTGCTCAACCTGGCCGTGGCTGACCTCTTCATGGTCTTTGGCGGCTTCACCACCACCCTGTACACCTCTCTGCATGGATACTTCGTCTTCGGACCCACGGGATGCAACGTGGAGGGCTTCTTTGCCACCCTGGGCGGTACGGGCCGGGGCAGGTGGGAGGAGGCTGCAGGCAGCTGGGGACAGCCACAGACCTAGGGGTGGAGGCCGAGAGGACTTTTCCCCACTTGAATCATCAGCATCATCCATTACCTCTACCAGTTGCTGTTGAGTTGACTCTGACTCATGGCAACCCCTTGTGTGTCAGAGTAGAACTGTGCTCCATAGGGTTTTCAATGGCTAATTTTTTGGAAGTAGATCTCCAGGCCTTTTTTCCAAGTCCCTTCTGGGTGTACTTGGACCACCAACATTTTGGTTAGCAGCCGAGGGTGTTGACCATTTTGCACCACCAGGGACTTCAGCATTATTCCCTCCTTTACTCAATCAACAAACATTGTCAGTGATAATAAGATAGATGCCTTTTGTTGCAGGCAGCCACTAAACAGTCTTTATCTCATTGGGAGTGGGGCTACTGTCCCATTTTGCAGCAAGGAAACTGAGGTTCAGAGGAGGCCAGTGCTGGAGGTCCCCGAGTGCCGGGGGTGGAGCTGAGTTCCATCTGTGTGGCTTCTCGGGCCAGGCTCTGCACTCCAAGCCTCTGTTGCCCTCAGAACAGCTTCACTGAGTGGACCCTCACTGGACACTGGGGGTGGAGCTGGACAAGTCCCAACCTTCAGAGGCTCCCAGCTCAGGCGGGAAGCCAACTTTCTTTCCTCCAGTCATTGAGTTTCCCCTAAGCACCTGCTCTGTGCTGGGTGGTGGGCCCAATCCTTCCCAGCCCACCTGATACCCGAGTGCCCCTCTAGCCTTTCTGCTGTGCTTAAATGCCTTCCGTGTTGGGGAGCTCATCGCCTCCTGAAGCAACCCCTTTCATTGTTGTTGTTAGTTGCCGTTGAATCGATTCCAACTCATGATGACCCCAAGTGTGCAGAGTAGAACTGCACTCCATGGGGTTTTCAAGGCTGTGACCTTTCGGAAGCAGATTGCCAGGCCTTGCTTCCAAGGCACCACTGGGTAGGTTTGAACTACTGACATTTTGGTTAGTAGTTTAGTGCTTAACTATTTGCACCACACCGGGACTCCACCCCTTTCATAGGGAGGCATTAGACCTGTGGCGATCAGTAGCTTTAAAAAGTGCTTTCAGATATTATCTTTCATTTGACAAAAACTGATGGCGGTGCAGCAGGGATAACGGATCTCTGAAACATGGAGAGGGGAACAGACTCGTTTTGGGAAGTGACAGGGCAGGCCCAGAGCCTGCGTCTTCTGGCTCCGATCCAGGAACGTCTCCTGGGACACACGACAAGAAGGAGAGGCAAGAAGCAGGTTATTCAAAGCCAGGGTGGCTGCTCTGCCTCGCCTTTCCTCCCTCACGCATCCAGGATGCTTCCCGGGCCACTTCTCAAGGACTCCGGCCATTATTGGGTGTTTGCTTCCTTCAGTGGTCACATTTTGCTCAGGCTCAGTCCTGAAGGTGGGAATGTCCCAGACAGGTGGACACTTCTCTGCAGGATCAGTCCAGTTCATAATTTTTGTCCTGGAATTGTTATTAAAACTCTTGGAAATGTCCCAGTTTGGTTGATAAGTTATACAGCCCCTCTACCTGCTGACCTCCTGGGCCAAGGAGCAGGGCAGACGTCTGAATTCCATCATTGTTGCCTTCTGCTTCCTCAGGGCAGACCCAATCCTTCCTGGCCCCTAGCAGAGGGTCTCCTGGGCCTGGATGCTTCCACTTCCCTGGGGGAGGGGTGACTAGCCCAGAGGGAGGGAAGGCCTTCAGCTCCAGGTTCCCTCTACCTCTACCCTTCCTTCCACCAAGGCACTCAGCCTATTGTCCAGGAAGGACATGTTCTTCTGTAAAAACAACGATGACCCAGAGTCAGGCTTCAGTGTCCCTTGTGGCCCCAGTGCTTAACCGAACTAAACTGGGACTGACTGCTCGCCGCCCTCGGGATACTGCCCGACCTGCACGCCCTCCCCTCCCCTTCTCACAGACGCTCTCATCCTGCACTCAAACACCCACTCCAGGAGGCCTTCCCGCTGCCCTCCCCTGCGAGTAGCAGTGCTCCCTCCTCAGACAGCCAGGCAGGGTCCAGGAAGGGGAAATGCTGACCGACTACCGACTGCCTTGCAGGTGAAATTGCCCTGTGGTCCTTGGTGGTCCTGGCCATCGAGCGGTACGTGGTAGTGTGTAAGCCCATGAGCAACTTCCGCTTCGGGGAGAACCACGCCATCATGGGCGTCGCCTTCACCTGGGTCATGGCTCTAGCCTGCGCAGCACCACCCCTCGCTGGCTGGTCCAGGTAATGGGGCTGGGCAGAAGGGAAGGGGCCCCAGCCAGGTTCAAACCCAGGGTTGTCTGATTCCAGGGACCAAGCTCTTATGCCCCCTGCCCCAAATGCCCACCCTGGCAACTCCCAGTGTAGGGGCTTAGGGTAGGGGAAGAGGAACAGACCCTGTTGTTGCCATGGAGACTGGTCCTAGCCTCTGAGCCCGCTTGTCAAGGAGAATCTAAGACGCCCCAAACTTTCTCCTTGGCATTGCCCCTAATCCTCAACTAAGCCATGGCCGATTACAATCCTCTTTGGCCGTGCTCCATGGGCAGCCTGACCTTGGGCCTCAGCATGGGGGAGGCCGAACCTTCCTAGTGCAGGTGGTGAAGCTTGCCACTAGGAACTGGTCCAGTCCAGCCTCAGGCTCTGGTCTCCAGGTAGGGGCTGAGCTGAGAGATGGTGGGGGCGGTGTTGGGGCACTCAGACTGGGGACTCTAGGGACTGTGATCAAAGACGACAGGGTTCCCGAGGCCTCGTGGTCCCTCTGCTCCAGGAAAATCCCACTCTCTCCTCCCTTTCATCCTCTCTAATCTCCCCAGGTCATTTTCTCATCCCTGGCTGACTCTGAGCCCATCCCCAACTCCCACCCTCTTTCCTTGTCTTCTCCAATCTGGCCATTACATTCCCCAGTGGGTATTCCACGTACAATTTCTCTGTCCTCAGAAGTCACTGAAACACCCTCACCATCTGCCCCAGGAGCTTCTGCTTCCAGAAGCTGCACAAAAATCCCCTGTATACTCTGTGCGCCGGTCTTTGGCCTGGAAAATGCTCTTACCCTGTTGCTAGTGAGAGTCCAGTTTGTACAAACTGCCTCAAATACAGAGCTTGGGGGCTTTTTCCTTCTGCCACAACCTTTGACCTTCGAAGTCAGAGTCCCCACCCTCCAGCTGCGAGGAGATAGTTGATCTGGAGAAGAAACAGAACCTCGGACATTGGGCAGGTCGGCAGTGCCGAGCAAAATTGGGAGTCAGGCACTGCTGAAAGCAGGACTGGGCAGGTCGGCAGTGCAGAGTGAAATGAGGGGTCAGGCACTGCTAGGAGCAGACACTGGGAAGGTCAGCAGTGCTGAGTGAAATGGGGGGCTCAGGCACTGCCAGGAGCAGGACTGGGCAGGTCAGCAGTGCTGAGCGAAATGAGGGGTCAGGCACTGTCGGGAGCAAACACTGGGCAGGTCAGCAGTACAGGGCGAAATGAGGGGTCAGGCACCGCCAGGAGCAGGACGGGTATGGTCGGCAGTGCAGAGTGAAATGCGGGGTCAGGCACCGCTGGGAGCAGGACTGGGCCAGAGGCTGGGCAGTCTCTCCTGATCACACAGCTGCCAGATAAAGTGTTTTTCACAAGGTGCGTGGGACTCCCTTATCTCAGTTGATTCAATCTCACAATCACCCAGCCAGGTAGGTATTTTATGTTCCCCACTTTACAGAGGAGGAAAGGGAGGCCCCGCCAAAGGCAGAGACTGGCTCAGGACCCCACAACAAGTGTGTTGCAGAGCCAGGATTCTGGCCTGTTGGGCCTGTTCCCAAAGACTCTCATGAGTGGGACCCCCTTTTCCTGGCCCCAGATACATCCCGGAAGGCATGCAGTGCTCGTGTGGGATCGACTACTACACGCTCAAGCCCGAGGTCAACAATGAGTCCTTTGTCATCTACATGTTTGTCGTCCACTTCACCATCCCTATGATCGTCATTTTCTTCTGTTACGGGCAGCTAGTCTTCACGGTCAAGGAGGTATGGGGCCCCGGGGCTAGCCTCACACCCGAGGGCCCAGCCCTGTTCCCCTGCTTAGTGCCTGGCTGTGCTAGGCCCTGGGGACAGGCATGTTGAGTGGGATGCCTGCCCCTGTCCCAGAGCCAGTCTGGACACCAGGCCTCTCCCCATGCAGGCAGCTGCCCAGCAGCAGGAGTCGGCCACCACGCAGAAGGCAGAGAAGGAGGTCACTCGCATGGTCATCATCATGGTCATTGCATTCCTGATCTGCTGGGTGCCCTATGCTAGCGTGGCCTTCTACATCTTCACCCACCAGGGCTCCAACTTCGGGCCAATCTTCATGACCCTCCCGGCGTTCTTTGCCAAGAGCGCCTCCATCTACAACCCTGTCATCTATATCATGATGAATAAGCAGGTGCTTGTGGGCTGGGTGGGGAGGGTCACAAACTCAATGGGGCCTCAGTCTTCCTACCTGTGCAATGCCAGCAGGGATGCCAGCAGGGGGGTGAGTCTTCACCGGGACAGTGTGCATCATGGGTTGGCAGCCTCAGCAGGGAGCGCATCTGAAATGCAGATTCCTGGGCCCCACCCAGACCTACTGTATCAGAACCTCTGGGCGGTGGGGGGGGGGGCAGGAATCTGAATTTCTAACAAGCCCTCCAGAGGATTCTGATGTTCGTTCAGGCTTGAGAAGCACTGGTCTAGATGGTTCGGGAGGCTTGCTTTATAGTCAAATGGTCCAAGTCCCAAGACTGGGAATGGGACGGTGACAGTTTCCATGAAGCTGAACAAGAAGCTTAAGTATTATTCTGAGGCCAGAAGATCTATATGGGTTAAAGCGTCCCTGTAACAAAGACCAGAGGTTTCTCTGCAGAATCCATGATTCCAGAGGGAAAAATTTGTCTCTGGAGTCAGGCATGGGTTCAAATCCCAGCTCTGCCATTTTCTAGCTGTGTGACCTTAGGCAAGTCACTTCACTGTCCTCATCCACAGAGAGATAATTGTCAGGAAGCCCCTGGCGCATTAGTTTCTCATTCCATCGGTGTCAAAGTCCCAGTGGGTTTGGTCTTTGGCATCTCGGGGTGGAGGTAATTCACAGTAAGTTTCCTCCGGAGCCCTGGTGGTACAGTGGTGAAGAGCTTGGCTGCTAACCAAAAGGTTAGCAGTTTAAATCCACCAGCTACTCCTTGGAAACATTATGGGGCAGTTCTACTCCGTCCTATAGGGTCGCTATGAGCTGTAATTGGCTCAATGGCAACGGGTTTGGTTTTGATATTTTTTTTTTTTTTGGAAGTTCCCTCCAGAGAGCCACGTTTGAGGGGAGTGGAGGTCTTGAGGGGCAGAAGCAGGGAAGGAGTTAGAGGCAACTCTCCACACTCACCAGTTTACCAGGGCCCTGCACTGGGAGACCCCGATCCTGACCCACACTCTTTGCCTTCCAGTTCCGGAACTGCATGCTCACCACCATCTGCTGCGGCAAGAACCCATTCGCTGAGGAAGAGGGCGCCACCACCGTCTCCAAGACGGAGACCAGCCAGGTGGCCCCAGCGTAAGCCCTGCCAAGGACTCTGCGCCAGCTAGAGGAGAGTCACACCCCCACACCTGCCCCAAGCTATAGCCACCCCACCGGCAGGGTGCCTGTCAGAACAAGGCCACACAGGTTCCCTGATTTAAAAGAAGAAAAATAAAAATCATGAACTAATGAGAGGAAAATGAAGCTACCCCCTCAGTGGGGTCAGCCTGAGGAGGAATGTACACCAAGACCCCAACCTGGAGTTCCCAGGGGCAGGTGGGACCTGTCCCCCTCCTCCCTCCTCATCTCTCAGGAACACAAGGACTCTTGCTCTCTGGAAAGTGTCCCAGCTTAGGGATAAGTGTCTAGCACAGGGAGGAGCACACAGTAGGGGCTTAATAAATGCTTGGTGGATGAAGGAAGGAATGGATGGAGGAATGAATGAAGGAACGTATGGCCAGGAAAAGCCTATCTGTCCTCTCAAAAACATCTTAGCAACAGCAGCTCATACTTTTGGCTTCGTGACCTTGGGCAGTTGCTTTCCCTCTAGGGCCTCCCTTTCTTGCCCCATAGAACAGAAATCCCAATCCTGGACCTGCCTCCCACCTAGGGCTGCTATGAAAATCAGATGAGAGAGAGAGAGTGTGTGTGTGTGTGTGTGTGTGTGTGTGTGCGTGCGTGCACCCGCACATGCGTAAGCACTGTGTAAAAGGTAAGGAGCTGTACAGACTGTAGTTAACGTGATGAATAATGCCGATTAATATGATTAATTAATTACTGTGATCATCTCCTCTTGACAGTGATCATTTTGAGATTGAGCATCCAGACACTGAGGCTTCACGTAGCCTCAGCACATTTTTAAAAAGTAGCCAGGTGTTCAAGGCCATACCAGGGCTGGGGGTCCGGCAGCAGAGAGGGCCAGTCAAAGGGACGCAGTCGTTAAACCTGAAAAAACAGCATCGGAGGCCTGGAGTCTGGGGCCAAGGCCCAAGCCCAGTGTCTCCCTTTGCCAGGACTCTCTCTCAACTTCTGGGAAACACCTGGTCCTTCTGCCCCAGCTCCTAGGTCACAGCATCTCTGGGTCTGTACAGAGCTTCTAGATGCCATGACTACCTGCCCACCTTCAATGGAGAGCTGAGTCCCCGACACTACTCTTGTCTCACAGAGCTTAGAAACCAACAGTGGGAAATTCAGCCGGGCCCACTGTCCCTGGGGGTGTTCAGTTTCAGATTACAGCTCCCTTGGTGGACAAGCCCCTATTTCAGTGGCTGCCAGTCCATTCTCCATTCTGGAGAGTCCTGGCTTCTAAGCCCGGGGAGTCAGAATCAAGCTGCCTCGGTAACTCCTCCCTTTTATTACCAAAGCCGGAAGCTCTAGCTCTTCCCAGCTCTGCCTGGAGAAAAAGGCAAACTGGGACATTAAAAGCTCAGCTCCCATACTTTGCATTAATATCTGGTGGTTCTTGCTGCTCTTAAGCATCTTATGTGCAGGATGAATTGAACCTGGGCTGCTTCCACCTGATTCCTGGCCCTCTGATGCCTGGATTGGGCAGCCAGCAGAGCAAAGCAGCCCAGAGCTCCTGAGGGGAGAGGCGGGATGGGGGTTCGGGGTTGGAGAAAGCAGTTCTGGGAATGGGGAAAGCCCCAGCTTTGGAGTCAACCAGACTAGGTGACCTGTGAAACTGCAAGCAAGTTTTTTTCTACCTCTCTGAGCCTCTTTATCTTCAAAAGGGAATCTTGAAACTGACCTCGAGGGGCTTCAGTGAGACTGGACTTTAAGCAGCAGCAGATGGTAGGGAATTTTGGAAAGGCCCATCTAATGGCCCCACCTGCAAGGGAACAAGATAGAGGAATAGATCTCAAGAGTCATCCCCCTTCTCCAGGGTGGGCAAGGGTGGAGGGGCCAGAGGGGGACGATCCCAGTGCTGTGGTGGGGCTGCGGCAGGGGACTTCTGGGGTCTCGATAGTTGCCCCTCGTTGCTCTGTCTTACCGGGTGATGTCAGTCAGGATTCCTTTGGTTGCAAGTGACAGGAAATTCAACTCAGTCAGGCTGAAACACAAGAGAGAAGTTTGGCTCACATAAGTGAAGAGCCGAGAGCTTCAAGCACAGCTGGTTGGAGAAGTGCAGATGATGTTTTCAGGGTCTGTCTCTCCCCTTCTCCTGGCTCTCCTTTCCTCTGTGTTAGCTTCATTCTCAGGCAGACTGTTCCCAAGATGTGGCACAAATGGCCACCAGCAGTTCCAACTGGTAGAAAGAAGGCTTCTCTTTCCCATTAATTCTAGAAAAGGTCTCAGGTAGGGTTCTCATTGGCCAGGCCTGGGTCACATGCTCATGCCTAAACTTATCACCATAACTGGGATGGGGGTTCATCCTCTGATTGGCCAGGCTGGGTCACATGAGCACCCCTAAACTCATCACCATGGCTGGGATGGGAATGCATCCTCTGACTGGCCAGGCTGGATCACATGAGCACCCCTAAACTCATCACCATGGCTGGGATGGGGATTCCAAACCAGCTCATGCGATCACTCCTGCAGCCCAGATAAAGTCAGCCCCACTGAAACCAAATGCTCTGAGGGTGGAGAGTGGTGAATTCCCCAAAGGAAATCCAGGGGTATTATGACCAGAAGAGGGAGGTAGGAGGCAGGTGGGCAGAACCAACAGTGGCCCAGAGGATGAAGGGAAGGACAGTGGCATTTCAGCCACCCTGCCTTGCAGGCAGCCCCTTCCCAGCACTCCCCTGCCTCACCTTAGCTTCATGCCCAGGGAAAAATTCTACTCTAAAACCCGAATATTCTTTAAAAGCCTCCTTAATTTACAATTATTTGACAGCCGCTGATTGTGCATCTGCGATATATAGGGGACGTGCTACTGACTGAAAGCTGGGGAGACGGTGGCACTGCCTCCTCTCCAGGCTCTTAACAGGTTTATTAAGTGCCTGTTGTATACACTTGTAGCTCCACTCAACCAAACTGAAGGAAGCCAACCCAAGGGATCAGGTCTCTGTGCTGTGACCTGGCCAGTCTCAGGGTCACAGGGTCCTCTCCCCACTGATCCTGCCTCTGGGAGGAGACAGAGTGAGACCCCTAGTCAGCAGACACCAGATTCTATGTTGCTGGCCAGTGATTGCAGCCTGTCCCCTAGTAGGGAACTGGGCACTTCTGATAGCAGTGTGACCTTGGGACAAGTCCCTGAACCTCTCTAGCTGCTCAGCTGTACACGGGAGCATCATCCCCATGGGTAGAATTCTCTAAAGGGATTAATGAGATTATTGATATAAAGGATGCACACAGTAGTTGTCCAATAAATGTGAGTTAACTTCCCAGAGATGCAAACCGAGTTCAAAGGAGGCAGCCCCTGGTCTGGTAGCAGATAGACATATAAAGAGATTAATAGGGGGGTACTCAGGCAGGGGAGGATGAGTGTGATAACTGCCTCCAATATACATTCCGCTTCCTTCCTTTAGCAATATCACCCCAAGTTCTAGCTGAGCACTTAGCTACCCAGCACAAGACTGCATCTCTCAGCTTTCCTTGCACGTGGGGTGGCATGAGATTAAGGTCTGGCCACTGGAATGTAATCAGAAGAGGTATGTGCAGTCTCTGGGTTGTGCAAAGAAAGGAGATACCTTCCACTTCCTCTCTTCTTTCCTTCCTACTGGCTGGAATGTAGTCATGATGTCTGGAGCTGCAGCAGCCCCATTGGATCATGAGATAGAATTTGTGGAGAATGGTAAAGCATCAAGATAGAAGGAGCCAGGAGGGAGGGCCAAGATGGCAGAGTAGTCAGATGCTTCTGGTGGACCCTTTTACAACAAAGACCCCCAAAAAACAAGTGATTCAATTATATATGACAATCTGGGAGCCCTGAACATCAAAGGCAGAGTTGAGGAACTGGACTGAGTGCCAGGGGGAGGGAGAGATGGTTCAGAAGCAGCGAGGAGTTGCCAGACCTGACCTGGTGAGAGCCTGAGCACTTCAGGCCTGATCAGCTTGGAGATGAGAGGTGAGGCAGGCAAGCGGCCGTGCTCAGGAGGCGCATCTTCCGCACTGGGAGAGACCCAGCTGCTGAGAGTCTACTCAGCCACACAGAACCAGTGAGAAGCAGCCCTCAATGGAAGATAAGTACTTGCGTATGTCTTACCGCACAGATCAAAAACACCCCCGTTAGGGAAAAGCCTCCCTCCCATTTATCTCCCTACTCCCTGCTCTGCAGTGGGTCCCACACTGGCTTCAGCAATTGCTGAGTCCCCCGGGCCAGAAGTAGGATCCATCACACGCCCAGAGCCATTCTCCCTGACTTGGAGAGGAACAAATTAACAAACGGGGAAAAATAAACTGCCGGCTCCCCTAAGCCAGGAACCCAGGGTAGGCACAGCTCCTTTGCCTAGGCACAGGCATAAGGGATCCATGGACTTTGAGTGCCTTTCCCCGTGCAAAGACTTGTGTGGGCCCATCTCAACAGCATAGGCCATTACTGCAGTACAACAGGGTATATACCAGAGCTCTAACTTCAACTGTTTCAGCTGTGAAGTGGCAGGTTCTTGACATTTGCCACTGCTCTGCCCATTAAGCAGGGTCTTCACCTACCCACATCAGGGGCCTGAGGATCGGTGGCTCCACCCACATCATCTAGCCACCCGTGATAGGTGCCCATGAATAAGAGGTGCCCCCCAGTCCTTACAGCCAACAGCATTAGCTTCTCGTAGTATAGCTGCAAAACTCACACACCTATGTGTTCTAGGGAACAGGGACGCGCCTTCCTACTGGACACTAGGAGATGTCCGTCAGCCCCCTGCCTTGCTCAGAGTGTGTCCCACTGCTGCAGCCAGATGCCTGAGCCTATACCAATCACCCATGCCTGTCTAGGACTGTAAATGAGAGCCTACACCACACACTTGGTGGCTATCTATCTGGGCACCTGAGCTGAATCCATACAGGAGGAATGGGCGGACTCCTGAGCTCACATACCTAGTAACAGATCTAACCACCTGGTGACAGGACATTAGAGCTTCAAAGGTGCCAATAATCAAACTAGCTCATACAAGCAGCCTGTTTGGGCATATCAAAACAAAACAAGAAGCTAGGACACAGTAAGCAAACATAAAATAAATAAATATAATAATTTATTGATGGCTCGGAGACAACAGTCAATATCAAATCACATAATGAGGCAACCCATGATGGCTTCAGCAGGTCCCAAAATAAAGAATGTAGACATTTTCCAGAGGAGGAATATTTCTTGGAATTACTGGAGACAGAATACAAAAGATTAATACACAGAACTCTACAAATAAAGAATGTAGAAATTTTCCAGAGGAGGAAAATTTCTTGGAATTACTGGAGACAGAATACAAAAGATTAATATACACAACTCTTCAAGAAATTAGGAAGGAAATTAAGCAAAACACAGAAAATGCACTAGAGGAAATTAAAAAGATTAGAGAAGAGCATAATGACAAATTTAACAGGCTGCAAGAATCCATAGAGAGACAACAATCAGAAATCCAGAAGATTAACAATAAAATT
>NW_004443937.1:13042200-13043382 GCF_000243295.1 Trichechus manatus latirostris
CCAAAGAATCCACAAGAAAACTACTGGAACTAATAGAAGATTTCAGCAAAGTTTTAGGATACAAGATAAAATACAAAAATCAGTAGGATTCCTTTACACCGACAAAGAGAACTTACAAGAGGAAATCACCAAATCAATACCATTTACAATTGCCCCCAAGAAGATAAAGTACTTAGGAATAAATCTAACCAGAGACGTAAAAGACCTATCCAATGAAAACTACAAGACACTAGTGCAAGAAACTAAAAGAGACCCACATAAATGGAAAAACATACCTTGCTCATGGATAGGTAGACTCAACATTGTGAAAATGTCAATTCTACCCAAAGCGATCTACACATACAATGCAATCCCTATCCAAATTCCACAGGCATTTTTTAATGAGATGGAGAAACAAATCACCCACTTCATATGGAAAGGGAAGAGGCCCCGAATAAGTAAAGCATTAAGAAGAAGAACAAAGTGGGAGGCCTCACACTACCTGATTTTAGAACCTGTTGTACCGCCAGGGTGGTCAAAACAGCCTGGTACTGGTACAACAACAGATATATACACCAATGGAACAGAACTGAGAATCCAGACATAAATTCATCCACCTATGAACAGCTGATATTTGACAAAGGCCTAAAGTCCGTTAATTGGGTAAGAGACAGTCTCTTTAACAAATGGTGCTGGCAGAACTGATATCCATCTGCAATAAACTGAAACAAGACCCATACCTCACACTGTGCATAAAAACTAACTCAAAATGGATCAAAGACTTAAATACAAAATAGAAAACGATAAAGATCATGGAAGAAAAAATAGAGACAATGCTAGGAGCCCTAATACATGGCATGAACACAATATGAACCATAAGTAACAATGCACAAGCACCAGAAGAGAGACTGGATAACTTAAAGCTCCTAAAAATCAAACACTTCTGCTCATCAAACGACTTCACCGAAAGAGTAAAAAAGACAACCTACGGACTGGGACAGAATTTTTGGCTACAACAAATCTGATCAGCGTCTAATCTCTAAAATCTACAAGATACTGCAAAACCTCAACAACAAAAAGACAAATAATCCAATTAAAAAATGGGCAAAGGATATGAACAGGCACTTAGCCAAAGAAGACATTCAGGCAGCTAACAGACACGTGAAGAAATGCTTATGCTCATTAGCCCTTAGAGAAATGCAG
>NW_004443937.1:13044380-13125816 GCF_000243295.1 Trichechus manatus latirostris
ACTTCATCAGCCTGAGACCAGAAGAACTAGATGGTGCCCGGCTACCACCAATGACAGCCCTGACAGGGAACACAAAAGAGAGTCCATGATGGAGCAGGAGAAAGGTGGGGTACAGAACTCAAATTCTAGTAAGAAGACCAGACTTAATGGTCTGACTGAGACTGGAGGAACCCCAGAAAGCATGGCCCCCAGATTCTCTATCAGCCCATTACTAAAACCATTTCCGAGGCCAACTCTTCAGACAGGGATTGGACTGGACTGTGGGGCATAAACTGATACTCGTGAGGAGTGTGCCTCCAAGCTCAAGTAGATACAAGAGACTAAATGGGCAGCTTCTGTCTGGAGGTGAGATGGGAAGGCAGAGAGGGTTAGAAGCTGGTTGAAAGGACATTGGGAATCAGGGATGGAAAGGAGGAGTGTGCTGTCACAATATGGGGAGAGCAATTAGAGTAACATAACAATGTATGAATAAATTTTTGTATGGGAAGAATGAAAAAAAAGAAAAAAGAAGGAGCCTGGGTTTCCAATGCTGCCTTACCAGCCCTGGACACCTTATATTTGAATGGTTTTATGAGATAATGGCTTCATGTTTAAAAAAAAGAAAGGAAGAAACAAAACAAAACCCGTTGCCATCGAGTTGATTCCGACTCAGAGCGATCCTATAGGACAGAGAAGAACTGCCCCACAGGGTTTCCAAGGAGCGGCTGGTGGATTCGAACCACCAACCTCTTGGTTAGCACCCTGAGCTCCGACTGTTATTTTGAAGTCTTTGTTATAGCTGGTACCTTAGCTAACATAGAGGGCTTCCAGGCTAACACCCAGCGTCTGAATTCAGGAAGATCTAACTGTAGGTCCTCTCTGAACTTCAGCCTCTTCATGCTGAAGTAAAATAGTGAATATAAAATATTTACATGGACTTTGAACAGTGACAGTTTTTACTATTTCTACCCTGCCTTCTACACATTTATTGACCTAAAGCCAGGAAAGAAAAGTCACAAATGTCCTGTTGTTACAAGGGCTAGAGTTACACAAAACAGACACTTAATAACTGCCTCAAAAAGCCCACAACTGTAAGCTTCAGAACTACAGGAAAGTCCACACATCGAGGAACCCCCATTCAAAGTTCTAAGACTGTAAAAAAGTTTTCAGCAGAACTTAGATTCCATTCACGCCCTCGGTAAAAAATTCATGTAGGTACATCCAGCAGCCTGCCATCTCTCCAGCAACCTGATCCTCGCAATTATAACCTCCCTGTAAAAAGGCAATCCTCTCAGAGAATTTTTAGATCACGCATTGCATTTTAGAACTTCTTCCCTCCGAACGCAAAACTCTACCCTGGCACAGCCTAGGAGCAGGCTTTCAGATGAAGCTCGTGGGAATATTTGTATTGCTGTTTCTCTATTTCTGATTCTTGGAAATGTCCCACAAATGTGATCAAAATTGCTGCCCCAGTTTGCGCCAACTTCCATTTGCCTCTTTGCTTTGTGTTCATTTCCTGCACTAGCATTGTTCCAGTAGATGCTTTTCAGGCCTCTCTCTACCTAGCCAGGCGGGGCCCTGGCACTGGGGCTTTTACACATCACAGCAACGTGTGTTGAGCACCTACTGTGTGCCGGGCTCTGTGCTGGGCACCAGGGACACCACCAGGAGCAAGACAGACACAGCCCTGCCCTCCTAGAGCTTAAGACCTAGTGTAGGAGACAGCTAAGACAGAATTGTAATTCAGACCACCGAAGTGTCCCCAAGAGCAAGGCCAGGGGCTGGAGGCATCCAGGGGAGGGGCCTCTAACCTTCTGGAGGTCATGGAAGGCTTTTCTGAGGAAGTGATGTCTACACTGAGGCCTAAGGGATGAGTGAGAAATAGTCCAGAGAAGGTAAAGAAAGGTCTCTAGGCAGAGTGTATCAATTAGCTTATATTATGTGACAAAGAATCCCAGAACTTCATGGCTTAAAACAACAAACCATATATTGCTGCTCATCACTCTGTGACTCAGCTGGGCACAGGCTGGGATTGTCCAAGCTCTGTGGTCTGTTGGCGAGTTGGCTAGTTGGCTGGCTGTTGGCTGGCCGGCACGGGTGACGGGGCCATGGGTCTCTCAGTATCCGGCAGGCTAGCCAGGGCTTATTCACATAGCAGTGAACTGGCATAACATCTCTTCCACCATATTCTGTTGGTCAAAGCAAGTCACAAGACTAGTCCAGATTTAAGGAGAGGGTGAGGAGCTGCAAAGTCACATTGCCAATGGGCATGGATAGGGAGAGGTGTGAAAATTGGGGCCATTTTTGCATCAATCTAGCACATAGAGGAAACACCGAGAGCAAAGCCCAGAGACCAGCACAGCGTATTCCAAGAACCACAGCGGCTGAATTGTGGGGCTCTGTAAGCCAAGCTGATGAGTCCAAACTTTCACCCGAGGGCGATGGGGAGCCATGAAGGGTGCTAAGCGGGGGAGTGAGACAAAATTTCACTTTAGAATACTTTGATGGCTACAGCCTCCAATAATCTAAACCTCTAGAGATGAAGAACCATCTGGAAAAATTCCAACAATACAGAAACTACATAGAGAAAAGTGCAAGTCTTTTTTAAACCCATCCCCTCCAAACCTCATGCCCTCCTCAGAGGTAATTGGCGCTGTTACCTCGGTGTGGATCCTTTCAGACTTTCTCTTGAGCCTTCACACACACACGCATACATGCACACACATACCCACACACACCACAAACACAGTGTTGTCTTTTCAAAAATGGAAGCATGCTCTGCACATATATATCCAGATTCATTCGTTTTCACTGCTGTATAATATTCCACTGTGTGGACAGCACACAGTTTGTTGATCCACTCCCCTTTTGATGAGCATCTAGGTTGTTGCAAGTTTCTTCTGCATGATCAACACTGCAGTACCCCTTCTTGCCCGTCAGTGCCGGAGTCTCTCCCAGGTTCATGCTACAGTGTGCGGGTAGGCTGTGGGTGAGTGTATCCTTAGTTGTCTTAGACATTGACGAATTGCTTTCTAGCATGGCTACCAGGTTCCCCCGCCACTGGCGTGTCCGAGAGGGCCCCTTTCTTATTTCTCACATCCCTGACACTCAGTACATAAAAACCAAAAAACCAAACCCGTTGCCGTTGAGTTGATTCCGACTCATAGCAACCCTATGAGACAGAGTAGAACTGCTCCATATGGTTTCCAAGGAGCAGCTGGTGGATTTGAACTGCCGACATTTTGGTCAGCAGCTGAGCTCTTACCCACTACACCACCAGGGCTCCCTGAGTATTGACAGACACATAAATACTTGTCATTCTGCTGGGTGTCAATAAAACGTCATCCTTGTTTTAATCCACCCCATTGTTTTAAGTGGCTACATAGTATTCTACAGAAGGGGAGTAATTTAGCCAGTCCCCCAGAGATTTGCTTGGAGATTAATTATTTTTTATTTTATTTTTCCAAATAATGCAGCAACAGACGTCATCATAGGCATCTCTCTGCACATAGCTGAGTGTCTGCAGACAGAGTCCTAGAAGTAGATGACTAGGCTCCAGGGAATACCTCCCACACTCGGCTGCTGTCCCAGTTTATACCCTGACTGGGGATTCGAGGGCCTGGCTCCCTGCATCCTTGCCAACACTCTGTCTTCAATTTTTGTCAATTTGATGGCAAAAATAGTATCTCAACATTGTTTCAATTTGAATTTCCCTGGACACCAAGGAGGTCAAGCATACTTTCCTACGTTTATCGGTCTTTCTGGTGAATTACCTATTCATAGTCTTTGCCCGTTTTCCCAAGGGATAGTGTCCTTATTTATGAAGACTTTTGCCACGCAAGTTTACTTAAAAATGGCTCTTTCAACCCTTAAAGATTTCTTTCTTAAAAAAAACAAACAAACCAGGGGAGAGCTAGGGGCTCGGAGAGCTGGCCGGCCTCGGGAGAGGCTATCGCCAGGCCTGGGTGTGTCTGCTCCCAGCAAACCCCACTGGTACCATCTCCATCTGCTATTTTTTTGAGAAATGGGGCCAGCAGTGGTCTGGGAAGGGGAGCAAACACGGGGCAGTCCGCCGCCCACTCAGCAGGATTGGAGGGCCTCCGTGTCCGCCTTGGCAACCCAGGTGCCTCCAATCCCACCACCAGCGCTGCCAGCCCTGGCTGACCGAGGGCCTGGGAGGGTCTGATCTCAGCTAAGGATATCCCAGAGAGAACGACAGTGAAGAGGGGGCCTGAGGAGCCCCAGACAAACCCTGCTACCCTCAGGGGATACCAAAGGGGACCTGCTTCCACAGAGTCACATCCCCAGTCCACATCATTTCGCCGGTGGGAGCTGAGACCCAGAGAAGTCAAGCGACTCACCGGAGGTCTCACAGAGGTGGATGGCCAGGCTGGGACCCCATGGCAGGGAAACAGGGCCGCAGTGCCCCATCGCCCCTCCTGCCCCAATCAGCTCAGCTGCTCCCAGCCTAATCAGGGGTTGATTGGAGGGGTGGGCCAGCCGTAGTATATAAGTCAAGGGAGGCTGGCCTGGCTCCACTTCCCACAGGGAAGGGGCGCTGTAGGCCTCACCTGCCTGTCCGATGGCTGCCGGGAGCTATGCTTACAGCGATACCTCGGAGGCCTCCTCAGCGGGGTCGGCGGGGCCATCTGGGTCTGAGAGGCCAGGTGAGCAAGGGGATGCGGCACCTACCTCATCCCTGAGAGCCCATTCCCCGGACTGTCCTGGGCCCTTCCTCCTCCCACCCTCCTCCTCCTCTCCCAGCCCACCCTAGAGGCTGTTGACTTCAACTACCCTTGGGGCAGAGGAGCTGGCGCCACAGGTAGTGAAGCCAGGCTGGGCCTGGGCTGAGGCCGGCCTAGCTCAGGGGAAGAGGGGGAGCAGGGCTGCTCCAGCTGGAGCCCATTTCTTGGCGGGAAGGGAGGCTGGGCTATAGCAGCAGTGCAGCTAATTGGAGGGACTCAAGCAAGGAGCGTTTGAATTTGGGGCTGTATTCCAATTTTCAATCAACAAACAAGGATCTGGGATTCCTCTGGATGTGGGGCCCACCCAGGCGAACCAAACCCAGTTCATTCCCTTGAGTTGCTCCCAGGCTTCTCATTAATATTTGCTATTTGTTATATGGCATGTACTTTAACGGAGGGAATCCTGGCTGGGAGGTCAGGGAAGGCTTCCTGGAGGAGGTAGCCCCTGAAGTCTAGAGAGGCCCCACCCAGGGGGGAGGGGCAGGATAGGGGAAGTGTTCTGAGCATTTGCAAAGGCTTCTTGGGGGTTCCAGGTGCTTGCTGGGGCACAAGCGTGGAGTTGCTCCCTCTGGCTTGGGAAGTCAGGGGAGGTGTTCAAACCAAAGTGCCATTTGGGCCTTGAAGGATGAGTGAGAGATGCCTGGGGGACCAAGGAGAACAGCATCCCAGGCAGAGGAAACAGCATGGGTAAAGGCCCAGAGGCAAGGGCTCTGCAGGAGCATTTGGGGAGCTGCAAGGCTTCCTGCTTGCTAGGGGCAGAGTTGGGGGACAGTGGTGAGAGGCAGGCCAGGGGCCCATGAACTGGGCCTCCAAGCTGTGTTCAGGAGTGACAACTCTTACACTGAGGGCAGTGGGGAGCCACAGAGGGTTTTAAGCAGGGGGGTGAGGGATGTGGGATATGGTGTGGGGGGGGAATGGATTGAAAGGGGAAAGAGACTGGAGCCATAGGAATGGAGAGGGGAGACCAGAACAGAGAAAGAGACCCATGGGAAGGTGTGGAGCAGTTGTGGTTTGGGGGAGAGGGGCTCTTGTTTGGACATCTGTGTGGAGACAGGTTTGAGGGACGTGTGAGTTCTGTTTTGGACATTCAGGAATACAGCAAGCATTTAATAACTGCAGAATGAGGGGCTGAATCCAGCTGTAAGGGCTGGGGTTTAGTAGGAGAGAGAAGACAGGCCTAGGAGGAGCAAGTGTGGGGACATGGGGGTGGTTCCTGTGGGCAGGACATGGATAAGGGGAGCAGGGGATGGGTTGGAGCTGCCTTTCGAGACCAGGCGGGAGAGCCACTCGGGGAACCCCATAACCCTGCAGCTGGGAGGGTTTAGACCCCTTAAAGCTCCCTGTCCCCACTGTACAGATGGGAAGACTGAGGCCTAGAGAAGGGAGTGAAATTCCTGAAGTCCCAGAGTTGACCAAGGTGGGATTCATTCCACCAGCCAACAGGCTTTGACCCCAAAGCAAATCTTCCTGGACACTGGGCTCTTCCTGGCCAGGGCGCAGCTGGGGTTGGATTGAAATTCTTTAGGCCTCTACAATTTCCAGGTGGGTTTATTTTTCTTTTAAATAATATCTTATTGCATTTTCAGTGAGGATTTACACAGCAGTTTAGATTACCATTCAACAATTTCTACACAAGTTGTTCAGTGACATTGGTTACATTCTTCATAATGCATGAACGTTCTCAAAATTTTCGTTCTGGTTGTTCAGTTTCTGTTAACCTAGTTTCTTTGACCCCTTACCTTCTCGTCTTTGTTTTAAAGTAATTGTTGACCATTTGGTCTCGTATGGGTGATTTTTTTAAAGGAGCACAGTACTCACAGGTGATACTCTTTATTTTGTGAGCCAATATGTTTTTAGCTAAAAGGTGATCTTGGTGTCTAGTTTTGATTCAAGGTTTCAAGAGTGTTTCAGGGCAATAGTCTCTGAGTGTCCTCCAGTCTCAATCAGTCCAGTCGTTTTTTTGTTAGGTGCCGTCGAGTCAGTTCCAACTCATAGTGACCGTACGTGCAGTAGAATGAAGCACTGCCCCGTCCTGTGCCATCCTCATGGTCGTTGTTATACTTGGTGCCCGTTGGTGCAGCTACTGTGTTAATCCATCTCGTTGAGGGTCTTCTTCTTTTCACTGACTCTACTTTACCAAGCATGATGTTCTTCTCCAGGGACTGGTCCATCCTGATAACATGTCCAAAGTACGTGAGATGAAGTCTCTCCATCTTTGCTCTAAGGAGCATTCTGGCTGTACTTCTTGCAAGACAGATTTGTTTGTTCTTTTGGCAATCCAAGTTATATTCAGTATTCTTCACCAACACCATACTTCAAAGGCATCAATTCTTCTTCGGTCTTCCTTATTCACTGCCCAGCTTTCCCATGCATAAGAGGTGACTGAAAATACCATCGCTTGGGTCAGGAGCGCCTTAGTCTTCAAGGTGACATCTTTGCTTTTTAACACTTTAAAGAGGTGTTTTGCAGCAGATTTGCCCAATGCAATGTGTCGTATGATTTCTTGACTGCTTCTTCCATCGGTGTTGACTATGGATCCAAGTAAAATGAAATCCTTGACAACTTCAATCTTTTTTCCTTTTTCATGATCTTGCTTATTTATCCAGTTGTGAGAATTTTTGTTTTCTTTATGTTGAGGTGTAATCCATACTGAAGGCTGTAGTCTTTGATCTTCATCAGTAAGTGCTTCAAGTCCTCTTCCCTTATAGCAAGCAAGGTTGTGTCATCTGTATAACACAGGTTGTTAACGAGTCTTCCTCCAGTCCTGATGCCCCGTTGTTCTTCATATAGTCCAGCTTCTTGGATTATTTGCTCAGCATTACAGATTGAATAAGTATGGTGAAAGGATACAATCCTGATGCACACCTTTCCTGACTTTAAACCACACACTATCCCCTTGTTCTGTTCGAACGACAGCTTCTTGATCTATGTACAGGTTCCTCATGAGCACAATTAAGGCAGACTAGGAGAAAGGACCTGGAGGTCTACTTCTGAAAAGAACTAACCAGTGAAAACTTCATGAATAGCAGCAGAACACTGTCTGATACAGTGCCAGAAGATGAGCCCCTCAGGTTGGAAGGCACTCAAAATATGACTGAGAAAGAGCTGCCTCCTCAAAGTAGAATCAACCTTAATGACATGGATGTAGTCAAGCTTTCGGGACCTTCATTTCCTGAAGTGGCACGACACAAAATGAGAAGAAACAGCTGCAAACATCCATTATAATAGGAACGTGGAATGTACAAAGTATGAATCTAGGAAAATTGGAAATCATCCAAAATGAAATAGAAGGCACAAACGTTGCTATCCTAGTGTCTTAGTCATCTAGTGCTGTTACAACAGACATACCACAAGCGGATGGCTTTAACAAAGAGAAATTTATTTCTTCGCAGTAAAGTAGGCTAAAAGTCCAAATTCACGGGGTCAGCTCCAAGGGAAGTCTTTCTCTCTCTGTCAGCCTTCTCATCAATATTCCCCCGGACTAGGAGCTTCTCCGTGCAGGGACCCGGGTCCAAAGGACACGCTCTGCCCCTGGCACTTCTTTCTTGGTGGTGTGAGGTCCCCCTGTCTCTCTGCTCACTTCAATCTTTTATATCTCAAGAGATTGCCTCAGGACACAATCCAATCTTGTAGATTGAGTCCTGCCTTACTAACACCATTGCCGCCCCTCCTCCCTCATTAACGTCATAGAGGCAGGATTTACAACATACAGGAAAATCACACAACACCAGGAAACATGGCCCAGCCAAACTGATACACACATTTTTTGGGGGACATAATTCAATCCACGACACCTAGGCATTAGTGAGCTGAAATGGACTTGTATTGGCCATTCTGAATTGGACAATCACATGGTCTACTATGCTGGGAATGACAAAGAGAAATGGCATAGCACTCATTGTCAAAAAGAACATTTCAAGATCTATCCTGAAGTACAAGGCTGTCAGTGATAGGATAATTAGGATAATATCCATACACCTACAAGGAAGACCAGTTAATACGACTATTATTCAAATTTACGTACCAACCACCAAGGCCAAAGATGAAGAAATTGAATATTTTTACCAACTTCTGCAGTCTGAAATTGATCAAACATGCAATCAGGATGCATTGATAATTACTGGTGATTGGAATGCAAAAGTTGGAAACAAAGAAGAAGGATTGGTAGTTGGAAAACATGGCTTTTGCAATAGAAACGATGCCGAAGATTGCATGATATAATTTTGTAAGACCAATGACTTCTTCACTGCAAATACCTTTTTTCAACAAAATAAACAGTGACTATGCACATGGACCTTGCCACAGGGAATAATGCAGGAATCAAATTGACAACATGTATGGAAAGAGTTGATGGAAAACTCAATATCATCAGTCAGAACAAGGCCATGGGCCGACTGCAGAATAGACCATCAACTGCTCGTATGCAAGTTCAGGTTGAAGCTGAAGAAAATTAGAACACGACTATGAGAGCCAAAGTACAACCTTGAGTATTTCCCACCTGAATTTAGAGACCATCTCAAGAATAGATTTGACCAGTCCAGTAAGTTTGTTTTTATGTTTTTTTAAGGAATTTAGGAGGTTCTGTTCCACATTTTGCTCCCATTCTGTCAGGGTCCATCTATTGTGGCCAGGTGGGTTTATTTTTCTACCTTAATTTTTTTTTTTTTACCCTATTTTGAGCCAATTGATTCCTTTTTGAGTCTTTACATTTTGCAAATTGATCAGAGATCAACATTTTAAAGTCATGTTTAAATCGCCATATTTAAATCATGGTTCACGTTTAAAGCACTTTTATACATCTTACAGTGACTGACAACCTCTCATGCCGTTTCCTCCCTTCCCCTTGATTCTACTCTCTTTTGTAACTTGTTTATAACAGCTTTATAGAGATATAGTTTATATACCATACAATTCACCCTCTTAAAGTGTAAATTCAATGGTTTCTAGCATAGTCATAGAGTTGGGCAACCATCAACGCAATCCATTTTAGAACATTTTCATCAAGGCAAAAAGGAATTTCTTGCCCATTAGCAGTCACTGCCCATTCTCATGTCCCCAGCCCCAGTAATAATCACTTTTTGTCTCTATGGATTTTACTTTGCTGGACATTTCATATAAATGGCATCATAGAATATGTGGCCCTTCTATGTTTGGCTTCTTTCACTCAGTCATCAAGGTCCATCTGTGTTGTAACATGTGTCATTGCTTCATTTCTCCTTATGGCTGAATAATACACCATTGTGTGGATGCACCACACTTTGTTTATCCATTCCTCTGTTGATGGACACTTGGGTTGTTTCCACATTTTGCCTATTGTGAATAGTGCCGCAATGAACACTGGTGAACAAATTGTTGTACAGAGATGTTTTCACTTCTCTTGGGTATATACCTACAGTGGAACTTTTTGGTACCTTTTCATTATAACAACTTTCAAACAGTCACAAAGGTAGACAGAATAGTCTACCACGGACTCATCACCCAGCTTCAACAGTTATCAGCTCACAGCCACTCTTGTTTCACTTCCTGGGTTATTTCCAGGCAAATTCCAGACTTATCATTTCACCTGTAAATATTTCAGTACTTGTCTTTAAATGTAAAAACCCTTAAAAAATGATAGTACTACCATTAGCGCACCTGAAACGATGACTATCCTCCTTCACATCATGGGGTATGCCCAGGGTGCACGTTTACCTGTCGGCCTTTCTTTTGTTTTCCTGATTGGATTGTTCCAATTGTGCTCTGAGACTAAGGAAGGACCCCATGCAGCATTTGGCTGAAAGTCTCTCAAGGATCCTATCTTCTGTCGGCTACACCTCCCTCTTTTTCTCTTCCTTTTGTTTATTTGGAGAAAGCAGGTTATGCGTCTGGGAGAGTTTCTCACGCCTGGGTTTTGCTGATCGCATCCTGTGGTCATCTCACAAAACCCCCCTATTTCCTGAAAAATAGTTATTAGATCTAGAGACTTAGTTGAGTCAGGCTTTTTTTTTTTTTTTTTCAGAATGTTTAATTCTTTAAAAAGAGAGAGAGTCTCAGTGAGCTTAATGGGTATGTGCCAGCCCTACACCTGGCATTGGGGGCCATAGCCCTGTGCTCAGTGGCACCAGCTGGGCATGTGTTTGACCCTTGCGAAGCCCCTTGTCCACTGTGGTGCTGGATGTCCGGCCAGCACCTGATGCATACGTCGCTGGGTCCAGGTCTCTGGCGGGGCTGGGGCATAGCCTGGGTATCTGGTGACGCTCTGCTGTCCGCCCGCAGGCCCGAGCCACGGCGGCGTCCAAGTGCAGCGCCGCAACCCCACGGTGCTGCGTATGGTGCTGGAGGCACTGCAGGCGGGGGAGCAGCGGCAAGGCACCTCAGTGGTGGCCATCAAGCAGTACATCCTGCAGAAGTACCCGACGGTGAGCGTCACCCGGCTGAAGTACCTGCTGAAGCAGGCCCTGGCCAAGGGCATCAGCCGGGGCCTCCTCATCCGGCCCCTCAACTCCAAGGCCAGAGGGGCCACCGGCAGCTTCAAAGTAAGCCCACCAGGCAAGAGGGGTCAAGAGGTTTCAGGACCCTGGTTGGACATTAGTCCTGGCTCCCTCTTTTCTCTCGGCCTTGGCCTTGGCATGTGCTGTGCCAGGAATGCCTCCCTCCTCCTGTCTTCTCACCTTATTCCTCCTGTGGGTCTTAGCTGAAATGCCCTCTCCTCTGGAAAGACTGGTTTTTGTGCCTTGTCTGAGCCCCCATGGTCCCTGTCACCCTGGGGGTATCCATCCTCACCCATGAGATCAGATCAGGGCCATGTCAGCTGGGCTTACTCCCAGAATTCCTCACCACGGATGAGGCAAACCAGACCCTGGCTCTAGAAGGTCATGGAGCTGGAGTTTGTTCCCTGCTCTCTGGCTCCAAACCCAAGACAAGGGTTGACCCTTCCCTGAGCTACCATTTCTTCCCCTTTCAAAGGGGAGGGTCCCAGCATGGTAATGAGGCTTCAAGAGGGTCCTGTCCAGGGCCACTCAGAGCTGAGGGCAGATTTGGGACAAAATCAAACCCCTGCATTGTGGGAAATCTCAGGGATGCATACATGGGGTCTGTCTTGGCAATGGTGCACCCTAGCATCTTGCCCAACGTCTGGAACACAGCCGTTGGTCAGATAGTTGCCATGGAACATTGTGGAACATTCTGAGCCTGCCATGTGCCAGCCCCTGTGGTAACTGATCACAGGAAGTCCCACCCTCATGGAATTCCTGGGCGAGGGTTAGAGCTTGGACACAAGTCATGACAAGGCCAAGTAGGTAGGGCAGGTAAACTCGGAGGCTGTACCCACAGAGTGGGGTCCTCGGGAAGGAGGCTCTCCCTCACCGCATGGGAGAAAGAGAGTATTGATGGAGGACCCAGGATCTGGGGTGGACATTCCACTGATTGATTCATAGCTCTGCCTCTCAGTAGTTGTGTGCCTTTGGCAAGTGACTCATCACCCTCTCTAAGCCTCAGTTTCCCCATCTGTAAAATGGGGTCAATAAGTGGCTCCTTCCATCAGCACAGAGCCTGACCCAGGGCAGGAGATGTTAGAAAGAGGAGGGTGATGCAGAGGGCAGAGGAGGCAAGCGGAGAGGGGCACAGGGGGAGCAAGTGGTAGGGTTAGGCTCTCGGGTCTGTAAACCAGTTAGGAAAGTGGGCTGAAGGAGGAGAGGGGAGTTGAGGCAAGGGAAGTGGGACCACAGGCGTCCGGGAGTTTGGGATACACGTGCAGGTGGGGGTGAGGGTATGGTTTCTGATCTTGGTGGGCACGGAAGCCCTGAGGGTTTGGGGTGGGAGCAGTGATGTCATCAGAGCTGGGCTCTGGAGGGGCAGGGACTGCGTGTTTGCCAGGGGCCCTCTATCCCCTGACGCTCATTCCTCTAGTGATGAGAGGTTTATCTTCCTTGTGGAGATGAGAAAGCCAAGGAGGCCGGGGTGGGAAAGAGACGACTGGACTGCAGCTCGCCGCTGGGAGGGGTGAGGCCTCTGTGAACTCAGAGCCCATGACCCACTGGGCATAGGGGAAAGGGAGAGGCGAGAGTAGGCCAGGCCTTTGTGGAGAGACCGATGGGAGGGTCGAAGGGGATTCATAGATTCAGCATCTTGAAGGATAGTGATGGGGGCAGAAAAGGATTCTGTGTTCACAGTGCACAGTCTGTGCTCCCTAAAGCCTGGCTTTGAGGCTTCGAGATGCAGGCATGAGTTGAGCAACACCTCACTTTTACCAAGCTCGAAGAGCTGCTTAACTGCCCCCCACAGAGAGGAGGGTACCAGCCTGGGGCATCAGCTGATAATCTGTGCCTAAGGTCCCCATTAGCAGACACCCAGTGAGTTGCAAATGTGTATCTTCTCCTCACGCCCTAACCACCTTTTAGCACCTTTCCTGGAATGGGTTCTTCTTCCCCTGAGTCTTACACAGGGTGTTGGGGGGTGAGATGCTCAGAACTTCTGTTCTTGATACCACCCCATTCTCTCCTCCTCCAGTTAGTTTCCAAGAAAAAAAGGATAATCCAGCCCAGAAAGAAGTCCACCATCATGCCCACCCAAAAACCCGGTGAGGCCAAGGAGAAGGGCCCCAAGAACCCCAGCAAGGCAAAGAAGGACCCTCCTCACCCGGGCAAGGTGAAAAAGGTGCCCAAGAAGCCGGGTAAGGTGAAGAAAGTTCCCCCCAAGCCAGACACAGCCAAGGAGAAGACCCCCAAGAAAGGCGGCAAAGCCAAGGCCAAAGTGGCAAAAGTAGGTGAGGCCAAGAAGGTCCCCCCCAAACCAGAGAAGGCCCCAAAGGCCCCTCCTGATGCTGCTGGGCTCAGCGGGAAGTCAACAGTCAAAGGCAGCACCAGCAGCCAAGGTGGGTGTGTGAATGGGTCGAGGAGGGTATGGGATGATGGTCCCAGTCATGGGGGTGGAGGGCAGTCCAGCTTTGGGGAGGGCGTTTCCTAATCTAGTATATGTGCCCAGTGGGCTCAGCTTGACCTGGAGAGACAGAGACTCGTGGTAGCTGGGGTGGGCGAGGTGGGGCAGGAAATGGGGCAGACATTTAAAGGGTTATGGGTGGCAAAGCAGGCACTGGAAACCCAGAGGAGGAGCCTGACTTATCGGAGGCAGGGGTCTGGGAAGCCTTCCTGGAGGAGGTGTCCCAAGCAGGAGAACAACATGTGAGAAAGCCTGGAGAAATAAAGAAGAGGAACTGCAGATAGTTCTGTGTCTGTCTACAGTGTCAGGAGCGGGAGCCAAAGCTGCAGGCTGTGCAGGGCAGGCAGGAAGGAGGCTGGACTTTTATTTGGAGGGCAGTGAGGAGCCACAGAAAGGTTCTATTGTTAGCTGCTGTTGAGTTGGCCCCCAACTCATGACGATCCCATGCACAGTGGAGCAAAACACTGTCCAGTCTGCACCATCCCCACAATCAGTTGTGGGTGGGACTGTTGTGATCTGTAGGATTACCATCCGCTGATTTTCAGAAGCAGATTGCAAGGTCTTTCTCCCTAGCCCATCTTACTCTGAAACCTCCGCTGAAAGCTATTTAGCATCATAGCAACACACAAGCCTTCACTGACAGATGGGTGGTGGCTGTGCATGAGGTGCATTGGCTGGGAATTGAACCCAGTTCTCCCACATGAAAGGCGAGAATTTTACCACGGAACCATTGCTGCCTCGGAGGGGAGAACTGGGGTCAGCGTGATTGTTAAAAGCATGTCCTGGCTGTTAAAAGTGTGTCCTGGTTGCCACGTGGAAGATGGACTGAAGACCTGTTAGAATTCTGGTGTGGATGGGCGGGGAGCAGGGTGCCTGCCCTCATGCTTTGCATGGAGGATGCGATTGTCATCCACAATCTATTTAACCCTCCAACCAGACTATGAGGTCAGTCCTATTGTCCTCAGATTGCAGACTAGTTGGAAAAAGTGTCAGTGAGGCCTGGGACCCTGTGGGGGCCTCTGCCCCTGACCCTCCCTGCCCCACCAGCAGCTCCTCCTGAACAGAGTCCTTCCCTGTAGCCCCTCTTGCAGCAGATGCCGAGGCCCCCAGGAAAGCAAACGCTGGCAGTAAGAGTTCCAAAGCCAAGGCCTCCAAGGTAGGTGCTGCATGACTGCCCTGGTCCACCTGAACAGGCCAGGGCTCTTCCTACTCCCTGCCCCTGGAGGGCTCCGTGGGGGAAAGAGGGTACATTTTACCCACTACAAAGCACAATTCACCTTCTTCTCCTCCCTGGCTCTCCAGCACCGTGGGGTATTACCATCTGTCTTAGTCATCTAGTGCTGCTATAACAGAAATACCACAAGTGGATGGCTTTAACAAAGAAATTTATTCTCTCACAGTCCAGTAGGCTACAAGTCCAAATTCAGGGTGTCAGCTCCAGGCGAAGACTTTCTCTTCTCTGTCAGCTCTGGAGGAAGGTCTCTGTCATCAATTTTCCCTTGGTCTGGGAGCATCTCAGTACAGGAACCTCAGGTCCAAAGGACATGCTCTGCTCCTGGCACTGCTTTCTTGGTGTATGAGGTTCCCACGTCTCTCTGCTCACTTCTCTCTTTTGTATCTCAAAAGAGATTGGCTTAAGACAGTACCTAATCTTGTAGACCTCATCAATATAACTGCCACTAATCCATCTCGTCACATCATAGTGATAGCATTTACAACACATAGGGAAATCACATCAGACGATAAAATGATAGACAATCATACAATACCGGGAATCATGACCTAGCCAAGTTGACAGATATTTTGGGGGACACAGTTCAATCCATGATACCATCTCATTTTTACAAATAAGGAACTGAGGCTCAGAGCAGTGATGTCACTTGTCCAAACCCACCAGAGCTGGGGTTAAACCCTGTACTCATGGGCTCCAAGCTCTGTGCCCAGCCCTGACCCTCTGCTGGTTGGCTTTCTTGTAGGGCAAGAATGGTGCAACTTTCCCAGCAGCAAAGAAGACAGCAGCCACAGCCCAGGCCCCTAAAGGTGCAGCTGCCCAGGGGCCTGGAAAGGAGCCTAAAGCCAAGGCAGCAGCTCCGCCCAAGGGCAAGGGCAGCGGTGGGTCCAAGACAGCCCCTGTGCACCTGGCCAAGAAGACAGAGGCCCCCAAGGGCCCAAGAAGGCCTGGGCTGCCTGCCAAGGCCTCGCTGTCTAAGACGTCTATCAAGAAGGCCAAAGCCGAGAGCTAGAGGCTGGGATAGAAAGGCTGAGATTCACCTTGAGTTTTTATTCCCCCATAAACCGTCACTCTATTTATTTAATTGCAACTTATTTGTCAATAAAGATTTGTTTTCACCTACAAATTGGTGCAGGCAGAGGCTGAGGTCCAAGGATTTGGCCATTCCATCACTCAGTCATTCGTAAACATTCACTGAACAACTGTTTGCCTGGCCAGGGCTCGGGCCCAGGACCAGACAGGGGCTTCTGTTCTGGGGTAGACAGATTGTATGTTTGGTACACAGATCAGACGGCTAGGGGCCTGTGGGATCACTGGAGAAGTGTGTAACCCGGCTACGAGATCTGGGACAGCTGCCTGAAGAAGTCAGCTTTTGATCTTAAAGGATGAGTAGGAGTTGCTGGACAGATGAGGGGAAGGGCATTGCAGGCAGAGGGAATAGCATGGGTGGGGTAGGAAGGTGTGGTTGAAGGAGGGTGATTTGTGGTTTTGAATAGAGCATGGGGGTGGGGTGGCATGAGCCACTGGGTTGTGGGGGTGAGGTGGGAAGGCCTGGGATGGGGGCAGACTAAGGAACATAGACTGGGATACTTGCTCTTGGGGGTAGTGGGGAGCTAGGGGAGGGATGTAGGCCAGGAGTGACTGAAGACTATGTTAAGAAGAGCCCTGTGGCTGTGGAGATGAGGGGCTAGAGGAGCTGAGAGGAGTCAAGGAGACCATTCAGCAACTAGTTTCTGAGCGCCACTGAATGCCAGGCAGTGTCACAGTCACCAAGGAGATGGCCTTCCCAGAGCATCCAGGCCAGAGAAGGAGACAAACAAGCCTAGATGCCAAGTGGCACCTGGGCTGAGAAACAAAGCAGGGCAGAGTCTAGAGAAGGACAGATGGGCTAGCTGCTACTGTAGACAGGCTGGGCAGGGAAGGCCTCTGAGGAGGGGAGTCAGAGCAGGAGCCTGTGTACCTAGGGGAAGAGCATTTTGGCCAGAAGCGCGAGAAACTGCAAAGCCCCTGAAGTGGGAACATGCTTGACAGGGTCAAGGAACTGCAAGGAGGTTCATGTGACTAGACCGCAAGGAGGGAGGAGGACAGTAATGGGAGATGAGGTGGAGGATGCTTTAAAAACATCTGTGACACTACTCCGATCAAGAGGTGGCGTTTGCGTCCCTGCGCCTTGCATCTGGGCTCTGTGATTGCTCCACCAATGGAACACAGTGGAAATGACACTACATCAATTTCTGAACCCACGCTTTAAGAGACTGGCAGCTTCTACTTCCTGTTCTTGGGACACTTGCTCTTGGAATTCAGCCACCATGCTGTAAGGAAGCCCAAGTTAGCCCATGGAGAGGAACTGAGGGCCCTCCATTTTCCACCCCAGCTGAGTGCTCAGTCGGCCACCAGCACTGAGTGCTCCATCTTGGACTTCCAGCCCTAGTTGAATTGCCGCAGTTGACACCACATAGGGCAGAGACAAGCCTTCCCTGCCAGGCCCCACCCCAATTGCAGATTCATGAGCAAACTAAATAATTACTGTTGTTTTATGCCATGAGTACTGGGGTTGTTTGTTATGCAGCAGCAGATACTTGGAACAAGCTCTGCGAGGCTGACCAGGGCTAGACCATGAAGGGCCTTGTAAGCCAAGAGCAGAACTTTGGGTTTTATTTTCAGCAGAGTGACAGCAGCGGACACAAGCAGGAGCAGGGAGGCAGTGGGGAGCTCCTGCAGGAGTGCCAGTCACAGCCTGGTGTCATGGAGGGAGCAGTGGAGGATTCTGGAAAGATCTGGAAGCTGGAGTGGATGGGATTTACTGATGGATTGGGTGTGGCGGGTGCTCGATGGAGAAAGCGCTCACTGATGGGTCCACAGTTTGCGTCTGAACAGCTGTGTGGTTGCACAGTGGCCATGTCCTGAGATGAGAAAGCACCACGGTCAGGAGGCTGCTGAGACGTGGTCCCAGTGAGGCGGCAGCTGAGTCAGGGAGGGCGGGGAGAAAGGGCGGGTCCCTGGGCTGTGCCGACAGTTAAGGCACTCGGCTGCTAACTGAAAGGCTCGAGGTTTGAGTCTACCCGGACACAACTTGAAGAAAGGCTTGGCAATCTACTTCCAAAAATCACCCATAGAAAACCCTGTGGAGCTCATTTCTACTCTGACACACATGGGGTTGCCATGAGTCAGAAATGACTTGACGGCAACTGGTTTTCTGAGGAGGTAAACTGGGGTCACCATGAGTCCCACTGGATGGGACTTGGGAAGGGGGCAAATGGGCACAGAGGGAAACTGAGGCGCCAGCATGAGGTATGAGACTGCTCCATTCCTGCCTCCACTCCTCACCCTGTCACCTTCCCAGAATTCCACACCAGACTGTCTGGCTGCACTGACAGCTTCCCTGGGGTATCTGTAATGTGGCTGCCAGCAGGGCCCCGAGGGTCACTGTGAGCAGATGGTGGGGGCTGGGCTCCTCTGCTCCTTTCAAGGCTCTGTCTGAGGTTGCAAGAGGCACCCCAGGGCAGGCCCTGGGGGCGCGTCACTGGGCATCTTGCCCTGAGTGAGATCATGGGGATGGCATAGGACCGGCAGTGTTTTGTTGTGTTGGACATGGGGTGGCCATGAGTTGGGGGCCAACTCAACAGCTGCTCACAACAATATGGCAGAGGGGGAGACCTTGGGTAAGTCACCTCCCCTGTCTGCAACTGCTTCTCCACTTTTGAAAGGGGGTTAGCTGGTACAAATGATTCAGCACTCAGCTGCTAACTGAAAGGTTTGAGGTTTGAGTCTACCCAGACACATCTTGGCAACCTACTTCCAAAAAATCAGCCACGGAAAACCCTATGGAGCTTAAGCTCAGGACTCTATGCCAAGGGTCCTCACTCTTCCGTGACCCTTAGGCAAAGGGAAGGGAATCCCGAGGCCTGTGGCTGCAAGACATGGATTGCGGATTGTTCACAGAAGTTGGCCACCGTCTGCACCAAGAAATGCCTCCCAAACTAGAGATTTTCTCCGTTTGCAAATGTGTTTCTAAACTTCAAGAAGGAATTGCATGCTAATCAGGCATTAAAACAGGCTGTGGAATATTTAATGACATAGAAAGATGTTGCTGACATATTGTTGCACAGGGGAGAAAAGCAGGTTTCAAAATGGTGTGTACACTCTGATCCCAAATTTTACTCCCCAACACCCCCCAACCCATCATGCAAGACATTATTTGGAAGGGGGGGGGTCCTCGAAAATACCAGCCATGGTGGGGTTAGGGTAGCTTTTGTTTTCTTCCTGCTTTTCTGTACTTCCTGACATCTCTCCAGGAAGCATGTATTTATTCTAGAATCCCACCAAAAAAAAAAAAAGAAACCCTATCAAACGTGACAACTTAAATTAGAAAATCTGCTTAATAAAAAGGAATCAATGCTCAGAATAGAAAATGTGAAAGATGAAGAATAATATCTCCATTTAGAAGCCACCACAGGAGAAGGCTGTTTTTAAAGCTAAGGATTGTTTACTTTTCTGGTCTAATTCTAGAACTGGTGTTTGTGGGATTTGGTTGAAATTTTATGAATTTTGTGTCCCAGTTCTTACTCTTGATAAATATTTATGTGAATTATTTGTCCTTCACAGTGGGGGTGGGGTGAAGTGAACTTGCTTTTAATTGTGAGTGAGCTCTCTAGAGATCTCTTCCTGGGGGGGAAACTCACCCTTGGTATTTGCTAACCCTCAGTCAAGCGAACAGTCCTCATGGGCTATCAGGGAGAAGCCAATAGGGTGGCTAGAAAAGCCTGCCCTTTGGGGAACAGAGACCAGAGTTAATCCGACCTTGGGGAAATGGTCTCCGTCTCCCCATCTGAAAACTGAAGTTGATCATACGTATTTTTCAAGGTTGATGAGAAATCCAGGGCAGGTGGGTAAGCATCAGTAGTCTCTGGGTGGTGCAAATGGCTAACACATTCAGCTGTCAACCTAAAGGCGCCTAGAAGTGCCTTGGAAGAAAGTCCACCTAGAGGTGCCTCGGAAGAAAGGCCTGGCTATCTACTGCCAAAAAATCAGCCACTGAAATCCTGTGGAGCACAGTTCCACTCTAACACACATGGGGTCGCCATGAGTTGGAGTCGACACGACAGCAACCAACTTTGGAGTAAGCATCAGTTCCCGTTCCAGGGTGGTCACCTTTGACCTCCCCAAGCATTTTAGGGGCCGTTGTGGGAGACGGATATAGAAGTATGGAACAAAGAAATGAGTGGGACCATGCAACCTGCGTGGCTGTGAAATTCCTCCTCCACGCCAAGACTCAGTTTCTACATCTGTAAAATGTGGGTAATATTACACTTCTCTGCGGACATTGGTGTTTCGGTGGAAAAATTCTTGCCTCCCATGCAGGAGACGGGGGTTCAATTCCTGGCCAAGGCACCTCATGTGCAGCTACCACTAATCTGTCAGTGGAGGTTTGTGTGTTGCTATGATGCTAAACAGGTTTCAATGGAGCTTCCAGACTAAGACGGCCTAGGAAGAAAGACCTGGCGATCTACTTCAAAGAATCAGTCAATGAGAACCCTATGGATCACAACAGTCTGATCTGAAACCAATCATGGGGATGGTGCAGGACCAGGCAGCGTTTCGTTCCTTTGTGCATGGGGTTGCCATGAGTCAGGGACGACTTGACTGCAGCTAACAACATTACGTTCCTCTATGTCGTAAAGATTACATAGATTAGTAGCAGCAAGGCCCACCCAGGGGTAGGTAGCACACAGCAGCTGTGACATCCTCCTGGAGGTCGTGGGGTGCCCTCGGAGCCCAGTGAATGCTGGCTGCAGCCCCGCAGCCTGCATTAGCCCATTGCTGATATCTTCTTAAAGATAAGTAGGTATCTGTCCAGACCTCACAGGGAACATAACTGGGGCAAGAGTCTCGCCCAGGGTCACCTCCCTTCCTTCTGTCATAAGCACGGTGGTGAAAAGACCACCCCCTACCCCAGCTGGCCTGTCTCCCCCTCCTCAGGATGAAGACTGGAGCCCACAGCAGATTTCCCATCAGACTTTTATTATAAAGAGGGTTCCAGAGAGTCCCGGCTATCCCCTCCAGCCCAGCCCCCCGCGGGCTCCTAGCTGTCCCTGCAGCGAGCGGGGCTGCAGAGAGTCACTCCTGGCAGGGAGAGAAGGGGCGGCTGTTCAGGGTGTCGGGGGTCTCGGCCAGGTCTGCCCCACTCTCTGGAATAGTCCTTTCCAGTGTTGTGCTGGGAGCCCCTCGGGACCCCTCCCCGGGTCCTCTGCACAAGCGGCAGCTATTCACAGTTGGCGTGTGATACGTTCTTTTATAAAAGCTTTCTTTAAAAAACAACAAAAAGTGGTGCTATCTTTAGAAACACTTCAGCAAGATCAAGTAGCCCAGCTACAGCCTTGGTGCATCTTAACCCCTCTCCCCCCCTCAAGACCAGGAGCTCCCCGGCACCTGTCCCCTCTTCCTTGGCCTCCTCCCTCCTCCAGGAGACCCTAAATGACTTTGTTCCCACCTGTGCCCCCCAGCCCATGGGACAGCCCATGGGGAGGGCACTGCCCCCTCTACGAACTGCCACTTGAAGAACCCGAACTTGACCCCGCTTGGGACGGTCTGTGCAAGCGTCCTCCCTGGGTGCAGGAAGCAGAGATGACTTTTTGGTGGGTGAAGCAGAGACCAGTCGGGGCTGGTTCAAGGAGGCCTCCCCTCCGCCAGTTTGATGAGGTAGTGTTTCTGGTGGGTAGCCTTGGGCCTGGTGGCCTCTTCTGCCCCATCGGCACTGGGCTGTCCTGTGGGGTGGGGCTTTCTTGGTATTTGGCCCTTGTGAGCGAGTGGGCAAACAGTCCAGGCTGTGCTTGGTGGAGGGGGCCTGACCAGGGATTGGCTGCGGCATTCAAGGCCCCCGCCCGGAGATCGGGTCTGGGGACAGGCAGGAGAGAAGGGAGGTGCCCAAGGGGCCAGGGCTGGGGGCTCCTCTGCCTGGCTCAGAGAGGCCCCTCACACCCCCAGCAGTCTCCTCTCAGTCACTTCCCAGCCTGGATCAGGGCACTGGGAACAGAACAAAGCTGAGGGCTTGGTGCAGCGTTTCTCCCCAGTCCCACCGCCTCAGGCCTCGCTGTAGCACTCATAGATGTTGTCCTCCATCAAAGCCACCACCTGCTCAAACTTGTGCTGCAGCTGCGTCCTCCTAGCTGCCGGGTTCGCCTCCAGGGCAGCCATGATCTGAGGGGGAGCAGAGGGGGTCAGCCGGAGCAGACCCTCTTCCCAGGCCAGGGCACCAGGGAGTCCCCTCCCTGGATCTTGGGGGGAGACACAAGGCCTGAGTTTCCACCACTGGTGGCCCAGTCCCTTGGGCACAAACAACTCACTTCAGTGGGAAGCTCTCCTTCCATTTCTCTGAGCAGAAGGGACCTGGGCAGGGCAGAAGTGGGGCAGCCATGGTCCCGAGGGCCAGTGCCTCACCTGCTGGGCACTCACCTGTGGGCGATACCTCTTGGCATATTTATAAATCTCTGCCATGGCCACATTGGTGTTGAACTCGTTCTGGTATTTCTAAGAGCAAAGAGTAGGCAGGAGTAGGGAGGGAGCTGGTTAATCCAACTGTCAAAATAGGACCCAACCCCGGCCCAGACCACCTGGTGGTTACCAGATAAACCCTCTGCTTCTCATGAGTCCTTCATATTCCCGTTCAGTGAACAGGCCCCACAAGTGGTGCCGACAAAGGGACTCTGGGATCCTGAATTCAAATCTCCCCACTCCGGGAGCTCCCTCCTGAGTCTGCCCTCTCATCTCTGGGAGAAAGCTTCTCCATGAGATTGCATGGGAGCAAGCTAGCACGCACTGCCACCCCTGAGTGCCCTTGGGGCGACCCCAGGTGTGTGCAGGCTGCTGGCTCCCCCAACCCCCAGATCCTGCCCCTGCAGCGCACCCGCGACTCCTCGGCCAAGTGGGCGTTCATCTCCTGCTCACTGAGCGGCGTCATGTCGTGGATCTGCTTATAGTAGCGCTGCACAATTTTCCGGTACTCGGGGATCTCCTTAGCGTAGAGGAGCTTGTTGGTTGGTGAGTCCTAAGCAGAAAGGAGTGAGGGAATCATACGGCTAGTGGAATGTGGACAGATTTCCTCTTTTTCTGGATGAGCCTTAGTCCCTACCTACAGCGATATAGGAATTGCCTTACTGGGGTCCTGAGGCCTGAGCAGTTTCGTCCCTGAGTGTCTCCAGGGGATTCTCACTGACTTCCCTCCACTCTCCTTTTCACCTACCCCCACCTGGTCTCATTTCCTCCTTTGGCGGAAACTGCACGGGTTTTGTAGCAGCTCTTGGCCTCGTGCAGGCGGCTTAGTTTACACCCTCGCTCAGGGTTATGGGTCTTAGTGGCTAAGACTTTCTGGAATCCCGATTGCTGGCTCAGTGGAATCTTTCCCTCCACATGTTCCCAATGCCTGAAAGCAAAGCGTGCCAAGGACACTCCCAGCTCTTTGTCATGGCATCTACCTCCCGTAATAGTAAGTGAGAAGTGGTGGTATTTTCTGTCTCTTGCAGGCCTGACTCTAAAATTCATGGGCTAAAAGGCAGGGCCATGTTCCCCCCTACCCCATCCTATCAAATCCCTTAGTGCCAGGTCTACATATTATTGTTCTTGTGAGCTGCTGTTGAGTTGGCCCCTAACTCATGGTGACCCCATGTACAACAGAACAAAACACTGCATCATCCCGTGATTGGTTGTGGATCAAACCATTGTGATCCACAGGGTTTTCACTGGCTGATTTTTGGAAGTAGATCACCAAGCCTTTCTTCCTAGTCTGTCTTAGTCTGGAAGCTCCACTGAAACCTGTTCAGCATCATAGCAACATGCAAGTCTCTACTGACAGACGGTGGTGGCCGCACAAGGGGTGCATTGGCTGGGAACTGAACCCAGGTCTCCCTCATGGAAGTGCAGCATTCTAGCACTGGACTACTACTGCCCTCAAGTCTACATATACAATCTCATTTAATTTCCTGTAAGACCCACAACAACCAGCGCTCCTCCAGGCCTCCCTGCCTTTGCCCATGCTGTCCCCCTGCAGGGAATGGAAATGCTGTTCCCTCCTCCCCAGATTCTAGGGCAGCCAGATTCTCTTTCCTCACGCAGCTGCCTCTCTGAGGTCGGCCCACCCTTCACTGAATGTCCTATGGCTCTTGATCATCAGGGGGTGCTGCCTGTGGCCTGGCCTGATTCTCAAACCATGTTCACATCTGACCAGGCAGGCTCTCCACGTTCACACTGGCTGCCCTGGCCAACTCTGTGGCCTACATGTTTGAAGCTGGTGCCGGGCACACCCGAGGCAAGTGATGCTGCTCTTTAGTGATTCAGTTTCTGATTCTAACTGCCAGTTTCTGGGTGACTTCCCCGCTCTGGGATCGACCCCGTGCATCCCACTTCCCCAGCGCCCAGGGAGGGTTGGTCGGCACCCACTCTGACCCCATCACCGGAGTCCTGCCTGCCCCGGGCATAGCTCACCTTGCCCAGCTGCAGGTCAGAGATGGAGCAGGCATCGATGAAGGCCTGCGCGATGACCGAGAGGCAGGCGTCAATGTGGTCCGTCTTCTCGATGTCGAAGACAAACTGGGGGTTCTTCAGGATGTTCACCCAGAACCGGAGAGGAAGGCTGTGGAATGGGGTGACAGAGGCAGTGAGAGAGGTATCGAGGCTGGGCAGGGAGGAAGGGTTACTAGGAGGCCAGAGTGAGGGAGGCAGCTAGGCCCTCAAGGGCAGGTGGGGCCTGGTCACAAGACGGTGCCTCTGGAATCTCAATGGCTCGTCCACAAATGGGGTCGATGACAGTCCCTGACCAGCCAGGTGGAGGAGGGGCTGGGAGCAGGTTTCCTGCATGGAGCAGGGCAGGAGGCTGAGGTAGGGGCTGAGGGGCCTCGCTGGGGCATGGGGGCCTGAGTCCGTCTGGCACTGCCACCCCCCTTAGAGCCTCCGGGCCTCTCACGAAGGAGCCTCACGCCAGGCCCTGGTTCTCGTTAGAAGCACCCCGGCCGCCTGCCCTGGCAGCCCTGGCTCCTCCCTCCTCCTCCAGCCCTCTCAGGCAGGCACGCAGGCACAGCAGGAAGTCCACTATTAGCGCTGTGGAAGGGCTGAGGGAGGGCGGGGCCTGGGTCCTTTGGCTTGTCCTCAGAGGACATAGAGGGCGACCCAGTGACTTGGCAGCCCAAAGTGTGTGGACGCAAGAGCTCTGAGAAGCCCCTGCAACTGTACAGAAACTTCTAGAAACTTCCAGGCCTGTGGGCATTTTTTCTGAGGGTTAGGCAAAGGCTTTCACAACTTCTTGGTGGGGTTTGTGAACCCAAAAAGCTAAGACGTGCCTCAAAGGACGGCTAAGAAGTGGGTTAGGAGTCAGGTTTGATGCTGGTTCTGCTGCCACAGGGGCTGCGTGAGCTTGGGCAGGCAGTTCTCCAAAAGCCTCAGTTCCTCATATGTCAAATGGAGCTGACTGTGCCCACCCAAGAGGGATGGAGGAAAAATGAGGTAAGGCCAACACTTACATAGCTCACTGGGGGCCAGGAGCTCTTCTAATTAATTTTTATGATTACAGTGGGTTACTTTTATTGTCCTAGTTTTACAGCTGGGGAAACTGAGGCACAGGGGGTTAAGTCACGCACCCAAGGTCACGTAGCTGGGAAGTGGCAGAGCAGGGACGGAGCCTGGGCTCTGAACCCCATGCTGCAGCTGCCCCTAGTGATAGAGTGAAGTCTGTATAGCCTTCCCTGCCTACCCACCCACCCTGCCCGCCCACCACCTGTTGGTCTTCCAGATGTGCAAGGTGTCTGGGTCCGAGATACCCCTCTTCTCAGCCTGCTCCTCCAGGAAGTCAAAGAAGTACTTGACTGCCAGTGGGGGCTTGTCCTCGCGGATGCTCAGAATGGCCTTGAACAGGTCATCCAGAAACTTCTGCAGCGTGCCCTGCAGGAGAGTAGGGTAGCTGCCATCAGCCTGGTGCTGGGGTGAGGAGGGTGAGTGGGCACCTCCGGAAGCTCCTGGGAGCCCGTGGTACTTCGGATGATGAATGGGGAAGCTCTGTGCCATCGGGCTGGTCATGTAACCTCTTGGAGCCTCAGTTTTCTCATCTGTCAAGTGGGTTTGTGAAACCTACCTCACAGGGGTGTTGAAAGGACTAAACAAGTTACAGGGGAAAGGAGCTGGGAAGTGGTGAAGCTGGGATGTAGGTTCTGGAGTGCTGCCAACTCTGCCATCTGAGCTGAGTGGCCTTGCGGGTGTCACTGCACCCCACCAGGTCTCATTTCCGTCTCTGTTACAAGAGCTAATATAGATGTCTCTCACACATCTTTTATCACTGTGAGCAAGTCAAAAGCTCTTGGCACTTTGCATGCGGGACCCAAAACCTTCAGCCTCTTGCCCTGGGAGTCCACCCGGCCCCACAGGGGTAACAGGAAGAACGTGCACCTCCTGCAAGCATGTGCACACAGCTGTCCCGCTGGAGCACCAGCACCCATCCTCCCCACCGAGACCAGACGGGAGACCGGGGTCTGAGGTGGGGCCCACCTTGGTGGACAGCAGACGGGTCAGGTAGATCTCGGGCAGCACCTTCTTGCGGTGGCTCTGCCGGTGGGACTTCTTGGGCTCGGCCAGCTCATCCGTGGGCAGCACCTGGAGCCAGGCAGTGGTCAGTCCTGGGCTGGCCCGTGGAGGGCCCATCCTGTGCCCATGGGCCCCTGGCTCTGCACATGCCTCACGGGGTGCAGGAGGAGTGTGGTGCCTCTTGACTGTGGGTCCCATCCCTGCTCCCCATCCCAGCCTTTCCAGGCCTGAGAGTACTTTTCCCAGAGGCCCAGAGTGGCAGGAGGCCGGGGCCACACCCAGCAAGAGGCTGGCTTCCCAGGGCCGTGGTCAGGCACTCACCAAATGGAAATACTTCTCTGTGTCCAAGTCTTTCACTGCAAGAGGAAACATACACACAATAAATAAACAGGAGAGAGGAGGGGAGGGAGAGAGAGAGAGAGAAACAGAAATGCAGAGAAACAGACAATGCAGAGAGGGAGGGAGAGACAGAGAAACAGAGACACTGAGAGACTAAGACAGAGAGAGACAGATGAGAGAGATTCAGACAGACACAGAGAACGAGATGGACGGCACAGATGAAACGGAGAGACACACACGCCGAGGGAGAGCAAGAGATGGTGAGGAACAGAAAGAGAGAGCCACAGAAAGACTATCGAGTCGGCAGGGGTACTCCCCTCACCCACCCACCCGCAGCCCAGAGATCCTGCCAACCCCAGAGGCTGCTAGGAGAGACTTAAGACCCTGCTCCCAACCTCAGGAGGGGACTCTGAGACCCAGAGGAGCCCGGCTCCTAGGTCTGGGCACAGGGCAGCTAGGCCTGGAGCATCTGAGGGTGGGGTGTGGGGTTTGAGGCAGACACTCCAGCCTCCCCTCTGGCCTGGCAGCCACCCAGACCCTCTTGGAACCACATCCCACCCTCCTGGGGCCTCCCTCTGGCTGCCCACAGAAAACCAGCTTGAGAAGGCCTGGCGGCAGGCCCTGCCCACACAATACTGGGTCAGAGGGGGCTGGCCCGGCCCCAAGCCCCCGGAGGAGGCCACAGCCATGGCCCAGCCCTGCCCCCTAGAAGCCTCAGTTTCCGTGCTGGGGCTGCTCCGAAAGGGCCAGGCTGAGGGTGGATGGGCCCCCACGCCTGGCCTAGACACCCTCCCTATGCCCACCCGTGCTACCTCGACCCAGGGTGTTGTCCTTCTTGTCTGTGAGGCTCATGGCCAGGGAGGCACCTTCAGGGATCTGACAAGAGGGGAGAGGCCGAGGTCAGAGGTCAGAGGTCAGGGTGGAAGGGAGTGGTGGGAGTGGGTGGGGTTGGGGGCTCCACCTTGTAGTGGGCCAGCGTATTAAGCTTCTTGCGGCCGTCCTCCACCACCGAGGTATCATCCAGGTCCCGCAGGACGTAGCTCTGTGTGCTCGAGGCAAACCACTCTGTGGGGCAAGGAGCCAGAGTGTCAGGACCAGAGGCAGGGACTCGGGCAGAGGGGGAAAAGGCCTCAGGTCGAGGAGGACAGAGCCTGGACCAAGGGGACAGGGCTCCAGACCAAGGGGACAAGGACCACATGGGACAAACAATGAGCAAGAGGCCTCTTGCTCTCTCTGTGGAACCTGAGGCAAGCCCACCTCTCTGAACCTCTAAGTTCCCATATGTAAAATGGAGAGGAGAAGAAAGAGGTGGGAGGAGGGTATCTTGGGCATGAAGTGAAGGTGCCAAGGTGCCCAGTATGTGGCTGGCACAGATCAGGAGCTCTAGAGATGTCCTTAAAGTCAGGGTCATTAATAGGATTACTGTTGATGAAATAAGGTTCCACTTGTGAAAAGGCTCACACAGCTTCCATGGCTACCCACTGTCCTCAGGGGAGACCCCCAGTGCCCGACTCTGCCCTTCAAGGCTCAAGTGACCGAGTGCCTGCCAATCTTATCTCCCACCCCACCCTGCCCGCCATGCCCCAGCCCCAGTTAGTTGCCTGACATCCCCTGCTCTGGAGGGCAATCACTGCTCTGCCTGCCTAGTCACCACTACAGCCACTGTGCCTAGAACAGGGCCTGGCACAGACTAAAATCAAAACCAAACCCACTGCCATTGAGTAGATTCCGACTCACAGCGGCCCTATAGGACAGAGCAGGACTGCCCCATAGGGTTTCCAAAGCTGTAATCTTTACGAAAGCAAACTGCCATATCTTTCTCCTGTGGAGCAGCTGGTGGGTTTGAACCACCAACCTTGTGGTTACAGCCAAGCGATTTAACCACTGTGCCACTAGTGGTCCTTGCCAGCGAGTAAGTGCTCAGAAAAGGCTGTGATCACAGGAATGAATGGTCTTAGCTCCTTGCCCTCAAAATCCCCGTGCATCCTGCAAACTCCACCCCCACCTCCTTGGGAAGCCTCTCCTGAACCCTTTTGGCTATGGGTCACAGCTTGCTCCCATGGTGCAGAATTGGTCTCTCCACCAGAATAAGAGTTCCTCGTTGATGAGGAACTCATCCAAGTCATCTCTGTGTCCCCAGCGCCACTACTAGTGCACATTTTCTAAGTGAAAGGTGTGTTTCAACCAAGAGAGGCGCCACTTCTGCCCCCGCTCACCGAGGTCAACATCCTCTGCGCGGGGCCACTGGGAATAGGGCACGTTCTTGCAGAAGGCCTCCAGGATCTTCTCCTTCACCTGCGTCAGTGTGTCGGTGTCCATGGCCCGTACGCTCAGCGAGTCCATGCCGCAGCCCTGGAAGGACACGTTCAGGTTCTGTGGAGAGAGGGCAGGACAGGGTCAGTGAATCGCCCCCCACTGAACGCAGAGGCACAGGCCTGCTCAGGACCTGCCCAAGGGAGGTAGCGGCAGGATTCACGCCAGGTCCATCCAGGCACTGCCAGACCCTCCCAGCCACCCCAGAGGCCAGGTCCCTGCCCTGCTGCCCCAACCTGCCCACCGGGCTCACCCGGGGCTTGGCCTCGATGTTTTCCCGCAGCAGCCACTCCTCGTTGAGGGTGTAGCGGGCCTTGCCCGTGATGGCGTCAATGGAGCCCTTGTTGATCTGCTGCTTGATGGCGCACAGAAGCAGGAAGAACGGCTCCCCGACCGTCTCCTGGGGTGGCATGAGGCTTTCAGGGACATGAGCAGCCCAGCCCCTCACAGCCTCCTCTCACCCCAGATTCTAGCCCCCAAGCCTTTGACTGTACTGTGGCTCCCACCTGGGATGCCTCCACTACCTTCTTCTTGCCAATACCTCCACAGCTGCCTGTCTGATTCCCTATCCTCCTCAGGATCCTATGCCAACACCGCCAACCCCTCCAAGGTTGCCTCCTTGGATTCTAAGCTCATGTTTATTAAACACCACCCGTTGTGGGAGGTGCACCTGTCTAATCATCCCGACAACCCTTCTTGATATAAGCTGTCATCCTCATTGTGTAGACAGCAACACGGAGAGGCCAAGCGACCTGCCCAGGATCACCCAGCTGGACTCGAATCAGGACTGGCCAACTCCCAAGTCTGTGACTCTTCTATTACATCGGTGCCTCTCAGTGTGAGTTAAGGTGGAACCGGAACAGATGTGGCCTCAAACAACCCAGGTCACAGTTACTGCAGAGCGTGTCAGGCTGGGCCGAGGCCTCGAACACCCTGCTCTTGCCATTCTTCCTGTTTCATAAACAGCATGTGGCCGGCAAAGGGCTCAGCTGGCATCTGTAGCCTTAAGCTGAGTTCTTGGTCATTGTTACGGCAAGTGACCAGGAGTTCCATTTTGGTGGATATTTAAGCAAAAACAGTGGGCTGATTTAAAGAAAACATTAAGTATATAATAGTATCAGGCAGACTTGGCACAGATGGGGAAGGCAGCACGCCAGCCCTTGTTCCTCATCCAACCCTCCCGGTCTGGGGGTAGGAGCCACTGATGCCCCATTATCTGGAGAAGGGAGAAGAGGCTAGGGTAGGGAAGCCTTGCCTGGGGCCACACTAAGAGGAGGCTGGGGAGCTGGGTGCAGTCCATGCCACTGAGGTCCCTGCCTCAACCTGGTTCTCCTTGATGTCCCAGCATGAGGATCCATGAGGAGGCAGCGAACAGGATGTGAGGGTGCCCCAATGGCCCCTCCTCATTGTGCTGTTCCCCAGGCCTAGGCTCTGTTCTGTCCCCATGCCCCTGCTTCCCCAGAAGGACTGTAGGATTCCAGGAAAGGGGGTGGAGGTCACAGGTCCTGAGCCCTAGGCCTAGTGGCAGAGGCCCCACGTGACAGAGGAGACCAGGGCCCAGAAAGGGCAATGGCTCACCCAGCGTCACACAGCTGGTTTGTGCCAAAGACAGGACTCAAGCCCAGGATGGCTGAGGCCCTGGCTCTGGGTTCCAGCCAGGACTTTGTCTTCCTCCCATGATCCTGGACGACCCTCTGGCCTTTGCCACTGCAAGGCAGCTGGGTGGTGTGACAGGACCAAGGGCTGAGCAAGTTCTGATTGCAGAAAAACTCTGATGGGGGCACTTTTAGCAGAACACAGAAGGCCGTCAGTTCCTGGATTCACACGCCACCCTTCAGCTCCACCGGGCCCCTTCAGGTCCTTTCATGAGCATCCTCCCCTCCCAGTCTTGCCCATGCTGTGACCAGTGCCTGGACACCAGCCCTACCCAACACTTCACCTGGATCATCCCTAAAACCCTCAGGTCTCAGCTTAGGTCTCCTGCTCCAGCAGGCTACCTCAAACCCTCCAGAGTAACTGCACTGAGCAAGAGCCCTGGAAACGGTCTCATTCCCGGGCTTGTCACTACGGTTACTGTGGGTCAGGGCCTCATTGGGCTGAGCTCCACTGTATGTATTTTAATTTGTTTCCACATCTGTCTCCCTTGAAGTTAGAAGTGCCTCAAGGGCTGAGTCCAGGTCTGATTTATCTCCAAAGCCCAGAGCAGTGGACAAAGACATACCAGACAGGGTTTGATGACTGAATATATGACCTACAGGGACAAGGCCCCTGACACTGCCTCTGTTCTGCCCCAACCTTGTTTTGAGCCCTTGCAGGAAGCCAAGTCCTCTGAGCCTCAGTTTTCCCATCTGTATAATGGATCCTGTGGGCCTCAGACCCTAAGCCAAGGGGGGAAGCAGAGCGAGTGGCCTGCCCTGGCCCTGTCTGAGCCTCTCTCTCCACATCTGCACAAAGGACATGACAATCCCTCCTGGTGGGTTGATGTGAGAACAAAATGGAATCGGATCTCTCTAGGAAAGGCTCAGTGTAGGGGAGGGGGCGCGGATGGCAGCCGCTGTGATGGCTCTGTGCATGGACTCCTGTGTCTGGCACGGAGGCGGGTGGGCGGGCTCACCCGCAGACAGCCGTACATGCAGATGGACATCCAGTTAGTGAGCATCTTCTCGACCACGGACTCGGTGCGCCGCAGCATGAGCTTGGGGTTCTTGGCTGCCGAGGCATCGATGAGGTCCACCAGCAGCTCCTTCATGATGCTTGTGTAGTATTCCAGCTTGCCGTGCAGTGCCACGGTCAGCAGGGAAGCCAGGCTGCACCTGCAGGGGCACACCACCTCAGCACCACCTTGCTCCCTGGGATACAGGGCCACGTGGCAAGGGGAAGCTGAGTGACCGTGTGGACAGCGCCTGGCCAACAGACTGCCTTTCTAACTCCCACAGCAATAGCCGTGCCATGAACCCACATCTCGAGGATCCAGGCCCGTGAAAAAGAAGACCTGGGGGTCTCAGGAGCCACAGAATTCCAAGACCCAGGGCCTGATGCTGGGGGGATCCCAGCTGCCACAGAGGATGTGGTGATTTACAAACCGCCCCAGTTTTAGATCTGGCAGAGAGGGGTGGTCTGCCAGGCAAACCTAGGAGACCAGCTGTGGGGCCTTGGGCAGGCCCCCGCCCACCCCCCCGGAGACTCTCACAGTCTGACCTGTCCCGCACTGCGAAGTCCTTCTGCTGCTCCAGTGCGTGGACGAAGACAATGAGGAAGTGCTTGTTGTTGAGCAGCGAGGAGAACAGGCTGATCCCCTCTTCCATGTTGGGCCGGCAGCTCTCAGGGATCTGTGGGCAGAGTTGGGGTGAAGTGTCCAGTGGGGTCCATCCCCCTGCCTGGCATAGGGTCAGCACTTATGATACCCTGAATGGCTCCCTGAATGGCTCCTGGGATGGAAGCTTAACCTTACAATGGTAGATGCCGCCCAGCACCCCATGATTAGAAAAAATGACTCAGTTAAAGTGGGCCCAGAGAGGGGCAAGGCTACCTGGAGGCGGCACAGTGTCCTAGCGAGTGGGACCCGCTCACCTTCCATTCTCTAAGCGGCAAGTGGAGTGGGTTGGATGGGAGGCCCAATCCTCCCTCATCCCTAAATGTCCTGGCGGTTGGCACTTGTGATACCCTGTGTGGCAGCTTGAATGCTTCCTGGAATGGAGGGCTCACTACCTTACAAGGGTGGGTGCTTCCCAGTCCCCCATGCCTGGGATCAATGGATCAGGTGGGCTGAAAGGTGGGGCCCAGAGCAGGGTGGACCTGAGGCAGCCCTGTCATGTGTGCGGGAGGCACTCACCTTCCATTCTCCAAGCAGGGGGTGAGTCTCCTGCACCGGGGAGCCGCCCTGGGAGTTGAGGGTCTGGGAAGGCAGTACATAACGCTCTTCATAAAGGGAGGAACACTGCAGAGGCGAAACCCCCAGCACCTCAGTGGGAGTAGAGACACCCCTCACTCTGGCAGCTAAGAGTCACTCAACAAACACTAAGAGACTGGCCCAGTGGGTCTCTACTAGGTCCTTGGAGGGAGTCAGCCCCACTCACTAAGGGCTGCTGGGGAAACTGACATAGAAATAATCCCACGCAGAGTAAGAGGCAGTGGCTCAGCCCCACGGACTGTAGGATTCCAGGAAAGGGGGTGGAGGTCACAGGCAGAGGAACTGCATGAGCCAAGGTGTGGCAATGCGAGAAGGCAGTAGGCTTAAGAGGAAGCAAAAAGCTCAGTGTGGAAGGGGGGAAACCAAGGCAGAGAGGCCAGCAGGGACCCCACCATGCAGGGCCGCACTGGGAGCATGGGCTTCATCCTGAGGTCGGGAAGAACCACTGGGGAGTTTGGTGAAAAGTGACAAAGTCAGACAAAGGCTTACTTTGGCTGCTGTGTGGGGAATGACATGGACAAGAGGGAGGGCACTGGCCATGGGCACAAGTGCTGGGACAGGTCCAGCAAGACAGGTACAGGGCAACAGCCCCTGGGATAGCAAGAGGGGTTGGGAGGCAAGTCCAATGGGCGAGAGGCGGGGAGCGGAGCTCCAGCTGCCCAGCAAGGGGAGAGGCACACCCAGCACCCCAGGACATGGGGCTGGCAGCCTGGCTCCTTATGGATCAAGGGAGTGGGAAATGAGAACTGGGGAGGAACCGGGCTCCTCCCTTGGCAGGCCAGCGTGGGAGGCCAGGGCTGCCATGGGCAGATGTGCAGGTTTTGCACTGCTCAAGGGGGCCCACGCTGCACTTGCCACATCTTCCCATCTGCACAAAGGTGGCACAGCCCAGAGAGGTGGAAGAGCTCTGAGGTGGCCGCACGCTGACCTTGGGGAAGAAGGTGCGGGTCACGAAGTGCTTGTACTCCAAGAAGGGAATGCCCTGGCTGCGGTTCAGCTCCTTGGTCAGGTCTGTCATGTCTGTCTGCAGCTCAGCAAAGCCTGGTGGGCAGGTGGGCAGCTGTGAGCGGACCGTGAGCCAATTCTTTAGATGGGAGGTCTGAGGTCCATGGTCCCCACCCGCTACCTTTGCGGATCTCCTCGCGAATCTGAGACTCCATCTCCTCCATCTGCAGCAGCGTCTTCTGCCAGTAGCGCTCAGCGCGGCGGCTCTTGGTGCAGAAGACGAACAGGGCTGTGGGTGGCAGGGAGGTGGGTCAGGCCACGAAGCCCTTTGGAAAGCAAGTATTGGCCTCTGCTGTGTGCAGTGCCCAGGCCTGGGTGGACAGGTCCTACATGGTGGCCTCAGGCCTCCCTCCTCTGGGCAGGGAGACCCCTGGCACCTCAACCCTTCAACTGTCCCTTCCTCGGGGGGCTAAAAACTCCTAGAGTGGAACCTGGGCAAGAAGGGCCTTGTGGAAGAGCCAGTAAAGAGTAATGTTTGACCTTCCATTCTTATAACAAGTGTGTATGTGTTTAAATAGGGGTTAACGGTGATTTTCTCTGGGTTAGGAAATTATGGGTGATTTCTGTTTTCTTTCTGCTTTTTAGCATTTTCTGTTCTGTCTACAATGACCAGGTGTTACTTGTGAATTAAGAAACTTAAAAGCTGATTACAAAGGAGCATCGTATATGATCCCTTTGGTGGATGCACACACACACACACACACACACACGCACGTGTACATGGATACACACCCATTACCCGCTAACGTTGAGTCGAGTGCAACTCATAGTGACCCTATAAGCTGGAGTAGAACTGCCCCATAGGGTTTCCAAGGCTGTAATCTTCAAGGAAGCAGAATGCCACATCTTTCTCCCTCAAAGCAGCTGTTGGGTTCCAACCTCCGACCTCTCGGTTAGCAGCCGAGCACTTAACCACTGCATCACCAGGGCTCCTTGTATGTATACACTCCACCCACCAAACCCACTGCCGTAGAGTTGATTCCAACTCATAGAGACCCTATAGGGTTTCCAGGGTTGTAAATCTCTACAGAAGCAGACTGCCGTATCTTTCTCCCATGGAGCTGCTCGTGGTTTCGAACCGACATTTTGGTTAGCAGCTGAGCACTTAACCACTGTGCCACCAGGGCTCCTTGTATGTATACACACACACACACACAAAAGGTATTTGTTTAGAAAACAGACTAGGAGATATACGAAAAGACTGTTGATGATGGGTAGTTTTTTCCCCTAAAATTTTTACATTGAATATATTACCTTTTTTAACAGCTTTATTAAGATATAATTCACATACCATATAATTCATCTACTTAAAGTATACAATTCAATGGCTTTTAGTGTATTCACAGAACTGTGCAACCATCACCACTATCTAATTTCAGGACATCTTCATTACCCTAAAAGAAACCTCATACCCATGAGCACTCACTCCTCACCTGCCCCTCCCCCAGCCCCTGGAAAACACTTATCTACTTTCTGACTCAATAAATTTGCCTACTCTGGACATTTCATATAAACAGAATCCTACAATATGTGTAGTCTTTTGTGACTGGCTTTGTTCACTCAGCACAATGTTTTCAAGGCTCGTCCACGTTGTAACATGTATCAGTGCTTCTTTCCTTTCATTGCTGAGTGGACACAGTGGCTGCAACAATGGACTCAAGTATAACAACGACTGTGAGGACGACGCAGGACCGGGCAGTGTTTCATTCTGTTGTACACAGGGTCGCTATGAGTCGGAACCGACTCGACAGCACCTAACAACAACGTTCCGTTCCATGGATACACCACTTTTTGTTTATCCATTCACCAGTTGATGGACACTTGGGTTGTTTCCACCTTTGGCTATTGTAAACAATGCTGCAGTGAACATTTGTGTACAAGTCTTTGTGTGGGTGTATGTTTTCATTTCTCTTGGGCATATACGTAGGAGTAGAAGCACTGGGTCATACGGTGACTCTATGTTTAACATTTGAGGAATTGCCAGACTGTTTTCCACAGCAGCTGCATCACTTTACAATGCTACCAACAGTGTATGATGGTTCCGATTCCGCTACTACATTGACTGTAGTACTTTTATAACCACTACTTGAATACAGGTGTAGCCCACCAGATCAGTAGGTTAATCTTCCCTAAACAGGCCTTCTTAGATACCTTCATAACTCCCTACTGATGGAAGAACAAGGTTCCAAATTCCTTTGCCAGTGGCATTCAGGGATGATTGCCTGGACCCAGCGTACCCCTCAACATCTATCTTCTCCCACCTGCTGTAGCCAGGGCACACCTCTCCCCTGCCCTGTGTGCCTGACTTGCTTCCATCTCCAAGCTTTTCTTCCGCTGTGCCCCGCCCATTATGCCTTCTCTCCTCCTACCTGCCAGTCCTCAGAGGGCCGGGCAAGGAGGAGCAAGATCTGCCCTCCCAAGTGTTGCAGGCTGGGGCTCCTTACCGACCACAGAGAGCAGCAGCAGGACACTGCAGATGACGATGGACACGATGATGGCGGTCTCACTGCCCCCCAGCTGCAATGTGGCAATGGTCTGGTTGAAGTTCCCTACCTGGATCTGCAGAGAAGGGTGAGAAAGTTGTGGCTTTCCTAGACTTAGGCTGTGGCTCCTCTCCTCACTAGCTATGTGGCCTTGGGTGAGTGATATAAACTCTCTGAGCCTCCGATGCCACATCTATAGCCCACGGATAACCACGCCCACCTCCAGGGGATGCTGTGAGGGTTAAATGAGATGATGCTTGTCAAGCCCTTAGTGCCAGGCCTGGAGTGGAGGCAAGACTCAATGTGGGGGTTGTGATTATTATTAAAGCCTAGGGGAGCGATGGAGAGGTCAAAGGCAGGGCAGTTCACAGGGCCCAGCCACAGTGCCCAAGTATCTGCAGGGCTGTCCTGGGTCTGGGGGAGCAGGCAGTCCGAGGATCAGAGGGCACAACTGGCAAAGGGTGGGGGTAAAAGGTGCTTTCACTGTCAGAGCTGTCCTGCGGTGGCACCTGCTGCCTGGGAGGGAGTGAGCTCCCCACCGCAGGTGGTGTGCAAGCAGGTACAGGGCAGAAAAATTCCACTCTCTGAGGCCCTTCTCCTCTCCTCCAGCCCCTGCTCCCCCCTCCTGCCACAACTCTACATGGTGACCAGCAGCCAAGTCTCTGGGTGGGGTACCAAGTGGGACTGGGACAACGTCTTACGGTTTCTGAAAGTTCAGCCCCATCAGGCCCAGATGGGGCCAATCACTGGCCTTGAGCTGATCTCTAAGTTCTTGGGCCTCAGCTTCCTCATCTATTACGTGGAGATGTAAAGCTCTGCCTTGCTTCGCTTGCCTAAGCTACTGAGCATGAAAACACTCTATGAGCGTGAAGTGGTAGGCTTGAGGCTCAGTCAGTGGCCAGGGCTGGAGCCAGGCCCACCCCTCCTCCAGCGCCGTCCACTCACTGTGATGGGCAGCTGGCCCTCAGCGGCACCCAGAGACTCATTGACTGAGCAGTGGATAACTCTATCGGAGACGATCTGGATGTCGCAGGCCACTTGGCCTATCTTGACCCGGTACTCGTGGCTCTCGAGCCCCAGGCCATCCTGCTCCTTCTGTGGGCACAGAGCGGGGAGGTTCACAGGAGGCACATTCTCAAGGCCCACAGGCTGAGCTCAGCCCCACACACTGGGACCCACCACTCACATGGATGACCAGGGTAAGAGGCTCCCCAGGGTGGTGCTTGATCCACTTCTCCCTCTTGGCCGTGGAGAACTGGGGATCAGGGAGGTAGTCCAGGCGGAACCTGCTGCCCCGCTGTGCCTCCTCAGGGTCCAGCAGCTCCTCAGCCACAGCCGCCTCGTCTGAGTAGACCTGTCCATTGATGAAGAAGTCCACTGGTGCCGACGCATTGCTCAGTGCCCCCGGGGACGGGCAGGTGATAAGGGTGGAGTTGAGAACCTTGCAGAGCTGTAGGGGAGGGGCAGGGGCCAAGGCAAGAGTGGGGAGGTGGGGGGATAGGCAGATGACATTGGAGAGAGATGGGAAGAGATTGGGGTTTAAGGAGACAAAAAGAGACAGAAAGACAGGGAGAGGAAGAGCGGCAAGGAGAGACAGGGAAAATGAAAGATGACAGACAAGGAGAGTGACAGACAGAAAGAAAGGAAAAGAGGGAGAGGAAGAGAGGCAGAGAGAGGGAACAAGAAAGATAACAGAGACAAGGAGAGACAAAGAGACAGGGAGAGATGCAAAGAGAGACAGGGAGAAATTCAGAAAGATAAGGAGAGATGGGAAACAGATGGACAGAGAGATAGAGAGAGACTCAATAGGAGCGAGGCCATTCAGTCAGGCTGTGGCAGCCCCAACCCCACCTTGCCACCCCCATGCTTCCGAGCCCCTCACCGTGGGCTCGCGGCCAATGTGGTGTACCGCCATGGACACGTTCTGTACCATGTAGAACCGCTCGCCGGCCACTGTGATGGTCCTGCCGCCACTGTAGGGGGAGCAGGCCCATCAGCCCGGCTGCCCCCCCGCGGGGGAAGGGCACGAGGCCCAGGTGGGGCTGGGGCGGGGGTCTCACCTGACCAGGCTGCGGCGCGGGCTAATAGCCGTGATGACTGGGTTCCGCATGTACCGGAAGGTGAGGTTGCCGCGCACGCAGCCCTGGCGCTCGAAGCGCACGCACACGGGCACCAGGGCAGCCATGGCCCCGCTGGGCGCAGTGCAGGAGATGCTGGCTGCGGTGCGCCTGGGGCAGAAGCAGGGGTGTCAGCAGGCCTCGCCTCCCTCCTGCTTGGCTAAGTGGGGCTCACCCCTGGTGCCCCCCTACTCAGCACCACCATGTCCTCAGCCTCCTCTGTCCTTTCAACAGAAACCCTTCCCCTCCCATCCATCCGCTTGTTCCCACTGCCACACACTGCCCAGGCTGTACTACCCACCCTGAGCACCTTCCCTCTCCCCTCTGATCCCTGCCCCTACATCTCAATTCTGCTCTTCCCACCTCCTCCCAGAAGCCTTCCCAAGGCTCCCTTCCCAATCCCCACCCCTGGTGAGGGCTATCTCCCCAGAACCCCCAAAGCCCTGACTTCTTTCACAGTCCTGGCCCCACTGGATGTTTCTATTTCCAGTGGATGGGTCTGTCCTTCCCCAGAGGGCTGAGACTTCATTGGACTCATGCTGGTGTCCGCAGCAATGCCCATCAATGGGGCCTGGTACACAGTAAGTGCAAAATAAAGACCTAAGTATTCCACCAAGAAACTCTGGACCAAACTCCTGCCACTGATCACACCAGTAGGTCAGCCAGAGGATCTTAGGGTGTGTATGATCATCATTGTTATCATCACTTATGGAGCACCTACTGTATACCAGTTGTACACAGAGCACTTCCCACAACTCACAGGCAGTGTTCTGACCAGGTACAGAAACCGAGGCTCAGAGAAGGGAAGGGGCTTGGCCAAGAGGACACAGCCAATGAGGACCTGAGTGATACTTGGTGCAAGGACATCACCCCCCACCCCCATGGATTCTCTGGGCTGGAAGAAGGGGCCTGGCCCAGGGGCTTACACAAGGTCTGTGCAGAGCTCTGTGTCATTGACCAGGACCTGGAGCTCTGAGCCAATGTCAAGGTGGCTCCCATGGATGGTGATCCTGGTGCCCCCTGCCTTGGGGCCCATGGCAGGCTCCAGGGAGTGGACCAGAGGTAGCTGTAAGGCAGACAGGCAGGCAGGCAGTCAGGCTCAAGCAAGCAACCAGGGTATGCCTGGCAGAGGTAGGCAGATGGGGAGTGTGGCTGCCCTTACCACGTAGGAGAAGCGTTCCTTTGACCGGCCCTCCTTAGAGGCGTTCACCACCACCACGTCCGAGAAGGGCCCTGGGGCTGGTCCTGTGGCACACACAATCCTGAGGGAGGTAGCTTGGGTCAGGGAGGAGCCAGCAGACCCAAGGGTCTGGGCAGGGGCTGCCCCAGCTTCTTGCTTGAACAGCCCCTGCCATGAGCTCAGGCCCCAGTCTATGGAGTGTGTACCTCCTTCTCGCACTCAGCCTGCCCTCCCACCACCACTCCCAGGTAGGGCCGGCACTCAGCTGGAATACATCAAGGGCATTACTAGTTGTCAAAATATTGAAACAAATCTATATCCGTTGGTAAATAGCCACCTGAGCACCCAAGTCTCCTCCCTCCCCCCTCTGCCAGGCTCTTCTTCGGACCACTCCCCACCACGGCTTTCCCACAATTCTGCAACCATAAGACAAGGCGGTTGGACACGATGGTCTCTAGGGACACTTTAAAGTTCTCTGATCATGAGAACATCTGCTGGGCTAGTAGACTGATGGCCTTATCTGCAAGCCTAACTAAGGCCTCCCAAAAGGAAATCCAGCTCTTTCCCTGCTCACAAGCGTTTCCTAAAGCACCTCTGGGCCTGGCCCGGCGGCTGCAGACCCAGATCTTCACATCACATCAGCAGCCTCCAAATTTTCTTTTCTAACTGCAGATTTTTTTCATCAGAGCAAGGCTTACGTGGAAGTAGGACCAGTCTAGGGGAAGTTGGGAGGGCTTCCCGGAGGAGTGGGCGTGGAGCTGGACCTTGAAGGATAAGGAGACTCCAAGCAGAAAGGGGCATGGTGGGGTTGGAAGGGCCTGAGCAAAGTCCTAGAGCCCTGGCAGTGCGAGCAACTTGCCGGGAGCAGCCAGGTGCCGAGGAGGGAGGGATGGAAAGAGGGGGCAGGGAGAGGACAGAGCTGCAGGAATGCCCCCAGAAGAGCCCGGAGCACTGCCCGCTACTCACTCCTCTGACACCGTGTATCTGTCGGCCAGTGGCTCACAGGCCACGCCACCGATCCACACGCCATGGGCCACATCCCTGAGCCGCCGGCCCAAGTTCCTGCCGCGGATGGTCAGCAGGGTCCCACCGTCCAGGGGGCCACTCAGGGGCTCAATCTGCCAGCGACCAAAGAGAGGGGCGAATGGGTTGAGGCTGGGCCCGTAGTCACTCCCACCACGGGGAGGCAGGGCAGGGCAGACCTGTGGCTTAGTTTAGGATCTGGAGACTAGGAGAGTCCCGGCCACCCGGCAGGTTGGTGGGAGTGCAAGTGAGGACGTGTGTGTGTCACTGTGCCCACGTGGGTCTGAGCATGTGGGGGACACAGGGCATATGACAGAGTCAATGCCACCAACGGTGACACCAGGTCGGCTCCCAGTGGCCATGTCTGACGCTGTGATCCAGCACCCAGCCGTAGCTGATTGGGCTGGGATGGGCACCTGACCCCGGCTAAGCTAATCAGAATCCTTCTCTGCGATTTTTGCCTTAATTAAAACTAAGGCTTGGTAGTTGTTGGTGGCCTCAACTGTCACCATGCCAGCAAGGTTCTCTGACCTCACTACAAAAACCAGTGACACTCAGCCTGGCTTCCCCTCCATCCGCACGCCCAACATCCTTGCCCTATTTTTCTCCATAGCGCTTAAACCCATTAAACAAAACCCTTGCCATTAAGTTGATTCCGACTCATAGCTACCCTATAGGACAGAGTAGAACTGCCCCATAGGGTTCCTAAGGGTATGATCTTTACAGAAGCAGACTGCCACATCTTTCTCCCACAGTGTGGCTGGTAGGTTTGAACTGCTGACTTTTCGGTTAGCAGCTGAGCACTTAACCACTGCACCACCAGGGCTCCTTCTATAGCACTTAACTTCTTCTATATATAATTATTTCCTTTTTCACTTATTGTCTGCCTTCCCCACTAACACGCTAGCTCCATGAGAGAGGGGTACTTTGTCTTGTTCATGGTGGCATCTCCAGTACCCACTGTGGGGCCCAGCACCCAATAGGTGCTCAGTAGGTGATAGTACAGGTCCATGCCTAGGTGTGTACAAGCACATGTGTCTTTGAGCCCAAGTGGATGCAGGTGCCCATGGGGTTGCAAGGCACGTGCGGGCATGTGCGTGCGAGAGTGCTCCATGGGGCATGCTTACCACGTGGATCTCGGGGGCGGGGCAGGAGCCAGGCAGGGGCTGCAGGGGTCCCCGCAGGCGGCAGCCGTCACTCCATACACAGAAGTGGCCCAGGTCTTCACGGCCCAGGCACTGGGAACAGTCGGGGCTGCCCATGGCACAGTTATAGACCTCGACTGGGGGAGACACAGGGAGGGTAAGTCAGCCTCACTCTTGGGGTGCCCCATTTCCGCTGTCCCCTCCACACCTCCAGTCCCCACAAGGACTGCACCCTCTTACTGTGTGTCCCACCCCAAGGCAGACCCTGGTTCTAAGGGTCAGGACCCTCTGAGCAACAACACCCCCCTCCTGGAGGTCAGTGGTCTTAGCACCTTCTCCACATTCCCTGGCGCCCCAGGCTAGGCACAGTGCAGCCCTAGCCTCATTCACTACCATCAACCTCATTGCGAGTCTATCAGGTGGGAGTTTGTTTGTGACCCCCATTTTACAGATGAGAGACTGAGGCTCAGAGAGGAAGAGTGACGTGCCTAAGGTCAATACAGCCAGTGAGTGGTAGACCCAGGATTCACACCCAGGCCTGACTAGGTGAGGGGCCAGGAGGGTCCGTTTGTCCCCCAGCAGGCTTAGGGGTGCTGGGGAACGGAGGTGCAATGCAGGCCCTGTGGGGGCCAGTCCTGGGCTTTTCTCTGTGGCCTCCTGGCTCCTCAAGGCCTCCATGGTGAGGAGACAGCTAAGTGGGTATGGGGGGCACCCATGTCCACCAGGGCTGTCTAAACAGGCATGAACAGACAGGCACTTGGAAAGCTGATTAAAAACATAAAATGACAGCAGTGAGAACTACCACCGTTACCGGGGTATTGCTACGCCCCAGACACTGTTCTCAAGGCTTTGCATGCATCATCAAATCTTCACAAAGCCCTTGTTTCAGAGAGGGCCAATGAGGCTCAGAGAGGGTAAGCAAGTTGCCCGAAGTTGCACAGCCATCGGCATGGAAACATCTCGAGAGCATGGGTTTTGTCTGTCTTCTTCATAGCTGTTTCTCTCAGTGCTGAGTGAGCGACCAAGTACAGATAGCAGGGTGGGAGATGAGGGCGGGTGTGTTCTGGGGAAAAACGAGGTGAGTCGCCTGCCTGTGTGTGAGCCCCACTCCCCGTGGCTGAGTACCCCGTGGCCAAGACTGGCGGTGAGGAGCTTTGTGGGGTGGATAGGGGCTCCCACCTGTCATGGGGTCCGGGCTGTCCAGGAATTGGGCTGGCCGTCCCTTTAGCTGAAGGCTAAGTGGGAACACCTGGCTCTTCTGGGTTGTGTGCAGCTGCAAAAGGATGGGAAAGAGCACGAGGAGAGATGTAATGCTTGGGTCTCTCCAGGCGGAGGGCATGTCATGGAGAAAGGCAAGGGCAGGGCTGCTGGAGATGGGGGAACCAAAAGGCTGACAGTACAGAGGGGTAAGGTGGAGAGGAAGGGGTACAGCATCTGGACTTGTGCAGGCATCCCCCTGCCCTCCGCTGGAGCCATTCCACTTACCACCACTTGGCTGCAGCGTACAGTTGATTCATTCACCCACATAGCCTCAAAGATCTCCTCTGGCCCAAAGCTACACTCTAGAGCTGTGCCCTGTGGGAAACGGGGTTGCTGAGGAGGGCAAGGCCAGTGCCCATTGCCCTCCAGCTCCATCAGGACATCATGGGCCACTGCCCCACAAAGCGGTCTTGGTCCTATCTCCAGGCCTTTGCTTGGGCTGTGCTCTCCCCACACATGCCCCTCCTGGCCTCCACTGCCAACATTTGAGGGAGGCAGGGAGTACATGAACACCCAGAACATTGGCCTCATTCTCTGTACCACTAAGAGCCTGACCAGCGTCCCCTGACAGCCAAACCAGAGGTCTTTGACTCAGCTCATGAAGTCCCAACTCCTTAGAATGACCGACAACGTTCACTCCAGTGAGACTTCACCTGCTTTTTGAACCTTAACATCCCCCACCTATGTGTCCCAGTGAAACCAGGACACTGAATGCCTCATACTCTCCAGCCTCCAGGCCTTTGCCCAAGTCCATTCCTCTACCCTTTCACCACCCAGCAAACTTCAACAGAGCCTTCAAGACCCAGCTCAAACATCCCACGTTCCAAAGCCTTCCCAAATCCTCCCTTCCAATTAGGGGCTCCTCTCATTTGACTTCATTCATTCAGCAATGAATACCTTGGCCATGTGCTGGGGGCTCTCCATTAAGCCGCTAAAGCTTATTTAAGCACCAACTTTATCCCTCATCTCCCCACCCCCTGGGGGAGGGCTGGGGCTGAGCCTCAGCCCCTCTGAGACCCCTAAGGCATCACAAGGCAGTTGGAAGAGCTCATGTTCTATGTCACACAGCCCTGGGTTCAAATCCTATCTCTGCTACTTTCTAGCTGTATGACCTTGTACAAGTCGCTCTTCCTCTCTGAACCTTTTTGTCTTCTGTACCTTGTACCTGGGAATAAGCTTCCCTACCCTGCAGGGTTGCTGGGGAAATTGGAGATCGTGATCTTTAGTGGGTTGCACACCCAAAAAACCCAAACCCGTTGCCATCGAGTCGATTCCGACTTATAGCAACCTAATAGGACACAGTAGAGCTGTCCCATAGGATTTCCAAGAAGTGCCTGGTGGATTTGAACTGCCAACCTTTTGGTTAACAGCCTGAGCTCTTAACCACTGCACCACCAGGGCTCCAGGGTTGCACACAGTAGGTACTTAATATGTGCTGGTTGTTATTAGTATACAGGAGGTGCTCAATAAATATTTGTTGCATGAATATTCAGGGCCCAATGCTACAGTCTCATCTTGCCCTTGGCCCAGCACAGGCCTCCCGGGAGCAGCATCCGTAAATATTTGCTGAATGAGCAAACTCGGGTTTCGTGCTGATGAGGCCAAGCCACCAGTCAGCCACGTGGCAGGACTTCCTGTTTATGTCCCTGTTGTTGGCAGATGTGACACCCTGAGAAGAAGGAAGGTCTGTCTCCACCCCCCACCCCACCCCCCCACCTCACTTTACCCTCCGGGGGTCCCAGCTCCAAAGCCAACATAGGAAACTGGCCTGAACACTCATCCGGGCCCCCGCCACGCTGAACCGGTAGGTAAGCCCACCTCAGCCACCTCAGGACAGTGGATCCCGCCTGACCTGGGGCCCTCAGGGTGTAGGCTCAGCAAATGAGACCACTGCGGAGCCCAGGCGGGGGGCTCTACTTGCTCCCCTTCAGTCCCCCTCCCACTGGGTATTCTCAAAGCAGGTCCAGGAAGCAGAAGGGCAGGGACTATTACCCTTACAAGCAGACAGGGCAACTGAGGCCCAGGAGGGACAGGGACTGGCCCTTACAGTTAACAGCTAGAAGGGATCAGCCGGACTCAAACCCAGGGCTCTGGCCTCCACACCGAGGCTCCTGGAGCCCAGGGGAGCAGAGCTGCCCTTCCCACTTCCCAGGTCCTTCAGCCATTCCTGGGAGGCTCCCACCCCGAGTGAGGGGAAGTGTTGAGGGCTGAAAGCAGGGTCCCCCTCCCCTGCCCTCATTAGCTCCAGCCCAGCCCTGAGGCTCCTGACACATCCCAGATGCCCAGCACGTGGCCCCCACGTGTGACAGCTCCCCCGTGGAAGTGAAGCGACAGATGGTGAGTCCCCAGGAGCTGGGGAGGGGGTGGCTGGCATGCTTCCAGCACTCGTCAACACTTCCCACCCAGGACGCTCCTCCAGGAGGGGCCCAGAAAGGGGCTGCTTCCCCTCCCTCAGCCTCACTGGGTGGGGACTGGTTTCAGGGAAGAGCACTGGATTGAGAGTCTAGGATGAGGGTGGGCGTCCAGCCCCGTGCTGTGTGACCAGAGTCATCACCTTTCCTGTCTGGCCTCATTTTCCCTATCTGGGCAATCAGCAGCAGGGAGGCAAAGGGGTTCTCTCTCCAGGGAAGGTATGGTAGCCATGAACTGGGGAGGTGGGGCCCAGCCAGGGAGGGGGTCCAGGGTCACCTTCAGCCCAGGGTCAGGTCATAGTGAAGCACCACAGGGACAACGCCTGCTCAGAACAGCCCCCAACGGGCCCTGGCGCTGGGGCAGGGAGCTGGGAGCAGCTGCACTGCCAGGAGGGACTGCTTTAGAGGTGAAGCTGTCTCGGGGTCCTGGCCAAAGCACTGCACTATTGAAATTTTGACACAGCTGACACAGTGGGTCCTGGCCAGTGTTTCCTCCCAGAACCGCTGGCCTGGCCCTTACCCCTCCATCCCACAAGCCTTCCACAGCCCCTGCCCTCAGCAGCCTGCGCCCACCTCCCTCTCCCCCAGCCCTGCTTGCCCCGAGTGCTGCTTCCTCCTCAGCCAGAACCTGCTATTCAGACAATGAAGAATGCCCGGCAGGCACTGCAGGCAACGCAGCAGAGGGCGCTGGGTGCACTCATCGTCCTGGCCCCGGGGGCCACGGGTGGCCTGCCCTCTGTCCACCCCCAGCCTGGCCTGACCTGCACTTACTTGGAAGAAGGAGGCGTTGGCCAGAGGCACCAGGATGTTCTGGGAGCCGCCCGTGGGCACAGGTGCCAGGGGTGAGGGCAGGATCTGGGGGCAGTCCTGAGGGGTCTGCAGGCAGAAATGAGAGAAGGGGTGAAGCCAGGCAATTCAGAGACAGGCAGGAGGATTCCCTGCTACCCAGCCCACCCCATGCAGCCCTGGCTCCCCGGGGAGCTCAGACCTCTGGGGAGGCACCAGCCATCCTGTGTGATGAGAAAACGCTAGAATAAATTCATAACAGCAGCCACCGCTAAGGGACCTGTGCCAGTGCATCCCATGCACCCTCTCATCTGATCCTCATGGTGACTCTGTGAGCAGGAGGTCATTTTACAGATGAGGAGACTGAGGCACAGAGAACTGAAATCACTGGCCCTATGGTGGAGCCGGGACACCTCCATTGCTGCTGCATGGCCCCTCTCAGAGGAGGCAGGGAGGCTGGAGTCTGAGGTCCGGCTCCTCCCCCCATCTCTGGGCCTCACCTGTTCCAACTGTATACAAGGAGCTGTACCCACTCCCTGAGACTCCTCCCAGCTCTCCAATGCTGGTTTCCAGATAAACATGTGAAATGATTCAGAGAAAAGAAACCCCAGGCTTCCTAATGGTCTATGAGGACAGGGCCGTGAGGGCTGGGAATGCCAGGAGGACATTAAAGGGGCCCTGGTTCCACCAGACCTCTAGGTGGATACCCCATCCCTGCCACCCAGGTTTGAGTAAGGGCCCGTGGGTGGAGGTGCCAGGTGCCAGGTCCCAGATACTCGCGGGAAGGGCACATGCACCTCATTGTCCCCATGTTGGAGGTAGAATCACTGAGGCCCAGGAGAGGGGTCTACATACTTCCAAAAAAAAAAGAAAAGAAACTGAGGTTCAGAGAGGTGCAATGAGCTACCCAAGTTCTCAGCCAGTGCAGACAGAGCTGACCTTTGAACCTGCATCTGTCCATCTCCACGGCCAATGGGCCGAAGCTTGGGGATCCTGGAAACTACCTGTGGAACAGGTAAAAATGCAGATGCCTGGCCTTACCTCCAGATTCTAAGGCCTGCTTGGGGAACTGCTGTCTCTAGGAATTTGGGGAAGCTGAGGCCCAAGCGCAGAGGCAGAGACCAGGGGGCAGGGCTGTGTCTACCACGTCCACCTTGGTGGCCTCTCTGAGCTAGGAAGTCTGGAGCCCCACTTGCCCAGGATCCTTCAGTCCTGGAGTCCCTGGTGAGCCACTTCCTGCTTGTCATGGATTGAATTATGTCCCCCCCAAAATGTGTGTAGCAATTTGGCTGGGCCATGATTCCCAGTATTGTATGACTGTCCTGCATTTTGTGATTGTAATTTTATGTCAAAGAAGATTAGGGTGGGATTGTAACACCCTTACTAAAGTCACATCCCTGATCCATTGTAAAGGGAGTTTCCCTAGGCTGTGGCCTGTACCACCTTTTATCTTACAAGAGATAAAAGGAAAGGGAAGCAAGCAGAGAGGTGGGGACCTCATACCACCAAGAAAGCAATGCCGGGAGCAGAGCACGTCCTTTGGACCTGAGGTTCCTGCGCTGAGATGTTCCTAGACCAAGGGAAGACTGAAGACAAGGACCTTCCTCTAGAGCGGACAGAGAGAGAAAGCCTGACACCCTAAATTTGGACTTGTAGCCTACTGGACTATGAGAGAATAAATTTCTCTTTGTTAAAGCCATCCACTTGTGGTATTTCTGTTATAGCAGCACTAGATGACTAAGATACTGCTCCTCACATTCCAAGTCTGACCTGTTGGGGCCCCAAGTGGGTGGGGTTGGGGATCCAGGAGCAATCACATCCCTGACAGGGGCAGATGACCCTCCAGCCCAGGGGGACTCCTGCTCCACCCTCCTCCTGCCCAACTCTGGTTGGGGAAGGATTTGGGATGTAATCAGGCCTGGAAATGCCTGGTGAGCCATGCATGTCCACCTGAGGTTACCCAGCCAGGGCCAAAGGTCTTGGGGTAGATCTTAGGTCCTTCCTAGGGTCTTCTCTCCTTACTCCTATCAGACGGGAGATCCTTGAGGGCAGGAGAGGGACCCCAGGATAAAACCAGACCTCAAACGCCAATATAATAATGATAGTGGTAGCAGCTAGCTCACAGAGCCCTCACTACATGCCTGGCATGGTTCTGAGCCCTTTGCAGTGTATTATTTCACTAAATCTTCTTCCCAACAACCTTATGAAGTAGGTACAATTGTTACATCCATTTTCCAGAAGAGGAAACTGAGGCACAGAGAAGCAAGGTAGAATGGGCAGTAGAAGATGGCCCTAGTTCTCCAGACCCTTCACTGACCACAAGGCCCAGAGTGGCAAGTTTCCTGGGCAGCAGTGCCTGGCGCAGACCACAGGCACCCTGGCCGAGGAAGAAGCATGGCCAGGCCTGGGTGAGGCCACCTGAGCTGGCCCGTTGTAGGCTGGGAGGTAGGAGCACCAGTCGTTGTCCCTCTCTGAGCCTCAGTATTCATATCTGCATGATAGGGCTTTTCGAGGCAAAGCTGCTGGATAGAACCGGCCCCAGGTCCCCCGAGGCCCTGGGCTGCCCTCTCGCACCCTCTCGTGTGTAAATCCCGTGGAATTTCAGGGAATGGAACCCACATGTTTCTGATCAGGTTTCACAGCTGCTGCCAGGTCTGCTTTGCAGCTGGCTGGGGGCCTAGTATCTCTGTCTTTCCTGCTCCTCCCCCACACATGGGTTCGTGGCCTACCGGGGGAGCAGGGGCAGAGGAAGCCCCCATAAGCTCCTCTGAGGCCCCAAGAGCCCCCAGAGAGAATGACGTGGGAACATCCCTGAGGACCCACCACTCTTTTTGTATGCCTATCATGGTGGTTACATAGATGCTTGTACCCATTCTACAGCGTGGAACTGAGGCTGAGTGTGGTGCACATCCCCCTGGGCCTGCTCACCCTCTGTCAGTGCCACAGGGCCAGATGGTGCGCTGCTGCCGGCCTCCAGCCCCCACCATCTGCTCCCAAAATCTGGCTTGGCCTTTGGGGAACTGTCCCCACAGGCCTGTGGTTTCAGCAGACTGACCCTACCCCCTAGTCCCAGGGACGGACGGGTGCCCAGGCCTCCGTTGGCTTCAGTGATTGATTCAGAGAGTGTACGTGACCCAAGTTGAGCCAATGAGATGCAACCCTGGGACTTTCAGGGAGCCAACAAGAAAGAGAAGCTCCTCTTGTTTTCCTACACTGCCAAGAGTCAGAAGCCAGCCTGGAGCTGTCGAGGCCCTCTTGCTACCAAGAGGAGAGGGCCTGCCTGAGTATGGAGCTCCCCTGAGGGGTGGAGAACCCCTGGCAATACTGTTGGAACCCCTGGATTCAGCTATGCCTGAAGGTGATGCCACCCCTAGACTAGTCACTCACATGAGCCAATCAAGTCTGTGGGGGCCAAAGCCAGCGTGAGCTGGGATTTCCTGGTTGCAACCAGGGGAGCCGGGCCTCCCTCTCTTGTCCCACCTCAAGCTGTCAACACCTCAGAAAGAGGCTGAGTGGCTTTTCCCTTTGCCCAAGCATAGCCTGGAGGCTTAGGAAACCCTGGCTGTGCTTGACAGGGCTGTGACTGAAGGAAAACAGGAGTGGAGGACATGCCGGGCAGCACCATCAGGGGCCACAGCAAACCTGAGACGGGGCCCAGCAGTCACCAGTTCACCAAGGGCTCCATCCATCACCTCTTGGATCTCTCATAGTTCAGATGGGAAACTGAGGCTGAAACAATCCTCACAACTCTACCAAGGTGTCTCAGGGCGGGAACTGGCATCCCTTTCCAGCAAAGCACTAACCGGCCAGGGACCCTGAATCCACCGGACCTGGCCCCTCCCCACATTTCTTCCTCTGAAACTGCCCCCAAACTCCTGCCAAACCTCTCCCTCCACTGGCTCCCAAAGGCAGTTCCCGCTTGGTGGTGTCCACACCAGGCTCTCCACCAACAGGACTGCCCCCATCTGCCCTTATCCTCTCGTCTTCTCAGCCTGGCCCTCGGGCACCTGAAAAGGGAGGACGAGGCCACAGTCCTTGCTCTCCTTCCCTCCCCACAAAGCTGGGGCCCTCCTCCCAGCACCCTCCACTCAAGGGGGGCTGCACCACCCCCCACCCGGTCCTCCATCTGGGCCCACTAGGGACAACAGGAACTGACAGCCCCTAGCACTCCCTCCTCAGGACCCAGCACTATCTCCCAGCGCCCGAGGGGGTCTGTGTGGACGCACAGACCCACCACCCGCCACCCCTCCCACCCCGCCAGAGAGGCATGGCGCCTGGGTGGCTAACTGGCACTTAATTAAAAGCCAAATTAAGCACCGGTTCAGAGCCTCCTGCAGGCCCGGGGAGGGGCTGCGTCTTCTCTGGGTGGATTACAGTAATCATCTAAGACAGGTTCTCTTTGCACCTCCACCCCTAACTCCTGGCCACAGAACTGCAGACCTGGGGGTAGGTTGAATGGGGCTGGGGGAATCAGACGGGGCTCAGGGGGAGATTGGATGGGGGCTCAGGGGGAGGCAGCGCCAAGGCCTCCCACGCATCTGTCAGGACCTGGCACAGAGGGTCCCTCCCCAGAGACACCCTCCCCTGATCCATCCAAGCAGAGAGTGACCCCCAGGTCCCAGGGATCACAATGGCATTTTAGTGCACACCTACTGTGCATCAGGTGTAATTCCAGATCCCCACCACAGCCCTTTCAGGTAAGTCCCACTTTCCAGATGGGGAAACAGGGGCACAGAGAGGTTCAGTAGCCTGCCCAGGGTCATACAGCCACAACACCTAAGGCTTCTGGGCAGTGGGGGAGGACTATGTGTAATCAGGGTCTAGTATAGACTCAGGCATATAACAGGCGCTCAATACATGCCGAGTCCCCCTGCCGGACCATCCCTCTGAGTTAGAGCACCAGGAGGCAAGCTGCCACGTGCATGCTCCATACTGACATTCACTAAGTCCCTACTGTGTACACAGCCCTGGGCTGGGGCTGGAGGAGACGGGCCCAGACTGTGGGAACCTGGTGTCCAGTGCCTCAGAGCCTCCACCAGGCCTCTCTCCCGACGCCTGAAATCCCACCATTATAGCTTCCCTCCTTGGAGTTAAGCATTGCCCCTGCTGGACCTCTCATCTTCAGCGCAGTTTTGAGGATCAGGCAGGAGGTGCTGAGATCAGAGGACTCGCAGCTCAGGTTGTGGGGTCCCTCCTTTGAGAGCAGACTGCTCATTAGCGCCTGCTGTGGCGGACAGGGCTTCGAGGATTCCCCAGGAGGTTTTCTGTGTCCTGTGCTAAGGGGCTCCCGGGACTCTTTGGACTGGGCTGCTTTGCTGAGATGCCCACCCAGGGTGGGGCCCAGTGACCTCCTGCTGGAAGCCAGGGTGCTTGGGATATGTTGGCTACCTCATTTGTGCCACCTGGGAAATGAGTGGGAACATGCCTTCCCTGGAGAGATGAGCTGCAGGCAGGGGCTCAGTGCCTTGCTCCAGCCCCTCACAGCCCTGATACAACATGCAGGGCCCAGCAGCCAGGTCTGAGCAGGGATAAGCTATGACAGCAGGATCCTGGAGCCCCCGAGCCCAGCCACCCCAATTAGCTGCGCATTACCACCCCAGCTGAATTTCCATCTGGCCATCCCTCAGATCAGGCAGGGGTGGCCTTTGAGGCTGTTACGGCAAAGCTGAGAGGCCACATGGCAAGTGAGCCCATCCCAGAAACCAGTGAGGTACGTAGCTTTTCCATTTTTCCTCCTGTCCTCTCCCCGTTGGTTTAATTGATTAAATCCAGCCATCCTAGAGCATCGGGAGGGCCTGGCCCCCAGCCAGCACAGCACCAGCCTATAGGGCCAGAGGGACCAACACAAGCAGGAGGAGCTGGGAGCACATGGGGCCCAAGGCCAGCAGCCCTCCCCAAGTAGGGAGGTCCACGGTGCCACCTAGGCCCCGCTGCCCATGGGGAAACTGAGGCAGGGGACTTTCAGCAGCTCAGCTGCTGATTTGTGGAAAAGGAGAGAACCTGGGCTCTGAAGCCAGAGGAGCTTGGGTTCAAGGTCTGGGTCTGGGACTTCCAGGCTGAGGGGCTTTAGACAAGTCACCTTACTAGGCCTCAGGGACAACTGTCCTAACCCCCCACTCCCCGTAAAAAAAACCTGTTGCCATCAAGTCAATTCTGACTTATGGTGACCCCGTGCATTACAGAGTAGAACTGCTCCATAGGGTTTTCTTAGCTGCAATCTTTATGAAAGCAGATCGCCAGGCCTTTCTTCCACAAAGCCACGGGGTGGATTTGAACCACCAACCTTCAGCTTAGTAATGGAGTGAAAACCATTTGTGCCACTCTGACCCCTTAGGGTTGTTAAAATATTGAAGTACAATTTGAAAGTACCCAGTCTGGGCACAGATGTGCGGAAACAGGTGTTCCTACTGCAGGTGGGAGTAGAAAGTGGTGCAAGCTGTCTGGAGGGCCATTGAGCTAACGGTGTAAAATTATGCCCATGTTTTGACTCCAAAATGCCATCTCTAAGAACTGGTCTTCAGGGGGTGGTCAAGAATATTCACAGTGCCCTGGCTGTGAAGGTACAGCAATGTGTAAAATGCAATAAAGAAGCGCGACATGGTCAGTGTGTCTGACCACAGGCGATTGGTTCAATGTGCTGTGGCAGAGGATGAACGCTGCGCAGCTGTTAAGTACAATGCCAAGGAAGACTATTTAACGACATAGAAACACTCAACATATTAAATGGGGAGAAAAAAAAAAAGGTAATGACATAGGGGAGGCAGAAGGCATCCCGGGCCTGGCTTACCGTGAGATTTGGTGAAGCCTCACATCGAGACTGGTTGGAGACACAGGCATGCTGCTGGGTACACCAGAAACAGGGCCACTGTGTTGACAGGCAGCTGGTGCAGCTGGAAGACAAGGGACTCCTCAGACACTGGGCTCCCCACCTCTCACCCTGCCACTGCTCCACAAGAACTGGGCCCCACACAGAGACCCAGAAGGCAGATCCTAACATAGGGAAAGAAAGTTTTTTCATCATCAGAGCTACCTAGGAGGGGTTGGGACCTTGACAGGTAGTGAGCTCAGCGTTGCAAGACGTATGCAAAGAGGAAATAGACAGATGGGACCTTTAAGAGTCCCTGGTGGCACAAATGGTTAAGTGCTCAACTACTAGCCTACAGGTTGGTGGTTTGAACCCACCCAGAGGCATCTTGAAAGACAGGCCTGGCAATCTGCTTCCAAAAGATCACAGCCTTGAAAACACTACGGAGCAGTTCTCTGCACACATGGGGTCGCCACGGGTTGGAATCGACTCCACGGCACCTAACAACAAGTCTACTTCTCTCTGCCCCTACAGACTGGGCCCCTACAGACTGGGCCCCTACAGCCTGGGCACTCCTAAAGGCCAGGCGCTCACTTGTAAGAGTTTTTGCATAAATGATAAACGATAATTAAATGAGTTGGCAAGTGAAGGACCGAGGGTCCTGTCTGCCTCTAGAACACTGTGATTTTTCTTCCAAGGGCCTCCCTGGGGCCCGTCCCCGTCACCACCCAAAGCCAGCCCCTGGCCACTCACGCTGTGTGGGGGTACACTTGTCCAATGCGGCTGCAGTCATAGATGGTGAAATTGGTCCGGACGATGTTCCGCCCATTGACCCTCACAGACATCTCGACGTTTACATGGTCTGGAATAGATCGGGGGGAGTCAAGGAGAGAAGGACATGGAGGGGGGCGGTCTCCACCAACATCAGCGGCTAGGCTATCAGGAACCCTGGTGGCTCGTGCCTGAGATTCCACCATGATGCCCATGTGGGGGTTGGGCATCCGGGAGCCTCCCCGAAGTTGCACTGACAGACCCAGGGATGAGGGTGCTTACCTTGGGTCGGTGGGAAGGGCGGGAACCGGTCCCTTGGGAGGAGGTTGCAGTAGGCAATCTGATGGCTGAAGGCCGGACCCGGCACCCGGGCCACAGTGCGGACGTTGTTGCCGTAGTCACAGGCCATCTCCATGCCACTGAGGCCTGGCAGGCTGCCCGAGAGCTGCAGGATCATGCCCTGGGGGCAAGGAGCGCTCAGCAAGAGTACAGCCCATTGCCCTCACAGAGCCCCTTCCCTCCCAGGGCTGAGTACCAACCAGGGGCTGGCCCTGTCTGAGTGTTCCCTGGCAGTGGCCAGGACTCTAGGTCAGAGAGCTGTATCCTCCATGTGACCCTCTGGGGTTCAAATCCCCCATCTGCAAAATGAAACTCATCCCCTTACAACCGCCAAGAGGCTATGCATGATCTGGCTCCACTGTGACTCTCTGACCCCACTCCCTAATGTTCTCTCCAAGCACACTCCATAATGTTCTCTCCAAACACACTCCCTAATGTTCTCTCCAAACACACTCCATAATGTTCTCTCCAAGGACACCCCCTAATGTTCTCTCCAAGCGCACTCCCTAATGTTCTCTCCAAGCACTCTCCCTAATGTTCTCTCCAAGCACACTCCCTAATGTTCTCTCCAAGCACGCTCCCTAATGTTCTCTCCAAGCACGCTCCCTAATGTTCTCTCCAAGCACACTCCCTAATGTTCTCTCCAAGCACACCCCCTAATGTTCTCTCCAAGCACACTCCATAATGTTCTCTCCAAGCATACTCCCTAATGTTCTCTCCAAGCACGCTCCATAATGTTCTCTCCAAACATGCTCCCTAATGTTCTCTCCAAGCACACCCCTTAAAGTTCTCTCCAAGCATACTCCATAACATTCTCTCCAAGCACACCCCCTAATGTTCTCTTCAAGCACACCCCCTAATGTTCTCTTCAAGCACACCCCCTAATGTTGTCTCCAAGCACACTCCCTAATGTTCTCTCCAAGCACACTCCCTAATGTTCTCTCCAAGCACACTGATCTCATTCCTACCCCAGGACCTTCGCACTGTCAGTTCCCACTGCTCAGAGCTCTTCCCTAGATACTTACTAGGGCTTTCATACCTTTGTTCAATCATCATCTTCACAGTGAGCCCCACCACCACCCCACCTCTCACGCTGCTCTGTTCTGCTTTCTTTTTTTCCATAGTACTTATCACCACTGGTATTTTTTCTTGCTTGTTCCCTCTCCCCACAAGCATGTCACTCCTCAAGGGACAGGACTTTGTCTTGTTCACTGGTGTATCCCCAGAGTCTAGCACTGTGCTTGGCGCAAAGTAGGCGCTCAATAATACTTGATGAACAAATGAATGAGTGAATGAACAGAAGAATCTATGCCCAGGCGGCTCAATATAAGGCCCATGAAGAACTTTATTGCATGTACTAAAGGAAAGAGGTGGGCGCAGAGGAGCCCCAGGCACGGACTATGCCGTCAGAACCATCACCACCACCACCCCACCCACCTCCAGTTGATAGAGGAGCCCTGGCCTGTGGCAGGAGCCCTGCTGGCAAAGTGGTTAAGAACTCAGGCTGCTAACCAAAAGGTCAGCAGTTCAATCCACCAGCCGCTCCTTGGAAACCCTATGGGGCAGTTCTACTCTGTCCTACCGGGTCGCTATGAGTTGAAATTGACTCAATAGCAACAGGTTCTGGTTGGCCTGTGGCAGGGCTTGGAAACTCCCCTTTCCCTACCCCTACTGCCTGCTACAGGTAGGAAGGGGCTTTTGTAGCTCTAGCCCTCCTGGGCACAGGCAGGGGAGGGAGGATTGAGAAGCCATTCACCCTCAAGCTGAAGATTCATCTGTTTCTGTGAAATCAAAATAGCAGCCTAGCATTTGGTGGCACCTGCATATCCCCCATCCCTCTTCTGGGGTCAGGAAGAGGCAGGAAGTGGGGGGCTCACTCTCCTCCCATCCTCTAGCTCGCCCTTCCCACCTGGGACTTTGGAGTCCACCCACTTGAATTCTAGTCCAGATCTGCCACTTTCTAGTTGTGTGACCTTAGGCAAGTCACTTCACCTCTCTGTGCCTCAGTTTCCTTATCTGGAAAATGGGGGTGTTAAGAGCACCGACTTCCTGGGGTTGTTGTGAGTTCTAATGAAGTTGAATGTCACGCATGTGGCATGTGCCTGGCACTTAGAAAAATGTCAACAAAGCCCTTATTATCATTATCATTATTTGTACCCAGGTGCCAGGGGCTCCATGGGCAGGGTGCCCACCTTTCTGGGCTTGCGGCTCTCATCTTTACAGTGGGGAAGTGCTTGGTTTGGTGGAAGCCCTGATGTGTGGGTGACGGGTGATGGGAGGCCCCCGCCTCGTGCTGGGTCCTGGCTCCCCGAACTCACCGGGTACTCACGGTGCACATCGATCTCAGCTGGCAGGACGGTCATGGCGGGGCAGCGGCTAGTGCCCTCGCTGGCGCTGGTCCAGAAATGCTGCCGGCTGGAGTTGGCACAATCTTGCTGCAAAGTGCACCTGGGGCAGCCTCGCAGGTCAGGGCCGGAGTGTCTCCCTCCCCACCACAGCCCACCAGCCCTTCTGCCCACCCTCTGGGGGCCTCACCGAGTTTCTAGGGTGCACCAGCCACAGTAGGCGTCCGCTGCACCCACACAGTCCTCGCAGGTGGAGTGCACATCACACGCGGCGACTTTCACCCGGGCCATCTGGAGGCAGAGCCAGGGCCAGCTCAGTGGGGCTGCTGGCCCCTCCCTTGGCCTGGGAAAACTAAGGCTTGGCGCTATAATGGGTGGGGGTGGGGGAGGCTTCCCTGAAGAGGTGATGGCTGAGCTGAGCAGTGAGGTGAGTCAGAGTCATTAGGTAAAGGGGGCACAGGTAGAAGGGTGCTCCTGGCAGCGTGGCAGCATGTGCAATGGCAAGGCAGGCAAGAGAGCGGAGCCTGTCCAGGGCCACCAGGCTGGGCTGTGGCCTTACCTGGTGGGACGTCATCAGATAGAGGTAGCCAGGGTCTGCGGGGTCAAACTGCATGACGTGGTGCACAGGCTCCCCGTAGGCCACAGTCACCACCCGCCGGCTCACCACCTGCATGCTCTCATTCAGGTTAATCTATGGGGGCAGGGGAATGGCCATCAGGGTCTAGGACACTGGAGGGTGCTGGGAGCCGCGGAAGGACCTGGTCCAGGCTTGGCATCTCAGCCTCCCCTGCTCTCTCAGGTCCTCCAGGACTGGGGGGAAACACAGATGCATGGGTCGGGGCAGTGGGTCCAGTCTCCATGCTTTTGCCTCTGCTGTGCTCCCACCAGGAACTCCCTCCCTTCTCTTCCTCCAGCACATCCCACCATGTAAGCAGGGACAGGCTTTACAGTTCACAAAGCATCCTCTGGGAGGTTGCTGGGCAACATGGCTAAGAGCAGGGACTTGAGTTCAAATTCCACTTGGACATTTATAAGCTATGTGACGTTGTAAAAATCACTTTCCCTGTGAGCCTTTTCCCAAGCTAATGGAGCTAACTATGGTACCTTCCCTGCAGAGCTGTGGTGAGGATTAAATGAGAACATACAGGCAAAGCACTGATGGGACCAGCAGCTTCCTCCAGGTCACACTTCTCATTGCTCCCATTTCACAGACGAGAAAACTGAGGCCCAGAGGGGCCAAGAGACTTGGCAAGGGTCACACAGTGAAGAAGCAACAGGGTCAAGATTTGAGCCTGGCCTGTCTAACCCTAGCGTCTCAGGCTGAGGCTGGGGGAGAGGGGGCAGGGCTCATTGGCCATGGTCCAGGGAGGAGGAAGACCAAAACCAGCGGGGGCCTGGAGGCAAGTCTGGCTCTGAGGGCCCCTGTGCTTGTCTTCCTGGGACTGACAATGCCGATTAGAGTCCCATCAAACTCTGCCATTTCTGGGTGGGCCCCACCAGTTCCCAACATGTCAGCTGGTCAAGGCCCGGCCAGGTCCCAGGCTGGGAATCTCAATTTGGGGCCAGTGGTCTGGACGACTCCCCAGGCCAGCTGCCAGCCACCCTCCCCAGGGCCCCCTGCCACATAGCCCTCCTCACAGGGCTGTAAACTGCTCATAGCTCCCTCCCGAGTATGGAATAAACTTGGTCATGTGTTCGAAGCCCTGGCGATCCAATTCCACCTTACCCCTCCGGCCTCATCTCCCCCAACACAAACCCACTCACATGTTCCCACCTCCAGCCCCTTGTCTAGAACACCCTTCCCCTCCCCCTCTGCCAATGTGAAAATGAGGCTCTCCTTAACACTTATCCTCCTAATGCCTCCTCTAGAAAAGCTTCCCGATGCCCTCGCCATCACGTGTCATCTCGCAGGCTGCTCTGAACCTGAGAGGTCGGTGCCCCAGGCAGCTCTTGCAGAGTTCCCTGCGGGCCTGTCCTGGGCTGCCCGGCCAGGCTCAGGCCACTGCCCCTCCCCTCGCCCAGGGCATCCAGCAGACAATCCATTTCCACCCCTTCACTCATTACTGAGCACCTGCTGGACCCAGGGCCCGGGCTGGATGTTGTGACAGACACCCTGAGAGGGGAGAGTAGTAGGAGACCGGCACCACGCAGCACAGGTGAGAGGAGGGGTCTCTGGTGTGAGCTCTGGGTCAGCTGGCCCTGCAGTCAACCGCAGCTCCCACTAGATGACTCTGGGGCACTCATCTCCCCTCTCAGAGCTTCAGTTTCCTCATCTATGAAATAAGACCAGTGGCTATGGCTCCCTCGCAGAGTGTGAGATGCCCATGACATGTTCATCAAGGCACTGGGTAAACAGTGTTGCCTAATGACTGCAGCTTCACGGGGCTGGGACTCCTAGAACTCAAGGGTGGGTCCCCAGCTCCTTGCTTTCCATGGGCAGACAAGCCGTCCTGGTAGACTCTGAGCACAATCCTGAGAGGTGCAGCTCACCTCCCCGTGACCAAGGAGGAAACTGAGGTTCAGGGGGAGAAGTGGCCGCCCTGCACCACATAGCAGGGATCTGAATCCAGACAGACTAACATACCACTGACCGCTGCCTCTACCATCCAAGGACCTTTGACGGGGGTTCAAGGCTTAGGCAGACCCACCCTGCGCCCACCCCCTGCTCCTATGCCTAGCATTGCCCCCTACAAGGGTCTGGGGCCTGTCGGGGGGCTGGGGCTGACCTCCACCCCACCCACCTGTCCGTGGCATCTGCCGGCAGCTGAGGGGAATTGGATTAGCGCATCTGAGTCAATTAGGCCAGGGCCTGGTGCCCTGTGGAGCCGTGCCAGGCAGCTGGCTCTCCCCAGAAGGAGGACGGAGATAGCTGGGTGGGGACAGGCCCAGGGCTTTACCTGAGCCACACAGGCCCCGCTATGCCCATCCTGCTCAATAGTGGGGACACTCAATTCCACACATTCCTCCTCAGCTCCAGAGATCTCAGGTTGAGGATCAGGGTATGATTACCTCGGGGAAACCAGTCACCTTGGAGGGAGGGGGTCTTCAGAGAGTGGCCAGGTGGGGTTGAGGAGGACATGGGAATGAGATCTCCCACTTCCCCTATCAAAGCCCCACAACAGTCTCAAGAGGTAGGGTTTATAGCCCTTAACAAATGGGGAAACTGAGGCCCAGAATAAGAAAGAAAGTTGTCCACTGTCACACAGCCAACTACAGGCAGAACCTGGAGACTTGAACTCTGATCCACCCAGTCTCAAAGTCCCAGCCCTGGGGACCCCGTGAGAAGGGCCCTGTCCCAGCCCTGCATTCCCTCCTCTGTACAGTGAGCCCCTACTACCATGAGCAATAATGGAAAACACAGACTTGAAAATGCTTTGTAAACTGTAAAGTGCTAGGCAGAAAGGAGCACAGAGGATAACGTTGGGCCTGGGAGAGGCCATGTGTACAGACCACCCGTAGCTGGGCCCTCCTCAGCCCCCATCCCTGGAATTTCCCGCTCATCCCTACCTTGAGGAGACGCCCACTGACTGTCCCCAGGAAGACCACTGTATAGTTGTTGACACTGGCCACAGCGACAGCAGTGAGGCCAGGTGCACGGAACACAGGCGTGGCCTTCAGGGGCTGCAGGACTGACAGGGGGTGCTGCAGGTGGGCGGCCCCACAGTCTAGCTGCTCCGGCTGCAGCTGGAAAGGAAACAACAGGTCAGACCTCGGCTCCAGAACCTTCTTTGGCTCCCTGTGTATGGTCAGCTGATGTCGCCAGCCTCAGAATCTGAGTTTTAAAGTCTTGTTCCTACGTTATGCCCTCAGCTGAGGCCAAACACAAGCAGGACCCTGTCCCCGGCCCCAGCCCAAGCCCTGACCTAGGCTTAAGGCACGGAGCTGCTCCAAGGAATTGACATTTAAGGGTGTGTAGGAGCTAGTGATGCAATGGTTAAGTGTTCGGCTGCTAACTGAAAGGTTGGCAGATCAAACCCACCAGTGCTTCACGGAAGAAAAAACCTGGCAATCTGCTCCTATAAAGATTTTACCCTAGGAGACCCTATTGGGCAGTTCTACCCTGTCCTATAGGGTCGCTATGAGTTGGAATAGACTCAACCACACACAACACGGGAGACGGACAGGCAGGGCTGTCGAAAGGACCAGGTCAGGTTTGCATCTTCAAGAGGTCAGGTGGGTCAAGACATGCCCTCATGCCCTTGGAGCTGATCCCTGTCTGGCTGGTCAAAGCCACCTCAGACCATGTGAGGCCACTGTCTGCCTCAACTTACTTGCTGATGCCCACAGAGGTCTCCCTCCTGCCTCAGTTGTTTTTCTATAGCCCTGGACAGCTGTCTCCACAGCAGCCATGGCGTTCCCTGGCGTGCCCTCCTCCTAGGCCCTGCACTGGGGACCCCTGTTCTGACCCCAGCAGCTCACCAGACTGCAGGCTATGACCTGCCCCAAGCTGAGGCCCCTCCCTCCTTCCCAAGCACACATACCCTCATCTGCCCACATTACGGACGGGCAAATTGAGGCTGAGAGATAGGAGCTGGCCCAGGGCTACTCAGAAAGTGGAGAGAGGCAGGATGGAGGCCAGGTGTGTTCAAATGCACAGCCCCACCATCCACACCCAGCCCAACACGCCCCTGTTCCTCAAAGGGCAAATGGACCCCACTTCATGGGATTCCGCGTGGACCCTCAGCCCTGGCTGCTCCCTTGACTTGCTCCTACCTCCCCCTGCCTTTCCCTGGGTCTTGTTAGTCCTTTCAAAGGTTCCTAAGCAATCTGTACAAAAAAATGTAAAATAGGTAAAAGCAGGACTCCAGGAAGTGCCTTAGAGAAGATCACTATGTAAGTCCACAGACGCGGACACAGAATGGCTTATAAGAGTGAAAAGGGGACTCAACCTCAGTGCCCAACAGGGAACTGAGCGCACACATTCGGCACATCAGCCAGGAGAGCAACCCCACCCCTTAGTGACACCCTCAGTCTGTACCAACCGTGATGAAAGATGTCTGCAGCCTGGCTGAGGCAGGTCACAGGAGGTCGTGGGCCATTTGGTAAAACTGGTGCATATACAATAAAGTAACAGTCACAGCAGCAAACGTAGTAACAGGCCACGTTCACTGGGACTCGCACTGCCAGGCCTGTGCATCAAATCCCTGAATCCTCCTTGCAGCCCTTCGAGGCCCCATCTTACAGATGAGGAAACCGAGGCTCAGAGGACAGTGACCTGCTCAAGATCAGCCTGCTGCAAATCATGCCACTGGGAAAAACCTAGCAGTGACCTTCTGAGCCCGTGCCTCCTGCAACACCTGCAGGCACCAGAGGCCCTCAGCAGGGACTCAGGAGTTCTCCAGAACGTGGCATCGAACCCGGCTTTAGGGAGCAGCCTTTAGAGGGATTTTTTCATTTTGATTTCTTGTCTGTGCCTAGTGTCTAAGCCATTGACGATGTGCCTGCGTGGTTTTTGCACCCAAACTGGGCTAGTCTTTAAAAGAAAACAATAAGTAGCGGATCCTTCTGTTCTTGGGCTTTTTAAAAACAGTTGAGGTCTAACGGACCTCTCAGCTGGGGTCTGTCTGCCAGCACATATCTCAGGAGAGCCGAGCCCCGAACCCAGAGATGGGGTGGGGCTGGGGGTGCCCTGGGCCAGACCCCTGAGTAGGTGGTCTTCAGCAGGGTGGCTGAAGATGACCTGGGCAAGTCACTTCACCACCCTGAGTCTCAGTTTACATACTCAACTACAAAATGGGCACCTTTATCGTACCTCCTACACAGGGGCTGGGATGAGATAATTTGTTATAAAGCTTGCACAGCACACTGGACAGGAGCTGGGGAAGAGTTAGCTGTTTTTATTGCTGTTTAAGGTATAACCGTTTCTAATATTATAAAGTGGAATTTAGGGTAAATCATGCCTATCTCAAAAGCTTTCAAACTCAACTGACTCTGACCCCCAAAGGCAGCCATCCCCTCACCGAGACAGCCCTTCTGGCCCCTTGTCATTCTCTGTGTCCACTCTGGCCCAATGTTCCCCTGAACACAGCAGCCAAGTGAGTCCTCTAAAAATGCAGAGCAGCTTTCCTCCTGCTTAAAACCTTTCAATGCCTTCCCCGACACTCAGAATAAATCCTAAATCCTCCCATCAGGGCCCCCATGACCTCCTCCCCTCCCGCCCTCACCCCGTACTCCAACACACTGGCTTCATCTCTTTTGCTCACACATTACAAGCTGGGTCCTGCCCCAGGGCCTTTGCCCTTGCTGTGCCCTCGGCCTGGAATGCTCTTCCCTAGATTGTGGTATAATTGGCTCCTTCCTGTCCTTCAGCTTCAGGCCTAGCCTACCTGACTTCATCCTGTGTGTGTTGAGGTGGGGCACAGCCCTGTAAGATGGGCACTAACCCATCTCCTCAGCTGTGTCTCACAGGCAGCTGCAGGAAGGAGGTGAGGCAGCCCCCAGCCTGTGACCAGGGAAGCTAGTGCTTGCCTGAGGCTGCTCTGAGGGAAGCAGTGGACGCTTGTACTTGGGGTTACATAACTTTCCTTTGCTGAATATGGATTACTTGCGTCATTAAAAAATAAGTTGTTTTAAAATTAAGATTGTAAACTCTGCCCCAGGGACGTGATTTTCTCCCAGAGCTCTGGGATGGCCAGTTCCTGGAAGGGGTGATGAGGAAGAAGGAGAAGGCCCGGATGACACCTTTGGGGTGTTCTGCGCTGGGCCCTGTGATGGCGGGCCCCGTCCATCCAGGGTGGGGGTCCCGGGAAAAGCCGACCAGGCCCCTGGCACAGAGTGATTTGTGGGACAGGGCAGGCGGGGGGCACTGGGAACCCAGCTCTCGTGCACCCGCCCTGACATTCACAAGCCATTAATTCTGCACCAAAGGAATTTTCTAAAAAGCCTTTCCCTCAACTTTTTTTTTCTTATCCTAAAAATAAAATTTTAAAAATTTTAAAGGAGAAGTAAGCTGTCAGCTGCTCCAAATGATCTGTGCTCTGAGGGGAAGCTGACTCTCCAACTGCCAGGGAAGCACAATTGGACTGGCTCAGGAACGGAAGCTGAGGCCAACGTCCACCAGGCAGGCGGGAAATGCCGCCCGTGCTGGGGGAGGGGCCACAGGCCCGGGAACCGGGACCGTGGGCTTGGAGACCAGACAGCCGTCCTGAACGTGGCCTCAGCCGAACTTGGTCTCCAGGGGCTGTTAGCTCCACAGGCCCAAAATACCACCCTGACCTTATCACACCGCCTGCAATCCCACCACTAGCACCGCCCTCCTTCAAGTCTCATTTAGCGTCAATCTTTCAAAACACAAATCCCCCTGAGAGCAGGGGGAGGGCTGCACTACCACAGCAGCCCCGTCTGCCCCCTGTCTTGCCCCTCCAATCCACAAGCACAAAGCTGGTTAGTCCCTCCCTGACGTAAACCCTCCCCTGACTCTGGACTGTCCTCAGGATAAAGTCCCAGCTCTCCAGCCTGGTATTCCAGGACCTTTGCAATATGGCTCTTGCCAGCTGCTTAGGACTCAAATCTTGCCTCTTTCTTCTACCCCACCCTCTGCTCTGTCCACATCAATTTCTGCAGTTCCTTAAACATGGCCACATCCCACCTCCTGCCCCCATTCCCGGGGACTCCAGAACCTTCGCAAATGTTGTTCCCTCAATAGCCAATGCCCTTCCCACACCTCTGAGTCACTCATACTTCTCCCAAGGACTTCAGTTCTCCTTGTCATGAGCCAGGGTGTTCCCTCTTCAAGACATGTGCCCAGGCGGCAAATTTCTAGTCACTCTTTAAGATGTTGCTCAAAATTTCCCTTCCTCTGTGAGGGCGCTGTGCTAGTGACCACTGACATATTATCTTTCACAGGTGAGCTTCTCCAGGGCAGAGACTTGTGCTGTGTGGTAAGCATTTACTGAAGAAAGGAAACTAATTTTGATTAACATGTGAATGACCGTATGCAGCTGCTTCCTTTCCAACTAGAGAGATTGATAGCAACACAGCCTTGTTGAGGTGCTGCAGAATTGAGGGAAAAGTATGGGTCAACCAAGTGCCTACTGTGTGTGGCAGGTACTCAGGCCCAGGCAACATCTGGCTGCTAGTTTTGGTTCTTCTAAGAGCCTCAGTTTATCCCTCTCTAAAATGGGATGACCAGCAGCGGATGGCCTCTGCTCTTTTCTGAGAGCAGGCTGCTGCGGCAGGATGTCCCTTCCTCCTCCAGCTGGTGGCCTCCTGGGGCTGCAGCTCAGCTCTGCCCGCTCTCTACTCGGAGAAAGAGCTTAGACAGCCAGTTTCTCAAGCCTCACATCCTGCCCACAGACCCCATCAAACCTCAGTCCCACCACACGTGGCACACTGAGGCTGACAGGGCATAAATGGTGAGCACCTGGCAGATGGCAAGCCACAGTGGCTCTGCCCAGGTACAGACCACACTGGGTATCAGAGCTCTGTGACTGGGGAGCGTGGGCACCTTCCTGCCTGAAGTTTTCGATTGTTATTGGGTGGTGACCCTGGGAAAAGCAACTTTTCCTGCCGCAGAGCTGAAAGTACACGCACACGTGTTTTTGGTATTACATGGCAGAGGCAGCCTGTGCTCACTGCACCCTGGCCGGGGGTTGGGCTACCTGGAGCACTCCCCCCCACCTCCTAAAGCTGGGCCTCCTCCAACTCACCCTCCACAGTAGCCAAAGGGAGCTTTTAAAACTGCAAAGCACTACATGCAATGTGGGATCCTGGACTGGATCCTGGGACAGAAAGAGGACATTTGTGAAATTAAGCCTGGGTTCAGTTCAGAGTAATGTAGCAATGTTGGTTTCTGAGTTTTGACAAACGTACCATGGTAATGTGTAGGACATTAACAATGGGGTAAACTGGGTGAAGGGTAGACTCTCTGTACTATCTCTGATACTCTCTGGTAAATCTAAAATTATTCCAAAATTAAAATTTTATCAAAAAAAGCCCCTGCAAAGTAGGTGTGTCCCCTCAGCATCCTTCAATGGCTCCTCAGTGCCCTCAACATAAACCCAACTTTGCTCCTGGCTCCTCAAGGCCCTGCTGGATCTGGTTATGCCCCCAACCCCTTTGTCCTGGCAGCTCCTTTTGCCTCAGCTGGGACAGCCCAGGCGGTGGGTGCCTCCTCTGGGCTCCCACAGCCTCCCGGGCTCTCCTGAGTGGAGCAATTTTGCATTTATTCATCAATTGCCCACTAAAGCCCAATTGTGTGTGCAGTGTTGGGACCAAGATCTGGGTGAATGCAAGCCCTGTCTCCATCAGGCTAGGAGCTCCCTAAGAGCAGGGCTGGGCAGAGACCCCAAAAACAGTGACTAGAGAGAGGGAACACGGAGGGACCAGGCAAGGTACCTAATGGCGGTCTGACAGGCATAGGGTGGGAGGCCTCAAAAGCCAGACCTAAGAAAAGGGTGGCACAGTGGTCAAGCACTTGGCTGTTAACCAAAAGGTAAGCAGTTTGAATCCACCAGTCACTCCTTGGAAACCCTGTGGGCAGTTCTACTCTGTCCCATATGGTTGCTATGAGTCAGAATCAACTAGACAGCAACGGGTTTGGTTTACCATCTAAGATACATCTATTGGTCCCATCCCATCCAGAGCAAAGAAGAATGAAGAAAACCAAAGACACAAGGAAACAATTAGTCCAAAGGACTAATGGACCACATGAACCACAGCTTCTACCAGCCTGAGCTGAGAAGAACTAGCTGGTGCCCAAATACCACCACCAACAGCTCTGACAGGGATCACAGTAGACGGTTCTGGACAGAGCTGGAGGAAAATGTAGAACAAAATTCAAATTCACAAAAAAGACCAGACTTACTGGTCTGACAGAGAGTGGAGGAACCCCCAAGACTATGGCCCCCAGATACCCTTCTAACTCAGAACTGGAGCCACTCCTGAAGTTTCACCCTTCAGCCAAAGATTAGACGGGCCTATAAAACAAACAGTAACACCGTGAGGAACGTGTTTCTTAGATCAATCAAGTATACCATACCAAATGGGCAACACCGGCCCAAAGGAAAAGATGAGAAGGCAGGAAGGGGCAGGAAAACCAGGGGATTGAAAACAGGGAACCTAGAGTGGAAAAGGGGAGAGTGCTGACACATTGTGGGGATTGCAACCACTGTCACGAAACAATTTGTGTATAAATTTTTGAATAAGAAACGAATTTGCTCTGTCAACTTTCCTAAAGCAAAACGAAATGTTTTTTAAGAAAAGAAAAAGAGCCACTAAACCCTGTTGGATTGTGGCTTCCGGCAAAGCCCACCCCTCCTGCAATATCGTTAAGTCCTCACCACCCCTCCCCCTTTCTACAGATGCTCTGAGTCAGCATGTGGTCAGGTCAGGATTTGAACCCACACCTGCTGCTCTGGGAACACCGTGGGCATGGGGTCCACCGAGCTGACACCTCCACTGAGGGTAGCCTGGGGCCCAGAAGGAGCCATGGGCCTGTGTGTGCCAACCCTGGAAGAAGGAAGGACAGACTCAATTCTGGGGGGCCTCTGGCAACAGCCCCCATACCAGGGGGGAAGCCGCCTACTGCTGAGAAAGGAAGCAGCAGCACCTTCCAGGGGGTGACCAAGATGCTTGCTTCCTGGAGGGGCCGGGGACAAGAGGGGTGGCCAAGTGAGCCAGAGAACAACAGTCAGGAGGTCTGGTCCTGAGCCAAAGAGTAAAAGCAGCACGGAAGAGGGCTTTGGGGAAGCTGAGGCACAGAGGCTTCCCCAGAAAACACAGTACAGCAGTTCCCCATCTGGCCCCAGGCTACCTGCACCAGGCAAGACAAACATAATGAAAAGACAGATGGCAATGGACACAGAGGTGAGGACGACCCTTCCAGAGCTTCTGGGAGGCCTGCCTCGGTTTCCCCTCTGGAGCAGGTGGGTCCCTGCAGCTCCAGGGCACTGAGGTCACCCAGGCTAGTTGGGCACCATCTGGAAGGACTGTGTGAACCATCCGGCCAGGCCACCCTGAGTGAAACCACAGGGTTGGGCACGAGACACTGGCCCACCTGTAACTGGCACATCTCCAGGCCCTGCTGATGAGGTCTGGCTGAATCAAGGACCTACTGTGTGCAGGCATCACCCAGGGGCACACACACACACACACACACACACACACACACACCCTTGTTATGTACCCATTTTACAGATGAGGAAAGCAAGGCTCCTGACATGCTATCATGGATGGAATTGTGTCCCTCAAAAATGGCTAGGTCATGATTCCCACTATTGTGTGGTAGTCCTCCATTTTGTGATCTATATAACTGTTGCATGTGTTGTAAATCCTAATTTCTGTCTGTGGTTAACGAGGCAATGTTCGGTTATGTTAAAGAGGATTAGTATTGGATGCAACACCCTTACTCAGGTCACAGTCCTGATCCAATGTAAGGGGAGTTTCCTTGGGGTGTGGCCTGCATCACCTTTTACCTTGCAAGAGATAAAAGGAGAGAGAAGCAAGCAGAGAGAGAGGGACCTCCTACCGCCAAGAAAGAAGAGCCAGGAGCAGAGCATGTCCTTCGGACCTGGGGTCTCTGAGCTGAGAACCTCCTAGACCCAAGGGAAGATTGATGCCAAGACACATGGAGATCTCCAAGGAATGCCAGGCCCACAGATGTTGAAAGGAGATAAGGACCTTCATCCAGAGCTGACAGAGAGAGAAAGCCTTCCCCTAGAGCTGGTGCCCTGAATTCAGACTTCTAGCCTCCTAAACCGTGAGAGAATAAATTTGTTTGTTAAAGCCATCCACTTGTGGTATTTCTGTTACGGCAGCACTAGATAACTAAGACACATGCCAAGTCACTTGGCTCTTAATTCACTGTGGGATGCCCCATCTTCTCTGAGCCTCAGTCTCTTCATCTGTAAAACAGGTACAATAACAACTCCCACCATATGGGACTGCTGGAAAGGGCTCAGCCCACAGCAACCCTCAATACTGAGCTCTATAGGTGCTCAATAAATGTTCCCAACTAGCTATGTGGGCCACCAGGCAGAGGTTCAGGGACTCCCAAAGACAGGGTGAGCCACGCAGCATGAGCCACCCCAATGCTTCCTGCAGTCAAACATCTGAGGCTGGACCAGCAATGCCACCCTCACCCAGGACAGGGTGGGAGCTGGGAATGAGGCCTGTTCTACTCAGGGCCTGCCTGGGAACCACTGCCATGGCCGCCGATTCAAGCAGCCATTGTTTTGTTAGCTGGATGCAGCCCCTAGACCCCAAGCTCCCCCTTTTCGAAGCTGTTTCTCATTCCGCTTGCCAGGCCGCCGCATTTCCAGCCCTCCTCCCAGGTCCCAGAGGAGCACAGTGTGGGATGGGCAGCTGTGATGTTTCCCTGGCCCGAGTGAAAAGTCCTTCCCTCCTGCCTGCTCTTATGGGGGGTGGGGTAGCAGAGTACTTGCATCTCCAGGTCCTCCTCACCATGGAAGTTTCTGTCCCAGCTTCTTCGCCTGAAGGGAATTCCAGGCCCAAAGAAGCCGAGAGTGCAGCTGCCTCTAGAGGGAACATTCCCCCCTCCTGGGACTGGGGGACTTAGAGTTGCAAACTCACACCCTCCTCCCAGTCCCCTGGCGGTGGGCGCTGTCCTAGATCCACCTCTCTGCCTGGCTGCGGGCTCCGCTCAGCTGGTCCCTGAGGCATCCCACAATTGCTTGTAGGTGCAGCTGGGAGTGTAGGGCTGGCTCGAGGCCCTCAGCAGACATTTCTGGGCCAGGTCCCATGTTAGGGACATGGAGGCAACCATGATGGTCTCTCTCTCTAGTTGCCCATGCCCCAGCTCAGAGATTCCACCTGAGGTTGAGAAAGGACGGCTTTATAACAATAACAATACAACAACATCGACAACAGCAACAATAATGAGCAGCTACCATTTTCTCGTGCCTGCTCCTCTCGCCCGCATTACCTCATTTAACCCTCACCATACCTCAGTGAGTTGATGTTACTTGACAGCAAGGAAACTGAGGCACGGAGAGGTGAAGTGACTTGCCCAGGGTCACACACAGCCAGAACGGCCAGAGCTGGGACTCAAATCCAGGCAGGCAGGCCCGAGTCCTCACCTTGACCACAGCCTCACCACCCACCACTCTGGCCAGCAGCTGCCGGGAATTCAGCTGCTAGAAGCTGAAAAGGCCTTGGCTTGCAAGCTAGGGAAACTGAAGCCCCATCAACAGCCACTTCTGGGGGATTCAATCACGGGTGCCCCAAATGTGGATGGCAGGCAGAGGCCCGTGAGAGGTGCGGGGTCGGGGGAGGTGACCACTAGCCCGTTTAGTTCCTTCCTGGGCCTAGTCTCCACTTCAAGGCCTCTGCCCACTGCCCCCCCATTATTTACCGATCAAAGCCTAAAGTGCTACATGATTAACGCCCCACTGGGGCCGCTGGGCCTCATAATGGAGCCGCGTGTGATTTATCGGGTTTCAGGGCAGAGGAGGATGGATGGGGCATGGATGGAGCGGGGAGGGCCTCTCCCTGGCTCGCTCGGGCAGACCCTGGAGGCATCGAGTATCAGCGGAGGCAGGTGGGGCAGGGCTGTATGGTACGGCTTTGGCCCAAACACGGGCTTTGGGAAGAAGAAAACGGCTGTGTTCTGGGATAGCCAGGATCCAAATCCACGTGGCTCACACCAGGAGACTTTCCGGGCCTGTCCCCATACGGGGATGGCTGTTTCCATGGCAATCCCCATATGGTCTTCAGAGCTGGAGAGGCCCCCGGGAGCCACCTGGCCCAGTAGTGGGCAGTGGGGACCACGCAAGCGCTTCCCACCCCTGCTGGTACCTGGCAGCATAAGTGGGCCGCGGCCATAGGTCTCTTCCAGAGCTGATCTGACTGTTGCCCTCTCTTCCCCAAAGCCTCTGCTGGCTCCTACTGCCCACAGGACAGCGTCCAAGTTCTTGGCCTGCACACAAGGCCCACAGATTCCAGCCTGTGCTCTCTCCTGCTCTCTCCCGGCCTGCCACCCAAGCCATGTTTTATCATGTCTCTCCACCTGGAGCGCTTCCCCCTTGCAAAGTTCTCCTCAAAGTCCTGCTCAATGCCACCTCCTCTGAGAAGCTGTCCCTGATTCTGTGGTCAGAGTGTGGTGCTAGTACCCCATGTCTCCTGTCATGGTCTCCTCCCTGCCCACTCCGGGGGCTCCTGGAGAGGGAGGGCAGGGTCTGACCCATCTCTTCTGTGGAGTCTGCCACATTATAATGTCCAGGCCCCTCTCACACTCCAGTGAACCCCCAACAGAGCCCAGAGAGGCATCAGCCTCTGGTAGGTGAAGGTGGAGGCAGCTGCAGGCCTGAAGAGCAGGGACAAGAGCCCTGCAGGTCCCACTGGGAAGCCTTCACTGCTCCCCACGGTGGCCCCAGAAGGGGAAGAACTTCCTTGGGCTTCAGTTTCTCCACGTTTAAAATAGGTTAAAATCAGGAAATCTAACCGGTTCGAACTGGTTCAGTCATGGCCAACGAAGTGAAATCGGCCCAGACGCGAATTTTTAAAATTTGGGTGAAGTGGAATGATAAATGGAATGGGAAAAATTACAGGTCAAAGCCCTGGAATGGGAGACTCGGAAAAGGCGTAGTGAGTCCTTTCAGGAACCTGACGCAGAAGACTGGATTATTGCCAGGACTGTGAAGATCGGCATACATTCAAAGCAGAGCAGGTGGCTGCCATCTTTGAGCAGAGCACCCCTGTTTCCAACTCTGCCTGTCAAGAGATTTGGTTGCTATGTAATACGCATGCTGCCCTTGTTTCCTAAGGGAGAAATTAAGTTTCAAGCAGGGCTTCAACGGTAATTTTTCCCATTCTAGAGATCATTCCGGTTTGCCCACATTTTTAAAATTCGGGTCCATCCAGGTTTCGCTTCATCAGCCATGACTGAACCAGTCAGAACCTGTTTGAAGCCCTGGTAACACAGGCCCATTCACCCCTTTCCACTGTGACCTCAAGGGTTTCTTTAGCTCACGTCCCTCTGGTCAATGATTTGGGGGGAACCAGGGAGTAAAGGTGATGAGCACAGGTGTGCAGGCTGACCCGCCACCCCCCCTTACCGCTATGGGACCTCAGGTAAGTCACTTACCCTCTCTGGATCTGTTCCCCCTTCTGTAGGTTGGGGATAGTACCATCTCATTCAGAGTCTGGGGGGATTAAGAGAAACTATATGTAAAGTGCTCTGCCAAGTGCCCGGCACAGAATAAGTTTTCCAGAAACAATAACAAACAACAATAATGATAATGCTAACGGGGACAGCTCCAGTGTCAGAGTGGCTTCTCTGCTACCCCATGGCCCAGCTCACATGGGGAAACTGAGGCCCAGCAAGGGGAAGGGACCCTCATTTCCAGGGGCTCACATCCTCACGCTCCCTTTCCTGAATGCACGGTCTCTGTTCCCCACTGCAGAAACCAGGACATGGAAGCCAGCCTGCTCCTTCATCTCCACAAGACACCAGCCACTGCGGGCATGCAAGGGTGTCCCCGCAGGGCTGATGTCACCGCCTCCCGCGTGGCCTCTGCTGCACGTCAGGTCGCCCCATTCTCCCACCTAAGCCCACTGAGTCTTCTCCACCCCATAGATGGGGACACGGAGGCCCAGAGAAGGCATGTGACTTGTCCCAGGCCACAGCTATAAATGTGCAAGGCTGGGATTTGAACTCAGGGAGCTGGCGCCAGAGTCTAGCTTTCATCTCCCACTCTGGACCTTGACTGTGGGCATGTTCAAGGTGGGCACAGATCCTTGATCTACCCTCCTAGCAAACACCTCAACAGTGAGTTGCCACCCTGGAGGGAGCAAGTGGTCTGCCCTATAGTACCTAGCATGGTTCTGGGCTGGGGTCAGGACCCCCCAGTATCAGTGTTGAAAGGCATCTGTCTAGTCATCCATTCAAATTGACCTTTCAACCCACATCACTCACTTGCACACCCAAAGGGCCGCGGCTCACTCCCTCCAGAGGAAGAAATTTTCAGAGACAAACGCAATTCTGGTCTGATCCCACCTCCTCAAAGGGCCTTCCCTGAGCTTCTCCTGCCTGCCTACCTGTTCCACGCCCTGGCTGTTCCCTGTCTCCCCCAGCTTCCTTGGAAGGACCTAGTCAGCTCCAGCCTCTGCAGACAAACCAGCCACCCTCACCCCACTCTGGGACTGAGTCACTGCAGTGTCAGCTCTCCACTTCCATCTGGGGCCTGCCTGGAGGTGCTGCCCCGGAAGGGAGTTTTGTACATGGGTCCTGGCCCAAATTTCTGTGGCCCAGCCTGAGGCAGAACTACAGAATCCCAGTGCAAAGGCCATGAGGGCTGACGCCAGCCTCGGAGCTCACAGTTAGCACTGGCCATCACCTGGAGTGGGGCTAGGGGTGAAACCAGACAGCCAGTCTGCAAATCCTAACTCCCCACTAACCAGCTGTGTGACCTTGGGCAGGTCCCTGTACCTCTCTGGGCCTCCGTGTCCTCATCTGTAAACTAGGGATAATAGGGTAAAGAACAGGCACACAGAAGCTGCTCAGAATCGTGAGCTCAGTGATTGTTATTATCCAGCTCTGGAGGGCCAGGAGGGCACATACCCTCTGCTTACTCCAATGGTCCACGAGACACTCAGCGTTGCCTTGGTGTCTTCCCGAAGCCCTGTGGCTGCCCTCCAGCCCAATAAAATAGCAGTAACACCCTCTCAGCTCACCCTCTTCATCTCAGCTTTGCCTTCCTGCCTCTGAGCTTTGCCCTAGCTGGGACGGCCCCAGACACACCCTTGCCACCCCCTGCTCACTCTGGTCTGATCCCACCTCCTCCAAGGGCCTTCCTGCCCCTCCCTCCTCTGAGCTCCCCCTGCCTGGCTGACTGTTCCACAACCTGAGCACACTTTTCCCAGGTGTTTTTCCCTCCTGGTAATCATGCCTCCCTGCCATTTCCTGGCCTCATCCCACATCCGCAGAGGGAGGCACTGGCTTCATTTTACAATGAGAAAGCATGAGGCCCAGAGAGGGCGAATGACTCACCCTGGTCACACAGCTTGTGGGCAGGAGAATGGGACTCTATGTCAGCCTGACCCCATGCGTGTAGCAGCTCGAGGCTGATGACATTCTCAGGGGGGGGAGCAATGTTAACTGTCTCCTGGTCCATCTCCCCTCGCCTGTCTCTCCAGGCCAGAAGACCATCTCAGCTAGCCCTGCAGGAATCCCCTCTCCCACTGTCCTGCCAAGGTCTCTGATGACACCCCAGCCACGGGGCGCTCACTGCCAGCCCCCAGCCCAAGCCCCTCCTCATGGAAGCAGACATGTAAAGCCCGTCTTGGGAGCCCACTCTCCCTCCACCCCCACCGCCATTTCAGCCCCTAAATTGGTTCAGAAAACGCCTTCTTGACTACGAGCACCCACCCACCACATGCCAGCTTCAAACTGCCTGAGGGTTTTTTTCCACCTTTCCTATAAAAAGACACCTTGAAAATGCAGCATTGGCATTTGCCTGTCGGTTTTCCTTTTGATTTAAAAATACAACTGTTATGGTCATTCAGAGGTTGAGGGAAGGGTGCAGGGAGTTAGACTCAGCCTGCCCCTGCCTTGCTGGGTGACCTCGTGCCTCAGTTTCCCCACCGATAGCACATGACAATGTCCTGACTCCCTTTCACCTCAAACTGGCTGTGAATTGAGGAAAAGGATCCAAGCTACATTCAGTGAAGCCTAATCTCCTCACTCAATTTCTCTATCAACTCCAATAGCCCCAAATATACCAAAAATAATCAGAGAAAAAGTTGGGCCCTACTGGGGCTGTCTGAGGGTCTCTGCTCTGACCTCATACCTTGGCAGCTCCCCCTTCTCGCCAGGTTCTAGGTTTCTAAGTGTTCACTGTCTTAAAGGTGGACAGCAGAGGACAGATGCAGCCACAGGAGAAGCTGGGATTCCAGAGGCTACCCCAGCGGAGCTTCAGGAGCTATGGCAGCTTGTAAGGTTCCTGGCAGGGCTTAGAGTTCAGTGAGAAACCCCAAAGGCAGGAGCAAGAGGCCAGCTTCCAGAGGCCTGGCCGAGCACCTCGCTGGGAGGTCAGACATCCCTGGAGAACAGACGGAAAGGCACGGCCCTGTGCCCCAAGTCCAGCCCTGCCTAGACCACCCCATGCCAGAGACGTCACGCTGGACAGGACTAGGAAGGAAAGGGGTTCTAGGTCCCTCACACACCCCAGACCAAACTCATCCTCTCCCCCAGACACACCCCTATTTGTATCCCCCACTCGGATGGCACCAATATCCACCCAGATGCTGGGACAGACTCAGGGCAGCTGCCCTCCTCTCCACCCTGCCCGTCACCACCTCTGGGGTTGCCATCCCAGCACCCAAATCTCCCTTGGGCCCACCTGCTTCCCTCCATCCCTCAGCACTGCCTTGGACCAGGCTCACCACATCTGACAGAGCAAGCCCCCCTTCCCTTGCCATCTCCATGGCTACACCCCAGTAACCTCCACAGGCCTAGCGCACAGTAGGTGCTCAAGAAGTATTTGTGATCAAATGCAAGAATCTCTTCCCTGGAAGGCAGCACCAGTCTCCCAGCTACTCTCCCTGCCTCCCAGCTCAGATTCCCATCAGCCACCAAGGGACTTTCTAAAATAAGAATATTAAAACTAATTACAGCAAAGTTGCAGGATTCAAAGTTCACACAAAAATCAGTTGTGTTCCTATACACCAGCAATAAACAATCTGAAAAGGAAATTAAGAAAACAATTCCATTTACCATAGTATCAAAAAAGAATAAAATGCTGGTACTTAGGAATCAATGTAACCAAAGAGGTGAAAGGCTTATCCACTGAAAACTAAAGAACATTGCCGAAGGAAATTAAAGAAGACCTTAATAAACAGAAAGACATCCATGTTCATGGACTGCAAGACTTAATATTGTTAAGATGACAATACCACCCAAAGCGATATATAGATTCCATACAATCCCTATCCAGAGTATATACACACCTTCTAGAACTCAACAGCAAAAAATCCAATTTGAAAATAGGTGAAGGACTTGAACAGACATTTCTCCAAAGAAGATATACAAATGACCAACAAGCACGTGAAAAGATGCTCAATATCATTAGCTGCTGGGAGACGCAAACCACAACCACAATGAGATATTACCTCCTACCTACCAAGATGGCTCTAACTGAAAAAATGAATGGAAAATACCAAGTGATAGCAAGGATGTGGAGAAACTGGAACGCTCCTGCACTGCTGGCGGGAATGTAAAATGGTGCAGCCACTGTGGAAAACAGTTTGGCAGTTCCTCAGAGAATTAAACATAGAATTACCTTATGATCCAGCAATTCCACTCCTAGATATATACTCAAAAGACTTAAAAGCAGGGACACAGAGACTTGTACACCAGTGTTCACGGCAGCACTATTCACAATAGCCAAAAGATGGAAACAACCCAATGTCCATCAACTGATGAATGGATAAACTGAATGTGGTACGTACATACAGTGGAATATTATTCACCCATAAAAAGAAACGAAGTGCTGATACTTGCTCCAACATGGATGAACTTTGAAGGTATTATGCTGAATGGACTAAGTCAGACCCAAAAGGACAAACACTGCATAAATCTACTTATATGGGGAATCTAGAACAGGCGAATGTATAGAGACAGAAAGTAGACAGTTTATCAGGGGCTGGGGACAGGGAATAATGGGGAGGTATTATTTAATGGGTACAGAACTTCTGTTTGGGATGATAAAAAAAGAAATCTAGGAATAGACAGTAGTGATGGTTACACAACACTGTGAATGTACTTAAGACCACTGAATTGTACACTCAAAAAATGATTAAAGTGGGAAATTTTATGTTGTGTATAACTTATGATAATAAACAATTTTTTAAAAAATATAATGAACTTGATTAAAGCAGTCCTAAGTAACTGTTTATTAACTAAAGATCATACTGGAACACTAACTAAATGATCCAAAATGGAAATGGACTTAAGTTAAATCTACATTAAGTCCTATTGATAGGACCTAGCCCGTTTTCATGTTTGAGCAACAGTTAATAAACTTCTATTGTATTTTTTTTTAAATAAATGCAAACACATGTGCCAGGTACGTTACTAAGAACTTTACATGTATTATCTCATTGAATCCCCACAACAATCCTAGGAGGTAGGCACTGTAGTATCATTCCCATTCTACAGAAGAGGAAACTGAGGCGCTCATTCAGATCATGGTACTCCTCTGGCTAAAACCCTTCACGGCTCCCATGCCCCCAGGATAAAGCTCAGACTCCCCAGTGCACCTTCCAGGCCCTGCACCTGCTCACCTTCTCTCCCACTTTCCCCACTACCCCCAGCCCCGACCACCTTTCAAGCCCACCACGCTGTGTCCTACCTACATCCAGGCCTTCGTAGGCTGTTCCCTCTGCCAAGACCCCTTTCTCTTCTCTTGCCGGTTTCACCTGGCTAACGTCGGCTCATCCTTCCACCCCCACTTTGATAGCACTCCCCTGGGAAGCCTTGGCACCCTTCTCTGGGTCCCCTGGGCCCATGCTCACCCATCACGGCCCCCAGCACTCTGTGTGGTGGCTGCCTGGCTTTCCTTGGCTCGCCTGCACCGTCCATGAGAGCAGACGATGTCAGTCATGCTCACCATGGGTCCCCAGCGCACAGCACAGGGCCAGGCATACAGTCGGCGCTTAGCAAATGTTTACTGAGGTTGCTGTCTGTTTCCACCTGGGGCTCAGAGGTGGGAGATGATGGAGTCTTTACTGTTCCACAACAAGACAAATTCGGTCACTGTTTGCTGCCCAGGACCAAGCCAACCGATGCTAGTGACGGCCACCGGGGAAATAATAACAACAGCAGCAGCAGCTAACATCTACCGGCTGCTTCCCGTGTGCCAGGTACTAAGTGCCTTACATGAATTCATTCATTTAGCCCTTAAAACAACCCTTTGAGAGAAGAATTGTTTTTATTATCCCCACTTTACAGATAAGGCTCAGAGAGGTTAGGTCACTTGCCCAACGTCACAGAGCAGGGAAGTGACAGAGCAGGATATGAACCCAGGCAGCCTGGTGTGAAGTGCAAGTTCTTAACCTATAACTGGGGAGTTGGCAATAACCTGGAGCAAGAATAACCATCACCCTACCCCCACCCCCACATACAACTGTGCTAGAGGCCCAGGCCCCGGGGCCTTGGGCACATCTGGGAGATACGGCATTGGCCCGGGCTTACAGCTGGGCCTGGTGAAGGGTAGAGGGGTGTGGAGGACACAGGGAGGGTAGCCAAGGAGGGCCTCAGCTGGGAGCCGGCCTGGCCTTGGGGTGGGGAGGACGCCCTGGGCCACTCTGTCCGTGGACTGTGTCCCTGGAGAAGCCCTGCCCCTGCAGGGAGAGGGAAGCCCCAGCCCCCTTTAGCAGAGTGAGTCACTGCACTGGGCCCCACTGGGGACATGGGACCGTGGGAATCAGGACGGTTCTTGCTAGAGACGGAGGGCAAGACTACAGCGCCCTAAGGAATCACATGGATCAACTCACACCAAGCGGCCAGGACACAGGGCCTGGAACCCGCCCAAGGAAGGCCTGGAGGGTGGCCCAAACCCAGCCCTGGCCCCACAGGGCCTTCCCTCTGTAGAGCAGGGTCTACAGAGCAGGGGCTGACTCCCCGCCCTAAAACCCCCAGCCCCAAAGCTGCTCTGCTCAAACACAGCCATGTTGCCAGGGGCAGGGGGAGCGGGGTTGGGGAGCTCTGGGACAGAAATGGTGGGTGTTCCAACAATGGTGCCAGGCACATGAAGAGCACAGAGCGCGTTCGGCCACGCCTAAACCAGGCTGGCAGGCAGCAGATACAATCAGCCCAGCTCACCCACTGTGACCTTTACTTCAGGGCTGCGGGATGGGTGGTGGGCAGCATGGGAGCCTGACAGAGGGAGAAGGAATCTGAGTTTTCTCAAAGCCCCAGTGTTGGGGGCGCCCACAGGGGAATAATTAATCTCCTGAGTCTTGCCACAACCTGAAGACCAGGAAGATGATATGGGGCAGTGCCACAGGGGACCTGGGACCAGGGAGGGTAATCACCAGAGGGGGAAGCTCCCCATTTTGCAGAGGGAGAAACTGAGGCTTCCTCAGGCTGGAAAAGGCAAAGGGTAGGATGTCAGGGGGTCATTTCGGAGCCTCTTCCTCTAAGGTGGAAAATGAGGATCACCAGACTTCTCTCCCAGGGCTACTGGGAGAAGAAACCCCTTCCCAGTGGGGCTTCCTTGAGGGCAACAGCCAGGCTCAACTGTCTAGCAACAGAAGCACAAAGTTCCCCCCTGCACCCCCCTGTGTCATGTCCCCCCAAGGTCACAGAACCCCCTACATAAGTACATGATCTCCCCAACCTGGCCCCGCCAGCTGCTGCCCAACCCACCCTCAGATTCCTGAGCCCCACATCTTCCCAGCTTGTGTATGCCCTGTACCTAGCCCCTCCTCATCCCCCCATCCCTGCACCCCACAGCCCTCTCCTACCCCTACACACCCTGTATTGCAGACGCTTTTATTCACCTCCCTCCACTCTCCTGGCCCCACCACCTGCCCACCTCAGTCACCTGAGACTCTCCCAACACACACAAACTCTGATTCCATGTCTGTGGCCAGATAGCCAGGGTTCAAATTCTTCCTCTGCTGATTCCAAGCTGTGTGATTTTGAGCTAGTGATTTAACCTCTCTATGCCTCAGTTTCTTCATGTATAAAATGGAGATGAGACTAGAACCTATCTCGTAGGGTTGTTGTGAGAACTAAGAGAGTTATTACATGTAATGTGCTTAGTAGGCACTCCACAAGTGTTTTGTTTACCCCCATATTCCCATGCCTGGTACATACTAAGTGCTCAGTAAATGTTTTTTGAATGACTTAATAAAAGTTGGCCTCGGGCACATACCTGTTTGCCAAGCATGTGGTCTCCTCAGCATACCTACTGGTTCCAAACACTTGCGTCCCCTGCACACCCAGGCCTGCCTTGCTGCACTACTGTCCCTGCAGCACACATCCCTGACACACAAGTCTGGAGCACACACTCCTGTCGCTCCCACCTTGCCCCCCCACCCCCATCTGCAGGGCCTTGGTGCATAGCTGTGTACCTCCCTGCATGCCTGCCACACCTGTGCACACATCTGCCCATTCCCAAAACACAATGGTAGCTCCTGTAGGCTCACACAGCCGCCGGCACACACCTTTGTTCAGGCACGCACTCACCAGCTGAACGCTCAGCAAGCACCTGTGACGTCGGTGCACACACCTTGGTTATTTGTGCGCCTTTGGTCCTCTTCAGTACGCACCTGAGTACCAATCCGCACACCTAGAAACCCCTCCCGGGTACACCGAGGTACACCTGTAACTCTGCACTCACACTCAAGTCCCCGAAAATGCATACCTGACCCGTACGCGCACCAGTGCTCCCGCTCAGTGGACACGTGTGGCCTTTTTCAGCGCATATCTGTACCCTCGCTTGCATACCTGGATTCCTGCGCACGCATCTGGGTGCCGGCACGCTCACACCTGTGGCCCGCTCAGCGCACGCTTCCCCTCCGGCCCCTCAGCCAGTCCTCCCGCACTCCCGCCGCCTGGGCGTACCTGGATGTTCCGCTTGCTCTCGCAGGCCGGCCCGGTGCCCTGCACCACGCTGTCGAGCACCGCCACCACGTCTGGCACGGGCTCCACGAAGCAAGCGGTGCGTGCGCCGCGGATAGCGGCTCGCACGTCGGCAAAGCGGAAGGCGCAGAGCGCGGCAGGGGCCGCACGGGCCGCGGGGGCCCCCGGGGGTCTCTCGAAGACCGCGAAGAGCAGCTCGCGCGCCGGGAAAACAGAGACCAGGCGGCTGTAGAGGTCGCCGCGGCCCGCACCGCCAGCGCACTGCAAGCCCAGCTGGATGTAGGACTCGGTGAGCTTCTTGGCGTCGCCACCGGCGCCACGGGGCAGGCAGATGCGCGCCAGTAGGCTCCGCGCCTGGCTCTCCTTGTCGCCCGCGCGCGCCTCGCTGTTGAGCGCCAGGTACGCGTAGGACTGTGCGCCCGGCGGCGGGTCCGGCGGGTGCAGAAACGCGCGCACGAAGCCCAGCTTGTGCTGCTCCTTGGCGCCCTGTTTGATCTTGAGGATGTTGTCGTCGGACGGGTTGAGATCGAAAGTGAAGAGCTTGGCTAGGTCCCCGCGCGCGTCCAGGGAGCGGATGGCGATCTCGGGCGTGTTCTCGAAACGGTGGTCCTCCAGGCTGCGGTTGCGCGGGAAGAAGGCGCTGCCATAGCCGGTGTACGTGGCGCCCACGAGCAGGCGGCTGCCCCCCGCGCCGGCGCCCGGCGGCAGGACTAGCCCCACGGTGGACGCGTTTGGGTGGTTGGCCGCCACGTTCAGCATGCTGGGGAACACGGTGACAGGCTCTGCGGGCGGCACGGCGGGCGGGAAGTGCACGGCCACGGCGGAGATGTTGCCCCGGCGCCGCAGCTGGCAGAAGCCCTGGTAAATGGAGCCGCACACGACCACCAGGCCCTGACCAGGGTCCAGTTGCAGGATCTTGTTGTAGTTGTCGGTGAGGCGCCGCGGGTGCTCGCACGAGGCCTGCGGCAGCTGCGGGGCGTGGCACAACGGGCTGTCCGCCACCGGGCCCACGGCCGCCTCGGCCTCCAAGCTCAGGTTGGCGCCCGACAGTTGGTAGAGGCGGTTGACGGCCGCCAGGTACACGGTCCCCGCCGCGCCGTCCAGGGCGAAGTTGTTGGTGGGCGTGGGCGAGGGGAAGCGGCGCTGGATCTCCAGGGCGCCGGCCTGCCCTGTCCCCAAGAGCAGCAGCAGGAACAGCGGGCACAGCGGCGGGACCCGCAGCC
>NW_004443937.1:13126092-13156995 GCF_000243295.1 Trichechus manatus latirostris
CGAGCCCCGCCCACGCCGCACCCCACTCTGTCCTTGCCTCCCGTCCCGCCAGCCCCCGCCACCGCCGCCTGGGCCCCTACGCTCCTCGCCTGCCCGGTGACCCGCCTGCGGACCCTTGCGTTTCAGTCGGTGGGTCCGGCACCCTGCGCCCTCCAGCACCCTCCCGCGCGGCGCCCGCAGCCCTAGTCTTCCTTCCCGGGCGTGGCCTTGCCTCCGTCGCTCGCTCCTCTCGCTCCTTCCTTGCTCTGGGCCACTTAGCCTGTCTCACTCGGGCTTGTTTTCTTTTTTCCTTCCTCTCTCTGTCCCCGTCTCTCCTCTCTCTGACTGTCTCTGTGTATGTCTTCTCTGTCTCCTCGCCCCCCGCCCCCTCAAGCCCGTGTGGGATTCTTTTTCTTAGTCTCTGGCTCTCCTCTCTCTCTCTCTCTCTGTCTCCCCTGTCTCATTCCCTTTCTCTATCTCTCTGCTTTTCTGTCCCTGGCTCTCCCTCCCTTCCTCCCATGCTCTCTCTGTCTCTCCGCACCCCCTGCCCCGCCTCTCCCCCCGTCTCTGTCGACTCCTGCTCTCCCTCGGCCTTCCTGATCCACAGCCCCTCCCTATCTGTCCCCGTCTCACACTCCTAGTCTCTCTTTCCAACCCGTTCTGCAGGGCACTGTCCAGGCCTCAGGCCCCTAGGCCTGGGCACCACCAGGGGGCAGGGGGCACCAGGCGCCTCAGACCCCCATGATCTGCCCCCCAAATCCCAGCCCCATAAAAGGGGTTTTGCAAGTGACAAAGAGGAACTAGCGCTCAGGGATCAGATACATAAATCAGGAAAACAAGAAAAGAGGAAATAGTTCAGGCATGTGCCAGGCCCAGTGGGCCAACACCTGGAGTGAGGAGTTGGTCCTGGGGTGGGTGACCCCAGAAGACCCACAGTTACCCCCTATGGCAACCCAGCCCTGCCAGCCGCTGTTGTCCTCACCCACTGCATCTCAGTCAGGCACTTCCCCTTTTGCTGGGGACTGTGGAAGGATGACAGGATCTAAAATCCCCCGACTTAACGGAAGATTGGCCACATATGAGCTGGTAGTGGGCATGCTTCTCCTTCTGTCTCAAAAGGGGAAGGTAGGCCCTGGGGTCAGAGGCAGGTAGTGATGATTCCAGAGTCACAGAGCCCATATGAGAACCAGGGCCATGGCACCATCCATGTGGCCACCTTACGGTGGGCACTCAGTAAGTTTGTTGATTGTGGCTAAAACAGGGCTGCCCCATGCCAGGCACTTTACAAGTCTTTACTCGCTCCCCCTCTGAGGTTGGCACTATTATTATTCCCATTTTACAGATACAGAAATTGATGCTCCAAGAGGTGAAGGGACTGGCCCAAAATGCAAAGAACTAGAATGTTTGAAAGCCAAAGTCTGTCTGCTCTGAAACCACCCCACCCCAGGCCAGCTCTGGCCTCTCAGAATGGTTCTCCCCTCAGACCCCCAAGCTGCCCCGTAGTGCCCAGTGGCCCTCCCTCTGAAGGTGCTCTGGCCTCCAGAAATGCAGACGGGTGTGTTTCTACTCGGGCAGGAAGGAAGGGCAGGAGGTTTCTCTGTGCCCAGTGGGGCAGACAGGAAAGGCCAGGCCTACAGCCACCCCCACTTCCCTCTCCCCAGCACCATGACTTCCTGCCAGCAGCGCTCCCCATCGCACCTGCCTTTTTCCAGCCCCTCTATCCCCTGCCTGGCCACCGCTTTGATGGCCAGGGGTATCCAGGTGGAGGAAATCAGAGGCCCCCACCTGACACCCCGTTCACCAGGGCTCAATGTCTCTGGGTGGAAGAGGGCCATGTTGTGCCACCTATGGGAGGAGACTGGGGGACCTAGAAGAAGAACACCTCAGCACCCCCACACCCAGTTTCAGTCCTTCTGTCTATCTTCCTCCCCAGTGCCTTATTTTTCTCTAGCCCTTCTCTGCCTGCCTGTTTTTGTCTGTCTTCTTGCTTCTCCCGGCTTCTCTCTCTGTCTCTCCCCTCTCTTTTCCGCTCTTGTCTGTCTCTTTGTGTGGGTATCTCTCTCTGTCTCTCTTTCTCTTTCTCTGTCTCTCTCCCTCTCTGCCTCCCTCCCTCGGGCCCCTCCTTGCTTCCTTCCTGGCTCCTTGCTCATCTTGCCGCATCCTGCAGCTCCCCCCACTGAGCCTTGAGAATAATGCTCCAAGTTGCCACAGAAGCTCAGACCGACACAGAGGAGGGTTCTGGGCGCTTCGGACATAAGCCCCCTGCCAAGCTGAGCACTGGGACTCAGGAGCCTCCTGGGGCTGGGGATGTGTGGGGCTGGGTTAGACTGCAGAGGGCACGGCCAGGGTCCAAGTGACCTCATGTAAAGGTAGAATGTTGTGTGGCCTTGGGTAAGAAGCTTGCCTTCTCTGAGCCTCAGTTTCCTCATTTGCAAAAGTAGGACAATCATAATAGCACACCCACCCCTATGAGGTTGTGAGACTTGGAGAACGTAATGCAGCAGAAAGCACAGTGCCAGGCACATTGCAGGCAGTCATCAAACACCAGTTTCTCTCCCCTTGTTGGAATGAGTAATCACCCATGCAGCCCATGCTGGGGGGTGGGGGAGGCAAAAGACCCAGGCCCCACTTCCTGCCCTGAGCCCCATGGCAGCTGGCTGAACAGCTGTCCAGCAAGGGCTGAGTCCCGCATCCAGCGCTACCCTCCACGATCTTACACCATCCTTGCAACCAGCTTGCAAGGCTGGGGTGATTGAACTCATTTCACAGATGGGGAAATGGAGGGAGGTTAGGAAGGTGGGGATTCAAACCCAGATCTGTCTCCAGATCCTGTGCTTACCACTCTATACACATTAGCTGGGAGCTCTTCCAGACCAGGATGGGCTATGGGTGGCAGCCTCCCTATACCCCTGACTGGGCAGAGTAGGTGCTGATAACTATTGGTCAAATGAATGAATGAAAGAGCAAACCCATGTCTTCATTGGCCTTGCTAAGAAGGGATTCTAGAGGGAACCAAGAAGAGATGGATGGTACTTGGGCAGGGGTGGGGGGTGGGGTAGGTGGAACCTAGCATTAACTAACTCTTTATTAACTAGCCCAGATTAACCAAACCTGGATTAACTAAACCAGCACCAGCTAGCCCTGAATCACGTGATGATTCAGTCCCTTTTTATGTTTTTTCCCCAAGCTTTCCAATTATATCAAGGAGAAGTTCTCAGTTTGGTGCTAATGTGTCTCTGACGCTTCTCTAACATTTATTCTTGTCCATGTTCAATAGAAAGAAGGTCTCAAGCTTAGTGCAGTTGACATCAGCATTCTAGAATTGACTTGCATCCGAGCCCTGGTGGCATTTATTGAAGTTTAAAAAAAATTAAGTTAAAGACAAATATGAAGTAGGTCCTAATCTAGATGGTACAAAAATGACTGAAATTTGAGAAATGTTGACTTAACCCCACTATTCTGTGGACAAGGACATGGTGGCCCAGAAAGGGGCAGGACCTTGCCAGGCACCCAGTGGTCAGTGGCTGGGCTAGCCCAGTAATGGCAGTTGGCCCCTCACCCCCGCCTCAGCAGGGCTCCCCCCACCCACCCTGCCCTGTCCATCCTCAGCTCAGTGGCTGCCCAGGGCAGAGCTGTGAGGAGGAAATGTTTTTCTTCTTCAATTGGAAAAAATAACAGTGGGGCCGGGGCTGTGCTGGGAGGAGGGGGCTCCTACCCCTGGGCTCCTGGGCCCAGCCTTGGAAAATGCTTTCCCTACAGGAAACGCTCCTGACACGCTGACCCCTCCGAGCTCTGCCTTGGCGACAGGAAGGTGCTGGAAGCAGCATCCTCCAGGACGGCTTAGCGCCCTCAGCCATGGACCTAGATAGTGGCAGGAACCAGGGCTGTCACTTATCAGGGACTTTCCAAGCCTTGTCTCAGTTTCTCTTGGGAGCAACCCTGAGAGGTGGATTTGATCAGTCCATTTTACAGATGGGGACACCGAGGCTCAGAGAGGCACCCCACTTGCCTACAGCCATACAGCTCACTGGCCACCAAACCCTCCGCTTAGCTGGGCTCTGACCCTGACCACCTATGTGATCACGGTGGTGTCACTTCTCTTTCAGCCCCAATTTCCTTGTCTGGAAAAGGGGCGTATAATCCACCTCCGAGGGCTGCTGGGAAGATGAAAACATACACACATGAAAAGTGCCCACATGCCCTGAAGAGTGATGTCTACTCCCTTCCTGACTCCAAAACTCTGAGGGGCAGTGAGGTGGGGCTCCTCCAATCTGCCATTTGCACCCCATGCAGAAGAGAGACCCAGAGTCACATAACAATCGTCATCCTCATAGTAGCCACCATTGGTGAGGGGTCGTCCTTGCAGGCTGGCCCATAAAGGGCTGTGATGCGTGAGATCACCTGTTTAATTAGCCCTCCAGCAGATCTCAAAAGGCGGGCCCCTGTGAGTATTCCCTCCCCTCTTCTCATAAATGCAGACACAGACAGTGATGCCCAGAGAGGCCTACAGGCCTGCCCGGGGTCACGCAGCAAACGGGGCCCGAAGGGAATCCCGCCCCTCTCTTGCCCCCTTGCCCCTCTGCACTCAACTGCTTGTCACTGCTGCCACACTCCACTTGTGCAGCCCATGAGGGACCAGGTTGACCCTCAGTGGCGACGCTGACAGGAGACACAGCACCCATCACGCTAATGTGTTTAAATTACAGACAATTAGTGCTGCTGTCACAGCTCCTCCGTTGGCATTTCCCCAGGCTAGGCCCCCTGCTACATATGCCGGGAAATTCGGAGACTTGGCCCCTGGTTTTGACCCCCCTTCAGGATTCTAGGTGCCCTCCTCTACTGCCTGCCCCCGGGGATCTAGTCTCAGGGCTCAGGAGAGGCAGCGCTGCCTCGCCTGTGGGGGCGAGCCCCTGGGGTCTCTTTGTGTCCCTGTGGGGCAGGAGGAAATGGTTCTCATTCCTGCATGTGAGAGGTGCCCTCTCCCCACTCTAGGCATGTCCTTGGTCAAGGGACGCGGCCTGGGTGGGGTGGGGACCCATGCCGGGCGCCTAGCCCCCCGCGTGGCCCCTTTGTGCTCTGTGAGTCGGATAATGGGCGGCATTCTCAGACGCCCAGTCATGGGTCTGGGCCCGGGAAAGGACCCCGGGCAGTTCCACACTGAGCCTTCTGTCCAGCAGCCGTCACGGAGAGGCAGGGCCGCCCCAGGGGCCCCCACCCACATTCCCTGGTCGCGGCCATCGCCAGGCGACAGGCCCCCTAGCGGGCTGGGAGGCAGGCGACCACAGTGACCCCTGAGCAGACAGGAGGTGCCCACCACTATGTCCCAGGTGACTGGAGCTATGGGAGGCAAGGAGAGACCAGAGCCAAGCAGGATGGAGTCACGTGCGGGAGCACCTACTGTGTGCTAGACACTTCCCTCAAAAAAACAAAACGAAAAAAAGAAACCAAACTCTTTGCCATCATAGCAACCCTACAGGACAGAGTAGAATTGCCCCATAGAGTTTCCAAGGAGCGCCTGGTGGATTCAAACTGCTGACCTTTTGGTTAGTGGACGTAGCTCTTAACCACTATGTCAGCAGGGTTTCCACCCTTCCCTCCGTCCTTATGAAAACCGTCAAAGGTCCATGCTGTTGACCCCATTGGATAGATGAGTAAACTGAAGCCCAGGGAAGCCACACAATCGTCCTGGATTTGAACCTGGGTCTGTCTGACCATGCCCATCCAATGGATGTTGTCTGAGCACCTACCATGTGTCCTGAGGACACAGAAGTGACCACGCCCCAGAGCAGCCGGCCTAAGGGGACACATAGGGGAGTAATCAGACAACCAGGCCAATGGAAGCTGCAGTGTGGGCTTCCCAGAGGAGGTGGTGCCTGAGCTGAGATTTATGGAGCTCTCACCAATTAACGAGTACCCAAGATACCCGGGGCTGTCACCCGGCTTCATCTCATCTTTATGAGGCAGGGACTGGAGACACCTTTACGGAGGGGAGACTGAGGCTCAGAGAAGGGCCTTGCCCCATCATCCTGTGGCCTTGGAACCTGGGTTCAAATCCTAATCCTTCTGCTTCCTATCTTTGTGACCTGGGCTGAGTCCCTTCACCTCTCTGGGCCTCAGTTCCCACACGTGTAAAATGAGTATGAAAGCCTGTGCCTCTCCAGGCTGTGAGATAACATACGACAATCCCTGTAGAGCACTTAGCCAGCACCGGGCCCATGGTGAGTGCTCACTCAGTGACATTTTTTATTAACGTCATTGATGGGGGGACGTGTTGCTGCCCTCACCCTTCCCCCAGCTCTGGCTTGGGGAAGTCCTGTCCCTGGCCTGGATGGGATGGAGCTTGGCGCTCAGCTTTGGTTGTTTGTCAGATGCCCACAAAGGCAGTTCTCCATGCCCACCACCTCCCACCCTAGTCAGGGCCTTGTGGCAAATAACAACAACGACAACAATAATAATATCTGACACATCTGTAGCCCTTCTACAGGCTAGGCCCAGTTGTAAGCACCTTGCATACATTCAATTTATTTTTTATTGTTATAAAAATACAGGTAATGTGACATTTGCCAATGCATATATTAATTTATTTTAACCTTACAACAACCCTACAAAGAAGGTGCCATTATCATACTCATTTATGGGTGGGGAAACTGAGGCATGGAGAGGTGAAGTGACTTGCTGGAGGTCACCAGCTGGTACTTGGTGGAACCTGAATCCCAGAGCCCTTGTTCTTAATAAACTTAAGTCTCCACAGTCAGTCCCCTGTCCCTTCACCTAAGGCCCCAATACCAACTAGCCAAGTGGGTTCTAAGTGTTGGCCTGGCACAGACACCCCACTTCAGACCCGTACAACCCTCTTGAGTTGTTCTCACCCTGGTAGGTTTCCTGGCCCTCTGTGTGCCCCAATAAACTCCTGAGGACTTTTCCCCACCTCTGATGCTCCCAGGGTCCCTCCATCCCCTTACAGCACCTCCCTCAAATTGCTCTTCACACAGTATGAGGGTGTGTGCCTGCCCCAAAGGCCTGGGAGCACCTGGAGGGGGGACCATGGCTGACCACGTCTGGGACACGGGGTCACTGCTAATAAAGGTTAGGATGGATGGCTGACAGCGGCACCACCAAGGACACATCCACCAAGCAGACAGGTGGTCAAGCTGGCTGCTGAGGCCCCTCCCTGGGCAATGCCGGGCAGACTGCCAAAGCTGCCCCCCCGACCCCTATTTCTTCCACGTGGCCATACTGACTGCCTGCTTCACAAGACCGGGCCTCATCAGGCTGTCCTGCTCTGTCTGCTTCGGCAGGGAGACCCATTAGCCCCAAAGGAACCTCTCAAAGTGATCCCTCACACACCTGCCGGGCTCTCCATGTGGTGCTGCTCCTGACTCCTGGTGGAGGTCTGAGGGTATTGTCCCCCGTCCACCTCCACTCCCAGGCACAACTTTGGGTGGAATAAAACGCTGCAGCAGTGGCTGGCCTACCTGCCTGCCTTTCTTCCTCCCTCCTTCCCTTCCTCCCACCTGCCACCACTGACTGAGAACCTACTGTGTGCCAGGCACTGAGATTTTATGGTGAACGCACAGTGTGGTCCCTGTCCTCAGCCCAGCCTCATGGGGGAGACAGACTGACTAAGTCATTCAACAGTTATATAACAGCGAAGAGCCACTCCTCTGATGAAGGGACAATACCAGGCGGTTCTAGGAGGGTCTCACAGAGCCCCTAACCGTGGTCAGCCCACTCAGCTCAGATTTTTCTGGCCAAAGAGTCCTGCCTGTTGCAGAACTTGGAACCAATTCTTTAGGGACTTTTGGGTGACACCATCCCTCATCTTACTCAAGAGCAGCCTCCACTGACCACAGCTGGGTGTCTCAGGGTGAGCCACCTCCTTCACCTGCACTTCCCTCCAGTCATTGGGCCGTTTCCTCGCAAAGGCCCTACTACCATCCCAAGTCCCCTAGTCAGTGTGAGATAAAGTTCCACAACGACCCTGAACTTCCCTCCCCACCTTCTCCCTCTGTGTCTTCTCTAAGACTCAGCTCCAGCCTCACTTCTTCCAGGCAGGCTTCCCAGACCTCCCAAGCTGGGGTGTTACCGCAAAATGTGGATTTGAGCCGCCTGCCACAAAAGCCAATACTGAGCCAGGGGTGTTTTATTGTATATCAATATAGAGGAGACAGAGGAAATGAGCTCCTCCAAAAGACCTGTCACCCCGACTGGAGACTGACTGAAGGTTTTATATGGCCAGGATTATAGTTTTTCTTTGTGGTACTCATGATTTGCATGTCCCAGATGATCTACTTCTTACTGGCTATACTTGAAGGTTATCTGGTGCCGTTAGTCATGACTGGCACGTTGCAGATGAGTTAATCCTAGTTACCGGCAATCCTTGAGGGTTATCAAATTGTTTTGCCACCCTCCAAGGAGAAACTTTAGTTAATCTTAAACTTTTATAGGGACTGGAATAGGAGAAGGGAGAAAGAAGAAGAAATATCATGAGACAAAGCGGGGGTCAGTAATGGTGGGAATCAGTTATTCAGCAATGGTGCTAATTGAGCTTATGCAGCCTGTTGGAGGGGTAGACCCCTCCTTGGGCCTCCCACAATACCCTATACCTTCACCATCAGGGCACTCACACAGGGTGACAATGTCTATGGCTCTGTCTCCCCTATCAGCCAGGGAGCATCTCAAGAGCTGGATCTTGTCCGGGACAAGGCTGGCAAGGGTAAATGAGTGAATGAATGAATGAGTGAATGAATGAATATGAAAGGCTGATGCCACTCCCATACAGCCTAGGGAAGACCCACAAGGGGAGACAGCCTCGACCCTCTCTCCCCCCAGCCTCTTGGAGTGTCCCCACCTGCCATTCACCTACCCGCCAGGGAAGGTGGCTGCCTCCCCTCCGGGCCTGGAGAGGGTTCATATTTCTGAAACACCAGTTGTCCCGTGGAGCAGGGATTTCTTTGAAAGAGCATGACCCGGGTGGGTTGAAATTTAGGGGACATTCGTGCCACCTTCACTTCCATTTGCCCAGCTCACGGCCATGGTGCAGGCAGGGGCACTTCTGGGACCTCGTACACCCTAGGAGGCTGTGGGGCCAGAAGGATCCCAGTTTACACTTTGCCACTCCCCATCTGTGAGACCTTGGACAGAGCCCTTCCCTTTCTGAGTCTCAGCTTCCCCATCTGCAAAGCAAGGGTGAGGCTGTGACTTGCAAACACTCGGGGGCCTTGTTACTCCCTTGCACAGCCCCTGGCACGTGGCAGAAGGTCAAGACCTACGAGGCCTGAGGTAGAAAACTACTTTTGAAATCAAAGCAGGTAGTTCAGTGGTGGAATCCTCCCTTCCATGCAGGAGACCTGGGCTCAATTCCCAGCCAGTGCACCTCATGCACAGCCCCCAACCATCTGTCAGTGGAGACTTGTGTGTTGCTAGATGCTGAACAGGTTTCAGCAGAGCTTCCAGACTAAGACAGACTAGGAAAAATGGCCTGGCAATCTACTTCCAAAAATGAGCCACTGAAAACCCTATGGATCACAACAGTTCAACCCACAACTGAACATGAGGACGACGCAGGACTGGGCATTGCTTTGTTTCCTTCTGCATGGGGTTGCAATGAGTCGGGGGCCAACGAGACAGCAGCTAATAACAACAACGACAATAATGTTTATTGAGGGGACCAGGAGCCAAGCACCGTTCCAAGAGCTTGGTGTGGATTAACATATGGATTCCTCACAGCAGCCACCTTATGAGGGGGGTGTTTTTATCATCCCCATTTTACAGAGGTGGAAACTGAGGCACAGAGAAGTTAAGAGACTTGTCTAAAATCTCACAGGGAATGAGTGGCACAGCCTGGAATAAACCCCAGGCTGTCAGCCTCAGCTGTGGTGCAGAACCACTGCCATCACAGCCCTGCCGGTTGGAGGGTGGGTAGTGGGCAGGGGGTGCAGGACTGAGCTGGGGAGGAGGGGACATGGGGCGGGAGCAGCTCAGGCCAGCTGGGGTGGTAGGGACCAGCCTCCACTAACTCTGACTTCGCCCCAGCTAGTCCCACCTCTTCATTCCTCACTCTGCAGCAAGCATTTATTGAGTGCCAACTGTGTGCCAGGCACGCAGCAGTTGACCAGACAGACGAAATCTCCGACCTGGTGGAGCTGACATTCCAGTGGGGGAATCAGGCATGGAACAAGACAAATAAAATCCATAGAGTGAGAAGGTGAGAAGAGCCGGGGAGAAAAAGTAAAGCAGAGCAGGTGGACAGGAAGTGCAGGGGTCAGGGTGCGATTTTAGACAGGGCGGGCAGAGAAGGCCTTGCAATAACGTTGATATTTGAGGGAGACTCGAAGGGAGGGAGTCACACGGACACCTGTGGGGAGAGTGTCAGGCAGAGGGAATGGCAAGGGCACAGGTGTGCCAGGTCGGGAGCAGCCAGGAGGACGGTGAGGCTGGAGGAGGTGAGGTCTCAGAGGTGACGGATGGGGTTAGGCGTGCAGGGCCTTGACGCCCCTGTGAGGCCTGGCAGCCAGGGGAGGTACTGAGCAAAGCAGGGCCATGCCTGTGGAGGAGCCGCTGTGGGAGAAGGGGGTGGAGGCAGGGAGCCCGTGGGGAGGGGACCGCGGTCCTCCAGGGAAGCTGGGCTGGTGGCTGGACAGGTGGCAGCTGTGGGGTGGGGGTGGGGGAGGAGAAGGGTCCATCCCTTCACCAACAAGTCCACTCAGGGGACAGTGGCTCAGGGCCTCACTGGTGGCTCGTGACGGTGTCAGTGGCAGGGCCAGGAGCTCACACTCAACTGTTCTGAACAGGAGCTGGGTCTCCCTATGGCCCTGTCCTCCTGGTGTGCCCAGTTCACTGTCCACCCTGCTGCCTAAGGCAGGAACCGAGGAGGTGCCTGGACGCCCTATCCCTGTCCCTGCCTCCCATCCATCCAAATGTTACCTCGTAGTGCAAACAGTTAATAAGCTCAGCTGTTAACCGAAAGGTTAGGGGTTTGAGTCCACCCAGAGGCACCTCTGAAGAAAGGCCTGGTGGTCTACTTCTGAAAAATCAGGCCTTGAAAATCCTATGGAGCATAGTTCAGCTCTGACACACATGGGTCACCATGAGTCAGGGTCAACTCTATGGCAATTGTTTTTTTGGTAAACACGCCCCAACCAGTCTCCTCCAGCTGCAAGAGGACTATATGAGTCTGTGCCCCATGCCCCACCCCCTCCCTTGGACAACTGGTTGCCTGCTTGCCATGAACCCCCTTCCCCAATCACTTCTCCACACGGCAGCCTGAGGGATGTGTTCAAACTGCAAATCTGTTCGTGTTGTTTCTCTCCAACCTAAAACCCTGCACAGGCTCTGGGGGGAAAGCCCTATCTCGTGTCCTTGTCCTGGCTGGGTGTGGCCTGGCCCCGCCTATCCAGTCCCTGGCCTTCCTGCGGTCACATGAGCACTCCCACCCCTTGGCCTGGGCCCACTGCACCCTTTCCTTCCCCTTTTGCCCATTAACACCTCAGTGCCTCATCCCCCGCTGTGCTGTCAACTTGTGGGGTTATCTGACTGATGTCTGTTGATGCTAGAGGGCAGGGTCCTCACATGTCCCGTTTGCAGCTGTGACCCCACAGGCAGACACTCAAAATAGGTGCTCAGTGAGTGACCCCTGGGTAGGCCCCTGGGCTGTTTTGGTGTTGAGACAGAACAAAGACTTGGGTTCCAGACTCAAGATTGGATTGGGATGTGCCGGCAAATAGACTTTCAACAGTTATCTGGGATGGAGTTAAGAGGCCCCACGCACGGCAACTGGCCCGGGAGCCTGCCCAACCATCCCGGGGAAGCTATTTTCAACTCCTGGAAAAAGGAAGTGAGTCAAGGCCGGAGGAGGCCGGACAGACACTCAGCACCTCAGGCGCGATGGATGAAGGCCTAGCCAGAAGGGCCTCGCCTGGCCCAGCAAAGCAGGAAGGAGGCTGGAGGAAGAGGATGGGAGGGGAGACCCTCTCCCCAGCAAAACAGGCAGCCCGTGGGGCTCTCGCGGAAGCCAGTGAGGTCACCGCAGATGTGGTCGCCCAGCCCATTGTTGGGCCACACCTGAGGCCAGCCCAGCTGAGCAGGAGTGGCCACGTGCCCAAACACCGGCCCCTGAAGCCCGCCCTGGGCTTTCCCCTGCCAGCCTGCATGTTACCTCACTTACACCCCACATGAGGGGAGGGTCTCATGACCCCATTTGACAGATGAGGAAACAGGGCCAAAGAGAGCAAGGGCTTGCCAAGGCCACATAGTCAGAGAGGGGCAGCACTGGAATTGGAACCCAGGGTTGTGTGACCATGGGGATCTCTCTGGCCTCCAAGCCTCAGGGGGTACCTGACACTCAGGGACTCCAAAGCTGCTTTGGAGGTGGGTACCCCTTTCATGGTGGCCAAGAAAGTTTGGGGAAGGGTGTCTGAGGCCCTGGCTGGAGCAGGCTCAGGGAAGGGGGCATGGACTCAAGTCTTCCCCAGACCCCCTAGGCCCCTGGGCCCCCCGGACCTAGGTTCTGAAAACAGGACCCATCAAGTACACCCTTGGGCCTTGTTCCCCATCCTCACTCAGAAGCATGGCTGGCCAGGCTGGGGTGGAAGCCAGGATCATGGGGCTAGGGAGGTCCCCAGAGCTGGGGCTATCTGAGCAGGGGGCTCAGAGCAGTCTCTAGAGGCCAAGGGATCTCCTTTCTCCCCATATCACAGTCCAGGGCTCCAGGGACCCTAAGGATGCCTGATATTGGCTGGGCAGTGAGGGGACACCACCTTGGGGACCCCCATCCTGAGCAAAGGGTGGCACAGGCCCAGCTGTGGGCCAGGAGGTGGGAGGAACCTATGGCATTTTTGCTTCCCCAACTGGGGCCCCTGTCTCCCCTCCCTGCACTCTCACTTCCTCCTGGGTGCCCACAGGCAGAGCTGGGCACCCCTGGCCCCGAAAAGAGCCAAGAGCTTCCGTGGTCGGAGCTCCAGTCCCAGCACATGAGGTCGGATAGATGACTGTGCTGCTGCAGACTGGCGCCCTGAGGCCACCCTGTCAAAGTCACCCTGTCAAAGGGGCAATGGCAGGATGAGCCCCAGATGCCTCCCTGGGTTGAGGGTTTCAGGTTTTTGAAGTTTTTCTTTCTTTGTGTCTGAATTTTCTAAGCTCCCCTCAGAAAACGTGTATTATTTGTGTTAAAAATAAATGCGGGGGGTGGGGGTGGGGAGAACTGTTGTTGGTTGAGGGGTGTGGGTTCCAATGGGTTTCTACAATGAGTGAGAGGTCAAAGGGCAGGGGCAGATGTGGGTCCATCCAGGATGCCGGGACTTGATGGGGGCATGCAGATGGCCTCAGCCCCCCAGGACCTGTCACCTGCCCACATCCCACAGCGGGGGACTCTCAGTTCCGTTTTGCAGTGGGGAGACGGGGCTCTGAGCAGTCAGGTGCTTATCTGGTGTTGCCCAGCCAGGAGGAGCCAAACCTGGCTGCCCACCCAGGCCCTCTGCCACGTGACAACCTCCAGGGCTGGGCCACATGGCAGCAGCCGTGAGACCGGCTCTGAGTGTCCTAGCTGGGTGGGCTCTGAAGGTCCCTGTGCTGCTCCTCTGTGCTTCAGTTTCCTCACTGGTTGAGTGGGGCAGAGCCAGGCACAGGGTGAGCGATACATCAGCGTTGGCTGTTACTTGAGGGACATTGGTCTCAATGTGCTATGCATGGGGGCGGCCTGGGGGGACATAATACCCTATGTTAGTGTCCAGTATCTGTGATTTACCAGTCACAGTGCAAACCACCTTGTCTATTATCCACCCAGAAGGTGCAGGGGTTGGTCCTGGGGTGCCCCCCTCTGCCTCATCTCCCCCTACTCAAGCCTCCCTCTCCCCCACTGGACCTCAAGCTGAGCCGGGTGCCAATGGGGCTGAGGCATGGGAAGACAGAGCCCCCACCCTCTGGGCCTCCTCACGCCCACCCAACAATGGTCCCACGTGATTGGGGAGGGGCCGAGAGGTTAAGTGAGGAGCCTCAGAAAAGGCTCTTAAATGCCTGAAGTTTCCGTATGATTGATGGCAGGTTTGAGTGCCCCCAGCCCATAATTCACTTCCCATTTTCATGACCCTTAGTCCCCACCCCGAGGATGCTGGGAGAAGGCAGGAGGGAGGTCATGCTATTTTTAGCACAAGTAGCTGCGGGGTGGGATGTGATTTATGGGGTGGAGTTTCCACTTCTGCCTCCATACCTGGACTCTACCAGCCAAAAGACGCCACCACCTCAGCACAAACGCCAGCCCCTGCCCTGGTAAGCTTGTTACCGCATCTACAGGAGGAACCTAAGCCTCCTGCTGGCTCCATTCAGGTTAGCTCTGCCAGATGGCGCTGTTATCCCCATTTTACAGAGAGGGAAACTGAGGCTCAGGGAGACGAACTCAGCTGCCCAGGGTCACACAGCCAGAATGGCTGGGGCCTAGCCCTTGTGCAGTGTCCCATCCACACCCCTCCGTGCCTGTGCCCCCTACCCTGCCTCCCTGGCCCTCCCAGATGGAGACCCCTGACCAGACAGTGAGGACCACAGAGTAGGGACTGGGCCCCTTTCACATGCTCAGTTCAGCGAGTGTTCACCAAGGCCCATCTTTGGGTCAGGCGCGGGGCACACAGTCTCATGCTGAGGAAAAAGAATATATCAGTGTGACTGGAAGGTGGAAGGTGGGACATGAGAGCAGGAAGGTGCCGAGACCACTTCAGCCTTGGAGGGAGCAGTCAGGGAGGGCTTCCTGGAGGAAGTGATGCCTGATCTCAAGGAGGCACTGGAGCTGGCAGTGGGGGCTGGGGAGTCTAGGCAGGGAAGTAGCCCACGTAAGGACACAGAGACGGGAAGGAGCAGCTCATGCCTCTCCCTCCTGCCCGCCCTGCCTAAACTGCCCCTCACCTCCAGACTTCCCCTCCCCATCCTCCCACCCACGCCCATCCTCTCCTGGCAGCTCCTCCAAAGACCGGAAAGCGAGGTGGGAATCCAGCCCCATAGCTCTCAGTTGAGGAGAAATTGTTGGGAAGGAAAAAAAAAAAAAAACCATTAATTCCATTGTCTCCACTCCCAGATCCTGCCTGCAAAACAAAAACAAAATCAAACCCCAGGTGGGAGGGAAGCTTTATCTGGCAAAGCTCTGGAGAAGGGAGCTGGCAAATCCCCCTGCTCCTGCCTCAAGCTCAACAGTGACCCGTGGGGAGTGGAGGAGGGTCGCGCTGACATGCCCTGCTTGCTGTGCGCCTGGGGCTTTGCTGACCATTTCACGTGATCCCAAACAGCCCAGGGAGGCAGGTCTCGCTATTGACCAGCCCCTTTTACAGATGTAGAAACTGAGGGGTCTGGCAGTGTGTTATCCATCCCACAGCCAGAGGGACTTGAACCTGGGTCCTTCTGATCCCAGCCCCTGCCAGCTTGCCCAGCTCCTGCCCCAGCTCACAGGACTCTGGGAGCAGCGAATGAGGGAGGAGACCTAGGTGGGGTCAGAGCAGGGTCAGTTCCCAAATATCCAGCTACCTCTGCTCATACTTCCTGGGATGGGGAGCTCACTCCTTACAGTCAACCATTTTCACATATTTCACATTGTTGGAAATTTCCACTCCCACCTCCATCCCTGCCTGATTCGTAATCTCTGCCCAGGACTGACGGGGACAGGACTAGGGGTGTAGTCCCAGGGGAAACTTTGGCCCCCATGGCCTCGGGGAATCTTCCCATAAAGAACCTTCCAGCTCCTGGTCAGGTTTGGGGGTCAGGGCATTTGGGGGCCCTGGGAGCTAAGCATACATCCTTGAAGCTAGGCCCCTCAGTACTGTTTCTGACTCCCTGACCTAGGGTATCCTTCATCCACGCCCCTCCATTCCTTCTCCCGTCCTTACCTTATATTGATTAACCTGGCCCAGCTCGGGACCTGCCATAACCCCCATCTGAGAGCAGTGTCCACAAGAAATGACGGGGTGAGTCAGTGTCCCTGTGGTGTGATGCAAGGGTGACTGTCACCATCAGATACTGCCTGGAATTCCACCATTAGGACTTAACCTAATACTGGCTCTGGTGAGGGCTCCCATTATGAAGATGGGGAAGAAGAACAGGGCAGCTTCAAGAAGGCAGGTAGAGTCTGACCCTATGGTAGGATGGAGCCTTGGGGGCATCCCTTGTGGCCCCTGCTAGGACCTGGAAGAGCCTTACTCCCCAAGGCCTCTGGCAGCCCTGTGGGCAGCATCACCCCCCTCACCAGGGACAGGGAAGGAGCCCCCTTGGTGCCAGGCCCAGGACTGGGGGCTTTCCTTCCTCACCATAGTCTTCCAAGGTGGACATAATTAGGCCCATTTTATGGATGAGGAAGCTGAAGCCCAAGGCACTATGCTGGCAGCTCCAGAAGCAGCAGGAGGCTCCCAGTGGACGCTGTGGAGGGGCCTGTGCCTCCTCCTTCCCACTTCCCTCCAGAGTTGACCTCAACAGCCCCTGGTTCAGCTTTTCCCAGAGCAGAGGCCGGAAGCGCAGGTCCTGAGTGTTTGTTCAGGCTGGGCGGGGGCTCTGGGCAGGCGAGGAGGAAATGGCCACAAGATGTTTGTCTAAGTCAGGGTCAGGCTTCTCCGAGGGACGAAGGTGAAAGAGCCAGAGGAGCAGGAGGCCCTGGCCTTCCTCACCCAAAGGGGCAGGACTGCACCCAGTAGGTGCTTAGTAAATAAGGAGTAACAGCAGGAGGAGATGCAGGCACCTCCCTCAGCCAGGGCTCTGGCCCCAGCCCCAATCTCCCTCAACTTCCCTTCCCTCTCCTCTACTCCACCCCCGTTGATCCTGCAGGAAACCTACTGACTCCACCTCCCAAAGAGTTTGACCCCTGCTCTAGCCTCCCCACAGCACCCTGGTCCAGCTACCACTTTCTTGCCTGAGCCATTGCAGTAGCTTCCTCCCTGGTCTCCCTGCTGCCACCCTCACTCCCTGCAGACCTGTATATTCTTCTCCCGGCAGCCACCAGTAAAAGCAGTTGCCATGGAGTCCACTCCGACCGGGCTCCATAGGGTTTTCAATGGCTGACTTTTCGGAATTAGATACCCAGGCCTTTCTTCTGAAGTGCCTCTGGGACTCAAACCTCCAACCTTTCAGTTAGCAGCCAAATGCATCAACCATTAGGACCATCCAGGGACTCCCAGGCAGCGTGCAAGGCAGATCTTGTGCTGACGGGCTTCTGCTCAGCACCCTCCCAGGCCCGCATCTCCCTTAGAGCAAAGCCAGCTGGCCTCTGGGCCGTCTCTAGCCTCGGCTTCCTCTGCTCTTGGCTGCAGCCACACTGGCCTCCTCACTGGTCCTGTGTGCACTAAGCACGTCCCCACCTCCTGGCCTTTGCATTTGCCCTCAGGTCCCTCTTCAGAGAGGCCTCCTGGACCGAAGCACTTATGGGGTTATCATCCATCTCGGCCACCAGGCTGTGAAATTCTCCAGCAGGGCTGTGTCCCCTGGGCCAGAACAATGCCCAACATATAGTAGGAACACAATAAAGATTTGCTGGAGGCAAGCAGGCCCCTGCTTGAACACTCCCCCATCTTTCAAAGCTCAGGGTCACAAGGGACTTTAGGTGGAGGGTATCTAGTGGTCCAGTCTTCAGGCCTACCTGCCGGCCAGGTACATGGGCTGCTGCCTCCCATGCCCTCGGCTGCCAAACACACTTCAATCCCCTCTTCCCATCTGTCTTGATTTTTCTTCCAGAGGCTCCTAGTCTGGGAGGGAGGCTGGATTGCAGAGTGGGTAGGACCCAAATTGAAACCCAAGCCCACTTAGGGGATTCTGTGCGAGGCCCTTCTCCCACTCTGGGCCGCGTTTCTGGGAAGGACCTGAACGTAGGAAGGTTCATGCCCGCTTAGTCCTGGGGGCTGAGGCATCTGCCCACTCAAGGTGTACATATGGGCTAGCTGTCGGCCAAGGACCTCTGCCTGCACCTAAGTAATGGGAGAGGGATTAGGAGAGGCTGAGAAACCCCCGGGGCTTCCTGAGGGTGGGAATGCTCTGGGCTGGGCTTTTGCTCATTTGCTTCATCAACAGTATCTTGAGACAACTTCGTAACTGGCAACACTGAGTGCTGGCGAGGATGTGGAGCAACTGAAACTCCCAAACAGTGCTGGCAGGAGTGGGAAATGGTGCAGCCACTCTGGAAAACCATTCAGTAGGTACTTAAGAAGTCAAATGTAGATTTATCGTAGGAGCCCTGGTGGCATAACAGTTACGTGCTTGGCTGCTAATGAAAAGTTGGCAGTTCGAACCCACCCAGTGGCTCTGCAAAGATTACAGCCAAGAAAACCCTATGAGGCAGTTCTACTGTGTCAAATGGGGTCAGTAAGAGTTGAAATAGACTCTACTGCACCTGAGAACAGCAACAGACTTACCATACAACCCAGCAATGCCACTTCTAGGTATTTACCCAAGAGGAACAAAAATATGTCCATGCAAAAAATCTGTATGTTCATAATCACCCCAAACTGGAAACAACCCAAACATTCCTCAACTGGTGAATAGACGAGCAATCGGAGGTTCATCCATCCGATGGAATACTATTTAGCAATAAAAAGTAACCACTTATTGATACTCACAACAGCAAAGGTAAATCTCAAAGCCAGATTCCAAAGGCTATAATCTGTGTGATTCCATTTATAAGACATCTTTGAAAAGGCAAAACTATAGGGTCAAAAATAGGTCAGTGGTTGCCAGGGGCTGGTTGTCTTAGGCATCTAGTGCTGCTGTAACAGAAATACCACAAGTGGATGGCTTTAACAAACAAATTTATTCTCTCACAGTCTAGGAGGCTAGAAGTCTGAATTCAGGGTGCCAGCTCCTGGGGAATGCTTTCTCTCTCTGTTAGCTCTGGGGGAAGGTCCTTGGCATCAATTTTCCCCTGGTCTAGGAGCTTCTCCGTGCAGGAAACCCAAGCAGGTCCAAAGGAAGCACTCCACTCCCGGTGCTTCTCTTTTGGTGGCATGAGGTCCCTCCTCATTTCTCTGCTGCCTTCTCTCTCCCTTTATCTCTAGTAAGGTAAAAGGTGATGCAGGCCACACCCCAGGGAAACTCCCCTCACACAGGATCAGGGCTGTGAGCTGAGTAAGGGTGTTGCATTCCACTCTTATCTTCTTTAACATAACCTAATCTTGCCTCATTAACCACAGGCAGAGATTAGGATTTGTAACACGTAGGAAATTACATCAGATCATAAAACGGAGGACAGCCACACAATACTGGTAATCATGGCCTAGCTAAATTGACACATATTTTGGGAGGACACAATTCAATCTATGACACTGGGGTTGCTGGCAGGGGTTGACTGGGAAGGGGCACCAGGGAACTTTTTGGGGCGCTGAGAATCTTCTGTATCTGTTTTGAGAGTTGGTTACAAGGTATAAACATATGTAAAAATTCATCGAACTTCATGTTTAAAATTTGTCCATCTCCCTCCATGTAAATCATACCTCTTGGTGCTCCTGGGTGGTGCAAACGGTTAACGTGCTTGGCTGCTAACCCAAAGATTGAAGGTTCAATCAAGTCCACTTAGAGGCGCCTGGGCATCTACTTCCGAAAAATGGCCGTTGAAAACTTGGGGAACACAGTCCTACTCTGACACACATGGAGCCACTAGGATTCAGAAACTGCAACTGGTTTTTAAAGTTATACCTCAATTAAAAATTTAAAAACAACAACAAAAATCACTACTCCCCGTCCCACAGCTAGCCTATGGGCCTCGAGGCAGGCAGGCGCGCTGGCGGCGGAGTGGGATCCGGGGTGGACACCAGCCCCTAGGACTGACGGTGTGGGAGAAGCCCAGGGCTGGAGATGCTGCCAGGGTCACTGGAGCTCCGGCCCAGCGGCGGGGTGGTGATTTGGGAGGGTTGCGGTAAAGCCCAGCCGACCTCCCCTCCCCCCACATCCCTCCCGCACCCCTAGCCCAGACCCGGAAAGGCAGGAAGCAGGCCGGGAAGGGTGGGCAGGCGGCCAGCAGCCCATTGTTCGCACGTCCGCTCCAGCTCCGCCCCCGCCCATTGTCCAGGAGATGGGACCTTCTGTCTGAACTGAGGGCGCAGGCGGCGTCAGACGCTGCGCCCCGGGGCCAACTCTCCACGGACCTGTGGGGGGCGGGGTGGGGGCGGGGAGTTGGGGCTGGGGGCTCTGCAGACTGGCCTGGCCGGGACTCCTCCAGCCAGTGCACTTCTCTCCCCGCTTGGAAGCGAAGGACGCGCAGTGGTTAGAAGCACCGACTCTGAAGCCAGCTTACCTGCTGCTTACCTGGGTTAAGGCCTGTGCCGCAGTTTCCTCTGTTGTGAGGGTGCCGCTAACCCAAATGCCCCCATCTCCGCTGGGCTCAGCAGGGTGGCGACTGCGTCCCCGAGACCAAGTAGCCCCTGCACCCCATTTTCTGGCCAGGCATGACTGCTATGCGGCACGCTGCCCCCAGAGGGCGGTCTCACCATTAGGCCACTTGCCTCTAATCTCTTCCAGGAGCCTTGAGCGCCTCAGAAACTATAGATACCCTGGGAGGAGACACTCCCTTGGGCATGGTCATCTGGGAGCAAAGCTGGGGAATAAAGGAGCCAGGACAAGCGAAGGTGGGGGGTGAGGGGGTACAAACATTCCTGTCCTTGCCAAATGACGGCTCTGTGCCAAGCTCCCTGCGGTGAACCCAGACAGACAAGTTGCTGTCCACATTGACTCTCAGTCAATCCAGTGGGGGAAGGAGTGGCCAGCAAACAAGTCAATAACAAATGAATGCGTGGACTAGTGAGAGGACGGCTCATGCAGTAGGGTGGTCAGGGTAGGCCTTCTGGGGGAGGTGATGTGTTAGCAGAGACCGCAGGAGGAGTTGGGTGAAGGAGGTCTGAGCAAAGGGAACTGCATGAGCAAAGCCTCAGAGAGGAGAATGTGTTTGGGTTTGAGGCCAGGGGGCTGGAGGGGCTGGGGTGGGCAATGAGGTCAGACAGGGTCCTTGTGGAAGCCCAGACTTTAGGGGAGGCATCAGTTTGACTCCATTTGGAGAGTCAAATCCAAGGAGAAGACAGTTGTGGCTTGGGCCAGTTGCTTCTGAGAAAAGGGAACTTTAGTTCTAGTCATGGACTCGGCCACTTTCCCTCTCTGGGCCTGTTTCCCTATTTGTAAAAAGCATCAGGGTTGGGAGGCTCTAAAATTCTGGCTCCTCTCAAACCAAGATTACTGTTGCTTCATTTTGGTTGCACAAGAAATGCCCCTGCAGCAATTCACGGCGGCAGATGGACCTAAACATCAGGGGAAATCAAACCGGCATAGCTAGGCACGCCCCGGGCGGCAGGCTCTGATCAGGCGCATGCCGTTGCTCAGAGGTTGGATCGAGGGTCGTCAGGAAGGCCGGCTGTATTTTTTTATTACATGTGTATTTACCACAATAAAAAAAGAAGAAACCATGAATGTTCAAGTCCTGGACACTAGCGTGAGCTCTCTGCTGCAAACACCAGGTGGCGGCAGACACCAGGGTGTGCCTGGTGTCCGAGCGTGTCGTCTGTTTTTTGTTTTCCTTTATATTTTGAAATAATTTCAAAGCTACAGAAAAGTTGTGAAAGTAATACAGAGCATCTCCGTAACCCCTACTTACCCCAGATTCACCAAGTGTTAACGTTCTGTCCCATTTGGCCGCACGCGCTGTCTCCATATTTAAGCCTTCCTCTTAAAAGATTAAGTTGCTGGCATGATTCATCCCCTTAACTCTAAACTCTTTAGCGTTTGTTTGCTAGGAACAAGGGCATTCTATTATACAACCATCACAACAGAGTTTTCAAGATCAGGGGATTTAACCATGCTACAATTCTATTATTTAATCTGAAAACCTTACTTGAGTGTTGCTAATTGTCCCAACGATGTCTTTTATAGTATCCCTCCCTCCCCCCATCCCCAATCCAGGATCACCCTGGTTCATCTTTATTGGAATTGCAATGTATTCGCTAAGTTTTCCTGGGCTAAAGTAATTTGGAAGAGAAGATGTAAAGGGTTCCAGCCTCACCTTTTTGACCCCATGAGCCTGAGCAAGTCCCAGGTCCTCTGCAGGGAAGGGCCCCACGGCGGGGAGAGAATGCACTTGGATCTGAGCTGGAGCTCTTTCATTCTTCCTGGTCCTGGCCAGCGAGTCCATCACAGTTTACGCACCACAGCCTTCAAGCACCAAAGACTCCCCAAAGGGCACCCACTCCCTAAGAAAGCACCTTCTTGTACTTTAGTGAAAAATAGCAAACATGTCCCCCAGCCTAAGGCAAATTACAGATCAGTTGGAAACCTTGCTGTGGGTCTGGAGAGGGAGAAGGGCTCAAAGAGATCCAAGGATGGGAGATAAATCCTTTTGTGAGTCAGGTGGTTTCCATTTCTTCGCTTGCAACAGAGTTGGAGGAGAGCCTAATCCAGTGATTAACTAATAGAGATTAAAAATTATTTCTTTGCACTTGCCTATTCTAGATATTTCACATAAGTGGAATCATACGATCTTTGTCCTTTTGTGAGTATGTAGATCAAAGTGTATTAGTGGTTACTGGAGGCAGGCAGAAGGGAGGGGGAAATGAGAACTGAATGCTTAGGGGATATTGAGCTTCTGTTAAGGGTGATGGGAAAATTTGGGAATGGATAAAGGAGATGGTTGCACAACATGATGAACATAAGTAAATGTCACTGAACTGTGCATGTGAAGAATGTTGAGACGGCAAATATTTTGTTCCGTATATATTTGCTACAGTAAGAAAAGAAAAAGAAACCATGAATGTTCAAGTTTAAAAAAATGTAACTTTTACTCTGGAAAATTTAAACATGCATACAAGTAGAAGGACCAGTATAATGAACCCTAATTTATGAACCACCCAGCTGCAACAAAAATAATTATTGGTGATGAATTATGACTGATTTTTAGCATCAAACTCAAAGGGAGTTAAGATAATTGAGTGACGTTGCTACAATACTCCTGCCTGCGTTCCTTTTCCAAGGTTTAGGTGGCATAGTGCTTAAGAGCTATGGCTGCTAACCAAAAGGTCGGCAGTTCAAATCCAACAGGTGCTCCTTGGAAACTCCATGGGGCAGTTCTACCCTGTCCTATAGGCTCGCTATGAGTTGGCATTGACTCGATGGCAACAGGTTTGGGTTTGGTTTACTTATGTGAACAAGACTTCTCAGTGCTTACACCTGCAAGAACGAAACAGGAAGAGACTTGAGGCTTAACCCTGTCTCCTTCTAGAAATCAGGAATACTTATCCACTTCTGTACAACACAGGAGCCCTGGTGGCACAGTGGTTAAAGCACTTGGCTGCTAACCGAAAGGTCATCTTTGAACCCACAAGTCACTCCTCAGGAGAAAGATGTAGCAGTCTGCTTCCAGAAAGATTTACAGCGTTGGAAACCCCACAGGGCAGTTCTACTCTGTCCTATAGCGTCAGTCTGAGTAGGAATAGGCTTGACAGCAACAGGTTTGTTTTGTTTTGTTTTCTATACAAAACAGGGGCAAAACCCAATCATCTCAGTAAGAAACGCATCACTAATATTACTTTGTTTAGTAAGTATTCTGTCAACATTTACAATATATTTATATTGTTTTGATCAATTGTATACTCATATTTGTAATGATAACTTTCCAGAATAGTTTTTTAAACACTTAGTGACACACAGTCACAGAAAATTCTCAGTTTTCAAAATTTCAGTTTACATGCATCATTTTTGGTGTGATTGTTAAAAGACTTTCAAGCACAAAAATACATTACAGTAGGCTAAAACTCTGAAGAAAGTGGAATTGAATACAAGTTTCAAAGAGAACAAAAAAATAATAGGTAAAATGTCATTAACAAAGGAGGGCTCGTTCCTGTACTTTTTGTGTGGATGATAGTGGGTGTCCAATGGCTGCTCTTTCCTTTCCACTGAATCTACTAAAACAAGTGATGAAGCAGTTTAATTTTAAAACGTCAATATTTACACTATCCTGGAAAGTATATCCTTTGCAGCTATTTAAACTTTATTATTGTAGATGTCCATTTAAAGATGTGTGAGAGGGCACATAGAGGCCCACCTCGAAGATAGTTGGCCATCCAGTGATTGATGAGCTTCGACGGGGCCGCCCCTGGGCACCGCATCGGAAGTGTGGGAACCAGCGCCGGCTGGCCTCCCTCCTGACTCAAGTTCCTCCTGGTACTTGTCCCATAACCGGGAGATTTCTATCTCAATCATTGATTGTTTCACACTTGGTGTCTCCCTTTCCAAAGCTGGGAGCATCGTCAAGTGCCCTTATGGGCTCTCTACCCCAGGCTCCGCCCCCAACCATGGATTGGGAGACTGTGCGTCCCTGCACGAGCTCATTCACGGTCCCATGGGGCTGACAGGCATGTAAATACACAACCCATAACCCGAGTCATTGTGTGATCTGCTATGAAGAAGCAGCATAGCTGGGGCTCAAATGGATGCAGAGAGAGGGGTGAATAATTCTTTGGAGGTCTGTTTGGGGGAGGGGTTCATTGTACTATTCTCTTTTTGTGTATGTTTGAAAAATTCCATAATAAAAAGCTAAACGAAAGAATGTAGAAGAGTTTGCCAGGCCAACAAACGGGTGGGTGTTGTCATTGTATGAAGAGCGCATGGCATGGCTCAAGCTCAGGGCAGAGGAGTAAAGTAGCAAAAAGGACTTCAGCCAATAGCAGCCCATCAAAGCTGGAGATACTAAAGGCCATCTGGATCAAACCCTCGCTGCCAATGTGGAAACAGTGGCTCAGAGAAGTCCGGGGACCTTGTTAATATACTTTTGTTTTACTGTGATTAAAATGTATTAACATAAAATTTGCCATTTTAACCATTTTTAAGTGTCCAATTAATTGGCATTAAATGCATTCACAATGTTGTGTAAGCTTTACCACTATTTGTTTCCAAAACTTAATGAGTACAGAAACTCAGTACCCATTAAAAAATAACTCCCCACTCCTCCTACCACCAGCCCTTGTCAACCTTCAGTCTGCTTTCAGTCTCTATCAATATGCCTGTTCTAGACAGTTCATGTAAGTTGAATCATATTTGTCCTTTGTGTCTGGCTTAATTCACATAGCATAATGTCTTCAAAGTTCACGCATGTTGTAGCATATATCAGAATCTCATCCCTTTTTATGGCTGAATAATATTCCATTATAATAAACACACACACAGCGTATTTTGTTTATCCATTGATCTGTTGATGGACACTTGGGTTTCTTCCGTTTGGCTATTGTGAAAAATACTGCACTGAATATTTGCATACAAGTGCCTGTTTGAGTGCCTATTTTCAGTTCTTTTGGGTATATACCTAGGAGAAGAATTGCTGGGTCATATGATAATTCTATGTATAACTTTTTTTAGGAAAAGCCAAACTGTTTTCCACAGTGGCTGCATCATTTTACGTATTTACCAGTAATATACAAGAGCTCCACTTTCTCCACATCCTGACCAATTGTTATTTTCAGTGTTTATATATATATACAGTAAAACCTGTGAGAGCTAGAATTCGGCAGGACTGCTTTGTTTTTCTGGGTCTCGCAAGTTTTTCACCTTCAGCAGGATGCAGTCTTACCACTTTTCTGTCACTCTCTGTTAGTGGAAAATATTTGAGTTTTCCTTCTCTGACAGGTTTCCGCCTTACACAGGTTCTGGCTTTTGCACGTTTTACTGTGTATATAAATATATACCCTATTGGGAAATGAAAGAAGCCCTGGTGGCACAGTGGTTAAGTACTCGGCTGCTAACCGAAAGGTCAGCGGTTTGAACCCACCAGCCACTCCGAAGAAGAACGATGTGGCAATGTAAAGAAACCCTGTGGGGCAGTTCTACTCTGTCTGCTCACTATGAGTCAGAATTGACTTGATAGCGAACGGGTTTGGTTTAGGTGTGAAGTGGTATTTCCTTGTGGTTTTGATTTGCATTCCCCTGATGACTAATGCTGTTGAGCATCTTCTCATGTGCTTATTGGCCATTTACATATCTTTGGAGAAATGTCTATTCAAATCATTTGTTCATTTTTTAATTGGGTTGTCCTATTTTTTAGTGAGTTTTAGGAGTTCTTTATATATTTGAGATATTAAACCTTTACTAGATAAATGTTTTGCAAATATTTTCTCCCATTCTGTGGATTGTCTTTTTAACTTCTTGATAGTGTCCTTTGATGCAATAAAGTTTTTTATTTTAATCAAGTCCAATGTATGTAATTTTTTTGTTGTTGTTGTCTGTATTTTTGGCTTCACATTTTTTAAACCATTGCCAAATCACAGGGCATGAGGATTTGCCCGTATATTTTCTTGTAAGAGTTTTACAGTTTTAACTCTTGAATTTAGGTCTTTGATTCATTTTGAGTTAATTTTTTATATGTTGTAAGGAAAAGGTCTAATTTCATTCTTTTGTATACGGATATTCAGGCTTCCCGGCACCATTTGCTGAAGAGGCTGTTCTTTCCCCATTATATGACCTTGGCATCCTTGTCAAAAATCAGTTGACTATAGATGTGAGGGTTTATTTATGACTCTTAATTCTATTCCATTGGTCTATATGACTATTCTTATGCCAGTAACATGTTATTTTGATTACTGTAGCTTTGTAGTAAGTTTTGAAATGGGGGAGTGTGAGTCCTCCAATTTTGTTATTTTTCAAGATTGTTTTGGCTATTCAGGATCGTTTCAAATCCATATGAATTTTAGGAGTTTTTCCATTTCCACAAAAATACTGTTAGGATTCTTATAAGGATTGCATGGAATCTGTATATTGCTTTGGGTAGTATTGTCATCTTAAAAATATTAAGTCTTCCAATCCATGAACATGGGATGTCTTTCCATTTATCTAGGTCTTTTTAAATTTCTTTCAGCACTGTGTTGTAATTTTCAGTGTACAAGTCTTGGGCTTTTTTGGTCAAATTTATTCCTAAGTATTCTACATGTAAAATTCAGTGATGTTGATTACATTTTTCAAGCTATGCCACCGCTCTCACTCTCCTTTTCTGAGTTGTTCCTCCCCTATTAACATAAACTCACTGCCTCCTAAGGTTCGTATTTAATCTTTTGAGTTGCTGTTGTCAATTTGATCCTATATAGATAGTTCTTAAGAGAGAATAATGCTCAAAGCATAAATTTTTACTAGTTAAGCTAAACTATTGTTTGGTTTTAAGAAGACTTCAGGGGATATTTTTTGTTTAAGGTTTAAAGATTATCTCAGGGTAATAGTTTCAGGGGTTCATCTGGCCTCCCTGGCTCCAGAAGGTCTGGAGTTCACGAAAACTTGAAAGTCTGTTCTGCGTATTTTCCCTTTTGATCAGGATTCTTTTATAGACTCCTTGATCAAGATGTCTGTAATGGTAGGCAGGCACCACCCAGTTCTTCTGGTCTCATGGCAAAGGAGGCAGTTGTTCATGGATGCAATTAGCCACACATTCCATTTCCTCATCCTATTCCTGGCTCTCTTTCTTCCTCTGCTGCTTCAGGTGACTAGACACCAATTGTTGTGCCTTGGATGGCTGCTCGAAGATTCTAAGACCTCAGGCACTGCGAAACAGACTATGAGGTAGAACAGAAGCACTAAATATGTTATTAGGCCAATTAACTGAGATGTCTCATGAAACCATGACCCTAAACCTCCAATCCAAAGAATCAAATCCCGTGAGATTTTTGGTTGTAAATAAGCGTTCTCGGCAACTACTCTTTTTTTTTTTTTTTTTTGGTCATTGTTATAAATATATCTATCACACAACTTTTGCCAATTCAACTTTTCACAGGTGTACAATTTATTGACAGCAATTACAATAATCGGCTATGCAGCCCTACCGTTAATCAATGCAATTTTCCTATCACTGTTAATCCCCCCTTCTTCCTTCCTACCCCTGGTAACCACTAAGAAACTTTGGCCTCTATACATTTGCTTTTCTTGTCTTTTTAAAAACATTTTATTGTGTTTTAGGTGAATGTTTACATAGCAAATTAGTTTTCCATTCAATAATTCATACACAAATTGTTCTGTGACATTGGTTGTAATCCCCTCAAAATGTCAGCACTCTCCCCATTTCCACTCTGGGTTCCCTGTTTCTATTCATCAGGTTTCCCTGCCCCTTCCTGCCTTTTCATCTTTGCTTTTGGTCTCATATAGTTGATTGTTCTAAGGAGCACATTCTTCATGAGTGTCATTGTTTATTTTATAGGCCAGTCTATTATTTGGCTGAAAGGTGGCCTCCAGGAGTGGCTTCAGTTCCATGTTAGAAGGTTGTCTGAGGGCAATAGTCTCAGGGGTTCCTCTAGTCTCTATCAGGCCATTATGAGTTTGAATTTTGTTCTACGTTTTCCACCCATTCTAACCGGAATCCTCTATTGTGATCCTGATCAGAGCCAGGCACCATCTAGTTCTTCTGGTCTCAGGTTAGAGGAGGCTGTGGTTTATGTGGGCCATTAGTCTTTGGACTAACTGCTTCCTTGAGTCTTTGGTTTTCTTCACTCTCCTTTGCTCCAGATGAGAAGAGACCAATAGTTGTATCTTAGATGGCTGCTTGCAAGCTTTTAAGACCCCAGGTGCTTCTCACCAAACTCGGATGTAGAACATTATGACCTGTGTCATGCCAATTGACCTAGATGTCCCCCAAGACTATGGTCCTTAGACTTCAAGCCCACTAGCTCAGTCCTGTGAGGTGGTTGGTTATGTCCAAGAATTTTCCACAACTATGCCCCTCCATGTGCTCTATTATATATATGATACATGCAGTCCTTACAGATATGTATGTAGAAATATCCACAACAGTACCTATATATGCATGTGGGTGTACTTCCATATGTCCTCCCACGTCTATTTAGCATGCATATCTACCTACAAATCCACTCACAAATTACTGTTATTACTGTTGTTGCCAAATTGTATATGTTATAGTATTTACCCTGGTTGCCGTTTATTCTTGAGTACCTCTCAATGTCTTCGTTTGCCTTCGTCACATTGTGCTGACTTCCCCCATATTGTGTATTGCTTTTCTCTTCACCAGAATTAACACGTGTCTACTACCTAGTTAGTGATTCCCCCTCCTTCTCCCTTTCATCCATGGTAACCATCAAAGAATGCTTCTTTCTGTGTGTAAACCTATTCTTGTCTTTTTATAATAGTAGTCTCATACAATATTTGTCCTTTTGTGACTGACTTATTTCATTCAGCATAATGTCCTCCAGGTTCATCTATGTTGTGTTCTTGTCTTTTTATATAAGTGAGGTCTTACAGTATTTGTCAATTTGTGGTTGACTTATTTCACTCAGCAAAATGTCGTCAAGCTCCATCCATGTTGAAGCATGTATCAAGACTTCATTTTTCCTACTGGCTGAGTATTATTCCACTGTATGTATGTATCACATTTTGTTTATCCATTCTTCTGTTGATGGGCATTTAGGTTGTTTCCACTTTTTAGCTATTGTGAATAGTGCTGCTATGAACACTGGTGTAGAAGTCTCTGTTTGAATCTCTGCTTTCATATCTTTTGGGTATATATACCAAGGAGTGGAATTTCTGGGTCATATGGTAGTTCTATTTTTCATTTTTTGAGGAACGCCATATTGTTTTCCACAGTGGATGTACCATTTTGCATTCCCACCAGTGATGGATAAGGGTTCCAATTACCCACATCTTCATCAGCATTTGTTATTTTCTTTTTCTTAATCTTAGCCATCCTGGTGGGAGTGAAATGGTATCTCACTGTGGATTTGATTTGCGTCTCTATGATGGCTAATGACATTTTGAGCATCTTTTCATGTATTTGGTGGCCATTTGAATGTCCTCTTTGGTGAAATGTTTATTCAAGTCCTTTGCCCATTTTATGACTGGGTTATTTGTCTTTTTGTTGTTAAGCTGTTAAAGTTTTTTTGTATTTTGGTTATTAGGTTCTTATCAGATATCAGGTTTCCAAAGATATTCTCCAAGTCGGTAGCTTGTCTTTTCACTTCTTCAGTGATGCTTTCCTTATCTGGGGCCTCTTCCCTTTCCATATGAAGTTGGTGATTTGTTTCTCCATCTCATTAAAAAATGCCATTGGAATTTGGGTTGGGATTTCATTGTATCTGCATGTCACTTCGGGTAGACAGACATTTTCACAATGTTGAGTCTTCCTATCCGTGAACAAAGTATGTTTTTCCACTTATGTAGGTCTCTTTTGGTTTCTTGCAGGAGTGTCTTGTAGTTTTCTTTGTATAGGTCTTTTACGTCTCTGGTTAGATTTATTCCTAAGTATCTTATCTTCTTGGGGGCTATTGTAAATGGTATTGATTTGGTGATTTCCTCTTCAAAGTTCTCTTTGTTGGTGTAAAGGAATCCAACTGATTTTTGAATGTTTATCTTGTATCCTGATACTTTGCTGAAATCTATTAGTTCCAGAAGTTTTCTTGTGGATTCTTTGGGGTTTTCTGTGTATAAGGTCATATCATCTGCAAATAGAGATATTTTGACTTCTTCCTTACCAATTTGAATGTCCTTTATTTCTTTTTCTAGCCTAATTGCTCTGGCTAGGACCTCCATCACAATGTTGAATAAGAGTGGTGATAATGGGCATCCTTATCTAGTTCCCTTTCTCAAGGGGAATGTTTTCACTCTCTCCATTTAGGATGATGTTGGCTGTTGGCTTTGTATAAATGCCCTTTATTATGTTGAAGAATTTTCCTTCTATTCCTATTTTGTTGAGAGTTTTTATCATGAATGGGTGTTGGACTTTGTCAAATGCCTTTTCTGCATCGATTGATAAAATTATGAAGTTCTTGTCTTTTGTTTTATTTATGTGATGGATTATATTAATTGTTTTTCTAATGTTGAACCATCCCTGCATAGCTGGTATGAATCCCACTTGGTCATGGTGAATTATTTTTTTGATATGTTGTTGAATTCTATTGGCTAGAATTTTGTTGAGGATTTTTGCATCTATGTTCATGAGGGATATTTGTCTGTAATTTTCTT
>NW_004443937.1:13157678-13180174 GCF_000243295.1 Trichechus manatus latirostris
TGTCCTCCTAGTGTATTGACCCTTTAATCATTATATAGTGTCCTTCCTTATCCTTTGTGGTGGATTTTAAAGTCTATTTTGTCAGAGATTAATATTGCCACTCCTGTTCTTTTTTGAGTGTTGTTTGCTTGATATATTTTTTTCCATTCTTTGAGTTTTAGTTTGTATCTTTAAGTCTAAGGTGTGTCTCTTGTAGGCAGCATATAGACGTATCATGTGTTTTTAATCCATTCTGCCACTCTTTGTCTCTTTATTGGTGCAGTTAGTCCATTTACATTCAGTGTAATTAGGTATGAGTTTAGTGCTGTCATTTTGATGTCTTTTTTTATGTGTTGTTGGAAGTTTCTTTGTTCCACTTAACTTTCTGTGCTGAGTCATTTTTCTTTATGTATTTTCTTTTCATTGTCGTTGATTTTGTATCTGCTGAATCTTTATGTTTTGTTTATGTGTAGGATTGTTAATTTCCTTTGTGGTTACCTTAATATTTACCCCTATTTTTCTAAGTTTAAACCAATCTTTTATTTCTGTATATCACTTTGACTTCCTCTCCATATGAAAGATGTATGACTACATTTTTTAGTCCCTCTTTTTTGTTTTAATGTTGTCATCTTTTACATATTGATGTCTCTGTTTCCCAATTTACAGTGTTTTAGCTTTGACTTATTTTTGTGACTTCCCTATCTGGGTTGATATCTGGTTGCTCTGTCCTGTTTTCTAGTCTTGGGTTATTATCTGATGTTATTGATTTTCTAACCAGAGGACTCCCTTTAGTATTTCTTGTGATTTTGGTTTGGTTTTTGCAAGTTTCCCTAAACTTCTGTTTATCTGGAAATGCCCTAATTTTGCCAACATATATGCGAGACAGTTTTTCTGAATATATAATTCTTGGCTGGTGTCTTAGTCATCTAGTGCTGCTATAGCAGAAATACCACAAGCAGATGTTTTTAACGAAGAGAAGTTTATTTCCTCACAGTCAAAGTAGGCTAAAAGTCCAAATTCAAGGCGTGAGCTCCAGGGGAAGGCTTTTTCTCTCTGTCAGCCTTCTTCTTTTCAGTGTTCCCCCGGACTAGGAGCTTCTCTGCACAGGGACCCCGGACCAAAGGACGCACTCTGCTCCCAGTACTGCTTTCTTGATGGTATGAGGCCCCTCACTCTCTGCATGCTTCCCTTTCATTTCTTGTAAGATAGAAGGTGGTATGGGCCACACCCCAGAGAAACTCCCTTTATGTTGGATCAGGGATGTGACCTTAGTCAGGATGTTACAATCTCACCCTAATTCTCTTTAAGATAAAATTACAATCACAAAATAGAGGACAACTATACAATACTGGGAATCATGGCCCAGCCAAACTGATACACACATTTTTGGGGGGACATAATTCAACCCATGACAGCTGGCAATTTTTTTCCTTCAAGGCTTTATATATGTCATCCCATTGCCTTCTTGCCTGCATGGTTTCTGCTGAGTAGTCCGAGCTTACTCTTATTGACTCTCCTTTGCAGATGCTTTTCGTTTATCCTTAGCCGTTCTTAATATTCTCTCTTTATTTTTGGTTTTGGCAAGTTTGATTATAATATGTCTTGGTGACTTTCTTTTGGGATCTACCTTGTGTGGGGTTTGATGAGCATCTTGGATAGATATCTTCTCATCTTTCATGATATCAGGGAAGTTTTTTGCCAACAAATCTTCAACAATTCTCTCTGTATTTTCTGTTATCCCCCCCTGTTCTGGTACTCCAATCACTTGTAGGTTATTCCTCTTGATAGAGTCCCACATAATTTTTAGGGCTTCTTCATTGTTTTAAATTCTTTTATCTGATTTTTCCTCAAATATGTTGGTGTCAAGTGCTTTATCTTCAGTCACACTAATTCTGACTTCCATTGCCTCAAGTCTGCTCCTATGACTTTCTATTGAGTTTTCTAATTCTGAAATTTTATTGTTAATCTTTTCAATTTCTGTTTGCTATCTCTCTGTGGATTCTTGCAGCCTGTTAGATTTGTCATTATGCTCTTCTCTAATCTCCTTAAGTTCCTCTATTTCTTTGTCTGTGTGTTACTTGGCTTGTTCTGCATTTTGTATGATCTCTTTCCTGATTTCTTGAAGAGTTCTGTATATTAATCTTTTGTATTCTACTTCCAGTAATTCCAAGAAATTCTCTTCCTCTGGAAAATTTCATGATTCTTTGTTTTGGGAGCTTGCTGAAGCCATCATGGTCTGCCTGTTTATGTGATTTGATATTGACTGTTGTCTCGGAGCCATCAATAAGTTATTATATTTATTTATTTTATGTTTGCTTACTGTGTCCTAGCTTCTTGTTTTGTTTTGTTTTGATATGCCCAAATAGGGTGCTTGTGTGAGCTAGTTTGATTATTGGCACCTTTGAAGCTCTAATGTCCTGTCACCAGGTGGCTAGATCTGTTACTAGGTATATGAGCCCAGGAGTCCCTTTACTTTTCTTGTATGGATTCAGCTCAGGTGTCCAGGTAGTCAGTCACCAAGTGTGTGGTGCAGTCTCTCACCTACAGTCCTAGACAGGCAGGGGTGTTTGGTGTAGGCACAGGTATCTGACTGCAGTAGGGGGTCACATGCTGACCCAGGCAGGGGGCTGACAGCTGCCCCTAAGTGTCTGGGAGGAAAGTGTGTCCCTGTTTCCTAGAGTGCATAGGTGGGTGGGTTTTGCAGCTGGACTATGGGCACCCAATGCTGTTGGCTGTAAGGATTGGGAAGTTCCACTTATTCTTGAACCTTTGTCACAGGTGGCTAGGTGGTGTGGGTGGAGCTACCAGTCCTCAGGCCCCTGATGTGGGTAGGTGAGGACCCTGCTTAATAGGCAGAATGGTATCAAATGTCACGAACCTACCACTTCACTATATAGCTGATACAGTTGAAGCTAGGCTTCAGGTATATACCTGGTTGTATTGTGCTAATGAGGGCCTACGCTGTTGAAATGGGCCCACGCAGGGGTGAAAGGCATTCAAAGTCTGTGGACCCCTTATGCCTGTGCCTAGGCAAAGGAGCTGTGCCTGCCCTGAGTTCCCAGCTTAGGGGAGCTGGCAGATTATTTTTTCCCTGTTTGTTAGTTTGTTCCCTCTCCAAGGCCAGGAGAATGGCTCAGGGCACATGATGGGTCCTACTCCGGCCCAGGGGATGCGGCAATCACTGAAGATGGCCCAGGACCTGGTGCAGAGCAGGGAGGAGGCATGTAAATAGGAGAGAGTTTCTCCCCAAATGGGGTGTTTTTTGATCCGTGCAGTAGGTTAGACGCATGTACTTACCTTTTACCCACTAAGTGCCCCTTTTCACTGTTTCTGGAGGCGTGAGTAGACTCTCTGCTGCTTGGTTTCTCCTGATATGGAAAACATGTCCTGAACATCACTGCTTGCCTCACTGCGCATGCCAGCCAATCTGGCCTGCAGGGTGCCAGTTCCCGCCAGGTCAGATCTGGCAACTCCTCACTGCTTCTGAACCATCTCTCCCTTGCCTGCAACTCAGTCTGATTCCTCAACTTTGCCTTTGACATTCAGGGCTCCTAGATTGTCATACATAACCAATTCACTTGTTTTTTTGGGTCTTTGTTGTATGAGGGACCACAGGAAGCATCTGACTATTCTGCCATCTTGGCCCTGCCTCCTAGTAAAGTCTTTTGATGAACAAAAGTTTTTAACATTTATGAAGTCCCATTTATTTTGTGTTTTGCTGTTTGTGCTTTTGTTATTACATTAGATAATCGATTGTTAAAAGCTAGGCCTGACAGCGTTGCCCCTGCATTTTCTTCTAAGAATTTCATGGTATTAGTTTGGACATTTAGGTCCTTAGTCCATTTTGAATTTGTTTTTCTGTATGGTGTGAGGCATGAATTCTGTTTCATTTTTCTACATGTGGAAGTCCAATTTTCCCAGCACCATTTATTGAAGAGATTTTTCTTTCCCCGTTCAAACGGAAGATCATATTGTGGGGGATTTGCCCAATGATTCCTTATGTTATTAATTTTTTTTTTTTTTTTAGGTAATGAAATATTTCATACAGTAAGAGGATTTAACACCTAGGTACTCACCCATCATACAGATAGAACACATTAACATTTTGTTACATTTGCTTCAAATCCCTCCCTGACTATCTGCCCCTGCTATGGGAGATGTCTAGATCTCAGCTACAAACTTCCATCTTGTTCTTTCTGGCTGTTTAATCTTTTCAGTAGTTATGGTCTATCCTCCTAAGGAGATCAAGAGCTGGGTGTTAAACACCAAGAAAATTTATTGCTGGAAGAGAACTAAGGTGACTTAGTTCACACTCTCTACAGTAAGGAAATTGAGGTCCAGAAAAATTAAGTGACTTGCCTTCTCAAATTTGAACAAAGTCTAAAATCCACAAATTTTGATTCCTTGTCCAGCAAAATGGAATAGTAGAAACATCATGGGCTTCAGAGTCTAACTCAACTGAGTTCAGATCCTGGCTTTGCCATTTACTAGTGAAATGACTTATCTATAGCATAAAATCCAAACAATCTATCTGAGCTTCTGTTTTCATCTGTCAAATGGAAATCATATCACCTCCTTTTCAGAGAAGTTATAAGAAATAGAAGTTAAACAAGTGGCACGATGCTTGGCACAGAAGAGGGATTCAATTAACAGCAATTTTTAAATTACACTCTAATGAGCACCTATTTTGTTCCAGGCATTCTTCCAGGCACTGAGCACATAACATGAACACAACAATGTCCTTGTCAACTTACGGGTTAAGAAATCACAAGTAAAATCTATCATTAGCCAATTTTATGTGTATCCATATGCAAGTTTTTGTTCACTATGGCTGTGATGTTCTTTTGTTGTTTCTATGCTGGAATATTCTCTGACACATACTGATTTTGGGTTCCCTGGTTTCAAGAGCCAGGGCTGGCCAGAGACACTCCAAAATTCTGGCTACTGGGCCCTTTGTTGGGTGAGAACAGGAGACGTGATAATATTCTGAAGAGATCCAGATGAGTGAGTCAAGTCCTTGTCCTCAAGAAATTCTCAGTCTACTAATATTAAAACCATTTGTGGGCTATGAACTGTACAATTACTCAATTTAATCTTCATAACTTGCTCTTTATAGTGGTTGTTATAATTCATTTTCATTATGGTTTGCTGTACCTTTTTAATAGAGTCTCAATAACTATTGAATCAAAGTCTTCCAAAACATAAAGACAATTCTATTCAACAGCTTAATCATTCATTAATAAGTTTTCCCAAGCACTCTTGCTGTAGTATTTAAGGATTCTAATGCTAAAGGTGACAGGGATTTTTTTTTTTTTTTTTAAATAAAAATTGAACTCTGAGCTTCCTATACCTTCAATTCCAGATTATCAAATAAAATTGTGACGCTCCCCCCATTACAAGATCAATAGGCAGTAACATCAAATAGCCTGGGCAGCATTTCCCAACCTCTCCACTAATTTAGATGATATTAAAAACAGGCTCCTGGTTCCTTTTGAAAGAAATATAACTATCTCTTATGTTTTAAACACAAGGTTTGGTCGCTGCACTCCAACCCTTCAGCATGGCATTCAAGATTTCTTGCAACTTAGCCTCCACCTACCATTTTAACTTTGTACATTCTTCCAGGTACTCAACTAGCCACTCAAGGCTCCCATCCATTGACTGAACCGCTAACCTTGGCTTTTTTCACCTCTGTGGTTTTGCTAGTATTGTTCCTTCAACTTGGAATGTCCTCCCCACTCACCTCCACTTATCAAAACCTCACCTTCTCTCAGCCCATATGCCACTGCTTCCTCCACTGAGCTTTTCCCAATTGGCCTATGTCAGAATTACTTCCTCCTCTTCACTCCCACACATGGCTCTACCTCTATTACAACATGTGTTTGTTCTACCAAGTTCCTCTTTCCTCAGTTTAGCACACACCTCCACACGTGCTTCTCCTCTGACTGCGGGGCATCCATTTGACCACCAAGCCTAGAAATCCAGCTGGAGGAAAGCTTGAACTTTGTCCAGAGCCCCTTCTAAGACAATCCTAAGGCAAAAGATGACCTGTTATAATCCAGCTTTAGGAACACTGTCAACTCTTTTCCACCTCTCCTCAGTGGACCTAGTACTTTCTTTAAAATAAAAAAGTTTCGATATTTTTAATTAAAAAATACACAAATACATTCGTATTTCAAAGAGATTCATATTTTACAGTAGTCAAGCATGAAGTTCCTGCTTCCTCATCATCCCTCTCATCCCCTTTCCCAGAAATAAATACTAGGGACAGTCCCATGTGCAGTTTCTATACATCACATATATTTACACAAAAATATTTTCAACATAAATGGGAGAAAATACACCGTTCCACAGTTGGCTTTTTTTCATTTACTGCCCTGATTATCCTTGAGGCTGAACACATTTTTCAGAATACCTAGTGGCCATTTGTTTTTCTGTGAACTATTTGTTCATAACTTCCACCTATTTTTCTGAGTTGACTGTGTTTACTTGATTTGTAGGAACTCATATATTGTGTACACTCATTTTTTGTTACATATGTTGCATAATCCTATTTTCCATCCCATTCATTTTCCATTTAATAACAGTATAAATTTGGGCAAGCCATTTCACCTGAATGACGATGATACCTCCTGCGTAAGATTGTTGGAAGAATTAAGTGATGTAACTGCACGTCAGTACCAAGCACTAAGCCTGGCGTTCAATAAATACTCTTCATTACCTAGATGAGAAGTGACAAGTTGGCTAGGTGTTTAGTTTGGCTCATAGTTTAAAAATAATACATTTGGATCCTTTAGGTGAGGCATCCACTTTCTAGTTTGCACATCCTTCCCTGCCTCTCCAATCTCCCGTTTTCCATACAGCAGCTTCTCTGATTTATGTTACCAGCCTTCCATTCTCCTAATTTTTTAATGGATGATAATGAAACAGACTTTGAAATTACATATAATCAGGGCTGCTCTGGCGCCCATTATGAGCTGCACAACTCTAGGACATGTCATTCATTTTGTTGCCTACTATGGAGCCCCTTGGGTTGGACAATGTACAACATGAACATCTGTACATTGCAACCTATTTCATGAAGCTTAAAGGCACTCTCTCAGCTCTTTTAAAAGCTTTCACAAGAGGCATCCCTGACTCTTACAACACCCACTAGATAGGATCAAGGTGGGTGTAATATGTCCAGTTTATTGATGGGGTAAGAGGCACAGAGTTCATCAGAAGTGTAACCCAAATTCCTCAACATTCAAACTGGGGCTAAGGACCAAGTCATCAGGTCCCCACTTGGTACTCCATCAAAGTCAAGATTCTGCACTAGAGCATCTAGATTTCCAGAAGTCTCTCATAGAGCACCAGGGAAAAGTCCTAATAGAAACTGCTACCTCTGTAACAAAACCACAGATGGAATTAGACTGGATAATAACCCCTCACATGTATACACAAGTTTAAATGTCAAATGTTTCATGAACATTTGAATGTTTGTAAATTACATGTTTGAATGTTTGTAAATTGCATGCTTATACCCATCATAACATTTGTTTATTAGCAAAGCCTTGTAAGAATGGACAAGGATTATTATACCCATTTTTGGGTCACAGATGCTGAATTTGGGGGACACTGCCTCTATACCCCTCTAAAGACTAAAGAATAGTCTTATCTACTTTTTAGGAATTGTGGGGAAGTGCCAGTCTGAAATAATGTCTATAAAATCTAGGGAGATGGTGACAGCTACCCACCTAATAATTATGGTTTTAAGATACTGGCTATAAACACACCACACACAAACACACAAAGACACACACACACACACACACACACACTCTCTAATGAACAAACTATAGTGGAAAGTTTTCATATTGACAAACTTGTCAGTGGAAATAGAACATGCAAAGATAAACAGTAAAACAAAGTTGAGTCTGACTACCACGTTAATAGCTGAGGTCTTTATTTCAATTTTTATATACAGTAAAAGTGCTGCTGAGAATCTGCAGCGACCAGACAAAACATAAATGTAATTCTCTCTCAACAATTAGCAGCTTAAGATCTATCAACTACAGTGTTAACGTTCACACGTTCACAAGTGTCATTTCTGTACTTTTCAATTCGTGCAAGTGAGTTTTTATTCTTACACACTTTGATAATACACACTTACAGTCTAGTAGTCAATGCCTACTGAGGGTATCACCTAGCATACACAACACACAGACAGAAATGTTAACTCTTAGAGCCACATTCAAAATTCCCAGTTTCATTTGGGGTTGGGGATGGGTGGGTGGGAACCATAATTTTCCCTGTGTCAGTTTGTTGATTATAATGTTTGGTTTTGTTTCGGATGCATATTTCCCAAAACTGAAAGACAGCTCCTCACTGGAACTCACTCAGAATTGAACATTTCATCTGACTGTACCGCAAAGAAACAAGAAATCAGAAACAAAACCAAGTGCAGTGAAGATCACATGAAAATACACCATTAGTACATGGCTAGCAAGGAAGGCTTAATCCCAGTGTTTTTCTTGGCATCAGATTTTTGCCTCAATTGGGTAGAAGAGGTACAGGAGAGACAGAAGATTCCAGTCTGTAAGTGTAGAATTCAACCTACTGTTGCTTCTTAAGGACCCAGTGGAGTAGAAAGCCTTCCTTACTAGGATGCAATGAGTACATATACCAAGGAATTGAAATTGGGGCAGGCTGAAGTGCCCTTCAACTATCATAAAAAGTGTAGAATGTTAGTCATTCTACAGCTTGAACAGCATCACCCAGGCCAATCCAGCCAGCCTCACTCACCCAGGCTAGGCACCAGCACTTACAAGTAATCCAGGAATGCTTCATTTCAAGGGGAATGCACACAGTCTTTGTAAGAGAAGAAGCATTAAAGCTAGGGTAAGTTTCCAACCATAGAACAATTGTTAAACTGTTAGACTGAATATGCAAGAGAACTTAGGAATAGCCACGATGCAAAGAAACTCAAAGGCAACAGGGATGGGCGGCAGAAGTAGAAAGAGAGGGAGGGCATGAAAACAGATGCATGATTACTAATAGCATTAAATGCAGACAACTGTTGGGCCCAGTCAACAATAAAGGGGACAAGAAAGCTAGAAAGCCATTACTGTGCCTAACCTGGACTGAAGGTCCTTCCTAAGACAGTTTGAGAAAGAAGGATGGAAAGCCAGTGTGGGCCTGTTTGGCTGGGAGCCCAGGGGGCCTTCCAGAGGTCAAAATCTCCCTTTGATAGAAACTGTCCCAAGGCAAATGGGAAGGCTTTCAATACATCTTCCAGAGCCCACCAAACTTAGTAGCCTCTACACAGCTTAGGGGACTCCAAGGCTCTAACTTAGAAAAATTAGAGGATTGCAGATAAAGTATCTTTTCAATAACTTTGTGGGGCTCTCTTCTCTGAGTGTTTAGCTAAAGCAGAAAGGGAGGAGAATCTGTGCTATTTCGACCAGTTTTTAGGGTCCCTTGGCACGTCTGCCTAAGGTCACTGCACTGTTTTTAGGCAAAGTTAACATTTTAAGTATATAGGCTTGGGAACAATTTGTTTTTGGTATGAATATGAATTGGTTGCAATTATATTTTAAAAGAAAAACCACCCATGTGGTCCCTGTTCTGGGTGCTAATTTTGTGAGGGCAAAAGAGCTAATAGGTGTACTACAATCATCTGGAGGTGGGCAAAGATTGGGGTACCTGAGTTAAAATATCAAAGTGATTATGGAAACAACATGCTGACTCTGAGAAGGCCAGCCTGTCCAAACAAAAGGAGGCTGGAGCTGTCCTGTAAACCATCCTCTTAGGGCAATGCTAATCTAGTTCCAAAAGCATTTCCTGGTATGGGGGAAATATGCAATACATGCTTTGCTACACTTTTCAGGACATATTATACGCCCCTTGCTCATCACTTGGTTGCACAAACTGAGGCCAAGAGGGAACAGCAGGTGTGACCCAATACTACAAATACTATAAAAAGATAAACAAAGCTCTCCAGGTAAACTTCTAAAATTCCAGTTCCACCAGGGTGATGAAATTGGTTATAGGATGCGGAAGAAGGCTCAATTTTTCTAAACTGTCTGTACATGTTCACTGAGCACACTTATGCTAGTAAGTCAGTCTAGATTAACAGGAAGCTGGCCAAAGTTCACACCCAAAACCTGGGTCCTTCCAATCTGACATTTCCTTTTCTGCTCTTTAGGGAGAACCACCTTCATTTGATTCTCTCAGGCAGACAGAATAAAGCTTTGAAATTAAGGATGCTGGGGCCAAAATGCAGACAGAAGACTCCACATCACTTTGGTTTCAGTAATTAGGAGGTGTTAAAAATAAATTAAGGAAACATAAGGAATTATTTATAACTCTCATAATAGTCTCAATTTTTCCTAAAGACAACCCCAGCCCAAGGTCATTGGGTAGACATTTTCTTGGGGATTAAAAAAAAAAAACAAACAACAAAATCCCTATCCTACCATAATGGTTTGTGGTAACAGCCTCCCTCTCTCCCCACACACCCCTTTCCTCTCCAACCAAGTCAAGCCCATAAAATGGTCGTGTAGGGGTGGGAGGGATACCAAAAAGCAGCAGCAGCAGCCAGAGGAGAGAGTTTAAGCTGCATCTCAAAACAAGGGCGGCAGAGGGCAGCATTTACAGCAAGTCTTACTTTACTCAAACTGTTTCAAGACAAGAGGGAGCAGCACACTGAAGTATCCACACCATTTCTTCATTTAAAAACATCACTTCTTTATTTCAAAGAAAAAATAAAAGACCCTCCCAACCCTTTCCAAAAAACCCAATAATAATAATAACAATAATAAAAAATCCTATTAGAAACCATAAGGAAGCACTGAGAGTTTGAGTATTACATTCTTCAAGTATGCTGTTCAGATTTTTTGTTTTTAAATTGGTGACTATACACATATTAAAAACAAAACAAAACCTTAAAAGTGCGGCCAAAGGAGTTCACTTAAAATTATTTAGAGGGCTACTTCAAAATACTGTAGTAGGACTGTGCAATGATCCTGTGGGGCATGATGCTCTCACTTTTGTGTCCTAGCAAAGGCTAAGGTGCCAGGTTCAAAAGTGACCATACTTCCAAGGTTAGCATGTGTGGCCAACTTGTATGAGAAAGTGAAGGAGATCCACGTGTTCTTCCATGGACAAGGAAAATCCACCCTGAATCCAACAATTCAGACATGGAATGTGGTAGGACTTCACAGTAAAGTTAGTCTGGGAAGGAGAAAGGTGGCGAGCCCAGACAAGGCAGGGTGCTAGGTTCAAATGGTTTGCCCTAATCAGGTTTTCTCATTTCTTTAGTGGGTTTTTAGTGCAGTCATTCAAGCCACAATTTAGAATGCCCTTCAGTGTGCTCCAGATTGTTGGTTCATGTTAAAGGACTGTTGAAGATTTGCATCCCAAGGAAAATCATGCTACATAAAAATGATCCAAGATTTTTGCCCAAAAAACTTCTTGGATAAAATCTAAAAAATACTATTGCAATTGTGTCTCTTGAAGAAAAAAACATTATTCTAAATGTAAACAGATTCACTCAACTCTTTTGTTGTTGTAGAAAACTTCAGAGTAGGTTAAGATGCTGTCTAATCCTTCGCTGCATGCACTCGCCAGAGGGTAGGGAAGCAGCTGCCTTCTTGTACCAGCATCATCTGGGGGACGAAAAGAACCGTTCCACATAGCTGAAGAGGGCATCCCAGTGCTTCCAGAGAAAGGCAATGAAAACCACAAGGAATAAAGTGCTGAACGTCCTGCTGCGAGTCTTCATGAGGGGAACCACGCAGTTTGCCACCGTGGAGACAAAAACTAAAAGGACCGCCATGACGGCAAGAAGGATGTTGATGAGTTTGCCCAGAAGGTTGCGGGCAGTGGCATTCTCCAGCCCTTCCAGCTGCACCACCTGCTGCTGCTGCTGTTGTAGCTCCATCTTGGAGATGCGGGTCTGGCATGCTTCCAGGGCCTCCTGTGGGCCAGAACAGTGAATAGTTAAGCCTTCTGCTCACATGTACTCCGAGTGGCTGACATGCCTCTTGGGCATGCCAGATGCCTCCTGAGCTGTGCCAATGATTTTAAATATGCTATGGCTTGAATGTGAAAGGCCAAAGGCATAACTCATGTTCAAGTGACTATTATTCACCTAATTGCCCTCCACTGAATTTCTATAGGATGGCTAACAGGAAGCAGTGGCCACACTTAGATTTGGTCTTGAACATTTTAATGACAAGTCCTCAAATAAATGACTTGCTTATTTTTTTAAATTTAAAATCATTCATTTAAGTTACACAGTACACAAATACTTGTTCAACATAAAAAAGTCCATATAGGACATTTCCCTTGATATTTTCCTCAATTCCAGTCCCTGTCCTGAGATCATGCTGTTAGTTTGGTGTGTCTTCATCCCTTCACCTGTGTTTAAGTATATACATCAGTGTGTCTAGGGAAATGTATGGAGCTATTTTTTGATTTTCTGTTTTAATATAAATAGTATTATACGATGGGAACTGATCTGCAATTCGCTTTTGTCACTCAACGGTGGCCCTTAGCAATCTCTCTGCATCAATATGTAAGGATCTACCTCATTCTTTTCAAGAGCTGCAAAACATTTTAAAGAATGGATATGTTACAGTTTACTTAACCAGTTTCCTCCTGGGGATATTTAGGTTGTCTCCCACTATAGCAGTGATGCAGTGAGCATCCTTTGGACATGCTTCCTTGTATACACTACCTGGGTATGCACCCCTTTTTAGGCTTATCTCTGTAAAGGGAACACTATGACTGAGGACTAGATCAAACATTAAAAATGATCTACTATTCTCAAGGTCATTATATAAATTTCATCACAATATTCAGGGGACAGAACCCATTTCCCTAGCTGCGGTCAGACATGCTCCAATATTCGGCAATGGTGGAGCCCTGGTTTTTCTGGTCCTGGTTTCCTGGTGTTTGAAGTGAGGCCCTGGCAACTTCAGAATGAGGCCAGCTAGGGAACAGACAGCGGATGCTGCTCAGCACATAAAGATCTTGGAGGAAAAAAAATAAACCCAAAACAGAATTCTGGGGTCTGCAGAAGATGGCAGCTGGGCAAATGATCTGCTATTCCCTTGATTCTTTTACACTGCTGTAACACAAGTTTCCTGGGCTACTTTCCTTCTCTGACTAGCTTATTTCATGATGATTTCATATGAAACCACTAAGAACTGTTTCCTTAGAAATGCTTCCCAACTGGGGTTTTTTTTTTTTTAAAAAAAAAAGGTTAAATGTTCTATTTCCCCATAGAACAAAACAGTTGGCTATTGGCTTTAAACATTACTATCTCATGTGCTATGTTCACAAGCTGCCTGTGAAAGGTTTGGATGTGGCAGCTAGGAGGACGAAAGCCCCTTCCTCATAGAAGGAAAAGACAGGCAAGATGGCTGGGAGACTCGTCAGAGCACCTCTTGAAGCAGTAACCAATAGATGTAATGCATGCAGTTTTCCATATACTGGCACTACTGTGACCCTAAGAAACATTTCCCAAGAACCCAAGCAGGTATACCATCCCTATGAGAAATGCATCTCAGGTGTATTACAGCTGGTGTAAGTTTCTCTTGAAACTCTTATCCGCCTCATCTTTTTTTTTTTTCTTCTTTCTTTCTAATTCTCTAGTCTTTTCCTTTATGCCTCATCCTTCATGCTAACCTGGATGTCCCGGGCTCGTTCGTAAGACTGATATGCAATTTTCTCTTCCATGCTGGCCAATTCCTGCTTCAAGTTCAAGATTTCATTCTGGTGGAGCTCCGTGAGGTCATTTAGTTGTTCTTCTAATCGTTCACATCTGAGAAAGGGAGGAGGGGGAAATCAGAATTTTATGTAAGCTTTGAATATTTTTCCTTCACATTCAACCCCCAAACCCATTTAACCCCAAAAATCCATTCTGCAAAGGAAGAAACTAAAAGTACAAAGAAATTGAGTTGCCTAGGGTGACAGGACATGCCAGTGGGTATAACTAGGATTAGAGCTCTTAGTCCCTGGAATGGACAGCTTGTCACAAGGCCATACCACAACAGCAACATGGCTTTTCCACAATCTTCTCAACATACAGCATTTGCAGGGATGCCAGCAGCCCAGGTTAGCTTTGAGCATACTTATAATACTGAAGCCATTCTTATTCTGCTCTGAGCTTTGTATGGGGAGGCAAAAAAAATAGCACACAATTAAGCCGATCTCATCAGAAGATAAATGGCACATCAATGGAAACAAACCTTCCAGGAGTCACCAGTAGCTTATCCCAACACTGGACAGCTCACTCACCTGGATGTTCATGATTCAGAGCCCTAGAATGCCAGAACCAGAAGGGCCTATCATCCCACAGTCATGCACAGTGTCTGGGACATATCAGTCAACAAATATTTACTTAGGACCTGCTATGTACCAGGCACGGTTCAAAGTACTGGGAGTACTGTGGTAAGCAAACAGAGTGCCTGTCCTTGGGAGTTTACGTTCTAAAGGAGGAGGCAGAAAAACCAAGAAGATTCCAGGTATGGATGAGTAAGATGAAGATAAACAGGAGCGTATGGTAGAGAGTACTTGGGGGCTGGCTTAGCTGGAATGGTCAAGGAAGGCCTCTTCCCTATTCAACTCTCGTCAACAATGAGAGTTGTAACCTGAATGATGAGAAGAATCGAGGCTTGTGAAGATGTGGAGGAAGAGTATCTTAAGCAGAAGAATAGCAAGTATAAAGTTCCCAAGACAGGAACTAGTGTAGCATGCTTGAGAGACAGAAAGTAGACTAGTGTGGCTGTAGCTGAGTAAAAACTGGGAAAAATGGAGGAAGATAAAGCTTTCTGAGAGAAGGGATTATTTTATTCTTCTTGTATCTTTAGAACTTAGGACCACCGATAAGGTTTACTCTACATGAAGACGGAACTTTCGTAGGGCATCTAAGGACCAGAGGATTGGAACAGTTTAAAGGATAAGATCAGAGATTCCAGGTAGAGAAAGAGAATGGGTGAAGAGCTGGAGGTAGAAACGTATAGGAGACATTTAACTTGAATAGTGGGTCTATGTTGGAGAACAGAGGGAAATCAGGTTTAAAAGCTAGGCAGAGGAGTTGGGACCAAGGAATAGTGTTGTCGTTGTTGTTAGGTGCCATCGAATCGGTTCTGACTCATAGTGACTCTATGTACAAGAGAATGAAGCACTGCTCGGTCCTGCACCATCCTCACAATCATTGCTATGTTTGAACCCATTGTTGCAGCCACAGTGTCAATCCATCTCGTTGAGGGTCTTCCTCTTTTTTGTTGACCCTCTACCTTACCAAGCATGATGTCCTTCTCCAGGGACCGGTCCCTCCTGATAACTTGTCCAAAGCACGTGAGATGACGTCTCACCATCCTCGCTTCCAAGAACACGCCGGCTATTTCTTCCAAGACAGACTAGTTTGTTCTTCTGGCAGTCCATGGTATATTCAATATTCTTCACCAACACCATAATTTAAAGGCATCAATTCTTCTTCAGTCCTCCTTATTCATTGTCCAGCTTTTGTGTGCATATGAAGCGACTGAAAATACTATGGCTTGGGTCAGGCACACCTGAGTCCTCAAAGTGACATCTTTGCTTTTCAAAACTTTACAGAGGTCTTTTGCAGCAGATCTGCCCAATGCAATATGTCGTTTGATTTCCTGACTGCTGCTTCCATGGGTGTTGACTGTGGACCCAAGTAAAATGAAATCATTGATAACTTCAGTCTTTTCTCTGTTTATCATGATGTATGTTGCTTACTGGTCCAGTTGTGAGAATTTTTGTTTTCTTTATGTTGAAGTGTAATCCATACTGAAGGCTGTAGTCTTTGCTCTTCATCAGTAAGTGCTTCAAGTCCTCTTCACTTTCAGCAAGCAAGGTGGTGTCATCTGCATATCGCATGTTGTTAACGAGTCTTCCACCAATCCTGATGCCACATTCTTCTTCGTATAGTCCAGCTTCTCGGATTATTGCTCAGCATACAGACTGAATAAGTATGGTGAAACGAATAGAGAGTAATGGGCCCAAAGTAGACTACTGAGTGGGGGAGTCACACGATGAAGACAGTATTTTAAGAAAATGAATAATCTTTGAAAAATTAGATAGGAAACTTAGGGGGTAGAGAGTTTATGCTAATGGGGGAGGAACAATTTGGAAAAGGAGGGTGAGTGGTCACACAACTTGAAGATTGTAATCAACGTCACTGAATTGTACACGTAGAAACTGTTGAATTGGTGTTGTTTTGCTGTGTAGATTCTCAACAACAAAAATAAATTATAAAAACGAAAATGAGTTATAGTGGTGAAGAGGATAGACTGGGTATGTCAAGTGTGGAGTCCCAGGAACTAAACAGAGCTAAATAGGTAGGAGAAAGGTTGATGACTACAAATTAAAGAAGACTATAAACAGAGGGTAAAGAAAAGAGAAGGATAAAAATGTATCTGGCTAATGGTGACTAAAATGGAAGCTTCTCTGTTTGACAAAGCTGGACAGGACTCATCCCAGCAGGAGAATATACTACCATTGAGTACTACTCAGACAAGCACAAGCCTAACATTAGCATGTGAGCCTCACAGGATTTCATAATAAAAGATCAGAAATGACAGAACTCAAACATTTAAAATTACCCCCCTTTCTTTCTTCTTATTTTTAACCACATCTATAATACATAACGAAACCCTGGTGGCATAGTGGTTATGAGCTACAGCTGCTAAACAAAAGTCCGGCAGTTCGAATCCACCAGGTGCTGGCTGGAAACTACAGGGCAGCTCTACTCTGTCCTATAGGGTCACTATGAGGTGGTACCGACTCGACGGCAACGGGTTTGGTTTTTTGTTTTGGGTTATAATACACAAACTTTTCAGGAATACATGGAATTTCTATGTTTAAGGTAATTTTTATCTTGGGACATCACCAACATTCTTCCTTTCAATAATTACATAATCATTTATTTAAGTTTGCCAGATGCCATAAGATTATGTTAATATATTGTATTTTCATGACTGTCCTATTTTAGCCCACTGTTTTTTGGTGTTTGTAGTATTTGATAAATTCATTATTTTCTCTCCTTACCAGGGAGGGGCTAGAGATTGTTTAAAAGTGGTGCTTCAAAGTGTCAGTCCCTTAGGACTTAAGGGAAGGGCTGTGCCTGACTCTCCTAAGCTAAGAATCAGTGTTGAGTGGCAGGGAGGGGAGCATGGCTGTCACGGCAACCATGCTGAAGAAAAGCAGACCCATGCGACATCTTTGGCATATGTTCCACAAGCTACTACCCCAACCTCTTGGCCCACAAACTATATGGTCTTTCAGAGAATCTTATTTGATATTAAGCATGGTTCATAAAACCTACAACAGATTAAAATATGCCACCAGCAGCAGCAGCAATAGCTACCATTTATTCAGTGCCTACTAAATGAATTCATTTTAAAAACCCTAAGAGGGTAGTCGGTATTAATTTCATTTTACAGATAAGGAAACTGAAGCTCAGAGAGATACAGTGACCTGCCCTGGGACACACAGCTATTAAGTGAGAGAGAAAGGATTTGAATCCAGGTTTGTCTGACTTTATAACTCAAGTTCTTAACCTGTACACTGTGTGGCCACTTTGAAAGTACTCAAGAAGCTAGATCAACTAACTCACTTTACAGGTAAGGAAACTGAGTCAGATCTATAGTTGATCAAAATCACACAGCCACAAAGGTGTCTTGATAGGACTAGAATAACACGATGTTTTGGGGCTTGATGTTGAGGTGGAGTTGACAGGAGGAAAAGGGGTGTAGTCAATATAATCAATCAGATAATAACAAGTATTGGTGAGGATGTGGAGAACTGGAACCTTCACCCCACTGCTAGTGGGAATTAAAATGGTGCAACCACCTTGGAAAACAGTCTGGCAATTCCTTCAAAGGCTAAACACAGAGTTACACAGCAATTCCACTCCTAGATATACACCAAAGAGAAATGAAAACTTATGTCTACTCAAAAACTTGTACATGAATGTTCACAGCAGTATTATTCATAATAGCCAAAAAGTGGAAATAACCAAAATGTCTATCAACTGATAAATGAATAAATGTGGTATATCCATATAATGAAATATTATTCAGCTATAAAAAAGAAATGAAGTACTGATACATGCTACAATGTGGGTGAACCCTGAAAACATTATTTTGAGTGAAAGAAAACAGTCTACAAAGGACCACATATTCTATGTTTCCATTATATGAAAAATCTAGAATAGGCAAATCTAGAGAGACAGAAAATAGATTAGTGGTGGCTTAGGGCTGAGGAAATAGGGTGACTGGGGTAGCAGCTAAGGGGTGTGGGGTTTCTTTCTGGGACAATGACAATGTTCTAAAATTGATTGTGTGATGGTTGCACATTATCTACGAATATACTAAAAGCCATGCAATTGTACACTTTAAATGGGTGAACCGTATAGTATATGAATTATATCTCAATAAAGCTGTTAAAAAGAGATTATGGATGCCTGCAATTACTTTAAAATGCATCAAAAAAATTAGACAGATGAGGGAATGATACATGATAAAATAATACAATAAAATATGTAGAATCTAAGAGATGAGTATATAAGTACCATTGTTTCAACTTTGCAGCATGTTTGAAAGTTTTATAATAAATGTTGGGAAAAAATGATTATATGTGAGGTTGAGTCCTAGCTCTGCCTCTCATAAGCTGTATGGCCTTGGTTAGGTTAGCTCACTTTTCTGAGCAATTTTCCTCAACTATAAAAGAAAGTAATAATTTCTATTTTTTATACTTATTTGCGCACACATGGAGTGTCTACCAAGATGGATTTTCACAAGATCACTTTGTGGAAGTGTTTCTACTTCTCAGTGAGGAAGGCATCACATGAATATATGCTCCCTGAAAAGAACTGGCTAAAACCTTTTTAGCCAATCAAAATATTTCTTGTGGTGACTGATCATGATCTTACTCTCATTTTAGGCTTATCAGTGTGCTAAATTACAAAATAAATTCCAGTATCTCACTCTTTACATGTCTTTTTCTAAGATTACTGATATTCCATGTACCTCCCTACCCCATTAGGGTTGTTAAAATCAATTATGTTGTGAAGAGAAATATACCACAAACATTTAAAGTATTGTTTGAAAGATAAAGGCTCCCTGATTAGAATCTTAAACTCTAGGGGTTAGAAAATATCTTAGAGGTCTAGTTAAATCCCTTTCAATACAGGAATTATTTTTAAAGCATCCCTGACAAGCAATCTCTCTTTGAATTCCTCCAGTGGCAGGGTCTGATATTTTCCTAAGACAGTTTTTTTTTCCCCATTGTTACACAGATACGACTATTAAAAAATTCATTCTAAAACCTAGTTACACATAACTTACATCCCTGTTCATCTGTAAGGAGGAAATCTACCTACTCCAAAAGGCAATTGTGAAGATTAAGTGAAAAGACAGATGTCAAATGCCTGGCACAGATGAGGTGCTCAGTGAGACAGAGATATCCCGTGTGTACATTTGCTTTCATTTTTCTCTTTGGTGATCCTCCTAGATCCCCAAACAATTGTGAGCTAGGTAGTTCAAAAGGACTGCTTGTCAACTGCCATGTGGTCTCGAGTGTTCTGTGGTTCCACTGTTCACATATCTCATACTCTATGTCTGCTTCCCACTTCTGATTGTTCTCTCTAAGCCTCTATTTCTTTATCTATGTCCATATTCCCAGATAATTTCATCCTCCCAAATTTTTCTACTTATACAATACCTCATCTTGGGCACAGATGTCTTTCACCTATAGTTTTATCATGTTAAGAGTCAGATACCTTCCCTCTGTACTTAGAATTGCAGGCTGTTAAAGCCAGAGAGCTGTGGAGATCTCTGGGTCAGTGGTTCCCTACCTTCCCCACACCTTGCTGCCCACAGTGTGCCAGGCAGGTTCAAACACCAGAAACTCTCCTAAGAATGAAGGCAGTACACTATAGATTAACGTCCAGAAAAAACAGAATTTGCATTAAGAGAATCAATTGTAATTCCATTCCCTTTCCTTCTAACTTTCTGACTTACAGAGAGGGAAATAGAGGTTTAAAGCTTGCCCAAGGTCATACTGCTAAATAGGGACAGATCGTCCTAAATAGGGATAGTTTTTCCTTTTTTTTGGCCCCATTCAACTGTTATTAGGTTGCTAAAATACCTCTTTCCTAGATATTTTCATTCTGTTTAATGCTGCTGGACTTTCCTTAGAAAAAGTGAACTTTAAATTTTCTTTAGTTTCATGTATAGAGAGAGTGGCAAACATAATACACCACCATATTAATATAAAGAAAAAAGTGAAAAGGTAGTTTAACCTTAGACATGAATGAAATATTCTGTATTTCAATTGCCTGGACTTGTCTAATTATATTTTCTAAATTACACATAAGAATAATATTTTATACCTATGTGCATTATAAAAATGTATTATTTGTACCACATACATAAATCCCCAATCTCTAAAAAACTTCTTACTAGCAGGGGCAATATGCTACTACAAGAAACAAACAAAAGAAAGAAAATATCTTGGAGGTGAATGTGTTGTTTCAATTAAAGTAGGATAGTTCCCATCTATATATCATCTTTCCTACACTGAAGACTACCCCACTTAACTTCTTTCAATTTGGATATTATATGTTGTGGAATTTTCACTGCTTCCAGTATATTTATGGTATTTTTTCCTACAACATCACAAAAATGGGATTACTGCGCACACACACTCTCTTCCTCAACTCTGGGCAAGCCTCTCTAACTTCCTATTTCCTATCAGGAGGGTCAACACATACAATGGGCTCCTACCATTTCCCTGACTCAAGTCATCCAGATAGTTCAGCTAGTTCGTTCAGTGGCTTATTCCAAGCTTTCCTTTACATTGATGAAATTGCCTTACCTACCTTCCTTCACGGCTTGTTTTTTTTATATGTGAGGGAAGGCGTCTCAAGTAAATTTTATCTGATCTTTGCCAATCTCCAGAAAGAGTAGAAACTGCTAATTCTTATCATACCCTTCTGGAAAATAAGTCCTTCAGTGACTGAGTGATTTACTCATGGTCATATGGAAAATTAAAAGTAAGATCTCCTCAAGATGAGAATCTCCTCAAATGAGAGAAATGTACCTGCTGTTCCCAGAGATAGTACTTTATAAGCAAGTAGTTAGATAGCAAAGTAGCACTTGGGTTAAGTAGAATAAGCTCCACTTCCTGGGAGATGAAACAGACAAAACAGGTTAGAGGACTTGCCAAGGTGATACAAAGCTGCAGAACCCATAAGCAAGACCTGCAACCGATCCAGTTGAAACAGCTCCATTAATTCATTAACTAATAACTACCAGCATTTGCTTCCCTCTTCAAGTCATAAGAATTACCTGGAGAATGATGACTTTCTGAAAGAACAGAAAAGTTGCAGCTGTTATTGTGTAGCTGAAATTCTATTACACTTACACAAACAGTTGTGTTTGTGTTACCATAGTAAGCATCTCCAATCTGCAGGAAACATCAGGGAGGAAACTGAGAAGACCATAAACCTCGAGGCTCTTGCAAAATCTGATGAACAAAGAGGCTGGCAAAATGCCCTTGGTGTCTTGGAATGCAGATCTTCTGGGCTGCCCTCAATGCGTCGAGATGAACTTCACTGGCATGTCGCTACTAAAACACTTTTCCCTAATTTGTTCACCCAGGCCCTGGAAGTTTGTTCCTTAGCTGTTTTCACAACCTCACAACCCACCATCTGACAGCAAAAAGCTGACCATCCTTGGCAATTTTTAGTGCCACCAGCCTCCGTGTGGCTTCAATAACCTATATGTGAAATTTGGGTCTGAAAATATGCTTACACAAACAGCTCAGTAAAAATGCTTTTTGAGGTGGAGAAGTGCATGTGGGGGAGGAATTTAGGATTCAACTTAGTCTACTTAATAATCATAAACATCAAAACACTAGCACCAATAATAACAAGAACAATGATAACTACCTTCTCCTTCCCCACGCCTTTTATTTTTTGTGCTTTAAGTGAAAGTTTACAATTCAAGTTAGTCTCTCGTACAAAAATTTATACATACATTGTTATGTGACTCTAGTTGCTCTCCCTATACTGTAATAGCACACTCCTCCTTTCCATCCCTGATTTCCCACGTCCATTCAGCCAGCTCCTGTCCCTTTTTGCCTTCTCATCTCGCCTCCAGACAGGAGCTGCCCATTTAGTCTCATGGATCTACTTGAGCTAAGAAGCACACTCTTCACGAGTATCATTTTATGTCCCATAGTCCAGCCTAATTTTTATCTGAAGAGTTGACCTCAGGAATGGTTTTAGTTTGGGGCTAACACAGACTCCGGGGGCCATGTCTTCCGGGGCCCCTTCAGTCTCAGTCAAACCATTAAGTCTGGTCTTTCACTAGAATTTAAGTTCTGCACCCCACCTTTTTCCTGCTCCATCAGGGACTCTCTGTTGTGTTCCCTGTCAGGGCGGTCATTGGTGGTAGCCGGGCACCATCTAGTTCTTCTGGTCTCAGGCTGAT
>NW_004443937.1:13180274-13205640 GCF_000243295.1 Trichechus manatus latirostris
CTCTTGGGCTACTGCTTTCCTTGTGTCTTTGGTGTTCTTCATTCTCCTTTACTCCAGTTGGTTGGGACCAATTGATGCATCTTAGATGGCCGCTTGCAAGCTTTGAAGACCCCAGATGCCACTCGCCAAAGTAGGGTGCAGAACATTTTCTTAATAAGCTTTGTTATGCCAACAGACCTGGATGTCCCCTGAAAGCATGGTCCCCAGACCCCTACCCCTGCTACTCTGTCCCTCAAAGTGTTTGATTGTATTCAAGAAACTTCTTAGCTTTGGTTTAGTCCAGTTGTGCTGACTTCCCCTATAGTGTGTGCTGTCCTTCCCTTCACCTAAGATAATTCTTATCTACTATCTAGTTACTAAATAACCCTCACCCTCCCTCTCCACCCTTGTAACCATCAAAGAATGTCTTCTTCTGTGTTTAAACCTTTTCTTGAGTTCTTATAATAGTCCCCCCTTTTTATGTGTAGCGTCTGCCTCCCAGGAACTCAGATTTACAACTATATTAATCCTTACCTGCTTCTTCCCTGGGAGGTACTTCAATTTTATGATTGAGAAATGGGAGGCCCAGAAAGATGCTGTGAGACTTTCCCCTTGTCAGTTAGTGAGATATAGTTAAGTTCTGAACTACTTGGTTCATGTCTCCTGTTTTTAGGCTTGTTTTATAGTCTTTTTTTTTTTTTTTCCTCTTAAAACTCCCCTCTTCTCCCCCGCCCCTGTACTATTAATCAAATGCAAAATCTGAACAACGACGAAAAGAAGAAAATATTCATATATTCCAGTTGCCAATTACCCACTATCCCCATTATTAACATTATAATCACTTTTGCTTACCTTCCCTGCTAGTGTTTTTCCTGTCTGAATTCTAAGATGGAGAAGCCAGGCACTGAGAGAATTCAGGAAAGAACAACCCAGTCTTCTCATTAAATATTAACACCAAACCAAGGAGTATGGGGAAAAGGTGAGGTAAACAGTGCACAGCCTTTCATATGTAATTTTTTAAAAACCAAGAATTCCCCTTTGATGGATTTTAACCCCTTCATATGGAGCCCTGGTAGCGCACTGGTTAAGAGCTACAGCGAACTACAGCTGCTAACCAAAATGTCGGCAGTTCGAATCCACCAGCCGCTCCTTAGAAACTATATGGAGCAGTTCTACTCTGTCCTATAGGGTCGCTATGAGTTGGAATTGACTCAACGGCAACGGTTTTGGTTTTTATATGTTGCTAATTAGAGTTCTCTGGACATGAAAGGAGGGGTTCTTGACCCTACAAGTATGTAATTTTAGGCTGGCACAGGCTTTTCATGCAACTCCATCTGGAACACAAATAGCACGAGACTAATAACCTAATTTTGAGATTTTTTTACTCAAAGATTCTTCCTAAATCATTACAATCCAAAGAGAACCTAGACACTTAATATGATTTGAGCTTAACTATTAGCAAACAGAAAGGCTTAGCATTCTAATGATTGTTTTTAAAGCAGGTTATGTTGTATTTTGGTAGGCAAAATTCCCATCCCCCCCCGCCCCGAAGCATAACTTGCTTTACCTACAAAGTATTAAAAACATGCAGATTCTGTTATAGGTGAACAATTCATAAATGAATACTGATCTTGGAAAAGTGCTTCAAACACTGCTTTAGTCAACACAGTAGTTACTTTCTTAGATCAAAGATAAGCCAGAGGCCCTTCTGGGTCAAATTCCTGATGAATGAGAAACTGGGTGAGCACACTGGCTGGGAATTCTTCATGTGATATATCACTCTTTGGGTGTGGCTCAAAAGTTTGGAGCCATCTCAGAGAGCCAATGGTGCTCCCCTAGTTGGGCAAGAGGTTAGTAGGACAGGATGGCTGAAAGAAACGTGTAGAGCAGGTAGCAAGAGAAACAGGAAGAACTAGGTCTCAGGGCTGATGCCAAAAGGGCAACTATGGGAACAGACTACCATTTCCCAAATGTGTAGTGTAGACCTGGGTAGCTTCTGCCAGTGTTTGACCTGAATGGAGAGACAGAGCTGAGGAAAACAGGTTTTCCCTCCTTACCTTTTGTTACCTCATTTGTGTAACTGTGAAAAAAGGTTAGGAAACTCTGAACTAGGCTTCAGTTGACAAGGAAAAAAAGCACAGAACAGGCAGTACATTATCTTAAAGACAAGAACGAGCAGACACTTAAAACATACAAGAAACAAATAAAACCTATAGGAACTTTCTGGGCAATCTGGAGACTTGGTAATGACAACTTTATAATATCCTGGCACACCCTAGACCTTTGGACTTCTCCAGAAACATGAATACAGTATCCTCTCCCTGCTTGGTGAAAAAGTAGAGAGGGAGGCAGCATTTATTGAGCTTCTACTCTAAACCAAGCATCATACTAGGTGCTTTCATATACACTGATTTAATAATCTTAACAACACTGTACAATAGGTATCACTGCATTGCTTTTATAGAGGAAGAAACTGAGGCTCAGAGGAGTTATGTAACCTACTCATGGTATCACAGCGAATTGGCTCAGAACTGGCAAGCAAATTCAGGATTTACAATTCCAATGTCTTCTCTATCTCCTTCTTTCCTTCCTTCTTTTCACTATCACCTCTTTAATGGTTAAATTGGGAAGAGGTCACTCACCTGCAAATATCTTTTATAGAAGGTCTTATCCTTCAAAAGGGCACTTCCTAACTGGGATTTTTCCTCTTATAAATGAAGAGCTAACTTGATCCAATATTCTCAGTCTCTATTTCAAATTTATTGTCCAAAACCTAGCCTACATATCCTCTCGAGACTCTCAGCTCAATTTTCAGTTGACAAACAGGTCTAATACCTGCAGTAAAGGGATAAAATAGCTACATCTTACTATATCCCTGTCTAATGTTCAGTGATAGTAAAATAAAGGGAAGTTATATTTAAACAACCATTTGTTTAATTAGACCTCCAATGGCCTGTGCCTGATGGGGCTAGCCTAGTTACTGATCGCTCTATTGTATATAGATGATTACTTATGGTGGCCACCTCCTTCTGTATTTTTGCTGTTATGACTCAGTGCAATTTAAAATACCCCTGGGCCTAATACAAACATTCTCAGAAGCCGATTTCCAAAGGACGGTAAGCCTCTTAAAATAGAAGCTTTCAAAATGGCATTAGTGCTCACTAACACCAGAAGGGTTTTTAGCTTGCCCTACACAATACTGCTTTATACAGGCAGTAGTTGAGTAGGATTCCCAGCAGATGCTCTAAGGGAAAAATGACAAAAAGAACTTGTAAAACTGTCGATTAATGTTTTCCTAGTTCTCTCCTATTTTCAATGCAGTTTGCCACAGCTAAACATTTTCCTGCTATACCAAAAACACCCATTGCCATCTAGTTGATTCCAACTCATAGCGAACCTACAGGATAGAGCAGAACTGTTCCATAAGGCTTCCAAGGAGTGGCTGGTGGATTCGAACTGCTGACCTTTTGGTTAGCAGCTTGAGCTCTTAACCACTGTGCCACTAGGGCTCATTAATATATTATACCAGCTATGGAAAAAGGAGTGGTCCTCAGTTTTTAGTAGCAAATTAAATCTACATTAAACCTTTTTACTGTGTGACCTGGCAAGTCACTTTGTCTTTCTGGGCCTCAGTGTACGTGTCTGTAAAATGAGATTAAACTACACAGATATCTAAGGGTCCCTTCTACCTCTGAAGTACTAAGTGAACCCAGTTGCCACTAGCATGCTCTCACTCACATCTGAACGTTCAAAGACTAAACACCTAGTTATTAATCAAAGGTTGAGATGGAGTTCAGATCCAAGTTCTACTACAATGGCTTCCTGGGCCAGCAAAAAATCAAGAGCACTGACACTGCATGTGGGTGCTGAAGAAACACCACTCAGTAATGACACAATTTTGTGCGTGAAGAGAGATGAGTGTATGCCACAGGCTTCAGAATGCTTCTGATCATTCCAGAGCAAGTAGATGGTCTTGGGCAAATATCTTGACCTGGTGCTGCTCACAGGGGTAGAGAGCAATGAGAAGCACATAACGTTAGTGACATTATTAAGAAGGGATTTTGAAAAGGGGAAATAATAATTGGGGGAAGGGTTCCTTACAAAGGTTTCAACTATTACCTATCCTGTTATACAAGCTTGAAAAAACTTTCCAGAGCTTATACATTCACCGCATTTTATACAATATGTTAAAAACAGTCACTCAACTTTTAGTGAAACATACACTTCAACCTGGGAAAGGCCCAATATCCACTGTTAATACAATCAATACTTCTTACAGCTAGACTAATCTTTCAACCATATAGAGTTCAGGGTTGGGCCTGAAAAAAGCTGTCCTGGTATGAAAAGAACACTAGTTTGGAATCAGATAAAACTGGGTTTGAATCCCAGCTTTACCACTTACTGAGTGAGCTTTGGCAAATTTTTAAACCCCACTGGGCTTCAATTTCCTTATCTGTAAAATGCGTATAATACAATCCATCTGCAGAGTTACTGTGAAGATTAGAGACAATATATGGAAAGCATTTAGCATTATACACATCATAGGAGTTTAGTAAATGCTGTTAGCAGTATTGTCTTCGTCATCATCATTAAATAAGAGGCAACAACATTGTGTATGGCCTCCCTCTTGTCAATTCAGATAATGGTAAAATAATCTAAAGCACAGAAAATAAGCAAAAACTTATCTAGAGCAGCTATATACACATAGTGGATCTTTGGTCACGGGAGAGTCCCTTAAAGTCCATTCCTAGCCTGCTCCCTTCCTAGACAAAAAGCCAAGCCTCCAACAGAGTAGAAAAAGAAATCAGTAAAGAGAGGCTACTGTAGGCAGCTCACCATCAACAGTGTGCAGGAGACATGGAATAGAAGGAAGAAAAAAAAAACCTATAAAAAGCAAAGAACTAAAAAAAAAAAAAAAGCAAGCTGTCTGGGACCATTTACTATAGTGGCACATATCTCACACCCTTACTAACCTGAGAGTGGGTTAAGCGCTTGACTACTAGCTGAAAGGCTGGTGGACTGAACACGCCCACAGATGCCTTGGAAGACAGGCCTGGCGATCTGCTTTTGAAAGGTCACAACCTTGAAAACCCTATGGAGCTCCGTTCTACTCTGCACACACTGGGTTCACCATGAGTTGGAAATGACTCAAAGGCAACTTACAACAACCTGAGAGCATCACTCTAAGCCAGAACAACACAGTTCCTAATGTGGACCCAAGGTATTTCCAATCAAGTTAGGTTCAGTGTGCTGTGTTAAAAGATGGCAGAGAAATTCTCCATAAATGTTTACTAGCATGTGAAAAGTTTTCGTGCTTCAAAAAATAGTCCTAAATTTGTGGAAAATATTTCACTTACGTGAAACAGTTATAAAAAAAACCAAGCTAGATAAATATCATATTTACTATGTAACAACACATGTAACAGAGGGGAAATCTTTGAAATGTAACCGTTCTATACAGCGAATTATTGATGCAACAAAATAGCTGAGTAAAACAGTTTTGAGTTTTCCACTGCCTTTCTTGGAAAAAAGGCTTTCCTTTTTCAAGATTTTTTTTTTTTTTTTAAGGAAAGACCATTCTAAAGCTGAAGCAGGATGAGAAAACAAGTCAGATTACACATGTTGGGTTCTCTCGTCCCCCGGCTTTTACCTCTCTTTCTGAAAATTCAAAAGTTTTTTATATTCTGTCTTCATTTCATAAAACTAGTCATTTTCCTACTGCAGAGAACCCAAAGTGCAATTACAGAAATGCACTTCTCATTGCCCCATAAATGCCTTGGAGTTGACTCTTTTAATAAAGTGATAATGAGGAGCTAAAGTTCTGCCCTGTCTCTGACTTATTTTAAATGGATACAAACATGGGCCTTGGGAGATCTGTTTTTCCTCTCTGATTTTCTCACATTGGCCTACATGTAACTTGAAGACATAACAAGTGCTACATGAATTTTAAGCTCTAGAGCAATTTAAAAACTTGAATGTTTTGCTAACCATTCAAAAATGAATAGTTTTAGCAACTAGGTCTCCATGTTCAAAGGGGCATTAAAAGCAGCCACTGCCTAAAATCAATGAAGCACTATGGGGTCAGGCACTGAGCTATGTGGTTTACATAAATTATTTAATAGTCATGATAACCTTATGAAGGTTATTATTAATATATTAACATATAATAATAATATTATTATTCCTATGTTGGAGATGAGGAAAACAAGAATTAGAGAAGTTAAGAAAGGTGCCTGGTTTTCAAGGTTAGTAACTGGAATTTGAGTCTGGGAGTTAGGATTAGTATGGTACACAGGACCAGGTGTTTTATTTTTAGACTCTATTTGGATTTGTTGGATCACTCATTGCTTTAGACCTTATCTTCTCAGTATACTAAAGAAAATATGAAACACTGAAATAAAAAGAGTAACGTATTTGCTTTTAGAACTTTATTTCTCTCTCCCACACTCATTCCTCTTATCTTTCCACTTGAGGTTTTTGGTTAGAACTGAAGGACAGAAGTGTGAAGGGGAAACGAGGCAGGACTGAATTACTGGTTAGCATTTTCATCATCTGAAAAAAGAGGTAGCTTGCTGCTGTAAACTCCTATCATAACTAACTGAACAATTTATTTCTTAAAAAGGCCCTGAGATCATCTCATTAAAAGTATACTTTAAAAAATAACTTTTTTTTTTTTTTAAAGAGGTGAAAAAGACTTTTCTTTTTTTTAAGAGGTGAAAGGGATTGCTTAACCCCTGATATTATAGAAGAACTGAATTCTTCTATAGTTGGGACAGGAGCAGAACCCAGGTCTCTCAAGGCCTACCCCAATCTGTGGCTCCCATATGACTAGTCCTTAATCTGCATCAGCGAGGTGGCCTGTTTCTGGCTGACAAAGTTTGGATTTAAATGCATATTCCATTGGGGATATTATTTCTCTCTGCATGTAAAGAAAACAAGGGGAGAGGACAGATATGTGGAGAACAGCTAAGAGTGGTCTAATATGAATACGGAGTGTAATATGAAACAAAAAAGAGACCAGTTTCTACTTTTAGCACAATTATAACTCAGAGAATTTAGTCCTTTGAGAATTTTCTAACTACCATTCAAACATCTGCCAATTTATTATAAAGGTAACAGACATGCTTATCTGAATTTATTTCCAATCTAATCTTTCTACACCAAGTCCCCAGATACGTGTGCTTAGGGCCACATATCTATAAGCTTCATTATATTTTGGCTGGGCTTTGATTTCTACAGAGTTCAGAGGACTATAGATCTTTTGAATTCAATGTAGTACAGCTATAGGCTGCAATGGTTTATGGTTCTGTGTTTATAAATAAATAGGTAGAATGCCCCAGAGAGCTTGGGCTTCCTTTTAAAGTCCTAAACTGGAATGAAGACTAGGGAACTATGCTTCATTCCCTTACTAAAATGCTTGATCACTGTGTGATCATCTTGGAAGTTATTTAAATTTGGTGTGCCTCTGTTTTGCTCTCTACAAAATGAGAGCTCATGCAGATGTCATATGACATATCTAAGGTGCTCTAGGCAATCCAGAGAAAGACACTCTACAAAGCCCTTTTAAAACCACTCTGCCATATCCAAAGGGAGGAGAACCCCAAACATAAATAATTTAGGATTTTAATTCCATATTACTTACCTATATCGCTCCTCCTGTAAGGCCTGCATTATTAAGGAATAGTCCCTCTGATAATGTTCCTTGAGCGTCTCAAAGGATTCCTCTAGTCTGGCCTGGGTTTCCCGGATCTCCTGGATCTCATGTAGTAGTGCATCAAATCCTGAGCTCTGCATGTCTAGGGTGTTTGTTTTGGAGCTGGAGGCTCCTACAGCGATGCCCCCAGTGGTGCTGTTGGCTCCCACTGAGCCTGATGTGGCACTAGAACAATCTTCCTCACTACCATATTTTGGGCTTGACTGAAAGTTTGAAATCACTCCCAAAGTCTTCCCCCCATCCTCCACTTGCCCTTCCTCTAAAGAGTCCTTCAGATTAGAGATGTTGTCTGCACTACCAAATTTGTTCCGAATCAATGAGGCAATCTCTCTGGGTTTTGAGACCACAGCTCCTGCTGCTGAATGGGTGGCCTGGGAGAAGCTGGAAAGTCCACCTTTGACACTGTCCACCACACCTTCACTGAAGCCAGTCACCTTGGCCCCCACATCCTTCAGACCCTGGTGCATGTCCCTGAAGACATCCTTTGGCTGCCGCGGGATCCCATTCTGTTCCACCTCCCGGAGCTTCCGGTGGTAGTGCTCAAGCTTCTTTTGTAGCTGGAGGATGGTTTGGGCAGATTTCTGGTTCTTCTTCTCAAAAACCTGCTTGATGCGGGCGGCCTGCTGCTTGTCTGCACTGTTGGCAAGCTTCAAGTACTCGGCAACGTTGTCATCCCGGGCTGTTTGAGCAATTTTGATCTGTTCTGTGAGCTTTAGGATCTTCTGCTGCAGGTGGGCAATAGCAGCCTTTGTGCGCTGAGGGTCTGGCGTTCCATCCACGGAGTCTGTGTGGATGCTGCCATCGGTGCTAGGAGCCACTGCACTGGAAGTCTGGGCAAGGCTGCTTACTTCCAACCGCTCGATCTAGCATGAAAGTTAAGAGGTGGATGTTAGAAGGATCCCAAGAGGACCACCTCTCCTGAATCAATGGACCAAAATGTATTGGAAATTTACCTACTCAGATCTCAGCACAGATACAAAAAAACAAAAAACCAAAAACCACCAAACCCACTGCCGTCGAGCCACTTCTGACTCATAGCAACTCAACAGCTGACCTATAATTCCTCCTAGCCTGTACAAATCTTGTCTCTCTCTTGGATACTATTCCTCATACAAGTATACTTTGTTTTAAGCTAAAGAGATAAATGAAAAAAGATTTGCACAAGATATAAACTGAGGATATTCTTCTTATTACTAGAGGATACACTACAGTATTTCTTTAAATAACAAAGCTTCCCTAGTGGATTTAAAACATGAATTAATTCACAAACATTCTTTACACATACTTTTGTTTAGAAGCACATCTATGTAAAACAAAGTGCGTGTTTATTTCAATTTAATAATATGAAAATCATTTTGGTATTTAGACATCGCTGTAATTCTGGTCCATGCTCTCAGATTATGGTCATCCTAAAATGTTGACAAGAATAGGTATCTCTTACTGGCTAGATAAAAAATCCAATTTTTATCAGAGTGTCTTTTTATCTAAATCATGTCAAGGCTGATGGGATTATTCTCTCTAGTCTAACAAGGACACCTAAATTGATAACTGAGGACAGCTGGAGGTAAGAATGGGCGGGCGCTGCTGAAATTAGCAAGGATGGATGAAGCATAGTCTTGAGAGTTAAAAAATAATCGTAACTGTAATAAACTTGGCAAGATACCTTAAAGACTCATGGACAAGGATAGTAACAGGTAAGTAATCAAGCAAGTCAACAACCAAGTTTTAGGTCTTTTACAGCTCAAATTTGTCAGTTATAGCCAGTAAGGTTTTTGTAAGGCAAGGGACTTCAAAGCACACACATTAACTATCCTTTTACTGTATGGATGACCAATTATTCAAAAGAGCTGGAGAAAAAGACAAGCTATTCAGATTCGAAGGTTTAAGCTACCACACTTATCAGGCAAAGCTGGGGAGAGGTCAGGGTTCTCTTAATTCAAGAAGAAAAAAAAAAACCTTCAAGAAGGTGCCTCTGGATGTGGACTGTGGTAGTGAATAAGCGTAGGGCCAGAACAAAAAGGCTTTAGAAGTTATTCTCTATTGAGCAGTAACAGAAAAGAGTAATTTTCTTTCTAGAGGAACAAATGAGAAATACTACATATTTAAATAAAATAAAAAGATAATTTAATATTGAAATTGATGGCAATATTAATAAAAAGAAAGCTAATAAAAATGTAATTTAAAAATCCCCGAACTATCCAGAATAGTTAGCGACTAGCACAGTAACTGTTTTGTGTCACTTTCTCCTTCAGTCCTGTTCATCTTTTGGTGCTTGCTAACAAGCAATGAAATGGCCAGAGGAATGGCAGCAAAAGCGGGGAGGAGGAGCCGGAGTTCCAGATAACCAGGTTGCCAAGGGTTGCAACAGGAACTCCTAGAAACTCACGTTTTCAGTACCCAAAGTCTTTTAGGTTGTGTAGGTTTCCATTGTTGGGAATTCATATCCAGTGTGGAATCTGAGAGCCCCAAGTGCCTTGTTTCTCTCACCTATCCATTCTGCTTTTTTCCCTCTGAGGCGAATGGGCAGAGGAATAGTGGTATGTGGGAAGGAAACATCTGAGAATCTACTGTGTGTTAGGCACTATACATATGCTATCCTTCAGTCCTCACAACGGCCCAATATATATTATTTTTTATTCATTTTACACATGAGCAGATTACTTAACCCTGTTTCCTCAACTTCAAAGTACTAGTAAGAGGCAGAACTGGAATTCAAATCCAAGTCTGTTTAACTGCAAAGTCTGTGCCGTTTTCCCCAAAATCTTGTGCCTAGCTCAGGCACAAAAGGAATTAAGAATTATTAAATACATAAGTAAAGTCTAAGGTGTATGCTATTCTCTAAAACAAATCCAGCAGTTGGTATTCTAACTACAGTATATAATATGATTCTGATCATGTACTTCCGTATAATAACTCTAAATCTATTATATTATAAAAAGAAAATAAACATCACTAGATCCAAGATGACAAGCTTATGCACGCTCCAGTTTTCTCTCAGGTTCTTTGATATTAACTTGAATATCAACTTACACACAATCTGTTGGCTAAAGAAGTGACTAGATACGGAAATCTAACTACTTAACTATGACTCTGAGAGGATCAGCATTGATCATACTGGTGAAAAGACTTTGCTTAGGGACTAGAATCAAGGCTTGATTACATTTCTAAAAATGAAAAAAAAAAAACCACAACAAACTTTCAATATAATTAATTACAAATCATCATGGTTTAGATGCAATTTTATTTTCCTACATAGTAACTAAAGAAACAAACCAGAGTGTCTTTAATCTTACTTCTGTCCTCCCTGGACTTTTTGGAGCCACAGCATGCCCTCCCAATGCATGGCTGCCACTTAGAATCATAAATATGCCTGCAAGAGTACAGCTGACAGAACCCACTATCTTCAGCCTCCCAAGAAATAACCCACAGTTTCAGCAGGAAGGTAGTTTAACACCTGAAACTGTGAGTCGCTGGATTACTCCGTAACTCCTCCTAATTCAGGATAACACCAGCAACAGCAATACCACCAACTCAAAAGGGCTTCATTTCTGACCATATCTTGTATCACAGCGCCAGTGTAGCAAGTCCTGCCCACTCATAGCTGAGGTTAGAATTAATTTGCATAGAAAAAAGTTGGGATCAAAAATCAGTCAGTTAAATATATCTGATTACCTATTATGAGCTAGGCAGTGTGCTACAAAGCTAGGGAATGGTCAGAAACTTTTTGATGCAACTGTTGCTCTAACAAGTAGACTATAGTATCTGCACTTCGTCTCTTACTATTAAGAATTCATTTGCCAGACTTAAATTATCTATTTAAATGCTCTGATCGGAAAACAGCCCAAGAGAAAATTTAAAAGGTGACACCTTGAAACACTAATTAAGCAGGGCAGAGTAGAGCCATTAGTGTACAGTATTTGATAAAGTTTTATAACTGCTCTCAATTTTCATTTGCAAATATATAAAGAGATCTATTAACTTAGGGACCCCTAGTGACATAGTGGTTAAAAGCTCAGCTGCTAACCAAAAGGTCGGCAGTTCAAATCCACTAGCTGCTCCTTGGAAATCCTATAGGATTTGGGTTTTTTTTTTTTTTGGTATCTACTTAGGTGTCCCTGGTGGTGCAGACGGTTAATGTGCTCAGCTGCTAACCGAAAGGTTGGAGGTTCAAGTCCACCCAGAGGTGCCTCGGAAGAAAGGCCTGACAACCTACTTCTGAAAAATCAGCCATAGTTATACTCTGACACATACTGGAGCACCATGACTTGGAACTGACTCCAGGGCAACTGGTTAACTGGTTATCTACTTAAGTGGATGAAAGTATCAGAACATGTCAGCACTAAACTTTGAGAACAATTACATATAAAGACAATATGGTAGAAAGAGAACTGACAAGAATAAAAGGACCTGGGTTCAAACTTGTCTTTACCTTACTATAGCTGTGTGTCTTTAGGCCATCTACTTAATCTCTTTGAGCTCCAGTTTTCTCATCTATACAAGGAGGCTATAATCACCTCATGAGATTATTAAAAAGTATGTTAAATGTGTGTTAAATCTAATTGTGCCTGGCAAACATGTAAGCATTTAAAAAGTTCCCTTCTTCTATCACTTCACTAGACTGTAGGTTCATTACTAAAAATTCAAGCACATATTTTTAACTAGAAAAGATTCAGAAATCCAACTTAACATCACCGTCTTCAATAAAAGCAAACAGCCCGGTCCTGTTTACTTAGTGTGATGAAGTCATCTTATCTATGCTTTATAGAGTATTCGCTGCTCTTTCAGAAATCCCATATTCTGCACATTAAATAATCCACTTCAATTCTGAGAAAATGAAGAAGACATCTTAGGCTAAAAAGGAGAAGGTGGTGGAGAGCAGGAAAGTCTCTGTAATTAATCTGAAAACAAATACAGGCTTGATTATTTTGGTTTTCTGAAAGTGGATCCTTTCCAAGGCCAATTTCACACAATGGGTTGCTCAGTGGCCCGTGTAAGTAGATGCTGGGGCACCTGCATGCAGACCAGCTTCACTGATTTGTTAAAAATTTTTATCTGAGATGTTGTTAGCTGCTGTCGAGTTGGCCCCCCACTCATGGCGACTCCACGCACAACGGGACAAAACACTGCCCAGTCCCGCACCATCCCGATTATTGGTTAGGATCAGAATGTTGTGATTCATAGGGTTTTCACTGGCTGATTTTTGGAAGTAGATTGCCAGGCCCTTCTTCCTAGCCCATCTTAGTCTGGAAGTTCTGCTGAAACCTGTTCAGCATCATAGCAAATGCAAGCCTCCAGTGACACACAGGTAGTGGCTGCACATGAGGTACACTGGCTGGGAATCAAATCCTAGTCTCCTGCATGGAACGTGAGAATTCTACCAATGCCTCATCTGAGATACAGTAGCCATGTTTTCCTAACCAAAACTGGAGACTGTGGGTCAATTCAAGTGTACTTAATTAAGAGGTGCAACAGCATGGAGTATTTGATTTTTGGAGACCTCCCCAAAAATCCAATTTATAACTTGCAACCCCTAGAGATTCATAATCTTTGTCCTAGAAACCACACAGGGTTCTATCTGTTAATCAACCACAAATAAGATGACTTCACGCTAAGTAAACAGGACAGGGCTACTGGCTTTTACTGAAGATGGTGATGTCAAGCTGTATTTCTCAATCTATTCTAGTTAAAAATATATGCTTGGATTTTGAGTAATGAACCTACAGTCTAGTTAAGTGATAGATGAAGGAAAGTTTAAATGCTTATCATGTTTGCCAGGCACAATCAGACTTTTATGACACAAGTCTCATGAGGATGCTCTGGTTGGTTCTTACAAGCTTTTCTTTTTCTGTCAGTCAGATTTTGTTGAGGCAGTAGAACAGAGAGAAGAGTCCGTACTCAGGAGTTAGACAGCTCTGGGTTTCAATTTTGTCATCTTCTCGAGGCTTGCCTTTGCCAACACAACTCCTCCATACTCCACCCCTGCCAAAGGGGGCGGAGGGAACCATAGTCTACAAGCACTTTGTTCAAAAGTATTTATATCTTAATCATGGGCTTTTTTTCCCACCTGTCTCCACTATCTCACAGTAAGAGATCACTTTGTGGAACAATTCTCTCATGTGCTATCCTGACATTTAGGTGGCTGCACAGGCACCGACCGCACTGTGGAGGGATAGGAGGAGATCTCAAGTTGGGGTTGCAGAAAATCAGAACGGACTAAGTTCTACTAGCCAATAGCCAGCAAGCTTTTTCTCTAGGCATGAAATCAAGATTTAGCGTATAGTCCAAAAATCTGGCCTTTTCAATTGTCACTAAAGTTCTCTCACTTAATAAATAATTTTTGTACTCACTGGAGCACTTCCTGAAAGTTTCAGGAATCACTTTTTCACATTTTTTACAGAGAACTTTGGTTGCATTGAACAGAAAAAATAAGTGACATATATCAGAGAGAAGGGGAGACACACTGTTCAACGTAACCAGGGAGTTTCAAATGTCAGTTCACTCGTGCATGCCAGTGGAAATATGTGAGAAAAGACTGTAGGCCAGCATGTTAAGAATGTCACAGGAGGATATACTGGATGGACAGTTGGAACAGATGATCCAAGTTTCTTTCTAAGGTTTTACTTTTGTTAAAAAGGTATAGACTTTAGAATGAAGTATATGATTAGCCTGAAGCATAAAAATCTGCTAATGTGGGCTAATGTTAAAATTAGCTTCTATTTTCTAAGCATGCACTACCAAGCAAAAGAAGATGACACAGAAACATGTTTTTACTCTGAGGATTTAAAAATATATATAAAACCCATGTGCTTATAAGCTCATTTGACTGTAAAACTGCTAACAGTGAGTTCCTCCTCACAAGTTAATTTCTGCTATAAATACTTTTATGACACAAGTCTCATTAAGACAAAGATTTCCAAGTCTCAGCTCAATTCTACTTATTTCAAGCAATATTTGTTAAAACAAAACTCTAAAGCAATGCAAGAATTTGGAAAGCTCTATGGCACCTGTGACAGTCTGGCCGTCCCTGCACTGGCTATCAAGTCTTGTTAGGCAGCCTGGGAAGAGTAAAAGCTCCAAGGAGGGGCTGTCCAAACTTTAAGTACTCAACTCAGTTTCAGGGTCTAATTCCTCTTCTTGTTTTTAAAGTGGTCTTAAGACTGTATACCTCCAGCCCATACTTGCTTTTAAAATGGTCTCCCAAATGTATACCTCTAGCTTACATTTCCTTAAGTCTAGACTCATATATCTATCTACTCAATATCCTACTTGGATGTCTCTAAGCCATTTCAAATTTATTATGTGCAAAACTGAGTTCCTGATATTCCCCAAACCTGCACCTCCAATAGTCTTTCCTATCTCAGTTAAGGGCTACTTCATCTTTCTACTTGCTCAGACCCAAAGCCTTGAAGTCATCTTTCAATCCTCTTTCTCTCACACACCATATCCAATTAACAACAACACTGATTATCACAGTTGCTGACACATATACTATAGTATCTACATGTGCTAGGCACTGTTCTAAACCCTTCTGTATGTTTAGTAAATTATTTAATTCTTAAAATGACACTATTAGATGAGTATTGTTATTATCTTCTTTTATAGCTAAGAAAACTGAAGCATAGAGAATTTAACGTAAGTTGTCCAAGATCACAAAGTAAAGAAGCAGCAGAACCAATGTTTGAACCCAGACAGCGTGGCTGCAGAGTATGTGTTGTTAACCACTATGTTCACCATACTGCCCCAGCAAATGCTTGGGCTCTATTTGCTAAACAGATCCAGAATCTGACAACTTCTCACTGATCCACCACTGCTGCCACCCTGGTCTAAGGTACCATTAACTCTCACCTGGATTATTGCAACAGTCTCCTAACTATTATTGCAATAATTTCCTTATCAATTTTCCACACAGCAGTCAAAGTGATCCTTTTAACACATACGTCAGATCACGACACTCTCTTACTAAAAACTCTTCAATGACCTGAAGTTGGGCAGTGTTGTTCTTTTTCTTCTTTACAATATTTTGTTCTTTATATTGTGTTGGCTATTCTAGATATTTTGTCTTTCCATGTAAACTTTATTTCCATATAAATATTTATTTATATTGATATCTACAATATAACTTCTGGGATTTCAACTGGGATTGCATTGAATCTATAGATCAATTTGGGAAGAAATGACACCTTCCCAATAATACTGAGTCTTCCTATCTATAAATATGAAGTATCTTTATTTAGATCTTCTTTGGTTTCTTTCATCAGAATTTTTATATTTATTATATAATTAACTGCTATTTATATGATCTAACCATCTGAGAATTCTTTTCTATGTTACTTTTATTGAGAGGGGATAAATACGGCAAACTCTGGTGGAATTCCCTACTGCTTGGCAAGAATAGGAAACAAACAACAAACCCTAAAGTCAAGTCACCTTTGCCTCCTAGGCCTGGAGAAAGGAATTTCTATTCATCTGCCTCTCACCAGAAGTCCCGGTACCCATGCACTCCACAAGTGGGCTCCCCTGATCTCATCCCCTGAATGTACACTGCACCTCTCCTATCGCCACCTCCTCCCAGAAGACAAGATAAAGAGCTGCTGGTCCTTAGTAAGAAACCTGGCTCTTTCCTTCCTATCTCAGCCCACATAAGAAATGAACTGTTTATGAACCCAATGAGAATGACAGCCTGAGAGTGGCCCTATGACTTGTGAATTACCCATGGTAGAAAAAGGGAATGGAACTAACATGTACTGTGCATCTGCTACTATGTGCTTGACACTTAACCACATTATCTCATTAATCTGGTAAGGCAGGCATTATTGTCCTCATTTTCTACATGAAAAATAGCTTGCAGGTAAACTCAAGTCTTTAATTCCAAACCTTGGGATCTCTGTTTAATCGTACACCCGTACCCGATCTTTAAGAGACTTTAAGTAATCCAGCATTACTTGATTTCTCGCAACTGAATAAGAAATTATTTTAAGAGAAATTTATTTAAACAGAAGGGACAGATCACTCTTACACTCTTGATAAAAACTTCTCAACAGATCAAGCTTCTGTCCATCAAAAAAAAAAAAAAAACTTTAGCATGGGATACTCCAGGCTACTATCTTTCTTAGAATCTATACTTACTTTTGAGAACACAACTGTTTTCTTGTACAACAGAACAAATCAAACACACCTATAAAGTTGGTGTAGATGCCTACTTGTGTATACTGTCTTATATCTTAAGGGAGTCTCATCTGTTTTAAAAGATCCTGGAAATGTCAATTTACCTTTTACCTGTACTTCATTCTTTTTCAATATAATGTTCAGACTTGCTTAGATTTTTCCCATTAAAAACCTGTGATGATAAAATGTAATATGTAAACCAACTACCACAAAAAGAACATAGAGGATATAATCTAGTTTAGCCTTTCAAATTAAAATGGGACTTTAACTTCTGACTATAAAGGATTTAATTAAGTACACCAATAAAGAGTTAGCATAAATTTGTAACTGGTACGGATTTCAGAGGATAGTTTGTTTCTCAGGTTTTTAATATAAAGGTATCTGTAACACCTAAGGAGTCACTGGGTGGTACAAACATTTAATGTGCTCAGCTGCTAACCAAAAGGTTGGAGGTTCAAGTCCACTCAGAGGTGCCTCGGAAGAAAGGCCTGGCAATCTACTTCCAAAAAATCAGCCACTGGAAACCCTAAGGAGCAATTCTACTCTGACACACATCGGGGTGCCATGAGGTAGAGTCAACTCGATGGCAACTGGTACTGGTACTGGTACTGGTACTGGTAACTCCCAAAAGGCATTAGAAATTCAGGTCCCAAAGGGCTAGAGAATCAACACATATCAGCACTAACTGAGATAACAAAAAGGAAATTTAACTAAAAGACTTCTGAATAGGCAAATCTAATGGTTATGCTTCTGAAGGAATTACTTAAATGGGAAGGAACAAACCTGAAAGAACACTGAATGTATTCTAGAATTACTCCAAACAGAGAATGAGAAAAGAGGAGACACAGAACAAGGCCAGCCGTGGATGCTGGTCCTTTTCCTGGCTTGGCCAATTCCTTCACATGTGATAGTGACAGCAAGAGTTCAGTTTCAGTTCTGATAAATTACAAATACAGTTCATATCAAAAGCAGAAAAATATATGATGAAGGGGACTTCAGGGATCTACATATGAAAGAAAGAACATTTTCTACTATGTATCTAGGTATCTCTACCACATGCCTGTCAGATTGTCATACTGTGGTGACTTTTCTGTTGCTGTGATGTTGGAAGCTATGCCAGTGGTATTTCAAATACCAGCAGGGTCACCCATGGTGGACAGGTTTCAATGGAGCTTCCAGACTAAGTGATTAGGAAGAAAGGCCTGGTGATCTACGTCTAAAAATTAGCCAAAGAAAACCTTATGGATCACAACACAGCAGTGTCTGACTCACTTGCTTTGGACACATCATCAGGAGGGATCAATTGCTAGAGGCGGACATCATGTTTCGTGAACTAGAGAGCCAACAAGGGCATCGGAGGCATTTGGTGAGATGAATTAGCACCAAAGCTGCAATAATGGACTCAAACATGTTAACAATCCCAATAGCCTCCTGATGGTTTTAGGTATCTCCAGCTCTCCTTTTTTCCCCCTAATCCACTTTGTACACCACTGGTCTGTGAACATTCCATTGATTGATTTACCTTTTTTAACTTGGTTTCCCTTGGGTCTAGTTCACAGATTGTGATTATGAGGGTGATGCAGGACCAGGCAACATTTTGTTCTGTTGTATAAAAGGTAGCCATGAGTCAGAGTTGATTCAATGGCAGCTAACAACAACCATCAAGGTATCTATACGGTAAAAATGTAGGACAGCCTAGAGATTAGCTGGGAACAGATAGATGGCAGAAGCAAAAAATGTAGGATACCCTAGAGATTAATTGGGAACAGATAGATGGGGGAAGCATATCATGGTGCTATAACATTAAGGAAGCAGATTATAGAATAAACTGAGGCTTCAATTATTTATTTTGCAAATATTCTTTATTTTTTAATATAAAGCACTGAACAAAGGTATAATCCCTGCTCTCAAGGAACACACGATCTAGTTGGTGGGACATGGAAATGATCAACTGAAATATAGGTCCAATTAAGTAACTTGCTACAGTAGATACGGGAGCCCTGGTGGCGCAGTGGTTAAGAGCCACAGTGAGCTACGGCTGCTAACCCAAAAGGCTGGCAGTTCGAATCCACCAGCCACTCCTTGGAAACCATATGGGGCAGTTCTATTCTGTCCTATAGGGTCACCATAAGTTGGAATCGACTTGATGGCAACGGGTTTTTTTTTTTTTTTTTTAATAGTAGATACGAAGGCAAAGTACTTCTTGAACTCAGGAAGGACATGTGTATTCAGAGGAAGGGAAAGGAAACAGAGAAGGTTTCTTGGAGGAGGCGGCAATTGAAAGGAATCTTGAGAAAGAAATTTTTGATACAGAAAGGGGAAAGAAAAGGCATTTCAGGTTGATAACCCAGTATGAGCAAAGTCCCAGAAAAAGGAAATGCAATAGCATTTTCTACATAACTGAATGGCTCATGAGGCTGGAAAAATATGGCAAAGGCGAGGACTGTGGTAGGAGATGAGCCGCCAAGCTAAGTTTAAACTACTGTTTTGGACTTTATTCCAAAGGATACCACTGAAGGTTTTCCCAGTGGTAACAGTAACATCTCCTTTGGAATCTAGACTTGTAGATCCAAACGGCTACCTGACTATATAAAAATCCACATGTCCAAAATTAAACATAATCTTCCTCGAAACCTGGTCATCTTCTAGTTATACAAGTCCAAACCAAATCAAAACCCAGGAGCCATTCTTGATATCTTTTGCCTTCTACCTATATCCAATCCAACACCAAATCCTGTCAACGTTACTTTCTACATTTCCATCGAATTACACAATACTCTCCATCTATCTGTACTGCCACCACGTGAGGATGGACGACTCTTAACTCTCTTCCGGACCACTCATCCTAACTGATCTACCTGCATTCACTTAGCCCTCCCTTGAACTGGAGAAGCTTTATTATTTTTTTCTAAAGAAGTCCAAAATCACGTAGTGCTTAAATTCTTTCAATAGCTTACCATAACTTTTGTTTTTTCAATTTAAAACTTTTTATTATGGAAAATTTTAAACATACACAAAAGCAGAGCAAATAATGTAGTGCATTTCCATATACTCATCACCTAATTTATACAATTTTCAACTCATATCCAACTTCTCTCTATCTTTCCATCCCCTACCCCTCCACTGAATTATTCTGAAGCAAATCTCAAGACATCAGATCATTTCATCTGAAAACTTTCAATATATATTCCTAAAAGCAAAGGACTCTTTTGAAAACAAAACAAAAAGTACTACAAAACTACCATGATACCTAAAAAACAAAACAAACAAAAAAACCACAATTTCTTGGTATCATCAAATATCCACTTAGTGTTCAAGTTTCCCTGATTGTCTCATAAATGTTTTATTTAAATCAAAATCTAAACAAGGCCCATGCATTGCATTTGGTTGATAGGTCCCTTAAGCTTCCTTTGATCTTTAAGCTTCTCCAACCTTCCCCCCCACCAAATATTTTATTGTGCTTTAGGTGAAAGTTTACAGAGCAAATTAGTTTCCCATTCAACAAAGTGTTGCATGACATTAGTTGCAATCTCCACACTGTGTCAACACTCTCCCCATTTCCACCCTGGGTCCCCCTTTCCTTAAGTCTGGTTTTCCAACCCCTTCCTGCCTTCTCATTTTTACTTTTGGGCAAATGTTGCCCTTTCGATCTCATGTAATTGTTTGTTCTATGGAGCATGTTCTTTTCAGGTGTTACTGTTTATTATCTAGGCCTGTGTATTGCTTGGCTGGAGGGTGGTTTCCGGGAATGGTTGCAGTTCCAAATCAGAGGGGTGTCTTAGGGCCATAGTCTCAGGGGTTCCTCCAATCTTTAAGATGTCAGTAAGTCTGGTCTTTTTTTATGAATTTGATCCTCTGTTCTACATTTTTCTCCTGCTCTGTCTAGGACTGTCTATTGTGATCCTGGTCAGAGCAGTTGGTAGTGGTAGCTGGGCACCATCTAGTTCTTCTGGTCTCAGGGTCACACAGGCTGTTACCATAACTCTTAACCCTTTCATTACTAAATTTTTATTAAAAAAATTTTTTTTTGATGCTAGGTGTTTTCAGTAATTATGACATACTGATTCAAAGACCAATTTGGAGTTATGGATTTTGAGATATATGATCTGGTAATACAAGCCACCTACAAGCTGAGTGGTACTGTGGCACCACTGATCTGTGAGATGACGATATGCCAATAAGAACTAAATAAATAGTTTATTGCGAGTGCCTTTCCATTAGATTACATGGGGAACCTCTGGTTTTCCAAATATTACAGAGAAAAACCAAAACAAGGCCATCAGGGCCCCCTACCTATCACATAGGAAAGCCATAATCACACCTGCAAGCCTTATCTCAGGAAATAATAAAGGAAAAAAGGCAAAAGTTTATAAAACTAACACATCCAGGAAGCATCACCTAATAGAACACTCAACCTCCACAATAATGTGGCTCCAATTCTGATCTGCTGAGGTTCATGCATTTCAAAAGGGAGCCACCTTGACACTAAATACGTAACTGGAATAACACCTTACCTCTGAGGTCCAGAGGCATAAAAAGTGGCTGGTATACCGTTAACACGAACAGTAATGCAAGAGTTTTTAAAGAACAAGAATGCAAACGTGGTCTATAAAGTTCACATGGTTAGGCCCTGATCTACCTATTTAGCTTCCCCCTGCTCTTAGTCACGCTGGCCTTTTTTCAGCCTCTGGTGCTCATTGAGTTTCTTTCTACTATAGGGCCTTTGCATGTGCACTACTGCCCACTCATCCTCTCTTTAACTCTCAGTCAGGCATTTTGCTAGGTGCTGGGTATATACTGATGAACAAAACAAAAAAGTCACTGTCTTCATGTGGCTTATGGCTGAGTGAGTAAAAGTGGTAGAGACAGAAAAATCAATGGCCAAACAATATAAATTGTGAAAAGTGCTATCCAAATAAAGAACAGTGCTATGAAAAAAGGAATATGTAAGGATATTTTAGATTGAGGTGTGCAGGAAGGTCATAGATGGCTTCTTCGTAGAGGTAGTATTTAAACTGAGCCCGCAAAGATATAAAGGGAAGTCATTACTTTAATCAGCTCATAAACAAGGAAAAACATTATTACTATAGGTTCTATGTGCCAAGAGAATATAAAATTTGCAGTTTTATCATAGTCAAGATGAAAATATACAGTTAAAGAATGCAATAAAAAAAAAAAATTGCCTATTTACTACTTCCTAGAATTCAGTTGGTGGAAGATGGAGACTCTGTTACCAAAAAGTCTTAAGGAAGGTGCAAGAGGATACTAAGAGAGGAAAAGGTCAGTAAACAGGGAAAGGGCCACCTGCCCAGTAATCTAACAGAGTATATGGATAGTATTTACAGGGCTTACATAACCAGTGAGTCAGCAAAAAGTCAGGTGTCAATGGATCTCTTCTGTGCCTACTCTCAGCAGCTAGGAAACTTGGCTCTCCCTACTGGTGAGAGGAGGGGCCTAAGAACAAAATCTGAGCTAGGCTAATAAAACACAGTCACCATAGCTTCCAGCAACACTTGCCTAAGTTAGGATGAAGAAAAGTAAATCATCATGCTTAGAAAAATCTAAGAAGTAGGATCCAATTTAAAGCAGATTAGAGCAAGGTGTCGCTGGTAGGGTTTCACGGGATCTAATGTGGCCCATTTCTCTACCTTGTAATAATACAATAATAATACATTTATTAAAGATTCCAGAATCTGCTAAAAGCAAAACGTAGATTTCAAGAAGAAAATGTCCTTATCGTTCTTGGAATCCAGAAGTATTTCAGGGCTGTGTTCTACAATTTTCTCTAATAAAGGCTAATATGTATTAATAGTAACAGAAAAAGGCTTCATTCTGACAAATTTGGGTCTGGAAAAGAAAATGTATGAAAGAGAACATAAAAGAGATTCAATCACAGTTCAGGCAAAGAGATACAGCACTAACAACTACTTGATATTGAACTGCGATGATTATGAACCCAAGACAACACCCACCAACGCACAGCTATGAAAATAGCAGACTCCTCATCCCGCCTTCCTCCACCTCCATACTTATGTTCTCAGTCTATTACTGTTCCAGTGGCAACAACTCAGAAAGAGGAGGAAGCATTTATTTTTCTTTCTCCACTTTAAGACATAGGGAAAGCTTTAAAAAAAAACAAAACAAAACACACACACAGGAAGGGGCGGGGGAATAATTATGACTATTCAAAAGAAGGAAAGGATATCTAACTGCTAGTCAGTGTTCTTTGCTATGGAAATTCCTGGCTTCTGCTTGCTCATAGACATCTGAGAAAACTTGATGATTATCTTTGAAGGTCAGAAATGAATGACCAGAAATAGTGTTTTCCTCTCTGGCTCCCCTGGTCATTCTTTTCCATCAAATGTGATTCTGTAAAACGTTTCATTTACTGCTAAGAGGCTATTGCTATGTAGCTGGTATAGAAAAGTAAAAAATTAAGGAAAAAATATCACAAGGAACACATTTATCTTACCAAAAACCCCTGTCAGGCAGTCTGTTGTTTTTGCTTGCCACAAAACTCATCCTTCATTTCTGCACTGCCAGAGTAACCTTGGATCATGAAAACAAATCACAATCTCTGCTGGCTATAAGCTTTTTCCATTTGTCCCAGCTTCCAAACTGCAGAGGAGCTGTGGCATAGTCTGTCACGGCTGCATATACTTGGTTTCCGAGAATAACACCGTAAATGAGGGCAGCTACCACTGGGAACGCATTCCCCCACCAAAAGAGCCAGTCGCAACGAAGCTTCTAGTGGATCCCTGGGCTCCTCACCTTCACAGCCTCAGAGAAGTGCCTTTCACAGAACAGGCAGGTACAGCCGCACCACATCAACATCCCAGCATGGCCAATCCGCTGCAGTGCCCACCTCACCTCAGCCTATGCACAGTTGCAGTTCTGTCTCCTGCATCAACTCTTACAGCTTGCTACATATAGGAGCCTAGGAGGGAGGAATCTGCGCTGCATAAATAGAAAGCTTCTGCCAAACAAGCATCCTTGTGTGTGTGGGGGTGTGGGTGTGTGTGTAGTTTGCCAGTGCTGCTAATGCAAATGAATAGTTTGATTCTGAGAATGGAGATCACAGACAGTATCTGCCTCTCTTCTCCAGCTGTGAGCATCTTTTATAAAAGACAAAAGCATCAAACTGGTTGGATTTAAAGCTACAGAGCATAAATTCAACATTCACATTTGTCTTTTCATTTAAAACCAGATAAAGTTTAGAGAACAGCTTAAAGGTTAAAAAAATTCTAAATAAAATAACACTGTTTAGGTAGCTTGGTGCAATAAATACAAAAAGACAAAGAAATCTACCCATGTTTTGATAAAGGACCAGAAGATTGACAGGACAGATTTCCGTGCTTTCCTAATGTTATTTTTCTTTCTGGGTTTGTAAAAGCATTTAAATGAAAATCGAGCAAGAGTAAGAACTGAGCAAGACCTAAAAACTTAGTCACTGTGGACAAAGGGAAAAAATACTTCTGAATGAAAAGAAACTCTCAGAAATCTAAGCAACTGATTAAAACATCAAAACCATAAGCTCAGGCCCTGTACCATCCCACAGTATTTACTGGATAGCCACAACACTGCAGGAAAGAACTGAACATCTTAAAGAGACTGTTCCTGCCCTGAAAAAATCACTTTGGGATTTCAGCAAGTTATTAGATCTGAGCTTTATTTCTTCATTTGTAAAAAGCAGTTGTGGGCAATGCACACAGGAGGAACTTTAATGATTATAAAATTGAGTGTAGCATATATAATGTATAATATCCAATTACACTTATCTGAGGTTAATATGCAGAAAGGAATCAGACATGAAAACGATTTAATATAGAACAGTCTAGTCTTTTCTAAATGCTTGAAACTCTGGTGATTTGTGTACTTCTGTTTAAGAATGGAGGCTAGAAGGTCAGGCCAACACAGTACTGAGGTTGGAGAAAGACTTCCTATCAGCATTCACCAGCTTCATACGACGTTCTTCCAGTTAAATCAGATGAAGCCCTCTGAATGGAATCCAAAGCACCTTCATGCATCTGAAGGAAATGCTGGGTTGAATCCATGACTCCAAATAGTTCTCTTTTATTTCTAGAGGCAGAAAACTCTGACCTCGATGCTCCAGAACAAATTTATAAAGAATTTTATGACCTAATACAAGTTTTGTCTTCCTTTAAAAATTAGGTTGTTACGCACATGGAACATTCTCCAGAAGAGACCACATATTAGGCCATAAAGCAAGGCTTAACAAAATCCAAAGCATCGAAATATTACAAAGCATCTTTTCTGACCATAGCCGTAAAAGTAGAAATCAACAACAGAAAAAGCAACAAAAAAAAAATCAAACACACGGAAACTGAACACCACCTTGCTCAAAAACTACTGGGTTATAGAAGAAATTAAGGATGGAATAAAGAAATTCATAGACTCAAACGAGAATGAAAACACATCCTACCAGAACCTTTGGGACACAGCAAAAGCAGTGCTCAGAGGTCAGTTTACAGCAATAAATGCACACAT
>NW_004443937.1:13205740-13302776 GCF_000243295.1 Trichechus manatus latirostris
CCGGCTACCACCAATGACCACCCTGACTGGGAACACAACAGAGAGTCCCTGATGGAGCAGGAGAAAGGTGGGATGCAGAACTCAGATTCTAGTAAGAAGACCAGACTTAATGGTCTGAGACTGGAGAAACCCCGGAAAGCATGGCCTCTGGATTCTCTATCAGCCCATTACTAAAACAATTTCCGAGGCCAACTCTTCAGACAGGGATTGGACTGGACCGTGGGACATAAAGGGATAGTCGGGAGGAGTGCACCTCTTAGCTCAAGTAGATACAAGAGACTAAACTGGTAGCTTCTGTCCGGAGGTGAGATGGGAAGGCAGAGAGGGTTAGGAGCTGGCTGAATGGACATGGGGAATCAGGGGTGGAAAGGAGGAGTGTGCTGTCACAATACGGGGAGAGCAATTAGAGTCACATAACAATGTATGTATAAATTTTTGTATGGGAAAAAATAAGAAAATTAAAAAAAATTAGGCTGTTAAGTTTCAACAGAGTGAATATTTGCGTCTGCAAAAACAACAATAAACCAAATGCTGCACACTTAGCTGATGTTTGTGTAATTGTTTATCAGCATTGTCAATATCTTCTTTTAAGACAATCATGTCCACTATAGAAAACTTTGAAAATACAAGTGGGCATAAACAAAAGTAAAATTATTTGTAATCCTGTAAATCAGGGAAGACCAAACCATTGTTACCATTGTGATTTCTATCCTTTCAGTTTTTTTCATGTACCAGTATTTTCCATTATTTTAAAATCAAGTTTTTTTGACTTTAGTTTGAAAGATTCTATAACAAAATCCATATATTTCTCCTTCATTCTCTAAAAAACTACTTAATATACTCCTATGCTAAATAAGTTTGATGTGGGATTTTAAATACTGAACTAGTAGATTGTGTTCAGGCTAATATAAAAATCAAGTAAGTTATCTTTTTACAAAATAATTATACATCTGAATGTTGGAAATTGTGTCTTCTTCCCTGGGTAAGTACAGTAGTTAATCTTTTATAAGATTAATATTTGTTACAATTCTGTGGTAGCCACTGCTAGTATTCAGGAATATCTCCAGTTCTCCTTCCCTTCGTAGACACAGGAGAAAATGAATTTTCCAGACCCTGTTGCAGTTAGATAGGACCATGTGACTAGTTTCTGCCAACAGGTTGTGAGAGAAAATGAGTGTGTCATTCTAGGGCAAAGCAATTTAAGTGCTAATGTGAGGTTCTTTGTTCCTCTTTCTCTACCACTGAGAACACTGAAGCATGCTTTGAGAAAAAAGGCCACAAGACCAAAGCTGCCCTGATTGATGAGCCACATGTGGAGAACAGCTTAAAGCAGACCTTATGTGTGAGAAATGTTCATTGTATATTTGTATCACAGTCATAATTGTACTTTTTAAAAAACATTATCCTTGAATAGTTTTGGAGGTTCTACTGAGACGCTAATGGGTTTTTGCCTGAGCAGGCTCTCTAGTTGCTTTAGTGTGGGTACATCTCTTCTTGGTTCCCAAAATAAACCCCCAAGTGGCAGCAATGGAACTTTAATTCTGCTGACTTCTTGGCTCTCTCAATTTTAACCCTTCTTTACTGATTTTGTTTTTGTTTCTGATTTATACACATAAAATATTCCTCATTAATGACAGCAATGATGAGAACTTGGGTTTATGGTTTGACCATTTGATGGTCTCTGTAGAAGACTGATAGATGTTGATTCTCTGTTGTGTAAGAAACAAAATTTAGTTTGTTAGACTTTTCTTTGTCCATTCTGAGTTCAATTCAGTTAATAATTTTATACCTACTGTGAAGGAGACCAACTCGTTGAGATTTGAACTGGTGAGTTTTTGTGTTTCTGTGTTTACTTTTGACCCATGGCTGAAACTGTAGAACTGAAGCCATAAGGTTTCTGTGTGTCTGTAATTCAGAAAGGCAACCTGTTGTGTGAGTATAAAATGTTTCCCTATTTTAAAAGGTATTAATAGATTAGACTGTCTCTTAAATTAAGAGTTCTATTCTGACCGATTTTATAGAGCTAAATAAGCACTTATGTATCAAATATTCCTAACGTTTCCAGAAAACAAAATGAGCTTCTCTTTAAATATGCTAGACAAAGAAAAAGAAACTCTTCTTACATAAACTACTAGTTCAGAAACATTTTAAGAATCCAAGTTCACATAATTAAGGTAAGTATTTGCAAACCTGACTAATTTTTTCAGGGTTATGTATAATACAAGCAAAAATTTTATTTTACTTGTGTTTGTTTTCCCATCCAGAGAACAACTAATCTGAACTTTCTAAACTTACTTATACAAGTTCACTGATCAAATAAGCTAATACTACTCTTTTTAAAAAAAAAATTACTTTTTCGGTCAAAGTTTACACAGCAAATTAGGTTCCTGTTTAACAATTTCTACACAAATTTGTTTAGTGACATTGGTTACATTTTACACAGTGTGAACTTTCTCATTATTTCCATTCTGGTTGTTCAGTTTCCAGTAATCTAGTTTCCCTGCCCCCCTGCCTTCTTGTCTTTGCTTTAGAGTAAGTGTTGACCATTTGGTCTCATATGGATGAGCACAGTACTCACGAGTGATATTGTTTGTTTGTTTTATGAGTCAATCTGTTATTTAGCTAAAAGATGACCTCATGGATAGTTTTGGTTCAAGGTTTAAAGAGTATTTCAGGGTGATAGTCTTGGAGAGTCCTCCAGTCTCATCTGGTCCAGTCAGTCTGGATTTTTTTTTTAAAAGTTTGAGTTCTGTTCCACATTTCGCTTCCATTCTAACAGGACCCACCTATTGTAGTGGCATCACTAGGGATGTGCAGGCGATGTGGACTGCACTGGGTGACACTGTCAGAAGGGGTGACACCAAAATGGCTGCCTATAAAATTTTTGTGCAGTGTTTCAGTAGAAATTTATTATTTTTTACAAAAATATTCCTGTAACTAGTTATGACAACAAAAAAATTTCTTGTAAGCCCAGCTTACATGTATCAAGATACCTACAAGGCTAAAACTCTATGTTAATTTATTTTTGCACCTTCTAATGCACTCAAGTCAGAGCTGTCATTATTTACCCAATTACAATGACACTTTGAATCACATGGTTTCATCTGCACACGCTACAAGCAGTGCTGTTGTTTTCACTGCTGCCAGTCTTTTTTATAGTTGGGATTTTGTCAAATTTTCTGGTGTTTTGGCTGTAATACCATGGTTATTAGCATGGGGGAAGGGGGAAGTGACAGCATGAGTGACCACACTGGGTGACATCAATTCTAGTGAAGCCACTCATCTATTCGTTCCTGATCAGACCTGTCGGTAGTGGTAGCTGGGCACCATCTAGTTCTTCTGGTCTCAGAGTATATGAGGTCATGGTTTGTGCAGGCTATTAGTTTCTTCTGAGTCTTTGCGTTTCCTTCATTCTCGTTTACTCTGGGCACGTAGAGACCAATAGTTATCACTTAGATGGCTGCTTGCAAGCTTTTAATACCCTAGATGCTACTTATCAAACTAGGATGTAGAACATAAACTTCACCTACTGTACTATGCCAATTGACCAAGCTGTCCCACAAGACTATGGTCCTAAGCCTTCAGACCCCATAAACCAATCCTGTGAGGTGTTTAATAAGTATCTGTGTGCCATAAGCGCTTTACTGTCTATATGAATATATATGGATACACAAACTTACACACAGATACACCTGCATACAGATACATCTATACATGCCCACCTATATACCCACATACACATATCTATACACTTGTATACATACATATATATACACATGTCCACATTCCTATTATTTAGTTGTTGCACAGTTCTATGTGTTCTAGCATTTACCAAAAACATCCTTTTTTCCTGTGTACTTCTTAGTGACATCACTTACCTTGGTCAATAGTGCACACTTCACCCACATTTGGTGTTATATTTCCCATGCCTAAAAATAACAAGTGTCTACTATCTAGAGAGTGCTCTCCCCACCCCTAACCTATACCTGGTAACCACCAGTAAACGCTGGTTTCAGTATGTATACCTATTCTTGTCTTTTTATAATAGTGAGATCACACAGTATCTGTTTTTTTGTGATTAACTTATTTCACGTAGCATAATGTCCTCCAGTTTCATCCATGTTATATTTTGAGAACTCATCATTATTCTTTATGGCTGCATAATATTCCATTATATGTATGTATCACATTTTGTTTATCCATTCATCCATTGATGGGCAGTTAGGCTGTTTCCATCTTGCTACTGTTAACAGTGCTGCAACAAACACAGGTGTGCATATATCTGATTGTCTTAGTATTAGATCTCTAGGATATTTATCTAGCAGTGGGATTACTGGATCATAAAGTAGTTCTATTTCTAGTTTTGTGAGAACGTGCTATGCCATTTTCCATAGTGGCTGTACCATCTACAAATATTACTCTTACTACATGATGTTTAATATCTTGAAAAATAAAAATTTACCTAAATTGAATCATAATCCTAACAAACTTTTTATATCAACAGCAGTTATGTGTCAGCTTAAATATCTCCAAGATCTTAGTGTAACTTAAAATGTTGAACTAATGTTAAAATGGAGTTAACAAAAGGAATAATTCTTAGATGTCTAAATAATTTTTAAGTTTAAGTAAAAAGGATACTGAAACTGATTACTAAGCATAATTTTAAGTTTACATACTTTTGCTTCTTATTTGTATAAGCTTTTAGAGTGGCTGTTATCTTTGAATCATGTTAATAAACGGGTTCACTTTTGTCATTTTAAGGTGTAAAAGAGATGTATGTGGCTGTAGAAGTTTATGTGCATTCATGAACTTTACTAGTCTGCTAAAATGCTTGTGTCTGACAGATGGCTCTTACTGTCCACCTTCTCCATCTTGTTTTCTCTCTAAAATAGAAGTTATAACTGGTATAGGTAGTTAAAGCTCTATTAACAGCAACAGTGACATGCTGTGTAAACGTTCACCAAAAACACAATAAAATTTTATTAAAAAAAAAAAAAAAGAGTAATAGTGACAGAGAACTACAAGTGTGTAAGTCCTTTTGGTTTTCAAGGAAGAAGAGCATTTTGTCCCAAAGTAAAGTGGTGGTTTATTCCATAATATAAAAGAAGGCCAAAGCTAGAAAGTGAATTTGATTTGCCTTGGTTTACAGTAGTGGAAGATACCATGAAATATGTTAAAATTTTGGCAAAATTCACTTGGTTTTGATGGGCTTGCTTTCTTGGTTTACTGATTAATGCATTCATCTACAATATGAAAGGTTATTCTTTATCTTTTGTATAACTGGTCTAGATTCCAGAATAATTTTCTGGCTTTGTGTTGGTTTGATGTGTTCCATATTTCTTAACCAGATCCATAACTTCCCTTAGATAAGTTTGTATAGAAAAAATGCTGTATTTCAGAAATTGTATACTTTATACAATGGCCCTGGAGATTTGTCAACACCTTCTTTGTCCATTATGCATTTTTACCTGCAAGGGAAATATTGTTCATATTCCTATGAAATAGAGAATTTTACTCTATTCCAATTCTGATAATATTGGTTATTGTAATAAGTTAACCATGGCTATTCAGCCTGTAGTTTTTGTTTTACTCTGTTGAAAGCCAGAGTTTGTGTCTTCAACAAAGAAGGACAGAGTCTTATGGAAAGGATGTACAAGGTACTCAAAACTATTGCTACTTAAAGAACAGAATCTTGAGTACAGGATTCTGAGCTGACATTGCTTATACAACTTTCAGACTGTACAGCAGACTGGGTCAGGACTTCCTGAAACAGATGCTTCACGAAAGCAGATTGTTGATCTAAGATCCATGCAAAAGCCAACCCCTATAATCAGCCAGTAGATGGGGGAGTAGAAAAATGACAGAGTAAGAAACAGGAAGGAGGTTTAAAATTTTTTGAGATTACTATGATCAATGAACATCTAAATAAAGCAAGTCCTTCCTTTTACTGTTTAGAACCAATTAGTTTAGAAAGTGGTCAACAGTAGCTTTTGCTTAGTGCCAAAGCCATTATCAGAATTATGAGGTGCAGGAAGGAAGAATATAAGCATTAAATTTCTTTAGAAACTAGCTAAATCAGCTGTCTTCCTATCCGAGACACTTAACTGGACAAGTACAGGAAGTGGTGTAGGTTGCTTATTTAGGCCCTGCCTACCTTAAAGGAATCATATACCACACTGTTATCTACTCCATAAGGGGCTCAAACGTGCTGCAGGAAGCTGTTTCACAACTGCAAGGTACCATAAAGCTGTGCTTGGTCATATTACCCTCTCATTCAAGGAAGGGCCAGGTAACACCAAGTAGCACTTGCAAAGCAACTGCAGAGTCATACAAAAACTTATTTCATAAAATTAAGTGTAGTAAAAAAAACATTTTTGATGTCAAAAGACATAATACAAAACAGTGGTTTATAAGCCGAGGTCTAGAAAGGGTTTTCAGGATTTCCAAATGCCCAATGGAAATTGTACATTCACTCATAATAAAGTTGTATAGGCAGACTAAAATGACAAATATTTAATTTTATCTATAACACTCAGGTAGCGTCACTGTAACAATGCTGTTTAGAAATGCTAACTGGCTGTTACTCCCCCACCTTTTTTAAAGGAAAAATAATATATACTGTTTGTAAACATCTTCAAAATATCAGAAATTTCAAAAGTAAATCCTTAGAATATGCCCAAGCATCACAATTCAGTGTCTGTCTGCATTGCTGGAAAAATACTACCTAGAGGTAATAAATATACAGGTAAGCTATGTCGTCTTAAAAAATATTATTCACAAGAGTGATGAGCTGTTTTCGAAATGCTAGAGTTACATAAGCCATCTATTGAAAATCCTTACTTGGTATCTATTTTCTCACTTCCAAATCTCAACTGAACATCATACTATACTGGGCTCTCAGGTGTGAAAAACAAATGTTTTCCACATTCTCAGGAAATATGAAAATTGCTATAATGAAGAAAAATGGCATTTGATGGGTTATTTTGAGTCCATGTGGGGAGAACAAGAATTTATCTCAATTTGTTCTTCCTGAAATATTACTAGCCATAAATGGCGAAAAAACAAAACAAAAAACCACAACCAGATAAAAAGCTATTACGTTTTAAAACAACTTGGCTTTATTATTCTTTGTTAGTTAAATCTTCCATTAAACTGTATAGAGCCCTAATGATTTGGTCCAAAATTTTCTTTTATTATAAATGGAAATAATAAATTTTGAATTTAATAAAAGTTTCTGAGTCAGATAAATATTCTTTAAGTTATATACTAAAGAGATACAACCAAGAAAGAGTAGGAAGTAAGGTAAAGGCAGATACAATAGGTATTAACTGGCTACTTAAGGAAATATAACTCTTTTCAAACGTCTTTTATAAGGTTTGTTATAAAAATACAATCAAATGGCTAATTTCTCACCACCCCCTTTCTCTTGAGATACCATCATATTATAGTATTCCATCATCTGAAATCATTACACTTGGACAATAAGCCTTCTTATATTAGTAAGATGGATTTGGCAGGTTGTTAGTCTTCATAAGGGGATCTGAAGTAAGTCCTTGCTTTGCAACTAATCACCTGTGGTACTTGGGGTAAGACAGTTGATCTCTCTATGGTTCTCAGTTTCTTCATCTATAATATGAAGCAGATAGACCATTAATAACAAACTCTGAGGTCACTTCAACTGCTTATGATTCAACTGGTTTATTATGAGAAAGCCTGACATTATTTGGCATAACTAAAATAAAAAGAAGAGAACTTGGAATCAGAAGATGATGACTTGAATCTGCCTCTACATTTATTGGCCAAGAAAGTTTTAAAGCTTTAAAATGGAAGTAATAATGTTACTTGACTCACCTGGTTGTTAGGTGGATTAAATCTGAAAACTATAAGCCATTTAAATTTGTTATTATAACTTGTTTTCATTACTTTAAATTTCTACTGAGCTTTTAATTTAAAGATCTTTAAGATTACAGGTGAAAAATAGCACTTAATTTTAATTCTCATGCTATTGTATCATTGTGAATGTTAAAAATATAATTCTAATGGACATAAAAATCCTTCCCCAATTTTTTTTTTAAAGCTGTAGTGTTTTATTTAAAATGTAGTAGGAATCCACTGAAGTGTTTTTTTTCCCAAATTAAGTATTTATTTTATTGTACTTTAGATGAAGGTTTACAGAACAAATAGTTTCTCATTAAAGTTAGTACATATATTGTTTTATGACATTGGTTAACAACCCCACAACATGTCAACACTCTCCCTTCTCGACCTTGGGTTCCCTATTACCAGCTTTCCTGTCCTCTCCTGCCTTCTAGTACTTGTCCCTGGGCTGATGTGCCCCATTAGTGTCATTTTGTTTTATGGGGCTGTCTAATCTTTGGCTGAAGGGTGAACCTCAGGAATGACTTCATTACTGAGCTAAAAGAGTGTCCAGGGATCATACACTCGGGGTTTCTCCAGTCTCTGCCAGGCCAGCAAGTCTGGCCTTTTTTTGTGAGTTAGAATTTTATTCTACATTTTTCTCCAGTTCTGTCTGGGACCCTCTGTTGTGATCCCTGTCAGAGCAGTCAGTGGTGGTAGCCGGGTACCATCTAGTTGTACTGGACTCAGTCTGGTGGAGGCCGTGGTAGTTGTGGTCCATTAGTCCTTTGGACTAATCTTTTCCTTGTATCTTGTTTTCTTCATTCTCCCTTGCTCCCGAAGGGGTGAGACCAGTGAAGTATCTTAGATGGCTGCTCACAGGCTTTAAAGACCCCAGACGCTACTCACCAAGGTAGAATGTAGAACATTGTCTTTATAAACTATGTTATGCCAATTGAGCTAGTGTTCCCTGAGCCTTTCCCGATTTTGAAGTGAAATCCAGTGACAAATAAATGGTTTATCTATGGAGCTTAAAATGAATTAAGGTTTAGTAAGTAAGAACTAGGACTGGAGCTAGTGAGGAAGAGGTTGAAGACTGAAAGCTAGAGAAAAGACAAGTTGTTATGGAGAGTGAAAAGATAACATGTAAATTTAATATTTAGCTACTGACACCAGGACAGAGTATACATTTAATAAATATTATAGAATGAGTTAATAAATGAGTAAATGAATCTTTGGGATTAGATGAAGTTCAGGAGAAAAGAAAATTTTTACTTTATTGCAGATTAGATGAGATCTCAAAATTAATAATCACTTGTTGTCGTTAGGTGCCGTCGAGTGGATTCCAACTCATAGCAACCCTATGTACAACAGAACAAAACACTGCCCAGTCCTGCACTATCCTCACAATTGTTGTTATGCCGGAGCCCACTGCTGCAGCCACTGTTGCAGCCACTGTGTCAATCCATCTTGTTGAGGGTCTTCCTATTTTTCGCTGGCCCTCTACTTTACCAAGTATGATGTCCTTCTCCAGGGACTGATCCCTCCTGATAACCTGTCCAAAGTATGTGAGATGTAGTCTCACCATCTTTGCTTCTAAGGAGCATTCTGCTTGTACTTCTTCCAAGACAGATTTGTTGGTTCTTTTGGCAGTCCATGATACCATTCAATATTCTTTGCCAACACCACAATTCAATGGCATCACCTGTCTTCCCTTTTTTTAAAAATATTTTATTGTGCTTAAGGTGAAAGTTTATACAGCAAATTATGTTCCCATTTAACTATTTTTATACAAATTGTTCCATGACATTGGTTACAATTTTCATGACATGTCAGCTTTTCCATTATTTCCATTCTGTTTGTTCTGTTTCCATTGATCTTGCTTCCCTGTCCCTCCTTGTCTTCTCATCTTTGCTTCTGGGTAAATGTCGATTGTTTAGTCTCATATAGTCGATTGTTTAAGGGAGCACAATACTCACAGGTGATACTGTTTATTTTATAAGCCAATCTATTATTTGGCTGAAATAATAAGCCACTCCCTGCTTCAGTTCCCAGTTCAAAGGGTATAGTTTTAGGGGTTCCTCTAGTCTCTATCAGTCCAGTAAGTCTGTTCTTTTTTAAGGAATTTCAATTTTGTTCTACATTTTTTCTCTCATTCTATCCAGACCTTCTATTGTGCCCCTGGTTAGAACGGGTGGTAGTGGTAGCCGGGCACCATCTAGTTCTTCTGGTCTCAGGCTAGAAGAAGCCGTGGTTCGTGTGGGTATTAGCCCTGTGGACTAGTTTCTTCACTGAGTCTTTGGTTTCCTTCATTCTCTCTTGCTCCAGACAGTTGTATCTTACATGGCCGCTTGTAAGCTTTTAAGACCCCAGACAATTCTCACCAAACTAGAATGTAGAACATTATCATTATGAACTATGTTCTGACAATTAACTGAGTTGTCCCATGAGACTACGGTCCTATGCCTTTTAACCCAGTAAACCAAACCTGTGAGGTGTCTGGATATGTCTAGGAAGTCTCTGTTAACTGTGCCCCTCTGTGCTTTATTATACAACTACTCCTCACTTATCAGCTATTTCATTATCCACTGTTTCGCATTTATGACAATAGTAAAAAATCTACTATCTGACTATTTTGTGCATTAACAACGTACATCTGGCAGTAATGAACGCTGAGGTGTGAGGAGAGAGTAATGCTGGCTATAATGGTTAAGGTTATGTGTCAGCTTGGCTGGGCCATAATTCTTAGTGGTTTCACAGTTATGTAATGTAATCTGGCAGTTATGTAATGATGGAGTCATCCTCCATTTTGTGATCTGATGTGTTCATCCTCTATTTTCACTTAATGCCAACTTTCACATTAATGACCTGGTCTTTGGAACCTAACCATGTTGATAAGTAAGGAGTGGGTACATACATCTTGGTGAACCTCTGTGGGTATAATGTAAATTCCTAGCAGTGGATCAGAGAGTATAAGCATTTACATTTTGATAGAGATTACCAAATTGTCCTCCAGAAAGACTGTAATAATTTACACTACAATCAACAGTGTATGAGAATTGACCATGGCAGCTCTAGGTAAAAAACTTTCGTATCTTGGTTAATCTGATAAGTGAAAATGAGATCTCATTTTAATTACCATTTGCATTCCTTTAATTATGAGTAACCTTGGCTATCTTTTAACATATAATTTGAACATACATATTTCCTTTACTGTTAGCTCTTTTGGACCCCCACAGGACTCTCATTGTTGTAGCTGAAAAAACAGCATAATTAAAATGTGTCTAGATTCTTTAAACAGACAATTTCCATGAAGCTCCACTTTAAAAAAAAAGTCAACTTTATTAGGTTCCTACACTCTGCCCTCCCCCAAATGATTCACTAAACATAGAATACTTTCTTCTACCTAAGTATATCAACCTACACAGGTTGTATTCTCTACTTAGTTTCAGACTTCAAACAACCAGTAAACTTTTCATAAGAGTAAGTGAGTACTAAAGGACACACTCAAATCTTCTTTCCTGGACTTATACATCTCGTATTTATTTTTTCTTATTTTACTTACCTGAAAAATAATATTGGATGCTTCCCCAAACTGATTTTAAATTCAAAGACAGCCTCCTAAGGATATCCGTACAAAAGGGGTACTTTAGGTACAGAAGTTACGCATACAGTTCTCTCTCACTCACACACACACACACACCTGTACACACATGCAGACATGTCTGCCCGTGTCTGAGGTGAAATGTACATAAATTTAAATCCAAATGAGCCTACCTTTAGCTTAACGACCCAATGTTATTTAACTGGAATCAAACTGTTGACATTCCTTATGAATATCTCTAGGTCTTTAGAGCGTCAGCTGGTAGATATTTGCCTTTAATGCATATTACTTATTTTTAGCAGTTTGCAATATTATGGACTTCTACTCTTTCAAACTATCTTAAACAATTTGTCCAGAGTACCTTGTAAATATCTTAGACCTCTCAGAAAATCTGTTCCTCTCCCATTTCAAGTGAAATCTTAGCATCACTTTCTTCCCTTTCCTTATTTCAAAACAGCTTTAGGGTTCAACTGTCTTTTGGGATATGTCATTTAGTCTTACTGTCAGTCATCACCCAAGATCTGAATTGGCACACTGACCAATGCATCTACAGATTGTGAACAGTCAGTTCTGGGTTAAAGAATTACTCAATTTTAAAAAACTCCTTTACTTCAAAATGCTAGTATTTCTTACCTTATTATGATTAGGAATTTAACTGTTGTCTTTGACTTTAATTATGTCTCTCCCTTGCTTTTATACATCTTTCAGATATTAGGAACTCTATCAATGGGTTTGGATTTTTTTATATATATAATCATATATAAGACAATGTCAATTTAGTTTTACAATAAGTCATCTTCCACTGAAATCCTAAATGGCTTAGGAGCTATATTTTATATACTGAGAAACTATCTTTTAGTACCTAACACTTACTAAACAATGATCATGTGGTAAGCATTTTACATAAATTTTCTCACTTACTGAAGTTCAGTAACTTGCCCAAGTCACACAGCTACAGAACACTGCAGAACCAGGAGTTACACTGGGGCAGTCAGATTCCAGGGTCTATGCTTTTAAACTACTAGGTTTGTTGATATTGTCAGCTGCTGTCGAGCAGGCCCCTGACTCATGGCAACCCCATGCACAAAAGAAGGAAACTCTGCCTGGTCCTGTACCATTCCCATGACTGGTTGCAGACCAGAAAGTTGTGATCGTAGGGTTTTCATTGGTTGATTCACTGGAAGTTTAGAGCCACCAAAATATTTTCATTCTTGACTCAGAAGCACCTGTATCCACGTAAACTTTGAAAATACTCTTTAATTCGAACTTTTCACACTAATTATAGTTGTCATTTACTATCAGTTAATCTAAATCAATGAAATGTTATTCTTAGTAATTTTTATAAAGACTTTCCAACTTTAGTAAGTAGGGGTATAATCCTCATCATCTATCATGTTTTTCTTTTTAATTAAACACCAGCAATTAATAAATACAATCTTACTGTTCAAAAATTCAAATAGCACAGTTAAAGCTAAGTCACCGCTAACCACCACTCCTAGTGCCAGTCCTCTCCTAAGAAGTAACCATTCATTATCAATTTTTTAATACTTTAGATGTTATTTCACTAATAATTATCACACAACAATCTTTCTACTTTTAGTCTTCTCTCAATTCTATCTATATTGTCATATGTACAGCTGTAGCCTTTCTTAACAAATCCATTACCATCAAAGCAATGGCAAAAAGATGGACAGTATGAAGCAATATAAATGTATTCTATCTGAAAAAATAATGGAATACATTTGTCCTACCGGTGGTGGCTCAAAGGAACATTTAAATATATGAAGGACTGAAGAGGTCTCTGATTTTTAAAAATTGTAGATGACAGCAAAACTTATACATATGTCTATTTCAAATTCATTAAAAAATGGCCAAGTGAAGACTTTCAGAACTATTTCTCCAGCTGAAAAGTAACCTCCCTCCTTTCTCTGAGTTTCTAAACTGTGTAATTTTTAAGGTATGTATCACTTTTCTATTTTTAGTTATTTTTGTCTATTTATATATTTTCTACTGGACTATGAGTCCTTCAGTCAAAGACTGTGTCTTATGCGTTCTTGAACTCCTTACAGCACCAACCATAGTACTTTATTCTGAGTAGTCGTTCACTGTTTCTTTCTTATATTAAATGAGTTCATACTTGTAAAGTGCTTTGAAGAGTGCCTGCACGCTGTAAGTGACATTAAGTTTATTAAGTAAAATAAATGAAAAAAAAAAAACTTATCAATTTTTTCCATCAGCATGTAAATGTTATTTCTCCCATCTTAAAAAAAAAAGCTTCTAAATCCTATTTCCTCCACTAGTTACTGCCTCACTTCCGTGCCTCCTATTCCAGCAAAACTCACCGAAATTGTCTATACTTGTCTCCAAATTCCTCTCTTCCCATCCTCAAACCTATTCAACGAAATTTTTGTCCCAACAGTCTACCAAAAAGTTTCTGTCAAGGTGACAGATCATCCCCACATTACTACGTAAGATGAGTTCTTAGTTCTCATCTTACTTGACCTATCAGCAGCATCTGACACGGTTGATGTTTCCCTTTTTCTGGGAAGAGTTTCTATACTTGGCTTCCATGCTCTCTTGATGTTCCTTGTTCCTTATGGATCACTCCTCCTCCTCCTATTGGTTCCTCTTCATCTCTCAAACTGGAGCATTCAGCGTTCAGTCCTTTCTCCTCCTCTCTTCTTAATCTACACTCATTCTCTCTCTTTATGACTTCACCTAGTCTCATGACTTTATATGCCATCTAACTGTGATATCTCCTTAAATTGTATTTTCAGCCAAGACCTCTCTCCTAAGCTCCAGACTCATATAGCCAATTGTTTACTTGATAACCCCACTGAGATGTTTAATGGACATCTCAAAATGAACTCCTGCTCTTTCCCACAAAATCTGCCCCAACAGCAGCCTTTACATTCCAGTTCTTCAGGCTAAAATCCTCAGAGTCATCGTTTTCTCTCACATCCCACATCCAATCCACCAGAAAAATTCTGTTGGCTCTACCTTCAAAATACATCCAAAATCTGACCACTTATTATCTTCACTTCTATTACTTTAGTCTGAGCTATGATCATATCTTGTCTAGATTATTACAATAGCCTGCTATCCTCATTGGTCTCCCTTGCCCCTAATATATCTCTTTTCAATACTACAGCCAGAGAAATTCTTTAAAAACCTAAGTCAAATCATGTCCCTCTGCCAGTTGAAATTCTTCAATAAATTTCTTTTTCACTTAGAAATAGAAGTCAGTCCTTAAAATGGCCTTTAAGGGCATACCTGATCTGTTAGATTAACAGTCACAAATTGATTCAATCTATATAAATCCTTCCCTTTACAATGTGACTTTGCTACTTCTTCCATCAAGAGGTGGAATTTATTTCTCCAGCCCAAGAAACTGAGCTTGGTCATGGACTTGCTTTGGCCACTGAAACATTTGCAAACAAGACACAAGTAGAGGCTTGATAGTGTTTGTGCTCTGCGGCTTGCCCTCTTTTGCTGCACTGAGATAGCCTGCAGGCTTTAATGACAACTACATTCTTACAGCTGTTCAGGCTGAAATCCTGGTACCACATGGAGAAAGAGGCCCAGCTGATAGCCAGATGAGAGTGAGAAAGTCCATCTTAGACCATCCAGTCACACCTGAGCTACTGAATGACTACAGCCACACGAGTGACCTTAGACAAGACAAGCACAAGAACTATCCAGCTGAGCTCAGCCCAAATGGCTGACCCACATAACTGTGAGTAAACAGTTGTTTTAAGCCACAAAATTTTAGGGTAGTTTGTTACACAGCAATAGATAACTGAGACAGTCTATTACATCTTTGACATCCTAATTCCTACCACTCTCCCCTCCCTTATTCTTGCTCTAGTCACACTGACTTCTTTCCAATTCCTTGTATACATCAGGAACACTCCTGCCTTAGACCTTTGCTCTGGCTGTACCCTCTGCCTGGAATGCTTTCATTAGAGTTGTACGGTTAACCTGCTAACCTCTTTCAAGACTTTGATCATATGTTTCCTTTTCAATGAGGCTTATGCTGACCAACCTATTAAAATGGTAATCTATCCCTCCGCCAGCACTTCAGTCCCCTTTTCCCTGCTTTATTTTGACAGCCCATCACTCTCTAGCATACTCTATAATAATTTACTTATTAGGTTTATTATTTATTGTCATCTCCCCCAAACAGAAAGTAAGCTGCATGAGAGAAGGGGATCTGTTTTGTTCACTGATGTTTCCCAAGCCTACCCCAAACTCCTAGAACACTGCTCGGCAAGTAGTGGCTCTCAATAAATATCTGTTGAATGCATAAATGACTGGTTTATATTACCCTCTGTTCCAGATAGGATAAAGGAGCTGGTATTTAGCAATTTCTGATGTGAATTAAAATAATCATGACAAATGTCTTTTAAGCTTTAAATCAGAGTTCTTGACCTTTCCTCCCTCCAGCAGTCTTAAGGGACATAACATACCGGCATCAGCACTGGGAGGAGGAAAACACTGTACACTGAAAAACTCCCCTGCCCCCAGTGTTGTGTACTTTTTATCCACCATTCAAATCACTATTGTTGTTAACTGCCATCAAGCCGGTCCCCGACTCATGGCAATCCCATGTACAACAAAACGAAACACTGCCCTGTTGCAGTGCAGTGGATTGCTTTTATATGGCCTTTCTAGCCATGGTCCCTTAACTCCCACAAAATGATTGGCTGAGACTGTGCAAATAAGATGCCTGTGGCCTACCAAGGTGACTGGTCAGTTTTGCCATCCTGATAAGCTTAAAAGAGCCAAGCCCACAGAGATCGGGGGGACAGCACTACCATCAAGATGAAGAGCCAGAGAGAAGAGCATCCTTTGGGACCAAGGACCCTGTGCTGAGAACCATCTAGAACCAGGAGACAGAGAGAGCTGTACCACTGGAGACAGCACAAGGCATACGGCGGTGCAAGATGGCATAAGCGGCAAGAACCAGGAGACTGGCGTGGAATGGGCTGCAGTGGGCTCTCTGACCTATGGAGCAAGAAAGCTGAGCATCTTCGGGCAGGACGCTTCCTAGTGGAGTGGGGTGCCTCCAGGCATTTATTGGCTGAGCTAAAGAGCTGTAATACTTGCTGAGCAGGGCAGTAGGCCCAAATGAAAGGCCCAGGTGGCAGTAGGAGCTGAGGGCTGACTTGGTTGGAAGATGTACTGACTGATGAACTGTCTCCTGTCTCCTGAGTTGTTCCTGTCACCTCCAAGTTGATCCTGATCCTGAATTGTATCCTGATACTTCCCTAATAAACCCCGTAATTGTGAGTATGGTCTGTGAGTTCTGTGTGGCCACTGCAATGAATTCTCAAACCCAGCAGAGAAGTAGAGAGTGCTGTGGAAGGGACATTGGTGTCAGAATTGGTAAAAAGGTTGGAGAGTGCAGGTATGGGCTGATGGCGATTATTCTTCCCCTTGTGAAGTTAGAGGACTTCAGATGCCACCAGATCATAGCGCTCCTGTGCCATCTTCATGATCACTAGTATGCTCAAGTCCATTGCTGCGGTCACTGTGTATTCTGAGTGCCTTTCAACCTAGCGGCCCATATTCTAGGACTGTATCGGACAATATTGTGTTGCGATCCATAGGGCTTTCACTGGCTAATTTTTGCAAGTGGATGACAAGGCCTTTCTTCTTAGTCTCTTAATCTAGAGGCTCTGTTTAAACTTGTCTACCGTGGGTGACCCTGCTTATATCTGAAATATCAGTGGTATAGCTTCCAGCATCATAGCAATATGCAAGCCACCACAGTACAATGCAACTGACAGGTGGTAGTTCAAATCGTTACACTAGCGATTTTACTGAGCAGTACTTAACAACAACAACAAAATGTATTGTTCTGCATTGCTCTAATGGGATTTGACCTTTATGTGGCACTTTGAGATGTTTATATGGAATGATGAGGTTTAAATCAAGCAGCAGTTTGAAGGTTTAGATGTGAAGGGAGCTTCATTAAATCTTTCAAAAGTTCAACACTTAACGTAATGACAGCTCAATGTAAACACTTGTTTAAAAGGCATAACATGTATATATGACCAAATGATTATACATACGTTTTCAAGTGCCTCTGTAAATTCTGCTCATTTGTTTAGAAAACTCAGGCAGTGTTAGCATTGTCAAAGAATTGTCCAGAATGTTTGCATTACATACATGACTTTAACATTAACACAGAGATGTGTGGCATGCATTGCAAAGTTATTGAGAAAGGAAAAGGGGGAAGTTATTCATATTCAGAAATGATCAACATCTGGGGGTACCATAGTCTACTATATTAAAATATCCATATGATGCCAAACAGGTTTCAGAGGAGCTTTCAGATTAAGATGAAACAGGAAGAAAGACCTGACAATCTACTTCCAAAAATCAGTCAATGAAAACCCCATGGATCACATCAGTCCAATCCATTCCATTGTGCATGGGGTCATCATGAGTCGGAGGCCAACCTGATGCCAGCTAACAACGAGTTCAACAAACATAAAATGGGTCTTATGATGTTCCACTTTTCTAAAACTCTCCACTTATTTCCTAGATTCAGATATATTTTCTCCTGAGTTTTTCTTCAAAATGTTCATTCTGTGGTTTAGAATAAAGCATGTTGCAATCTCATACAAGGTGGTCATAGATGAACCCTAATCTAGAGCAGTTTGGCATATCCAGATATTAAGATAAAAGAATTTCAGATGCTGGGAGCACAAACCTAATTTCTGAACATTTAAATTAGAGTTTCAATGAGAGTATTTTAGTTCACTGGAGTTGATGTATAGTTTAAGTAAGTATGACAGAGACATGGGTAGGGGAGCAAGGAAACAGTTTAATCCATAATCATTCACTCAAGTACTAACTATATGTTTTAGAAAACTTTCTTTACTCTTATAATTTAATGTACTCACTGGAGAAAATAAACTCAACTAAAAATGCTTAAATCTGTTTTGTTTTCCCCCCTCTAGACTGAAATAATGGACAAAATAGAGTTAACTTCTGTTTTACTATTAGTCTCTGCATCTTATTCTATGAATTCATAGGCTCTCCTATGAATTCTTTACTTATGACCATGCCATTCAACCTGGGCTAGGATCCTTAACAAAACATAGATAAGTTAACTGACCTTTCATAACCTCAAAACAAACAGAAACGTGTCAGGGTTTTTGGATCCAAGATACAGAACAAACCATAGAAAAAGAGGGTACAGACTAGAGGCACAAATTAGTTAACAAAGTTAGCATTTAAATTATTAACCATAAGGCATTAGAAAGTAATTTAATATTAAACTTTAGAGTGAAAAATCTATTTTGATCCTAAATCCAACTGTTCAAGAGCAAATAATATCCGTGTACATTAACTTCAGAATCAGGTAAAACTTTAAAGAATCTGCTTAGCCTTAGCATTTATCTCTTAGAAAATATCTATGTATTATTTATAAAACCAACTAAAAAAAATCATGGTAAAATGACGCTATCGGCCAAGTTTTCTACTCAAGACTACGGATGAAATGTGAAAATGGTAGTTGTGTTGCATAAAGCTGGATCATCTTCCTATCCAGCTGTATCTCAGACCTGTTCTGCTGATCTGGAGACAGAAACTTATCACTGAGATATGTATATACTGTGTTGCAATTCATAAAATTGTCAAGTTCTTGGGAAAAAATACACTGAAAACAAGTAGCTGAGTGATAAGAACCTCTTTTTATGTGAAATACTTCAAATGGATCTAACCCAAATTCCTATTTGTTATGCATGCCTGGCATCTCCAAATTTAACCCAATCTTTTCCCAAGCTGCTAAAGGGAAACTAAACTCTCGTATTCATTGAAGGAAACAATTATTTCCCAGTAACTACTTAGCCTGAGTAAGCGAGGTGACATTTACTCCAAATTGAAGCAGCCCATCACTAGGGAGAGTTGGGACACTTGGGATGATCTGAGCATGCCCACACAGCCTTAGAGCACTCTGTGCATTCTGCCCAAATAGCTATGAGTAAAATGAACAATCGGGAAACATACAGCATGCCTCTCAATTATTGCAACCCCACAAGCCAGTTCTAAAATAGCAAATGCCTGTGGCTGAGATCTGTTGCTGAAAAATGCCAAGTTTCAACAGCTCAGACCATTTCTCGTGTCTGTCTAGTCAGCCAGCCCCCATTTAAAGCTACAGAACTAAAAGACGGAGGAAGAGATTTTAAAAAAGACAGATACACACACATACACAACATACGATTTCCGAGGAGAGTGAGGGTTCCATGCTTGTGAGGGAGGAGGAGGAGGAATATGCCGAATAACTCTCTGGTTTCTCCCAGATTTGAACATGCTGTACTGTGGCATGAGGTCAGCAGAGACTGACTCCAGCCCTGTGAGGCTGAATTCTACCCTGACAAAGCAGTATCACTGTAATATGAAGCAAGAGGATTCAGGGCATGTTGGCAGCTGCACCGAGTGGCTGTTCTAGAAAGTAATGGCAATTCCAAAACAAGAGATCTATGCTGTCATATGAGATAATCTTCAGCCCAATTAAGCAATGAGCACCAAAAATACTTTGAATCCCAAACACAGGCAGCTCAAAAACATTGAAAGGTAGTAAAAAGCTTTTCTTCTTGAACCTAACATTTCCTGAAGGAAATGAACAGGAAGTGAAGAATCTTGAAAAGAAACAATTGGTTGCTTGATTTGTATTACAAATAATATACTGATTCTGATATGAGATAAGGCAAAATCTTCTGCTCCTGACACTGTGACCTAGTTGAGGAGTCCCAAATCGTCTCTGTGACTTTACTACGGAGCAGGGAAAATAATTTCATTTCTCACACCTACCCAAAAGGCAAATGTTACTACAAACCTAACACACATAATTTCTTTTTTGGTCACTAAGAATGTGCCCTTCTAAATCCTTCCCTGAAATAAGGAGAACAGTGAAAAAGGTCTTAAACAGGGAAACGAGCCAGAACATGGAATATCTATCAAGAGAAAACAGGGCAAAATGAATATGCCTTTACATTTTGTGGTCTCCCTTACATTATGCAAGTTCTGCTCTAGACCAAAAGTGATCCAGTAGCTTTTTTATTTCCCCAATAGTTTTTCTTAACAAATAAAATTTAGCAAAGGAACAGCAGTAAGCACAGGATGATGTAGAAGAAACAAAAACTGCATGATAGCACCAGCAGGAAGATAAATCTGTAAGAAGTTCTTCAACAGTTCATTATTAGCACAGACTGAATTAAGGTAGAATTTTAAATAAATTGAAGATTTATCCTATGTCACACTGCTGTCCCTCCCCTTTCAGTCATTCAAATCTCTTTAACAAAAAAGTCCAAACACCCAAATATGTCACACAAGAATCCTGATGATCGGGTCCCTGCCTACTTTTCACATTCCATGTCTCCTACATGAACACTGTGCTCTTGTCAATGAATTATCCTCTATTCCCATTTTAAAGGCAGGGAAATGGAATAATAGAGAGGTTAAGTAACTTACTCAGAGTCACATGGCCAAATAGCAGGCTGAGATTTAAAGCTACACAGTTAAATTCTGAATCCACATTATGTTTTAAGTTTAGAATAAGAGATCTATCTTCCAGGAATCAGCGGAGGCAGAAAATTAACACCTACAACGGTGTTCAGAAAAAGAGAGGTAAATATATCACTTATGAAAAACTTCAAAAGGAAGAGGTGGAACTTGAGCTGTTTACTCAAATATTTGAGACACTGTTCTGAGTTCTGAAAACAAAGCAGAGAACAAACAGATTATGCCTACATTCTAGGTGCGGAAGACAGTCAATAAACATAATAAATACACAACGTATCCATTACTGATGAATACTCTGAAGAAAAATAAAGCAGAATGAAGGTGACAGAGAATGATGGCAGAATAACATGGAAATGGTTAATACAAGAACAAACTACTGGGGGAATGCAGGAAGACACTTACTGTATCCACAAGCAGGTAGCCTCTTTTCCCATAGGTCCTACCCTGGAACCACCTGAGAAGCTGCCAGAGCCCACTGCCACATGGACAGTGTCCTATGAACAACTTTCTGCTGACCAGCAGAAGGCTGCTTGGTTCACGGATGTCAGTTCCAGCGTACATGCACAAGGTGTGATGTGGAAAGCTGCTACATTAAGACCAACAGATGGAAAGACCCTGAATGGAGGTAAGAACAGGTCAGCTCAATGGGCTGAGCTGCATGTTGTTTTCCTAGCTGTGATGGAAGAATTGAGCAATGGTGAGAGCCCATATATTTGGATTTTTACCGATTCACAGGCAGTGGCCAACAGCTTGGCTATATGGTCAGGCAAATGGGCAATGGAAAACTGGACTATTAAGGGGACACCCATGTCGGGCATGAATCTATGGAAAGCACTCTGGGAATTTAGAGGGTGCATTAGAGTAGGACATGTTGATGCCTATCAGAAGAACCCCCTTCCTGGATTGGAAGGTGACTGGAATTAGCAAGTGGACCTGTTGGTGTGCTCACTTAAGGTGGCCAACTGGGTCCATGAAATGACTGGACGTGTGGGTGCTGCAGCATTGCAGAAATGGGCTGATCTAGACAAATCCCTCTTGCACCCTCTGAGGCACAAAATACCAATAAGGATTGCTCTTGTCTTCCAGTAGGAAAGACAAGCGTTTCAGATGGCTATGGGGCAGATTCCTTGGGGGGAAGGCCCTGCACATAGCTGGCAAGTTGATTATATTGGACCAATGATGCCTGTGGCACCAGGTGGCTACAAATGGGTCCTTACAGGAAGAGATACTTACTCTGGACTGGGCTTTACATTGCCCATGACAGATGCAAATGCCAAAAACACCATTAAGGGACTGGAACAAAAGATGCTGTACCAATTTGGGCCACTGAGTTTTATTTCATCAGACCAAGGAACACACTTTACAGCCCACAGGGTGCAGCAACGGGTCAACAAACATCATATCAAATGGACACACCATGTTGCATACCCCTCTCAGAGTAATGGTTTGATAAAGAATTGGAATGGGCAATTGAAACATTTGTTATCTAAAATCGGGGGAGATAAAGGCATTAAGGGCTGGCTCACATGCCTTAACGTGTGTATGCTCACACTCAACATGAGGGAGGCAAAGGGAGGATCACCGCTGGAGAGATTCCTATGCGTCTCTAGGGGATCTGGGGAAGTAGGGGTGGGGGAAGATGCTGGCACCACTGTAGTTCTTCTCCACATCATCTGAAATTACTTTTTTTTTTTTTTACTGCAGGATGCTGTTGTCCCGGGATCAGGGATGCAGCTGTGGGTGCCAAAGTAGGGGTGACCTCTAAGTAAGAGACTGTAACTACACCCCTGAACCTATACGCCAGAATTCCCAAAGGCTGATGGGATGGATTGTACCTTCCCCTCATCTGTCAAAACTGGGGTTGACAGTGAATACTGTCTTAATGCTTAGTGGTCCAGATAGCCCACTACTGTTGGACCTAAGTAACCCTACCCAATGTGAATGGGAGTGAACTGAGGGGTAAGCACTTGCTAGACTGGTCTTGCTATCAGCAATCTGGACTGGCAAAGCAGCAAAACCTGATGTCCCTTCCCAAGGCGGAAAAGTTTGGGTAAAAATAAATGACAAGTGGAAGTTAAGGACAAACAATAGCTGAAGGTAAAAGAATAAATTGGTTATGCAGTGGGGGAAATTAACATTACACTGATACCTTGAGAGAGATTCAGAGCAAGGGAATAATAATCTTCTCTCAGTTAAATTTTATCAGAGCCAGCCAGGGTGAAGCCAAGGCGACTTTTGGAGAACCTGATCAGATCAGATGGATACCTACAGCAGAACTGAATGGCTGGTACCCGAGTAACCTCACCATTAGGACTCTTTGTTCTACTGTAGGACTAATCGTTAGTGACTTTTTTGAACTGGTAAAATGATTGGGAGGCACAAGTTATCCTCTAGATACAAAAGATCCATGGCTAGAAAAGCCAGGGGGTGGCCGTGTGATGGATTGCTATTATATGTCCTGTCTCACCATGGTTTTATAACTCCTACCAAATGACTGGGTGGGATTATGCAAATGAGGTTCTTGTAGCCCACCAAGGGGACTGGACAGCTTGCTAATAATGTAAATAAGGTGCACAGCACCCTTGTGGGGGTGGGACCATGCAAATAAGGCACATGGAGCCCTAACGAGACGTTGGGCAGTTTTACCATCCTGCTAGGCTTAAAGAGAGGCATGAGGAGAGAGAAAAAAAAAGGGAGAGGAGCTGTAACACAGAAGACAGCAAGAGGTGGCAACGTGAGATGCCAGGAATCAGAAGACCCGTGCAGGAAGGCTCTGTTGGGGCTTGCGGACCCACGGAGCTAAGAAGTCTAACACTTGCCCGAGAAGGCCCCCAGCAGGGCCCAGTGGTAGAGGGCGAGAAAAAGCTGTCCTGATGAAGGAACTGCATCCTGAGTTGTTGTTCCTGTTACTTCCAAGTTGATCCCAATCCCAAGTTGTGCCTCGTTACTTCGCTACTAAACCACTTAACTGTAAGTACGGTTCATAAGTTCTGTGAGATGTTGCAGTGAATTACTAAACCCAAAGGTAGGAGGGGAAGTACCAAGGGGAAGAGAAGTAGTTGATATTAGAGATGATGGATTGGTACAGCAGTTTGGAAAAGTTGGACATTTGGGATATCTTTAACCTCTGCCTCATAGGAACTAGCTTTGTGCTGATCCTTGTAAAAGAAATTATTCATTTTATGGTGTATTTTTTCCATTCTTTTACTTTTAACCTACTTATATCAGTATATTTGAAGTGAGTTTTTTAATAAACAGGATATACTCAGATCATTTTAAAAAAGTCCATTCTGATAACCTCTGCATTTAACTGATATGTTTAGAGGATTTACATTAAGTATAAATTACTGAAATCTCTGGATTTAGGTCCACCATTTTATTGTTTTCTGTTTATCCTGTTTTTATTCCTCTTTTTCTACTTTCCTGCTGTCTTTTGGGTTATCTGAACCCTTTTTTAGTATTTCATTGTAATATATCTATTGTGTTTTTTTTTTACTGTATCTTTCTGTAAAGTTTCTTTAGTGGTTGCTCTGGGGATCACAATACACAGATACAAGTTTTGACAATCTGCTTAGAATGAGTATTCCAGCACTTCCAGTGGAATATAGAAAACTTACCACCATTATAGGTCCCTTTACCCTCCTGGGTCCTTTGTGTTGGAGTTGTCTTATGTATTACATTTATTTACATTGAAAATCCCATCATACAGTTTAATATTTTGTTTTCAACTGTCAGTTGAAGAAATCAAGAGAATAAGTGATATGTTTACCCAGACAGTTACCATTTCTGTTGCTCTCCCTTCATTCCTAATATTCCAAATTTCTTCTACCTGAAAATTTTCGTTTACTAATTCTTTTAGAGCAGGGTCTACCGGCCACAAATTTCTTTAGTTTTCCTCACCTGAGAAATGTCTTTATTTTACCCTCATTCCTGAAGGATATTTCTGTTGGATATAAAATCCCGAGTTGAAAGTTTTACCCCAGCACTTTAAAAATGTAATTTTACTTCCTTTTGGCTTCCAAGATTTCTGATGAAAAACTCCAAACATTTGAATGGTTATTTCTTATATAAGTACTATATCATTTTTCTGACTGCTTTAAAAAAAATTTTCTTGAAGTTTTCAACAATTTGATTATGGTGTATCTAGGTATAGATTTATGTCTTTATCCCCATTTAGTGCTTGCTGAGCTTCTTGAATCTATAGATTTATGTCTTTCATCAAATTTGGGATGTTTCAAGGCATTGCCTCATCAAATCATTTTTCTGTACCACATTCTTTCTCCACTCATTCTGGAACTCTGATGACATGTATGTTAGACCTCCTGGTATTGTCCCACAAGTTCCTAATTTTCTCTATTTTTTTTCCAACCCCCTCCCCCACTCTGCTGTTCAGATTGGATAATTTCTACTTATCTATCTTCATGTTGACTGAATCTTTTCTCTGTCATCTTCATTCTGCTATTGATCCCATCCAGTGAATTTTTTCCCCTGGTAACTGTATTTTTCAGTTCTAAAATTCTCATTTGGTTCTTCTTTACATTTTTATATCTTTGCTGAGACAGTCTATCTTTCTGTTTGTTTCAAGAGTGCTTGCCCTTACTTCGTGGAACATTTTTATAATAGTTGCTTTACAGTCTTTGTCAGATAATGCTAACGTCTACGTTATCTTGGCACTGGCATCTTTTGATTGAATTTTCCCATGTGAGTTATTTTTCTGGTTCTTCATATGCCAAGTAATTTTTTATTGTATCCTGGGACACTCTGAACACTGTTATGAGATTATGGGTCATGTTTAAATCCTGTGGAGAATACTGATTGTTTTCTTGAAGCAGCCAATAAATCCAGTCAGCCTCAGGTCGTAAGTTTTTACTAGGTCTTCTGTAGGTTGTGGTTCCAATGTCAGTTAAGTTTTCAAAGCCTTGGCAGTGTTATTTGGATCTATCCCATGGGTGTACCACCCTGTGGCCAGTCTGGGACCTGGGCAGTGGCCTAAACCACACTTCAGTTCTCAAAGCCTATGTACGCTGTTTCGGGTCAGATTCCTGAATGCACAGCTCAGGAGTAAGCCTAGGAGTTTATAATAAAATTTAAGGAGTTTTCTTTCCAAGCCCCTCTCTCTCCACAATCTCCCCAGTATTTTCTAGTTCACTGGAGTTCCCCTTTCCCATCATCTAGCCAGAAAGCTGGTGATTTATTTACTGTACTCATCATACAATTTCCACGGTAGCACCTGTGTCTGAAGCAGCTAAAGGACAGAGAGGAAAAAGAAAGCAACAGGGGTTCATTTCACTCTCTTGGGACCACACCTTCACTGATCAGAGAAAGGTTCCCTGCCCTAACAGTTTTATTAGAGTTCTGCTGATTCACTGTCATGTGTGATTTATTAAGGTTCACAATGCAAGAGAACAGGGAAAAAAAGAAAAATGAGAAATTTCTGCATTTTCTCTGGGCATTAAAATATCCCTTTCCCATTCCCTGAGTACGAAAGCTCTCCTAGAGCTCTCTGTATCCTTCTATCCTCACTGATGCCCACTTCTGGGTTTTGGGCTACATTAAGTTCAGGCTTGGTGATACCAGAGCGGGGAATCGGTCAATTCAACACTGGTTCAGTGGTACTTCAAAATCTACTCTTCTTTCCCATTCCATCTAGTACTATTTACTTTTCAGAGTCCTCAAATAGCTGCTCCATGCCAGGTTTTATAACTGCTCTAAGTAGGAAAGATAGGGTGGAGCGTGCTTACTCCATCTTACCAAGACCGAAATCTTAAATAACCAAGTTTTGGTTTATTACATAGCAATAGATAACTGGGATACAACCTAACTCAAGAAGCAATCATTTAAGTGCAACAGCCAACGAAACAGCACATTTTTATACTTTTTCCCTAGAAAAGTCATCATATAATTTATAAGGTAGCTATTCACTAGTTCAGAGAGACTATTCTCTGCTTTCTTACCTTGGCTCCTAGGAAACAGATTCAGTTTCATTATTGGAGTAATCAAAACATAGCGATGAGGACTGTGGAAGCCTCACGGTTTACCTCATTACATAGTAGGTGTGGGTTTAGTCTGCTGTCATGTGTAATTTATCAATATAGGCCCAGACATCCCATTCTTTCATGCCTTGACTGATCACTAGTCACAAGAACTAGGAGAATCATGGGAGGAAATTAGAATGACACAAAGATAAACTTGAAAAGTCGAAGTATCCTATGGGAAATATTTTTCCCCCAAAGTTATTCTTGTATAAAATTCCTGTGTTCTTGAGATCAGAGTATTTCACCAGCAAGCAGCATTTTATTCAGAATAACTTACCAACATGTTTACATAATTAAGTACTGACTTTTCCTCAGGGAAAAATGGAGGACATCAATCAGCTGCACTGGTTTTTCGTAAACTTTGCATAAACATAAGCAAATCACTATGACTAGATATCATTTTACACCCACACAGAGGCAAAAATTTTAAGTTGTTTATAAAAATATGGGGCAAAACTAACTTTCAGACACTGCTGATGGCAGTGTAAATTGCTGCAATCCCTCTGGAAAGCAAATTGGTAATATCTAGACAAAATGATGATGCACATACTATATAATCCAGTAATTCCATTCCCAGATATATACTAGAAAAACTCTCATACGTGTAACAAGGAGACATATTCAAGAGTATTCATTGCAGCACTGTCTATGAAACAGTGAAATATTGGAAGCAACCTATATGTCCACTAACAGGAGAATCAATATATAAATTTTGGTATATTCATACAATAGAATATTACAATTAAAATGAATAGATGAAAACTACAGGTATCAATATGAATAAATTTCAAAGGCATGACGCTGAGTGAAAAAAGGGACTTGTGGAAATTATATATAAATATGTAGAGAAAATATAATTTACAGAAAACTTAAAAATGTGTAATACAATACTATAGGTTACTTATGGATACATTCATATGCAACACAAGTATATATATACATACATATATGTTAATGAAAAACACTAAATTCAGGATAGTGGTTACCTCCAGAGAAGATGGGGAATGGATTGAAAAGTGGAACACAAAAAATAAATTCTATCTGAAGTAAATATAGCAAAATATTAAGTTTGAAAAAGCTTAGTTATGGTCTTTGGGTGTTTGTTACATTGTTCTCTTTATTTTTCTGTTTGTTTGAAATATAACACAAAAAGCAAAAGGAAAAAATTATGAGAACACATATACCAGTTACTTGTGAACACTCAAATGTTTAATGAATGAACAATATTCTGACAATACATTAGTTAAACAAACAAAACACACGTAACAAAACCAAGACTTTGTTTAAGAAGGCTAAGTACCTTTTTAAAAGTAGGTGCATGAGAGAGCAAGTGAACGTGAGCAAGTTTGAGAGAGCTGATGAGCAGGTTGGCTTCTGTTAGATCCTAAGTAAAGATGTCATGAGTCCAGATACCAAATGTGGAGATACTCAGCTGGCTAGGAGTTCTCTGCTTTCTTCTGCATCATCTGCTACAACATGGTACACCGGGTTATCTGGTACATGTGATAGCCTGGCAGTGATTCCACTCAAAGCTGGGAACATGGTAGAAGCCTGTCTACCATCTGGGGTGCTCTTGGAACCTCTGGGAAGGATAAATTAAGGCTGAGTAGTGCCAGAAGACGTGCTCTTTTCTGTAGACCTCAAGAGATAAATACTCCAGCCAGAGCAGAAAGGGGAGTTTTACTCATTCTACACTACCTTCTTCTCCTGACTCTAATATGACTTGGTAGGGAAGGGAGTAGGGAATCTGTCTATCTAAACTTATAAACGACCCAGAAGTCTGCCAGGTCAGCTGGGTTAAGACTGTGGATCTTTTCCAGGGAACTGTAAACAGGTGACATGTTCCAAGATCACTATGTTCACTTGGTACCTACTGGCAGGAATGCTATCAATTCTACTAACTCCTTTGCATTTTTAACTGGCAGAACATGTCTGCATTCCCTATGGGGACTTCCAAGATGCTATACTGTACAGTCATTCAGGATAGAGAAGCCTGAAGCAGTAAATTTCATCACACTATGTCTAATACTTTAGTTACTTATCTTTTTGGTAGTAATATAATGTTAGGCAAAAACAAGTCTAGGCAGTTGAATTATTGTGATGAAAATTCTTCTACAAAAAAGAAGGTTGGACTAGCACTTGATAATCATTCTTTTCAAGTATGAGCACCCCTCCTCTGCCTCTTTTTTACTTTTTATTATAAAAAATTCCAAACATATGGGATAAAATGTTATAATACACACTCATATATCCACCACCTAAAGTCAACTTAACTTATACATATGACACTCCACACCTAAATACTTCAGCATACATCTCCAACATTTAAGGAAGGACATTCTCCTAAATAACTACAATACCATTATCACACCAACTAAATTTATCATAAAGTTCTAGTATCATCTAATATCCAGTGACATTAGAAGATTTAAAAACATACAAACCCCCACATGACAGAGATTATAGTTTTAGTAGGTACCAACAGAAAAATACAAAATGGTCCATATGGAATTTAAAACCCCTTATGATAGTTCCACTGTCACCAAGGGTATAAGCTGGAAACCATTGGTCTATGATTCATGTTTTAGGGCAAAAAAAATATATAAACTCCAGAATTATATTTTCACCTTAAATGAAAAAAAGGTTTTAATTTTCATGTGTGGCCTCTCAGTTCTAATACTATATGTTTCAAAAGGCACATCTCAGCTTAGGTGCCACATTAATTGGGAATACTGAGGCCTGGAATGGATCTCTGTCTTTTATTACATAATTCTGTTAGAATACCAGTTATTGATTCATAATATGCCTTACTTCCAAAAAGGAACTTGAGATGACATAAAATTTATCGTTTAAACTCAATAAAAATTACAATCAAAGACCAAAAAAGACATATCGGGGGACAGGGAAACAGACAACTAAACTAGAAACTTGAACCAAGACTAATTACTACAATTGAACACTTGCATTTTCTGGCAGCCAAAGCAAAAATGTAAATAACAATGGGTTCACTGCATTTTTTCATTTGTTGTTAATACAGTGCTTAAAAATTTATCAGCACACTTAACTGGAGGAGAAATTTGCATGTGGATTTTTATATAAGGAACATTGACTAGCAATTAAAATCTTTTAACATGATTTTTACAAAAGATTGAAAAACATTCTTCATAGATGACTCATATCTATCTATAACAAAAACCACGGGCTTATTATAAAATCTTGGTTCAGTAACTGAGTTTCTTTAAGAGCTAAAGGAACACAGTTCAGGTCTAGAACTTTCTGGCTGACTTAATATGGGAAGAAGGCTAGGGTAGTCTAAGGGACAGATGATTAGCACGTCCTTTAAAATATTACTATCATGTATTAAGTATCAAGGAGCCCCAGTGGTGCAGTGGATTAGGCACTCGGCTGCTAACCTAAAGGTCAGCAGTTCGAACTCACACCGCTCCATGGGAGAAAGATTTGGCAGTCGGCTTCCATAAAGAATACAGGCCTTGGAAACCCTATGGGGCAGTTCTCTGTCCTACAGGATTGCTATGAGTCAGAACTGACTTGATGGCAGTGGGTTTGGTTTTGGGTATCAAGTATCTAACCTGGGTTTCTGACAGAAGTTGGTCAGCACACAATACAAGGTTAAAGCTCATTGTCCAGTGGGTTGGCAATCAGCTTATAACCTCCATACAGTAACAGTCTGAGGATTTTTTTTTCCCCTATTTCTAGTTTCTCTTTACATAAAACAAGTTCAATATCCTGTGTTCATTGTCGGGGAGAAGTCTGGAATCACTTTGTTCCATAAAGTGACAAAAAGAAGAAAGATACTGGGAACGTTGGCAGTCTTATTTATTTCAGATTCCCGACTCTTAAACACTACATAAACCAGAACCAGGTGGCACTGAGTTGATTCTGACTCATGGCGATCCCATGTTGTCAGAGTAGAACTATGCTCCCTAGTGTTTTCAATGACTGATTTTTCGTAAGTAGATCACAGGTCTTTCTTTTGAGGCACCTCTGGGTGGACTTGAACCTTCAACCTTTTGGCTAGCAGTTGAGCACTACCCAGGGACCCCTAAACACTACACAGGTGAGGGGTAAATTAGACTTGATCATATTCTTGGTCCATCTTTTCCTATTCCTCATCATTTATTAAATACATACGCACACGTGCGCACATACATGAAATTAACACACAGCATTAACTGTCTCTGGACCATTGTCTTTTTTTACTGAATCCCAGTCCTGACATTTCTGAGAAGCAGAGCAGTGTAAATGAAGACAGCTCAGGGCTTTGTGATCTCAGACTCCCTGACTTCATCTTCAAGTGCTTCAGACTGCCTTGCATACAGCATGGGCTAAATATACATTAGCTACCTTTCCCATTTCATACTTCTATCTCAGATCTCATTCTCATAGGCACCAATTACCATAGATTTCTACACAGAAACTGAAATTTTACAAAGCAGAATTAGAGTTCAAAGTTCTTTGCTTCCCCTGTGCCAGCTGATGACATCTCCAAAAGCTAAACTTCATTAAAGAGAAGCATATCTACTGCTTAATAATTTAGTAGCACAGCAGCAATAGGGTAACAACTGGAACTTGAACTTAGTACTTTTCATCAAAAAGCTAATGGCACAAGGTAAAGGAATAAAAACTGTTCTGCTCTTTTTTTGTACTTACTCTTTTTTCTGGTCTATTAGGCTTATATTTCCAAATAATGCTTCTCAATTCATAGGTAGTTTCAACTCAATGAACCATGGGAAGAATGAGAGAAGTATTTAAGAGGCTCAGAGACCAGAGCTCAGAGACCACTGGCAAAAGAAACGCTTAGTTCCATGACATTTGGAAATTAACCACAGGCCCCATATTGGTGGGGTGAGAAAGGTCTTCAAAGAGTATGAATATGAGAATCAAAATGACCTCCTCACCAAAGTCCATTAAATGAGGAAGAAACAATCTCTTCAACAAAGGATGCTGGCAAAACTGGATATCTATCTGTAGAAAAATGAAACAGGACCCCTCATACCATAAACAATAACTAACTCAAAATAGATCAAAGATCTAAATATAAAACCCTAAACTATTAAGATCATGGAGGAAAAAATAGGGACAACACTAGGGGCCCTAATATATGGCATAAATAGAATGCCAAACATAACTAAAACTGCATACACAGAAGATGACTAGATAAATGGGACCTCCTAACAATTAAACAAAAGACTTCTCCAAAAGAGTAAAAAGAGAATCTACAGATTGGGAAAAAAATTTTGGCTACGACATATCCGACAAGGGTCTAATCTCTAAAATTTATAGAAAACTTCAACACTTCAATTTACAAGAAAAAAGAGAAACAATCCAATTAAATAATGAGCAAAGGATATGAACAGACACTTCACCAAAGAAGACATCCAGGCTAACAAACATATGAAGAAATGCTTGCGATCATTAGCAATTAGAGAGATGCAAATCAAAACTACAAGATACCATCTCACCCTGACATTACCGTCACTGATTAAAAAAACAGAAAATAACAAATGCTGGCGAGGATGTGGGGAGATTGGAACTCTTATACACTGCTGGTGGGAATGTAAAATGGTACAACCACTATGGAAAATGACATGGCACCTCCTCAAAAAACTAGAAATAAAAATATCATATGATCCAGCAATCCCACTTCTAGGTATACACCATAAAGAAATAAGCGCCTTGACACGAATAGACATATGCACACCCATGTTCATTGCAGCATTATTCACAATAGCAAAAAGGTGGAAACAATCTAAGTGACCATCAACAGACGAATGGATTAACAAATTGTGGTACACAAACACACTGAAATACTACGCAACAATAAAGAATAATGACAAATCATGAAACATCTCACAACATGGATGAATTTGGAAGACTTTATGCTGAGTGCAAAAATTCAATCACCAAAGGGCAACTACTGCATGAGATTGCTATTATAAAGTAACAACAAAAGTTTTACACACAGTTGTGAGATTGTTAACCATTGTCATAGGGCAACATTTGTAGTAACTGTTAAATGAGAAACTATTTTGTTCTGCAAGCCTTCATCTTAAGTGAGAATAACAGCACAACTGGAAGAGTGTAGTCAATGTCACTGAACTGTGTATGTAGAAATTTTTGAAACGGTGTATCTTTGGCTATGTGTATTTTCACCAAAAAAAAAAAAAGGGAAGAGAGAGAATTTAGAGGGTTAATATGTTGTGGGGTTGTTAACCAATGTCATAAAACAACATGTGTACTACTGTTTCATGAGAAACTATTTGTTCTGTAAGCCTTCACCTGAAGTACAATAAAATACTAAAAAAAAAAAAAAAAAAAAAGTTTTACACACCAGAAAAAAAAAAAAACATTCTTTGATGGTTAACAGGAATGGGAGGGGGAGGGAGGAAAAAATTACCAAATAGATAGTATCCGTTGCCATTGAGTCAATTCCAACTCATAGCAACCCTATAGGACAGAGTAGAAATGCCCCCTAGGGTTTCCAAGGAGCAGCCGGTGGATTCAAACTGCCTGCCTTCTGGTTAGCAGACAAGCTCTTAAGCACTATGCCACCAGAGCTACAAATAGATAGTAGATACGTGTTAATACTTGTGAAGGGGAAGGCAATACACAATATGGGAGAAGTCAGTGCAAGATGACCAAGGCAAAACAGGACACTGAGAGGAACGCAAGAATAAAGGGCAACTATGGTAACCTTGGAGCCCTGGTGGTGCAGTGGTTAAGAGCTCAGCTGTTAGCTAAAAGCTTAGCAGCTTGAATCCACTAGCCGCTCCCTGGAAACTCTATGGGGCAGTTCTACTCTGTCCTATAAGGTCGCTATGAGTCAGAATCAACTTGATGGCAATGGGTTTGGTTTGTTTTTTTTTCTGGACAGTACCTATTACAGCACAGACAATCCTGCAACAGTAGTATTAACAAACAATAATTTATGAATGGATACACAGGTAGATAGATATGCCAAGCGGTGTGGGATGGTGTAAGGGAGCACACCCACCAGCAGATACAGGTTTGGTGGTGGATATTTCTACATACATGACTGTAGGTGCTCCTCATATACTAATATAGACAATAGAGTACACAAGGGGTACAGTCAGGGAAACCGCTTAGACATAACCAAACACCTCGCGGGATGAAGTTCCTAGGCTTGAAGGCAAAGGACCATAGACTCGGGGGGATATCTACATCAATTGGCACAACATAGTTCATAAAGACAATGTTCTGCATCCTACATTGGTGAGTACCGCTGGGGTCTTAAAAGCCTCTCAGTGGCCATCTAAGATACAACTATTGGTCTCTTCCAGTCCAGAGCAAAGGAGAGTGAAAAAACCCAAAGACTCCAGGGAGTAATTAAAGGACTAACGGACCACATGAACCACAGCCTACACGACCCCGAGACTAGAAGAACTAGATGGTGCCTGGCTACCACTACTGACTGCTCTGATTGGGATCACAACAGAGGGTTCCAGACAGAGGGGAAGAAAAATGTAGAACAAAAAATCAAATTCACAAAAAAGACCAGACTTACTGGAGAGACAGAGACTGGAGGAACCCCAAGACAATGGCCCTAAGACACCCCTCTGACCCGGAACTGAAGCCATTCCCAGAGACCGCCTTCAGTCAAACAATAGACAAGCCCATAAAATAAACAGTAACACCCGAGAGGAATGTGCTCCTGAGAACAATAAATTCTATGAGCTCAAAAGGGCAATACTTGCCCAATAGCAAAGATGAGAAGACAGGAAGGGATAGAAAATCAGGACAAAAGGAAACGGGGAGCCCAGGGTGGAAATGGGGAGAGTGCTGACACATTGTGGGGAATGAAGCCAAGACCATGAAACACTTTATGTACAAACTATTGAATGAGAATCTAATTTGCTCTGTAAACTTTCACCTAATGCACAATAAAAAATAATAATAATTAAAAAAATAAAACAGAAAGATGTTAAATGACACCAGAGAGATGTAGTCAGCAAAATCCAGACTGTGGGAACAATCAGTTTCTTCAACAAACAAATTGCAAGAAATAAAACTAAAAGACTCTTAGGAGTCATATCAGCCAATCAAAATGTGTGGGCCTTATTTGGATCCTGCTTTAAACAGGCTGTTACCCCATTTCCCAAAAAATGACATTTATGAGACAATTAGAAGTTTAAACAGTGACAAGTTGCTTTGGGGGAGGGGGTGTTTTGTTCTGTTTTTGCTTCTTTTTTTATGTTAAAATATACTATGGTTATGTTTTTTTAAAAAATTACCTCCTCATTGTTCATAGCAAATTTTATCTATCTCCACAAGCTGGTGGTACAATTTTGGCTTTTTGTACTTAATTCTGCTTCCCACTGTGATTTCATTACCTCATCCATCTTCTGCCTTTTCTCTGTTTCTTGAACAAAAATCTCAAAGATTCCAGTAGACACAAGGATAAAGTATTACATACCTGTGCTTCACAATATCCAACTCTTCTGAGGCTTATAAGTTAATCAAGTGGGATGTACCTCTAACCTTATTTACATATGGCACTGATCCACCTCACCTCTGAGATCACCAATCTCATGACTCATCATCCATTTGGAAATGTATCTTAAACTTTCATGAGTCTAATAATTTTAATCTCATGGATGCTAGCCTAGTCCCTTCTCATCCTCCCACCAGGATCTACTATCTTTCAAGTCAAAGCCATATTGATATAAAAGAATCAGGCAGAACTAGACTAGAATCATTGCTCTATTGATTACTAGCTGTACAACTTTCATAACCACTAAGCCTCAGTTTCTTCATCATCAAAACAGGAATACAGCACACCTTGCAGAACTGTTTTGAGCAAAGACACACGTACTATCAGCTGCGGCTACTACTACTACGCTGAATTAATTTCCGAATTACCAAGCATAACAATCTCCTCCATGTGCATGGCTCTTTACAAAAGTTTTCAAAGTAATTAATTTGTCATCGTCTCAATAAAGGAAGAGGTTGAGGTTTGTACAAGGTCCTGCATATGGTAAGGTCTCAGTAAACTTCAGCTACTATTTTGAAGGTTAAGTGACTTACTAAGGTCACATACCTAATGTTGTTCAGAATTAGAACCAAAGACTTTTGACTCCCAAATTTCCAGATTAATTTGGCTAATATTGTATTACATGTACCAAGTTAGATGCAAAATGGATGCCTATACTGCTGATAAGATATTTAAACCTAGTACCAAGTAGGTGTCTCGAGGTTAGAGAGCTCCTGTAACAGTTTCAGGGCAAGACTTAGGAGGGTGGCAAAAGGCTGGTTTGTTATAGGAGTTTTTAGAATATCAAGTATTTTTAAGTTGGGAGACAACCTATTTATCTTCATATCTTTATAAGGAAAATAAGAATAGCATACATATCCTTCCTTATCATCATTATCATCAAAATTTCCATTTATTGAACATTTAATAGGTCATCTTAGTATATTACTATATATTAAGAGTTTACATATATTTGAAATAATCCTCATAACAGCCTCAAGAGATAGTTATTAATACTACTACTCTCAAACATGAAGTTGAGAGGATAAAAAATTTGCTCAAGGTAAAAGAGCTGATAGGTAATGAAGAAGAGATTTAAACCCAGGTTGTTCAATTTATAAAACCTATCTGTGCTCTTAACTATTACGACAGTTTTTGTTAATCATTTAGGGTTCAACAAAAATCTTCATTATTACTCCATAGCAGGGAAAATTTACAGTTTAGAAAGTTCAAGAGACGTCTTATTATTACACAATAATGAAGAGAATAAAAATTTCTTAGAAAACATGCATTTCATTGTCATGAGCGAAATCAAATTAAACTAGGTTTCAAGGTACCAACTACCATTGCTGGAGATGCTGCATTGTAAGACGAAGTTTCTTTTATTTGGGAGTACAAAAGGCAAAAAGAGAGAGAGAAAGAATTTCCTAACAGTTTTAAACATGCATTCACACTTTTTGGAACTCACTCTTCTCTTTGGCTTGTATGATGAGATTATAAAACATTTTGTCATAGCCTCACCAACTCTACATCTTTTCTTGTGGGTTCATAGTCAGAATGACACCAACAGCTTCTTAACCACAGGGCTAAAGCAGAGAGTTTCACTCTGCAGTTTAACCTCTGCCAGGAGCAGCTTTATATTTCTCTAAGCCAAGCTGTTTCCACAAGAACACTCTCCTGCAGAGCAAATGCCCTGATGGGAAACCCTGTGCATCTACAGTTGTGGTGTGCAGCCTCTAGGGCAGCGTTGCCACACATTCTGTATACTAAGGGTTTTAGCTTCTTTCTCTATTTCAGCAGCACAAAGCATGTCCTTGCTACCAAAGGAAAGAGGCAGGCATCTTTAGTTAGACACCCTTGAGCCTTTTTTCTTTTCATCTTCTTTTTTTTTTTTTTTGTCATCTGTTTTTGTAAATCCCTGAAAGGGAGAAAAAGAAATTAAGTGCTCTTAGGAAAGATTAGCTTTAAAAACTGTTTTGATTTTTCCATAATATGCAGAATGTTCACCATTGGGTAACATCAAGTATTATAAACACTAGTTCTAAACATGATTTTGCTACTGAATTAGATGATAATGTGCCAATCACATGTATACTCTGCCTCACTTACACATTTCTATAAATAGGTGTTTGTCCACAGGATATTGCGAGGCTGAAAGAAATCCAATAAAGCACTGCTAGCATTTTAAAAGAGAAAACGAATCGATGCAGGGAATATGTGAAATAATTACATTCATATTAGTTTTAAAATTAGAGGAAGTCACTCCAGTTTTGGAATTCTCTATACCTGACCCCCTCACCTTCTTCTCTAGAGAGAGAAAAAGGGCCGCGGACATGTATATTGTGCTCAATATTTTATCACCAGCTGCCTGTCCAATGCCCAGCATATAGTGCCGATCAAATCATTTGCTATCAGTATACATACTATGGTAAAGTATTTGTTCAGATCTTTTGCCTGTTTTTTAATTGCGTTGTTTGTTAGGGGAAACTGAAACTGGGTGAGTGGTATACAGGAACTCTTTGTACTATCTTTGCAGTTTTTCTGTAAGGCTAAAGTTATTCTAAAACAAAAAAGGTTATTTTTTTTTAAAAAAAGACACACTCTTTGGTCGATACAAAGCCTTTCCATGACACAAATCATAGGCAATAATATAACTTAATGCTTTCTAATATCCCATGATGTCAGCTTATTAATTAATTCACTCAAAAAACCACTTACTATGGACTATATTACTGACTATATGCCAGGATCTGTGCTGGGTACTTGGGATAGAAAAATGAGTAACACTTATGCCTGAACGTAGAAGTGGCAGAGTAATAGGGCACTATTTCCTGGTGTTTTATAATGGGAAGAGGTCCTCTCAGGTTAGCAAGGCCTTAGCTAATCAAAGGAGAGAGTATTAAATATTACCTGTTATAATAAACACAAGGATGAAGACACTTAACCTCTGCCCTTCAGTTGCCTCATGTGTAAAATAAAATTAACAAAAATTTACCCAACCTGAGTTTAGGCACTTAGAACAGCGTGAAGGTCCTTTAAAAAAGTATAATATCTATGTTTCTGTTAAATATCTCAAACCTAGTATTTTGTTTCCATTTCTAAAGTCACCACTCTAGATCTACCTAGACAACTGCTTAACAGTATCCTAACTGGTCTCCCTGCTTCCAGTCCCTCCCCCTTCCTGCAATCCACCCTACACACCACTACTATAAATGAACTTTCTAGAGCACACACCACTCTACTGCTAAAACACCTGAATGAGTACAATACAGGCCTAGGTCTCAGACCTACTTAACTAGCTCTGTAAAGATGGATGTCATTTAACACATCTGAGCTTCAGGTTCGTTGTCTGTAAAGTGGAGGTTCTTTCCTCACATGGTTCTGAGGCTCACATAGGATAATAAACATGACAGTATTCTGTACATGTTAATTATGAAGATTATTTTGAATCCCCCATGCCTATCAAATCAAATCTAAACCCTCTATCCCGGCACATAAATGACACAGTTGTTAACAGCCTGGCTGCTAACCAAAACGTTAGCAGCTCAAATCCACCAGCCCCTCCTTGGAAGCCCTATGGGGCAGATCTACTCTGTCTCATAGGGTCGCTATGAGTTGCAGTCAACTCGACAACAACAGGTTTGGTTTTTTGGGTCACTAAGCTGTACCTTACTTATCTATACGGATCTCTCACTGATCTCCAACCACATATACAATTTCCTCCTTTCCATCTAAATCTCACCCATCTTTCAAGAACCACTGCAAATGATTCTTCATTGAAGCTTTCCCGGACTACTCCAGCTCATGGTGATCTCTCTCCTGCACACTCTCTCTCTCTATTCCTTCCATCTTACTGACCCCCAGTAAACTCCCTCAAGCATCATTTTTATCATTCCCCTTCCTTAAAAACCTACAGCAGTTTCCCAGTGCCTCCAGCATAAAATCCAGGCTATAAACAGGTTTGACTGAAAATATGATGGCTTTGTTTTACTGACTTTAGTAATCTTCTTTCAAATGTAATTAAAGAGAGTAGTTGTTTTTTTTTTTTAACTTAGCTGAGCTAGTTTCCAAATGATGTCATTTCATGTCCTTCCAAATGAATAGGTTTGTGTGTTGTTTTAAGTGGTTTAAAAAAAAAAAAAAAAAAAAACACTTAAATTTACTTCTCCAAAATTTACTATGCATCTCAATGCTTCCCCCATTATCCTTCCTTAACTGCCTCTAAGCTGCAAGTGTCTTGCCATCAACCACTAAAATTACTACTTTTATTCTTACTCTTATGCAATTTCTGACCATTTTTGAGAATTAGTTTCCAAATTACCATATTTCACCAACAATTCCAGCAGATGTCATCTTTTCTCATCATTTTGGGTCAGCCCTACAGGCTTTATCTCAAATGTTATCATGAAGATTCTGGAGCTAATATTCCTGTGTGTCCTACACTTCCCTCTTAATTACTTGATTCTTAGGTGAAGAAGAGAGACTCAAAGAACAGATGAAAATAGACAAGATTACTGGCAGAAAGAGATTAGACTCTTAAACTCGCCCTCAAAAGCATTTGGTTTACTCTTGTTTCCTAATTTTTCCATTTTTAAAATATCACGCAGAGCTCAAAACCTAACTGAACGGCATAGAAAATACATTATGCTCGCAATCTGATCCCCATAATACTTTGAGTAAGCTATGCTTTAAAAAAAAGAAAGGAAAAGGAATGCCTTTTTTCATTATTGCCAGCACCACAGTAACTAACGTTTAGTGACCACTTGCTATTTGCCAGGGGCTTGATTTTCCCCAGATTACCTCATGCAATTCTTTTGTTTTTTAGTTTCTCATTCAAAAATTTATACACAAATTGTTGTGTGACATTGGTTGCAATGTGTTAGCACTCTTCCCCTTTCCCTTTACACCCAGTGTCCATTCTTTCAGTTTTCCTGTCCCTTCCTGCCTTCGCACCTTTGCTTTTGGTCAGGTGTTACCCATTTGGTCTAGTGTACTTGATTGAACAAAGAAGCATGTTCCTCATGTGTGTTATTGTTTGTTTTATACACCTGTCTAATCTTTGGCTGAAAGGTGGGCTTTGGGAGTGGCTTCAGTTCTGAGTTCACAGGGTGTCCAGGAGCCATAGTTGCGGGGGTCCTCACACAATTTTTACAACAACCTGATGAAGTAAATTCTGTTATTAACTCCATTTTACACATAAGGAAACTAAGATTTAAAGATACTAAAGAATTCTCCCCCAAATCACACACTAAAGTGAAAAGAGCCAAAATTTTAATTCAGAGATTGATTCCAGATCTTCCCTTCTTAACTATTATACCACAGAACCTTTCCATCTGCCTGTTTTGCTCGCTCATGTTCTATACTTGTCTCTTAAAATCTTCAGATTAGTGCTGGGAGAACAGTTTATCAAAGAAGGTCCGTTAAACTCTTCAAGATGAGGTTTTGTTTTTTTTGTTGGGGGGGGAGGCAATTTGCCACAGTCTAAGAAAAAAGAGTTCAATTTGTTCTAAAGGCTCAGAGTAACTTCACTCAACTCCAAGAGCATGTTAAAGCATGAGATACCCTCTTTTTAAGAGAGCTCTGAACTTCGAAATGAATCTGAACTAAAACATTTTTTAGTTTAGCCAAAAAATACAGAGGATGTTTATTCAACTATCTTTCTAACCCAAATCTAGTTACTTCTCTATGGAAAACATTTCACTATATTATACTTGTCTGTGGACAAATATTTTTGACGCTACTGCTTCAACCCCATCAACTAAAGCATTCAGGGGCTTAATTACACTGCTTCATCACATGAATTCTGCCCCTGACCAGATAACTCATTTTTTTGTTATTCTCTCCCCTTTTCTCACTTTCTGACAGAAGGTATCTGGAGTTTCTAAATGACTAGAAATATAAAAAATGTTTGGTTAAAGAGCATAATATCCACCTTCTGAGTGGTTTCAAGTGTTCAATCATCCAACACTGAGAAACATGTTTATAACAATGCCACAATACTCATCTTGATTATTTAATAAATAATATATGCAGAACCTAATAAAAGCCAGACACTGTGGCAGTATTAATTTACTCCTCACAACTACTCCTGGAGTTATTCCATTCTAGACAGAGGAGCCCTGGTGGCGCAGTGGTTAAAGTGTTCAGCTTCTAACTAAAATGTTGCCGGTTCAAACCCATCAGCTGTTCCATAAAGATTTACAGCCTTGGAAACCCTACAGGGCAGTTCTACTCCATCCTTTAGGGTCGCTATGAGTCGGAATTGACTTCAGTGGCAGTGGGTTTGGCTGGTTTTATCTCTAGATAATATACCATTTTCTTTGTTCATCTATAACAAGGGCTGGCAAACTTGTTCTGCAAGGGCCAAAAAATAAATATTTTTGGCTTTGTGAGTCATATAGTCTTTGTCTCAACTACTCAATTCTGCCACTGCAGTGGGAAAGCAGTCATAGACCATTATAATATAATGCAGTCTGATACAGACAGAAACAAAGTGCTATGGGACTAGAGAGAAGAAGTACACAGTTGATACAAGAAAGGAGCCAGTAAATCAGAGAAGGTGGTTCTCTGGATCAGTAAAGCAGAGAAATATTATACCCACAGAAGTTTGGACTAATAATCCATCAACAGGTTAAACAACTAATTGTTTTTTAAGAATCAACTTGTACCACTGAAGATCTTAAGAAAATATCAATCTTACATACTATTTAATTTTATCCAATCTACCTCTAAAAAATGTATTTAGGACTTCCGGGCAACATGGCGCTATAGTCAGAAGCACCACGCCGTCCCTCCACAGCAAAGATCAGAAAAACTAAGTCAAACAGAGTCACGTCAATCCTGAAAGCCTAAACATCAAATGAAGAGATAAAGAACTCAGCCAAGCACCGAATGGAATAAGAAACTGACTGAGAATAGAGTGCAAGTAGAGATCCATGCCGAGGTCCCCTATCAGCTACCGCAGCACAGATCTACCATCTTGGACTCCTATTAGAGATCAGTGAACAGGAGGTACGAGAAAGCAGCTTCATGGAGCTTCCAGCAGGAGACAGAACAACCAGTAACCAACGATATAGGCTTTCCCACCCCTCACCGTTCTTCACCCCCATTTAGCCTCCTCTGCTTCCTGCAGCCACAGTCTATTGGCCGGGAAGCAAGAGCTTTCCCCTAGTGCCGCTTGGATTCCACCCACCCGCACTGGCCAGCTCCCTGAGAGCCATTTGTTGGCTGCCGGTGTTGCTTTTTTCTGCTTCTTTAGATTTCTTACTCACCTCTCACCACCTCCCCCTCCTTTCTCTCAAATACCTGGCTCCATACACCATCTTTGCTTCTTCCTGAAAGGCTGTGAAACACCGCTCGACTGTGAAACTGCTTCCCCGCCTGTGCCCCCATGCTGGTGGGACCCCCGGGGCTTTTTTGTTTGTTTGCTTTGATTTGTTCTGTTTTGATTTGTTTGTTTGTTTTCTTTTTCTTTTCTGAATTGGGAGCCCTTGCTAGCCGGGCAGTACTGTGTGGCTTGGAAGCTAGTCCCTTACTCTGTGCAGACGCACAGGGACATCACTGTGGGCATTTCTTTTTTCTAGGTTTTCTTTTTTTTCCATTTCTTGTTTAGTCTTCTTCTTTCTCTTATTCCCTTTTTGTCTTTCTTCATTTCCAGTTTCTCAATTTATTCATTTTTTTCTTTTAACATTCTTTTTTTTATCATTTTTGTTTGTCCCCATTTCTCAGTCTCTCATCTCTCCACTCCAATAACAAGCTCCCTTAGCACTCTTTTGTTTGTGTGTATGTCTTTGGCTTCTGTTCCTCTCTCCTCCCTCTCATCTTTCCCATACCCATCTTAGCTCCACAAATCACAATCTATCCCCTCCTTCCTGCCTACCTGCACTGTGTGCTGAACATCACACTCCCAAGCAACACAAGCACGGCCTACTGGAACCTGCCCTGCACTGATTCCCGGTCCCCACTGTCAGCCCTGGTACGTGCCACAAAAAACCTATCCCAGAAACTCCCCTTCAGCTGCCCTGCTGTACCAAACCTGAGTGACTGACCCTGCCCACTGGAGAAGGAGGTGAAAAGTATCGTGCCCACAGATGAGCAAACAACAAAGAACGCACAGCCCACCTGCTCAGACATAACCAAATCAAACAAAAAAGCAGGACGAAACAAACAAACCTACAATCAATAAACGAGGCAAATAACCACTGACTGCCCCGAAGACAGCAGATAATATCAAAACATTTACAAAAACAAGCCAGGATGGTTCCAGTAGGCATCCAAAATAAAACACCAGATGACTTTACAGTAGAAGAAAAGGCACTAGACCTAACTGATAGGGAACTCATATCTCTAATATTCAGGATTATCCAAGAGTTGAAGCAAAAAACAGACAAAAATGAGGAAAAAATAGACAAATTCATGGCAAAGGCAGACAAATTCATGGAAAATACATACAAAAAAATGGAAGAATTCAAGAAAATAATACAGAAACAAAATGCTAAAATAAATTCACAACTAGAAATCATACAAAAACAACAATTAGAAATCCAAAAGATAAACAAGAAGATTTCAGAAGTGGGCAGTGTCATAGAAGGGCTGAGGAGCAGGTTTGAAATGACGGAAGACAGGATCAGTGAAATTGAAGACAAACACTTGGATACAACTCTGTTGGAGGAAAAATCAGAAAAAAAAGTGAAGAAAAATGAAGAAACACTGAGCATTATGTGGGATACAATCAAAAGCAAAAATCTGTGAGTGATCGGAGTTCCAGAACAGGAGGAGAAAACAGAAGACACAGAGAGGATCACTGAAGAATTGCTGACAGAAAACTTCTCCAATATCATGAAAGATGAAAAGCTGACCATCCAAGAAACTCAACAAACCTCATATAGGACAGACCCCAAAAGAAAATCACCAAGGCATATCATAATCACACTCGCTAAAACCAAAGACAAACAAAGAATCCTAAGAGCAGCTCAAGAAAAACAAAAAAGTCACATACAGAGGAGAAACAATAAGACTAAGCTCGGATTATTCGGCAGAAACCATGCAGGCAAGAAGGCAGTGGGATATGACATAAATAAAACCTTGAAAGAAAAAAATTGCCAGCCAAGAATAAAATATCCTGCAAAACTCTCGTTCAAATATGATGGTGATATTAGGGCATTTCCAGATAAACAGAAATTAAGGGACTATGTAAAACCAAACCGAACTTACAAGACTTATTAAAGGAAGTCCTTCAATCGGAGAACAAACAATATCAGACCACAGGCTGAATACAGGATGCAGGATTGTACTAGCCAGATACCAACCTAGGAAATGAACTCTTAAGGACTACGCAAAACCAAAAGAATTACAACAGGGAAACAGAGAGGTTAATCTGTAAATGACAACAGCATCAGAACAATAAAAGAAGGAATAAACAGTGTAGGTATAGAACCTTCTAATGGAGAGGAAGTCAAGCGATACCCAGTAATAATAGACTGGTACAAATCTAGGAAGATATGGGTAAATTTCAAGGTAATCACAAAGAAACTTAACAAACCTACTCATCAAAATAAAGAAGAAACATAAAGTCTCAGTAAAAACAAAACCTACAAAAACAAAAGAAATGAAAAAAAAAATCCACAAACAAAAGGAACTCAGCACAGGAGAGTAACAAGAACAAAGAAAATGTCAGCATCACAAAAAGAAAAAAAAAAAAGCACTACAAAATGCAATCCCACTCCTAGGAATATATCCTAGAGAAATAAGAGCCGTCACACTAATAGACATATGCACACCCATATTCTTTGAAGCACTGTTCACAATAGCAAAAAGATGTAAACAACCTAGATGCCCATCAACAGATGAATGGATAAACAAACTATGGTACATACACACAACAGAGTACTATGCAACGAGAAAGAACAATGATGAATCTGTGAAGCATCTCATAACATGGATGAAACTGGAGGACATTATGCTGAGGGAAATAAGTCAATCACAAAAGGACAAATATTGTATGAGACCTCTACTGTATAACTCATGTAAAAGTTTACACAAAAAAAGAAACAATCTTTGTTGGTTACGAGGGATGGGAGGGATGGGGGGAGCTAAATAGATAAGTGGTAACTTTGGTGAAGGGTAAGACAGTACACATTACCGGGGAAGCCAGAACAACTTGTACAAGGAAAGGTCATGGAAGCTCCATAGACACTTCCAAACTCCCTGAGGGACTGAATTGCTGGGTGGAGGCCTGTGGGGACCATGGTCTCAGGGAACGTCTAGCTCAATTGGCATAACACAGTTTATAAAGACAGTGTTCTACATTCTACCTTGGTGAGTAGCGTCTGGGGTCTTAAAAGCCTGTGAGCAGCCATCTAAGATATTCCACTGGTCTTGCCCCTTCAGGAGCAAGGGAGAACGAAGAGAACAAGATACAAGGAAAAGATCAGTCCAAAGGACTGATGGACCACAGCTACCACGGGCTCCACCAGACTGAGTCCAGTACAGCTAGATGGTGCCCGGTGACCACCACTGACTGCTCTGACCGGGACCACAATAGAGGGTCCTGGACAGAGCTGGAAAAGGATGTACAACAGAATTCGAACTCACAAAAAAAGACCAGATTTACTGGCCTGACAGACTGGAGAAATCCCGTGTATGGCCCCCGGACACCCTTTTAGCTCAGTGATGAAGCCCCTCCAAAAGTTAACCGTTCAGCCAAGGACTGGACAGCCTCATAAAACAAAACAGGACTAATGAGGCACAGCATTCCAGGGACAATGACTAGAAGGCAGGAGGGGACAGGAAAGCTAGTGATAGGGAACCCAAGGTTGAGAAGGAACAGTGTTGACATGTCATGGGGTTGTTAACCATTGTCACAGGGCAATATGTGTACTAACTGTTTAATGAGAAACTATTTGTTCTGCAAACCTTCATCTAAGATACAAAAAAAAAAAAAGAATTATCTATGTGAGATCAAATTGACAACAGCAACTCAAAAGGTTTGATGGGAAGCCTAGGGGACAGTGAGTTGAATATAATGGTGATGGAATAATTTGGAGAAGGATAGTGAGAATAGTGGCACAGCTGGAAGAATGTAATCGATGTCACTGAATTGTACATGTAGAAACTTTCAAAATGGTGTAACTTTGGCTATGTATATTTTCACCAAAAAAAAGGTACTTGATGTCGAGAAGGGAGAGTGTTGACACGTCGTGGGGTTCTCAACCAGTGTCATAAAACAATATGTGTACTGACTGTTTAATGAGAAACTATGTGTTCTGTAAACCTTCATCTAAAGTACAATAAAAAAAATTTTTTTTTTAAATCTATTTAAAGATAGTTTAAAATACGACAAGGAGCCCTGGTGGCATAGTGGTTAAGAGCTTGGCTGCTAACTGAAAGCTCAATGGTTTGAACCCACCAGCAGCTATGTGGGAGAAAGATGTGACAGTCTGCTTCAGTAAAGATTACAGCCTTAGAAATCCTATGGGGCAGTTCTACTCTGTCCTATAGGGTCTCTATGAGTCAGAAACGACATCAACAGGTTTAGTTTTTTATTTTTTTTAAATGAGACACAAAAACAAGATCATTATACAAGGATAAGAAAATATGTACCAAGTTAAATGAAGAAGAGAAATCGTTCAGAAACTTAGGCTATAGATATTATAGTACTTGCTAAAATTAGATCTAAAGTTCAAGTCAAAATCTTCCTAGCAGACAAAATTAAAGAAGATCTATGATGAGCTACTTGTCTCATATCCCAAATAAAAATCAATATAGATTCTTTCAAAACTGAAATTCTTTTTCCCTTCTGTAATGTTTAGGGTCTCAGCTGTTTTACCATACCTGGAAGGGTAGCATCACTACCCAGCCTCCACCGATGATCACAGAGAGCAAGAAGACTTTATGGTGTGCTAGATCCTCAAAATAAAAATTACAAAACACTTCTTTTCCAGATTTTAACATGACTAGCTGTTGTGATAAATTAAGTGGAGTCAAAGTTTCCCTTTACCCATTCATTAATATCCTAACACAGGGCCATGTTAATTTCACCTCTGCTATCTATAAAGTCATCTATAAAGTCACCCTGAGTTGGAATTGACTCTCTGGCAACAGATTTATCTTCTGATTAAGCACTTCCTTTCAGTTTTGTTGTGATAACAATGGTAAACTTCTTACTTCCCAATAATAATACATGAGATGCTATAGAGAAAGGAGGCTGATACAGCTCTTGACAAGCAGAATTATAATCAATATGGTAGGGATTAAAAGGAGGGCAAAACTTGAAATTACAGTCAGCAATTCACAGGCAAAGAAAATCACCCTTTTCAGATACTTCCAAATGTTAATTATTTCTGGTTAGCTTGGACAATTTTAGATGAAAGGTAGATACAAGTTGTAGCCTGTAATATTTTATTATTGATCATATTTCAAAGTTTCAAATACTCAAAAATAACTCGGTCTTTATCTAAATATAGAAGAATTTTAGGAAAAAAATGTTTAATATATATGATACTGAGCAAGAATTTTATTAACAGATTTCATTAAATGGTGACTTAAGAAATCAGGTACAAATCTTGTAACAGGTGAGGAAATGGCTATGGGCCTGTTATTAACAATAGCTATGTCTTTAACATCCTAAGAAACGGGAAATAAAAAGAAAGAGTTGGGTAAAAAAGATATTTTTAATATTGATATTTTTTCATGTAAGACCCAATATTTGTTGGCAAATAACTTTCCTGTATTCATAAAAGTATTAATTAGGAGGAAAACCACTTTATAGTCATCATCATAGCTTCCAAGATTTCTAGAATTCTAGGGGAAAAAAAGGTTTTGACTCTAATCCCTCTTATAAATGATGTCCAAAAGACTGTTTGGCAAGTTTGGATTAATTACGAATGATTAATAAAACTAATTTATTATAATTCAGTAACTAGCAGCACAGACTGTGAGAACGTTATCTTCCACAGACTGTGAGAACGTTATCTTCCAGCTGACCCAGAATCTGAAGGAAAACAGATGGTCTCAATGATAGAGAAATCGCTACCTCAGGCCAAGAGGTCATCAGGATTCCAGGGGGTGCTGGGCTGTAGAGCTGAACTATATTATTTGTGACTTCAGACAGCACCTAACTAATTATCCTAATTCATCTGTCTAAAAACAAGAAATAGGGAGTTCACTGTAAAAATCTGAGGATCTCTGATTTCTACCCTGAAACTGAAAAAATAAATATCACCTATATATTTTGAGACGAATTTTCTTGGGACTCTGATTTAGGCATACTTGAAGCCAAATTTGTTTGGGCTAGTGTTCTCCTTAGAAGGTGTGCAGAAAGATTAAACCACCACCACCAAGAATAAATGTAAAGACAGAAAGCTAAAGATGGGTTGCTGACTACCTGAAACAAGAACCAAAGGAGGGCAGTGCAAAAATGACCTCTTCTTTCCTACTCTTCCCTTACTTCTGTGGAAATGGCAAAACAAAGTCAGAAGAATTCTTTTATTAGACACAACCACTGATTTCTGTATTAGCTAGAATTGCTTAGTAGGTCAGGGAACAGACTGATACAAAGGTAATGAGAAAGCAATGCCCTGATGTGCTGGTGCCATGCCAATATGCCTGTTTCAGAGTGCTAAATTCATTTATGCATATATTATTACATATAAGTCATTCATTCAAATAGTCTGAGTTTACTGCACTTGCAAGGCTCTGTGCTAGGATGCAGAGAGAATACAAAGATGAATGTGTTGCTGAAAAGCTGTATGTAAACTAAACCTGAATTAAGAAAATGCAGGTTTTAAAATAGCACAATGCCAGGCACATGAGAGATTTTAACAAATATTAGCTGCTATTATTAAAAATCAAATGGTTATTTAGATTATATAACAAATATTCACTAAGAAAATCTTACAATAAATACTTTTTAAAAAACAATTTTGAGATATAATTCACATACCATATAATTCACCCAGTTTAAAGTGTACAATATTCAGTGGTTTTTAGCATAATCACAGAAAAGTGCGATCATCGCTACAGTCAATTTTAGAACATTTCCATCACCCCAAAAAGAAACCCTGTATTCTCTGGCTATCACTCCCCTGTCCCATGCCCCCTTCATGCCTCCCTCCAACCTTGTTGTTGTTAGTTGCCCCCAAGTTAATTCTGACTCCGACTCACAGTGACCTCACGTGTGCAGACTAAAACTGCTCCATAGGGTTTTCAAGGCTGTGACCTTGCAGAAGCAGATTACAGGCCTGTCTTCCAAGGTACCTCTGGCTGGGTCTGAACCACCAACCTTTCAGCTTAACCATTTGCACCTCCCAGGGACTCCTCCCTCAACCCTAAGCAATCGTTAATCTACTGTCTATCTCTATAGATTTGCTGAGCCTGGACATTTCATATAAATGCAATCACATAATATGTGATCTTTTGTGACTGGCTTCTTTCACTCAGCATAGTATTTTCAAGGCTTATCCATGCTGTAGTATGTATCAGTACTTTTATGTGAATGCTTTTTTAAACTGAAGCATTCTTTTGTAAAGCAAATAATCACTCCCAAAATTTAAAAAAAAAAAAAAAATTCGGTTTGCTTCAGGTATGTTATAGCAGATGCCAGGACACAGCTCTCCTTCATACTCCAGTTTGAAGATGCTTCATTACAAAATAAAATTAAAAGACTCCCCCATCCCAGTTAATCAACCAAATATTGTTTCTGATGTTTCTGTTCTACCTCCTAGTTCGCTATGTAGTGCCTAAGGTCTTAAAAGCTTGCAAGAGGAGCATCCAAGGGACAACAACTGGTTTCTATTCGCCTGGAGCAACAGAGGAATAAGGAGAGTCAGGAACAGGAGGAGGAAATGGAATGCATGGCTAAGTACCTCCATGAACAACTGCCTCCTTTGCCATGAGACTAGAAGAACTGAATGATGCCCAGCTACCATTACAGAACATTTTGATAAAAACAGTCTATAGAAGAATCCTGATCAAAAGGAGGGAAAATGCAAAACAGAACTTCAAATTCTCATAGAATCCAGAGTCACTGTGGCTAGATAAATCCCTGAAACTATTGCCCTGAGCTGAATTGGTATATGTTCTGTTGTGTGTATTTTCAACAACCAAAAAAAAAATGAAATAACTTACTAATTTAAAAAAAAGTTCCTAAATTCAAACAACTTCTGAAGATCATTTTTTTAAAAATACCTATATATTTAGATACAGGCGCCCTGGTGGCACAGTGGTTAAGCGTTTGGCTGTTAACCAAAAGCTCAGCAGTTCAAATCCACCAGCCACTCCTTGAAAACCCTATGAGGCACCTCTACTCTGTCCTACAGAGTTGCTATGAGTTGGAATCGACTTGATGACAAAGGATTCGGGTTTTTTATTTAGATATAAGGATCTTAATGTTTGAATGTATTACATTTAAAAAAAAAAAAAGTTTAATGAGAAGTACCTTAAAAAAAAAGTTTAGTGAGAAGTGCCTAATAAGAAACAATTTAAGCAACTAAATCTGGGTATTTTGTTTTCATTTATAATCCCACTGATTAGATCTATTTCATTTTCCCTCTTATTGTTCTCTGTCCTGAGAAATTTAAACCACTCATCCTTTTTCTAACTCAAGAATAAGGTTTTGTCTACACGAACTATGGCCTAATCTAGTCTGAGACCAGAAGAACTAGATGGTGCCCAGTTACCATTACTGACCATTCTGATCAGGGCCACAATAGATGGATCCTGCCAGAACAGGAGAAAAACATGGAACAGAACTCAAATTCTCAGAAAATTCAGACTTACTGGACTGGTTGAGGCTAGAGGACTTCCTGACACTATGGACCTGAGATATCCTTTAAACCTTAAACTGAAACTATCCCAAGGTTACCTCTTAGCTAAATAACACAGTGGCTCATAAAATAAAGAATATAACCCGTGAGTACTGCAGTCCTTTAAAAAAATCACCTATATTAGATCAAAATGGTCAACAATTACTCTAAAGCAAAGATGAAAAGGTAAGAGGGCAGGGAAATTAGATTACTGGAAATGGAACAACCAGAATGAAATTAATGAGAATGTTTTCACATTGTGACAAATGTAACCAATGTTACTAAATAATTTGTATAGAAATTATTAAATGGGAACCTAATTTGCTGTGTAAACTCTCACTGAAAACACAATAAAATATTATTTAAATTTAAAAAAATAAAAATAAGGTTTGAAGACTAAATTACAAAGAAAAATATGGATCTGGTTTAAGACTATAGTCCAAATGAAAATAATCCCAAAAGACAAAATGAGCATAAAATATAATACTGCTGCTTATTTAAAGTATTTTTATTTTCACATTAAGAAGAGTTAAGCAGGTAGAATTTTTTCATCTGTAAAATAAGGGGCTGAGTTATGTAATCTTTAAGGTCTCTCCCATCTGTAAAAGAGTGATTTCCTCTTCAATTCTTTTGAAAAATAGGCATGGATAGAGACTTGCCTGAGGCTAAACAGAAGCTCCTCAGCAAGGTTAGGTTTAGGCTCCTGATTCATTTCTACACCCAATAGGATATACAGATAAATCAGACTCAGATCTGACCTCACGTAGCTCACAGTGTAGTACCGGAGGAAAGACGTGAATCATAAGGGACATGACAGAGTTTAAGTTACAAAGCCTGGAGAAGTTAAAAAAAATTTATGAAGAATTTTGTCTTTTCTTCTTTCAAGCCCTTCACATTTCTCTGCTAAATCTGACCACTTTATAAAGCAATCCAAGTTAAACCTCATACACTGATGTTCTTATACTAATATCTGGAAATGATATAAAACACACGTGTGTCTTACACTTTTACTCTTGGTCAGGGGTAAAACGAACCAAGAATAATTAAACCCCACTTTTCTTTTTATGGCAGGAAGCTACATTGATTTAGAGAAAAGAAGAAAAAGTAAACTTTTTAAAAAATGCTCTTCATTGTTAATCACAAACTCTCCTTAGATCAAAAGAGATGAAGAATATTTTGTCTACCTTTTCCTTTAGTAAATTAAAAGTATTTCCATAAAGTGATAATCACCAAAGGATTGTTTCAATCAACATACTCTTTACTTCCTTGTTTGGTTGTGCTTGTCACAAAATCAAATGGGTCTACCTGGCACTGCATTTTTTGGTACAAAATTGAACTTTTATTTCCCTTACATTATTAAAATGGAGCCCTGGTGGCACAGTGGTTAAGTGTTTGGCTGCTAACCAAAACGTTAGCAGTTCGAATCCACAAGCCACTCATTGGAACCCTATGGGGCAGTTCTACTCTGTCCTATACGGTTGCTATGAGTTGGAATCGACTTAACAGCAACGGGGTTTTTTGTTGTTGTTGTTGTTGTTGTTTGTTTTTGGTATATTGCTAAAGGAGAAACACTCTGTCCTTGACAAACAAATTTGTCTGAGGTTGATATCTATTTGGAGCGCCAAAGGATGCTGCAATTACCTCAGGTCCAATTAAATGAAAGAGCAAAAAATTCAAACTGTACATGTATTTATTGAGGCATTAAGAAAACAGGTTTGACACAATACTTGAAAACACTATCAAAACACTCCTAAGCTACAGATTTTAATTCCAAAAACTCATCCATTTGGAGAATCTGGAGAGTGTAAAAAATTTCCCACACTTCTAGGAAATACATTCTGAATTTGGGTTCAGGGATTCTACACAGCATTGAATATGCAAATGCAATTTGTACACCTGGGAGAAAAAAAGAAGAGTTATTTTAAAACTAAAATAAAATTTCTGGTTCCCCATTATTTTTCTGTCAACGTGATACTACCAGAGTACAGTTAAGTATCAAAATTTCTGGGTCCTTCATTGCCATCCCTTTAACACTTCCTCAATTCTAATGGTCCCTAACTAGAATACTCTTAATATGGCCAGAGTGAGAATTTTGGGGATAGCAGAAGAGAGCAAAAGCAGGAGGGTATCATTTGATCTTGGCTTAAAGAACGGGTAAAATCTGGATAAGGAGATTGGGGATGATCTGGGAAAGGGAAAGGAGGATAAAGTGATCCAGGCTACGGGCTGGAATCGACTTGACAACAAGGGTTTTTTTGGTATATTACTGAAGGAGGAACATCTGTCTTCCACAAACAAATTTTTCTGAGGTTGATATAATAAACAATTCGGTTTGGCTCAAAGTTAGACTTACGGGTGAGAAATAAAGTTGCAAAGTTAGGCTGATCGGTACAAAATTATGAATGGGCCTGAACACTAAGCTGAGGAATATGAATTTTATTCTCGAGTACAGAGGCTGTACTGCTGGGAAAAGACAATCAGAGATATGCTTCAGGAAGATTTATGTAGTGGTATGGGCAAAACAAATTTGGGAAACTGGAGATAGAAAGAGGACTAGTTAAAAAGCTATTGCAATTGTCTTAAGAGAAGTGATGCTGATCTGAACTAGGTTAGTGGCAACGGGAAGAGATAAGAAGGTACAGATACAAAAGATATTTCAACTACTGAAGAAGTGTTGGGGCCAAGAAAGAAAAAAATTAAAAATGCAAAAATATTTATAATTTATTTCAAAGAAAAAGGGTGAAGAGTAAGCAGAGGCAAGGTCATAAAGTATCTCTATAGATCATGTTAACAAGTCTCAACTTTATACTGAGGGAGCCAAGGAAGAATTTTCAATAGAGAAATGCCAGAATTTAATACGACTGCAGCATCCAGAACGGACTGGGTTGGGGGACTAATACAGGAGGTAAGGAGACCAGTCAGAAGACTGCTGTAGGAACTCAGGTGTGACAATGAGGATGGAGACATGCATGCACTTGAGAAATACTTGATATTTGGGAGAGATTTCAGAAGTAGAATCAATGACCTTTATTGGTTGTGGGAGGTATGTAGGGGAGGAGAATAAGAAATTGAAGAAAATATCTTGGCTTCTATCTTGAGCAACTGGGTTCCCAGTTGGTGACACTTAATAAGAAACACTGGAAAAGAACTGGGTTTGGAAAAAGAAAGAGGAGGGGAAGATGAGTTTAGTTTTGACCACATTAAATACTGATGACTGTGAAACACCCCAGAAGAGATGCCAACTGACAACTGGCTCCTCTCCTAATTTCCCACATTCAATCCATTACCAAATCCTATCAAGTCCACCTTCAAAATATAGCATAAATCTGTCCACTTCTCTTCATCTCCACTGTTACCACCCTATTATCTCTCTCCATAGTACCCATGTATCCACTTCTATTATCCAGTCTCCACACTGCCGTCAGAGGGATCTTTTAAAAACATAAATCAGATCATGTTACTCCCTGTTTAAACCCTTGAAGGGCTTCCTAATGAATTTAGGAAATCAAACTCCTTACCGAAGGCAAAAAATTCCTACATAATCTGCAGTCTTCTCACTTATTAAACCTCACCTACAATGGCCAAGTTCTCCCTGCTTAGGGCCTTTGCACTAAGGGCTTGCCTTTTTTATGCCCACCTCCCCAAACATACATAATAGTCTTGCTCTTTGCCTTCAGGTGTCATCTCAAATATCACCTTCTAGGTGTAACCACTCTCTATCATATTATCTTGATTTACTATTTGCATAGCACTTAAGAAAATCTGTAATTGTGTTTGTTTACTTCCTACAATATAAGTTGTTTGTTTACTCCCTACAATATAAGCTCCCTGAAAGGAGAAAACATGTTTATCTTCTTCTCTGCTATACTTTGTGCAGAAGGTACAGAGTGACCTTCAATAAATGTATGCTGAATGAATGAACAAATAAATAAATGAATAAATATATGGAAGATCTCAGCTGGAGCCAGATTTGATTCGATAGATTTGGGTATCATCTATATTTGAATGACAAATAATTCTAAGGAAATAGACACTACCCAAGGGAAGTAGAGAGCCTAAAATAGAACCCCAAGGAATGTGAACATTTAAAGAATAAGCTGAAGAAGGGGGCATCCAAAAAAGAGAAAACAGGCAGGGCCAGAGAAAAAGGAGGAAAATCTGACAATTTTCCCATAGTGCTGGAAGATGTATGTGGAAGAGCACTCTTTATGAGAAAAGGAGCTTGACATTAAGGAAAAGTATCTGGTCAGATATGTATTCAATAAACTTTTACTAAGGGCCTGCCATGTGCCAGGAACTATGCTAGGAGGTGGGATATAAAACTAAACAAGAAAACAAATCAGACTTCAAAGACTGGTATAGTCTTCTCTAAGTGAGACTATGAGCAACTCTTAATCTGAATCTTAATTATCACAACTGCTAGGAAGATTAAATGGGATCTTGTTCATAAAGCACTGAGTACAGTATCTACAAGACAATAGGCACCCAATAAATCACAGCTACTACTATTACTGTTCACCACCCATCTGTGGTGGCTTATATGTTGCTATGATGCTGGAAGCTCTGCCACTGGTATTTCAAATACCAGCAGAGTCATCCATGGTAGGTAAGTTTTAGCGGAGCTTCCAGACTCAGATAGACTAGGAAGAAAGACAATCTTCTTTAGAAAATTTGCCAATGGAAACCCTATGGATCACAACAGAATATTAAATATTGCCTGATATAGTGCTGGAAGATGAGCCCCTTAGGTTGTAAGGCACTCAAAATACACAGTGGCTGCAACAACAAATTTGTGCATACCAACGATCATGAAGATGGCGCAGGACTGGACAACATTTTGTTCTGTTGTATATAGGGTCACCATGAGTTGGAGCCAACTCAATAGCAACTAACAAAAACACTATTATTGTAAAAATAGTCTTCCCCTCACTGATGAAAAAAATACCAAAATATTAGTATAATTACAATAATCTTCCTGGGGAACAATCTGATTTAAAAATCCAGATCCATCCTGAGAATACTACAATAAACAAACAGATGGGATTCTTTATGGGGAAACTACTGAGAAGTTCCATCTCAAGGTCTCTTCCGAGACTCCAGTTTGGCCTCAGCAAAGGCACAGAAACTTCCAAGTGACTCACTTTAGTGCAAGGTAATTTAACTCCCCACCTCCAGGTATGACTCAAAAGAAAGACCACATACCTATCTTCCCCCACAAACTCTTACCTTACTCTAGAAGAAGACCTCTTGATATCTCTGAAACTAAAGAGGACAGAAGTACAGTATCATAGCCAAATTACATGCCATATATTTTGTGTGTGTGTGTGTGCTTTTATTTTGCTGGATTATATTCTTTGGTTATATCAACGAAAGCCAAGAGGTTTGCCTGTTTTTAAAAAAAGAAAACTGAGCTGAGAGAACATAGATTCCTCAGAACATTAAACAAGAGAAAAATGCCAGAATATTTCTTAAATTCCAACTGGGAACATGAGACTGAAATACCATTGACCAATGGGGACTCATATCTTGCATGCCTGGCCATCCAACCCCCAACCAAAACACCTCCTTCCTACCAACACACACTACTTTCCATTGATTTCTCTTTGCTTTTGTTGCTGCCTGAAGTCTAGGGATCAAGCCTCCAGTGATATCTAGCAGCCAAAGGAAAATTATTTTCCTTGCTTCTCTTTTGTTCTTCTCTAACAGACTGCTAGTTCTTTTGTCCAGACCATGTGGGCAGTAGGGCTAAAAATCTTCTGACAGTCATACATGCTTAGCAAGCAAAAAGTAAACAAGACACATTTTTCTAAGCTGAAATATTCTAAAAGCAAACTACAGCATTTAAGCATCTGAAAATTCTCAGGTAAATGGTCTATTTACTAGAGTATATTAACAGACTGTGGGTCTACAATAAAATACTAATCAATACAAAATTACGAGTAAAGTTTTCCTTTCACATTAAGGCCAAAAGAACATGAAATTAGAGAGTAAGAGGTAGAAATTCTAATCAGTATTTTATCACTGCTTGTGCCTTTGTTTCCTCATTAATGAAATGAGGCTAGAGATACTTTTCCCTTTCCTGCCTTTCAGTATAGGTTGAAATGCATAATATCTGATCTCCCTGTTGTTGTCTTGTGCCATCAAGTTGATTCCAACTCATGGCAACCCCATGTGTTAGAGTAGAACTGCTCAATAGGGTTTTCTTGATTGTGATCTTTATGAAAGCAGATTGCCAGGGCTTTTCTTACATGTTGCTGTTGGGTGAGTTCGAACTACCAACTTTTCGTTTACCAGCCAAGTGCAAGCCGTTTAATTGCTACATGTATACTACTTAGACAAGATAATCTGCTCCCTTTATAGAAATTATTAAAACAGCCCAACTCCTCATCCTATCAGAGTTTTGGGGTGTGTGTGTGTGTGTGTGTGTGTGTGTGTGTGTGTGTGTGAGTGTGAGTGTGTGTGTGTGTGAGTGTGTGAGTGTGTGTGTGTGTGTGTGTGTGTGTGTGTGTGTGTCTGAGAATCTGGTATCAAACAACGGTATCTTGATTTGGCAATTCATTCAGAACACAATGACCTACAGTAGAAGCATACTATTCTCTGTTTCCACCTCCAACATTCTTCCTACCAGCAGCAAATCAAACCGATAATGGCAATGTGCTTTCAGAAATGAGTTAGCAGCAGAAATTAAAAAACAAGATGTAATTTCCAGCTTCCAACTCCCTTATCAGACTTGGCTTGTAAGACATCAAAATATCATTGCAAATTTAAAAGATACCTAATATTTTAAAACTTAATTTTTCTTGTTTAAAGCCAAGAAGTCCTTTAAGATTATTTTTCTAATAATAATAAAAACCAATTTTCTGGGCCCTTGACAATCGTATATTCTTTCTTTCTCCAGGTTGTACTTTCTTCATCTGTATTCATCACTTCACTAAAAATTCTCTTTCCAGTATGACACGTTTTAAAGGTGCAAACAAGTATCATCTGTGATATATTTATATTAGGTTCTTTAATAACATAGCTAACATCCTCAAAGTGGTAGTTATGTAATTAAAAGTTATTAGAAGAACATACTCAAAGTCTTCATGCCAAAGATTTGCCTCTCTGAGTTCTTTTTAGAGTTTATCAGATCACGTGGCCTGGAGAAAATATGAAGTTGTATCTTTCTAAGTAAAATGCCAATCACACCAACAATCTACATCTTAAAACCGAATAACATGCAGTGAAGCACTACTCTTTTTCTGCATACACACATTCAGAAAGTTTGGCCACCGAACAACATAGTATGGTTTTGTGTGGAAAAACCAATTTCAGTATATCTAAAAACTGTATCTGCTCTACTGCTGATATATCCTACAACCTCAAGTTAATTACTTTATCTTCCTAGGAGAAGTAACAGGAAGAGACCACTTTGTCAGTTTTATTCCTTGCTACTTTATCAGAATAGTTTATTCAGTGACATTTCTGGTACCAAAAAAACTTTGGTTTGACTTTACTGCCTCTGCCAGCTGCATCGATTTCATCCCTTTTTCTCACTACCAGATTTCTCAAAGAAGCTGCCCGCACTTACTAACTCCATTTCCTCATTCCATATTTCATTTTCTGACCTCTGTTATCTAGCTTCCATCCTACTCCACTGAAACTGTATTTCTCACTAAGGTTTTACCACTTTTTCAACATAATGGGAAAAATAGACCTTTGAAGGAGTCAGCAGGGAATCGTCACCACTCCCTCAATTTGCCATTTAAAACTGTGTACATTTAAGCATATCATTTCACATCTCTGAGTCTCACTTTCTTATCTATAAAATGAACAGATTACACAAAGATTTCTAATCCACTAAACTACTTTCTCTACTTAAACTATAGTTGTATGACTAAATTCAACGAGTCTTCATCTCCAATTTCTCTTTGGCACTCGATACTAATCACCACCTTTACTCTTCTAGTATCTGTTCAAAGCTTATCCACTCATGACTTCAATTACTATCTCTAAGGTAATACTGTCACCATTACCTAACTCTAAATTCACTATTTACAAATACAAAATCTCTCTACTTAGTCATTTTATCTTCACAAAAGACATAACATAGCCAAACTGAACTCACACTCAAACCAAAAACTACCTTTCTGCTTGCCCCAAATCTCCTATTGCTCTTATCCATAAGATTCTTCATTACCCAGAGTCTTGACTTAAAATGCAAGTCTTTTTTGAGTCTTCCTTCTTTCCTTCCTATATCTGATTTTTCATTAAATTTTGTTAATTACTTCTTCTAAATAGCTGATCTGTTCCCTTTTCACATTGTTAATCTAATTGTTCAGGCTTGACTACTCTTTAGCCTACTACTTGTTAACACTCATCTGTTCTCTCTCCAAATCACCCAATGTTCTCTTACACCATCCAATATGGTAGCCACTCACCACATGTGGGCTATTTAAATTTAAAACTTTAATTAAAAAATAAGATAAAATTTTTAATTCCTCAGTGTAATAATGGCATGATGGAGATGTCAGACCTCCTCGAGTAACTTCACAAGGCAGAGGAGAAAGAATCAAGATCAACATCAGCCCAAGGCTGATTCCTCTGAGATGGAGGTCTGACATATCTCCCCTCTCCAATCTTTTTACCAATCCTGACACTGGCCATCCATTCCATGGCACACACTGCTTCTCTGCTGGGTTCATTAATTTATTGCAATGGCCACACAGAACTCACAGACAAAACTCATGATTATAGGGTTTATTAGAAGCCTGGTGGCACAGTGGTTAAGCATTTGGCTGCTAACCAAAAGGTCAGCAGTTCTAATCCACCAGCTGCTCCTCAGAAACCCTATGGGGCAGTTCTACTCTGTTCTATAGGATCACCATGAGTCGGAATCAACTCAGTGGCGACGGGTCAATGGGTATGGGGTTTATTAGGGAAGTAACAAGTTACAACTTGGGATCAAGATCAATAGGCTACAACTAGGGATTAGGATCAGGAAGCATGTAGGCAAAGTCTCCCTTCAGTGCAGGACAGCTCTCTCAGCCCCTCTTGGCCCCTGAGGAGAGGCTCCTCTTGGCCCCTGCCCAGCTCAGGCAAGTGTTACAAAGCTCTTTTTGCTCTGCTGATAAGTGTCCAGAGGCACACTACCTGCCAGCAAGCCTTCTGCCCGAAGGCACTCAGCTCTCTCGCTCCATGGGTTGACACGCCCACTGTAGTTGCCTAGCTCGGTAGGCCAGGAAGCCCATCACAGTCATCTTGTGTTGGTATTCTGGTTTTGCTGCTGCTATTTCTCCGCCACTGGACTCTGCCATGCTTGCCACCGCTTCTTGCTGTCTCTGGTGTTACAGCTCTGTCTCCTGGGTCTAAGAAGTTCTCAGAACAGACACTCTAGGTGCAGAGACTCTAGGTCCAAAAGTTGTACTCCACTCCTGGCTCTTCTTTCTTGATGGTAGTGAGGTCCTCCCTCTGCTCTGGGATTGGCTCTTTTTAAGTCTAGCGAGATGGCAAAACTGACCAATCCCCTCGTTAGGGTTCCATATACTTTATTTGCATGGTCCTACCCCTGCAGGAGTTTCAGGCACCTTACTGGCATTATTAGCAGGCTTTCCAATCCCCTTGGTGAGCCACAAACACCTTATTTGCATAGTTCCATCCAATCATTTTGCGGGAGTCACAAGACCATGCATGGCTAGAAGGGCCGTATTAAGTAATTCACTGCACTGCACTCAGTCACACTAGCCATATTTCAAGTGCTTAAGAGCTACATTTGGCTAAAGGCTATTGTACTGGACAACACAGATACACAACATTCCCATCACTGCAGAAAGTTCTACTGGGAGGTGCTGTAACCTTAGACAAAATCTCTTAACACATTATTTACATCATGAGTTTTCTTCTATTCAACAACTTGGGCTGGATTTCTAACATCTAGCCAAACGAGTCCACATTCTTTATCCTGGCATCTAAAACCCTCCATGCTGGCTCCATCATACATCTTTACACATTTCCTTTGTCAACACATAATCTGTTGGTCAAGCTGTTTTCACTGATCATGTAGGGCACTATGTTCTGATTACCATACTCATTCATCCAATAAATGTATGAGTGATACAAGAAGCTTTCATTCTTTGCACCCTCTCCTATCACTGGTTCTACGCCCATCTACATTTCAAAGCCTACCTCCTTCAAGCCCATCTAGCTTACCTTCCCCTCTTAGAGAACTTGTATATATTCCAAATTTGGACACAATTAAATAGTACTTTGTTTTGTCTTCGTTCATGCTCTGTCTTCCCAACTAGAATTTAAGCTACTTAAGGAATGTGGCATTTACTACCAAAACAGGAGATACTTCTATGTTAATGTCTATTAAATTTAACTAAAATCAAAGAATTATAGGAAACACTAAACTTAAATCTTATTTTATATGCAGGCAGTCCCCAGGTTATGAATGAGATCCGTTCCTAAGTCTGTCTTTAAGTTAAATGCGTAGGTAAGTTGGAACAGGTACATATGGTTGTTATTTAGCATCAGTTAGTCAAACGTGTCTCTTAGTATATAGTATATATTTTTTCTATGCACATAAAACACTTAAACACTTCATGAGTGTCACAAAGTAGAGCTTGCATTCATTATGAACCACTGTATTTAACTCAATTTTTAATACAATAGGCTTTATGGCAGTCAGTTCTTAAGTCCGAGTTGTCCGTAAGTCCGACATTCTTAACCTGGGAACTTACTGTATTTACAAAGTGGGATAATAACATTTGTCCTATCTACTTCATAGAATTAAACTGAGTAAGAGCTGTGAGTCATTTTGATTTTTTTTTTTTTTTTTTGGCAAGAAGAAATCCCCAGGAGTTTTTTATTTATCAAAAAGCTAAAAATAAAGACTAGGCAAAAGATTATTTTTGTTGTTGCATATAAGGGAAATGACAAAATCACTTCGAAAAAGGCATCAAAAGTAAAAATTATTGTTTGATAATACAATGTTTCATGTATAAATTCATGATGATTTCTTTCCTTTGATTTTTTTCAAATAAATAATTCATTCAGGTATTCAATAAATAGGAATTAAGAGCTCTGGTGGCAAAGTGATTAAGAGCCATGGCTGCTGAATAAAACGATGGAAGTTCGAATCCACCAGCCACTCCTTGGAAACCCTATGAGGCAGTTCTACTCTGTACTATAGGGTCACTATGAGTCAGAATCGACTTGATGGCAACAGGTTTGGTGGTTTTTTTTTTTTTTTTTTTTTAATGGTCTAGGTGCTAGAGATATATTAATAAACAAAACAGACAAAAACCCTCCAAGGGGTTTACACTGCTGGTAGAAAGGGGAAGTTGGAGAGGAGACAGCAGACAAAATAAAAGATTAAGTGATACAGCATGTTAGAAGGTGATAAGTACTGGAGACAGAAAACAAAGCAAGGAAGAGGCTTGCAATTTTATACCTTAGAGTGCTCAAGGAAGGTATCACTAAGATCTGAGAAAGTGACTTGAAGGAAATGAGCATGCCAGGCAGAGGGTAAAGTAAATGCAAAGGTTCTGAGGGAGGAGTATACCTGACATATTCCAGGACAGCAAGGAGACCAGTGCGGCTAGGGTGAAATGAGCAAGGGGAGAACAGTATGAAGTCAGAGAGTTAACTGAGGGACAGATTGTGTAGAATCTTAAAGGCCACGTAAGAGTGAATGAGAAAGGAAGACACTGGAGGGTTCTGATCGTAAGAATGACATTATCTAGTTTAAGTTTTGCCAGTATCACAATGGCTCCTGTGTTAAGGATAAGCTCTACTGGGACAAAAGACGCTGGGAGACCAGTGAGGAAGTTAATGCTATAACACACGTAAAAGAGGATGGCAGCAGAGAGCAGATGACAGCAGTAAAGATGGTAAGAAATAATAAAATTTTAGATATGCAGTAAAACCTGAGAAAGCTGGAACCTGTATAAGGTGTAGACCTGTCAGAGAAGGAAAACTCAAATACCTCCCACTAAAATGAGCAATAGAAAAGTAGTAAGACTGAACGCTGTCAAAGGCAAAAAACTGGCAAGACTCAGAAAAACAAGGCAGTCCTGCTGAGTTCTAGCTCTCACAGGTTTCACTGTATTTAAAAAGTGGTGCCAAGAGAATCTGCGGATGTACTGGGAGTCAGAAAGAGGCATGATGATGATCAGGAAATGCAGCACTTTTCACAATAGCCAAAAGATGGAAAGAAGTGAAAAGTCCATCAACAGATGAATGGATAAACAAAATGGAATACTACTCAGCCATAAGAGAAGGGAAGTCCTGATGGATGTGACAACATGGATGAACTTTGAAAACATCACGCTGAGTGAAGTCAGTCAGTTGCAAAAGGACAAATATTGTATGATCTCATTTATATGAAATAAGCAAATGTATAGAAATCAAAAATTATTAGTGGTTACCAGGGATGGGAAGGAGGTTGGAAACGGAAAGTTTTTGCTTAGAGGGCATTGCGTTTATATTAACGATGGTGGAAAAGATTTGGAAAAGGATAGCAAGAAAGGTTGCACAACCTGAAGAATGTAATCAATATCACTGCATTGTACATGCAGAAATTGTTGAGATGGTGTATGTTGTTACATACATTTTCACCGCGATTAAACAAACAAAAAACACACAAGAAAAATGTTAGACAAGCATATTAAGACTTTCCAGTTAAAGTTCCATATATTAACCTGTTGTCATTGAGTTGATTTGACTCATGGCAACCCTATGTGTTGCAGAGTAACACTATGCTCCACAGGGTTTTCAGTGGCTGATTTTTTAGAAATAAATTGACAGGCATTTCTTCCAAAGTGCCTGTGGGCAGACTCAAACTGCCAACTTTTTGGCTAGTAGTTGAGCACATTAACCATTTGTACCACCCAGGGACTCAAATATCCCTATAGAAAATATAAACTTATTCTTAGAAGATTATATTTTTTTATTTCATATGATCTATAGGTGAGAGATTAAATTTTGAAATGATACTTCATATAAGAACTCCTTAAGTAGAACAGATATTAAAAATGACATGCGTCTCTCAACAAAATCATATCTGGTGATCCTGTCCTCTTCCCGGAAGAGTTTCCTCCTGTCTTCCATCTCTATCAATGACTTGCAAAAGAAGGATTCCTCTAGGAATATGTATCAGACTGGTGAGGGGCTTTTCAAATCACCTCCTCAATTACCACTACCTTGAACCTAAGTCACATTCTTGTGGTATGCTGGGGGTGGCAGGGAAAGGGAAAGCTGAGAACCACTGATCCAAATCCTTCAGGATCAATGAAAATCCCACTTCCTCTATAGGGCTTTTCAAGCCCACCTCAGGTTCAAAGGAAGAGCTCATTCCCTCCTCCGAACGTATATTATTTGCTATTAATTTAGCAAAAATAAAACAGTGTCTTATTTTAGCTTCTCACCTGTCTTATCTCCCCAGTCGACGATGGACTCTTCCTTGAGAATAAGAGCGGCATGTTTTGTCCAAGAAAAGTACTTGAGCTCCAACATACCATCGTATGGAGAAAAATTTGTTGCGTATGAGGTAAATTTCTCACAATGAATGTGTGTTTTCATAAAGAAATTTCAAATTTTCTCCAGAAAAGGAGGAGGTAGAAGAAATACACATCTTCTTAGCTCCAGACTCTAGTAGTAAGCAACTCACTAAGTTTACTTGCTATTATCAAATCTGAATTATCCAGAGCTGGCTAGAAACTAAACTATTAAAATCATGAATTTATTTATGTTTGCTAAGAACAACTGTACAAATTAGATTCCTCCTGGTATAAAAATCGGATGTTTTCTTGGGTGTTTGCTATCTAAAATCATTTTTCTTGGGAATATAACCTGGCTGGCTCACAACAGATCACCACATAATTTTACATCTCAAAGGGAGCCTAGATAACACTTTTCAGATGAGGAAAATGCTTCAGAGGGGTCAAATGACTTGTCCAACATCACAAAGCCAGCCATTGTTTACTAATTTCAGTGATAAACATCTTCGGGATAAATTCTGTTAAATGAAAAGTATAGTTATTAAACGCTTTTTATTACATATGCTCCCTTTGGATTCTGACATCACTGGCCTTAATGGATTCTCCTCAAACACTAAATTTCCGGTAAAGAAAGACAAAGTGATCTGCTTCCTATAAGTCATGGAAAAGACTGGAAATTTAATGGAGATTTCCTGTGCTACCCACAAGGCAAGTTCCATTTGCATTGTTTTCTTCTTGTTCAACATGTTTTGCAGTACGATTTTGTTGCATTTCCATCTATATAACAGACTTAAGTCCTAACTAATCCCACTGTGTTCAAGAGAGCAAACTCTTCTTTTCATTTTCTCATGTAAGCCAAAATGATTAAGAACAAATCAGAGGTCAGGGTTAGGAAGAAAAAAGAACAAATCAGAATATTTCCTACTATTAAGTATTAAATTCACCTTCTCTATACAGATATATAAGAAGTTAAGTTTCAGAATGGTATGGCTAGATTTACCCCAAAGGGGTTCATTTAAACAATTTTTAAAAGGGTTACATTTTCTATAGTACAAACTTACACGTTACACATAAACATTATCTTCAACCTGTGACTAGCACAAATGGTTGCGAGACAGTTCCAAGTCCAGAAGAATATCATCTTTCATTAACCTTTAAGCAAACTATGGCAAATGCTTTCCACTGAAGAATAATGAGTCTGAAATTTACTTCTATATTTTAAACTTTTAACACATTTGACTGTAGCTATTATTTAAGGAAATGCATGTACACAGTTAAAAAAAAAAAAAAAAAAGTTTAAAAAAGCAAGTCTCCCAGGTCCTTTGGTGGGTGAGTGAGTAGAAGGGCAGGGGGTGTATTTTAAACGTGTGATTTTAAAGAAATATCACTTTTTAAAAAACAAATATTTTATTGTGTTTAAGGTGAAGGTTTACACAGCAAATTAGGTTCCCATTTAACAATTACCATACAAATTGTTCAGTGACATTGCTTACATTTTTCACAATGTATTAACATTCTCATTCCTTCCATTCTGGATGTTTCATTCCCGTAATCTGGTTTCTGTTCTCTTACCCTTTCATCTTTGCTTTAGAGTAATTGTTGACCGTTTGGTCTCATATAGATAATTTTTTATAGGTTCACAGTACTCACTGCTAATATTATTTTATGAACCAATCTGTTATTTAGCTAAAAGGTGACCTCCGGGGCTTCAGTTCAACGTTTATGAAAAATCATTCACCTTAAATTCTTAAATTAATGCAGTACTTTATAGTTTTCAAAGCATTTTCAAATATATCAGCTCATTGATCTCCAAAACTAACAGTTACCTTGGTAAACACATTCCAACTTCAAAGAATAATCTGAGTCATTTAATATATTCATCTCTCTCTTAAGAAAATAATATTCAAATCAACTCCAATTGATAGTGTAAATGTCAAAATCAAAAAGTAGCACACCACCTCAAAGGAGATTTAACTACCTTTTCTGGGTAGCATATCCTGTTCTCTCAGATCTACATGGTCAATAACTTATTATTATTGTTGTTGCTGTTTTTATAATTTAAACTGACATCAATATCACAATAACACACATTTCTTTTTTTTTTTTTTTTGTTCCCTAGGCATGGTCCCCACAGCCCTCAGCCCAGTAATTCTGTCCCTCAGGGAGTCTGGATATGCCTAAGGAGCTTATGTGACCTTGCCTTGTACAAGTTGTATAACACACATATTTCTAAATTAGTTTCTCTGTTTTAGACTATTGTATTGGCCAAATATATTTGAATAGGAAAGTCATTCTCTATTCCTTACCCATTTCCACTACATCCATAATATATGCCTACATCCATAATATATGCAAAACTGATCTTATTAAGGGGATCTTATCTCACTTAATAGAATAAAAGCATCAGTCTTTGTATTTGGTTATGTAATATGCTCCCATACTGCTGATGACACTTGAGTACTCAAGTTCTAGAAAGCAGATTGACATAGGCATAGTACTCAATTATAACATCACCTCATTTAAGCCTCTTAAAAGTGTGTTAATGATTAAAAGTGAGATATAACAATTAACTGCTAGCGAAACATAAATGTAGAACATTACACTTCCAAGTATGAAGCTAGTCAATGGCTGGAGTAGCTTAATTAATTAAATTAATTAATTAAAATACTGAGAGCATTAAAAGAAATGTTATATATATTTTCATTATTTAAAAGCATCCATCCAGCACTGACTCCCTGCCTATGCATTTGAGGTATGTATCACTGTACTCATTATAGTGTTTATCACTAAAAGGGCTCAAAATACTTTTTAAAAGACCTATTAATCTACTTAAGATAGAAACGAGGGATTCCTATTCCCTTTTTACTGATAAGAATGTATTCACAGAAAGAGTAAATCAGCCATGTATATCATTACAGGTCATTAGCCCAAAAGAAATCAAGTAGAAATTCAAAGGAAACTACGTTAGGAAAAAAAAACTTATTAAGAATTCAAATTATGATCAGCACATTTCTATTATTTAAGTTTCTTATGCTAACTGATTATCAATTAACAGGACACTATTAAATGTGGAATGGGAGAGGATAATAATTTTTGGGAAAAAAATATTTTCAAGTATTCTACAAATCTGGACTAAACGATTTCAACAAATCAACAGCAGAAATGGGAAAAGCTCACGCAACTCCCACTTCTCAGCCATCACACTCTTCACAGGCCAACCCAGGATATATTGGTATGATTTTTATTTCCTACCTTTGTCACCACACAAAAAATTTAAACATAGCAAAAGAAAAGCACTCAAACTAAGTAGGAAAGAAATGTGGTATGAATTTTTAAAAACTGAAGTCATCATTGATTTGCTGTTATTTTAATTATCTTTGATACAGAAAGTAGGTTCCGTGTGGCTGTAACTGCCCTAAAGAAAAGTAAGCCTCGCATGAAAATGTGAAAACAAATGTGAACCCCAAACTGAGATCACTATTCAGATCCATAGCTAGAAAATTAAAGTTGAAGCTATTATTTTAGAGCAAACTTTATAGCATTATTTTTTGTGTTAGAAAGGTCAGAAAATATATGTTCACATTTGCTTACATATGCATAAACCAACACTGGATGGATAAACAAGAAATTAAAAATGGTTACCTTGAGAGGCAAGCAGGAATGTGACCCAGGTGAAAAGACATGGTTGGAAGCAGAAGTTTAGAGTTACGCAATTTTTTACTTCAAATAAAATAAAATTTATTTCATTCAAAATAAAATTCATTTCATTTCATTTAGAAATGAATTACCTATTCAAAAATAAAGTAAAATAAAAAAGTATGTAACATTTTACTAAAGTAGCAATTTTCAAACAGTCTTCTTAAAAAACTGTCCCTGGAAAAGGAGGGAAAAAATGATTTTCTGTTACCCATTTTAAAAAATTTAGGAGGAAATTTCCTCTCACCAGAGATAAACCAGAGTGATTTAAGATAGAGTTTCTAAATGTCTAACCCATTGTATTTCATCCTTAAAACATTATTATAGAAACTGAAGAGAAAACTGCTCTCCTTAACAGAAATTCTTTAAAAGTTTCACATAACTTCATGCAGTTAACCTACAACTACATTTAATATGGCTTTATTAAATCAACTATCTTATTCAAATCAATGTTTCTCCAGCCAAATAAAACAACTTTAATCATGGGAAACATTTTATCAAGTTTGACTAGTAAGTTCAAACCCTATAGGATACTAATTTCAGCTCCATGCTGTAAGGAAGTTACCCAAGCTTCTGTAAGTAGGGAAACATGAGAGACCATAATAGTGAGAATGATTAATACACCAGAAACTTAGGGAGACAGTTGGTATGGGCAAACAGAATGGATTTTGTAGTTAGACTTAAGTTTGAACCTGGCTCTACCTCCTATTGATCTTGGGCAAATGACTTAATCTCTCTGAGCTTCAGTTTCTTTAAGGATAAAATGAACCTGATGCTAGCTCAAACAATCATCGAAAGAATTAAATGAAATGACTATACTGCCAAGCACTGAGTGAGAACTCAGTATCATTCGTTTCTCTCTTCCAAAACTCTCTATTTAAAACCAGGCAGGTTATAGACTATTTTGGCTGGCTCATGCAGGGGGCATAGGGTGGGAAGAACAAGCTTTTCTTAGTGAATATTTTTGAAATCACATATGAGAAAACCATAAAAGAAGAGAATAACCTAAAATGGTGAGAAAAGAGAGAACTTTTCTGGAACCCAGGTAACTGGCATATAGTCAAAGAAAAACTGTTCATCTCTCTTAAAAACTGAAGATTTTTAATTTACCTATTTCTTAATTTACTTCCACCTTTTTTCTTAGTTCAGAGGTGAACATCCATTAGCCTAGAGCAATCATTTAAATATTCTAGTGAAAACATCCAGTGTTAAGTAAATAAGGCTACCAAACTTAAGATAAAAAAGCATCTAAAGTAGATATGAGATCATCTTAAGACGACTCTGTCTGCAGAAGATTCTTATTAGCAAAAATACTTGTTACTGTAGTTGGAACTATATGAAACTGCCCCCTATTCAACTGTTTTTGACCTGAAAACAAACAATTTCACTTTAAGTATTCAATGTATGCCAGAAATACCATCCATTGGGGTACTACAGGTCTCAGGTAACGTATGAACCTAGCTGAAAAGACAGAAAGAGGCACAGTGCATTTGTTGTAATTTTTTTTTTTAAAACTCATTGATGTAACTATTCAGTTTCTCCTTAGCATTTCAGTGCCATACAGACTGAAACAATTAAAAATATTACAACTGCTCTGACAAGGATCACGATAGAAGGTCCCGGACAGGGTGGAAGAAAAATGTAGAACAAAATTCAAATTCACACACAAAAAAGACCAGACTTACTGGTCTGACAGAGACTAGAGGAACCCTTGAGACTATGGCTCCTGGATACCCCGCTAACTCAGAACCGAAGCCACTCTTGAAGTTCACCTTTCAGCCAAAGATTAGACAGGCCTATAAAACAAACAACAACACATGTGAGGAACGTGCTTCTTAGTTTAATAAGTATAGGAGAACAAATGGACAACATCTGCCCAAAAGTAAAGACAAGAAGGAGAAAGGGACAAGAAAACTGGATGAATGGACATGGGGAATCTAGGATGGAAAGCGGGAGAGTGGTGACACATTGCGGAGATTGTAATCAATGTCACAAAACAATCTGTGCATAAATTTCTGAATGAGAAACTAATTTGTGCTGTAAACTTCCACCTAAAGCACAATCACACTTAAAAAAATTATTTTTTCAATTCATCCATAATGAACACACACTATGTCAAGGACACTTGATAGAAAACAAATTTCCTTGGATTTGGTCCTGTCCATACATTACAAGACCCAGAAACTATGTTAAAATGAAAGTATGTTAGAGAAAGGAACTAAAACGAGGTTTTCCCTCTTTGACTGTTTTTATATAATGCACCTTTTGTTTCTGCATAGTATAGACAGACTGTACTCCTAATTTTCAAAAAAAAAGAAAAAAAAAACTCATTGCCATTGAGTCAATTCCAACTCAAAGCAACCCTGTAGGACAGAGTAGCTTTTTTATAAATGATTGTCATGCATACAGTATAGTGAATGTAAAAAGTGGTTAAGTATTGAAAAATAACTGGGAGAGAACAAAATACCAAAATTATCACCCAGCTGTCAACTATTTCACATATTCTTGTATAGAAGTGTCACTGTGCTAAGAATCTACACATCTTTATGGGGACCTCCTATCCACCCTCTGCCCCTGGACAGGCACACACATATACCTGGAGTAGGGGAAAAATACATTTCAATACTCCTAAAAAGTTCCTGTCAGGTTTGGAGATTGGGGAAAAGACATGGCATTTGACATGGAGGCAAGAGCTTGGCTCAGTTTTGCTTGAGTGCACACAATCTATACTTGGGTCACCTGTGAGGAACTAATGGTTTTCCCTTAAGATAATAACACATTTCAGGATTGAACAATTCTGACTAACAACGGTAGAAGTGGAGAATGCCTACTGATTTACTATTTGTTTAAGCTTCTCTCCGTAGGGAATGAACTATGACACAATTTAGCTGCCAACTGCTACATTTTTTAAATAGAGCTTCAAAAGAATACCATGATTTTTTGAAATAAAGCTCAACTCCACCAGACCTCTTTCCAAACTAGTTTCTGCACCAGCTAAAAAGAAAGCTCAATGACTAGATTAAGAGGGGACTGGCAACTGCCAGAGCTGATTCCTAAAATCAGCATCCCCTCTTAAAAGGGTGCTTTGCCTTTTTTAAGTTAGCTTTTCTTAGTTAAAAGAACTTTCTCCAAAAATTGTGCACATGAAACACGCTTTTCAATCAGAACTCTGTAAAAACCGACACTTAACTAAAAACTCCTTTTAACTGTTTCTCACACACTTCATTAAATGGGCTGGTTTCTTAACCACTCATTTTAGCGTTTTCATGTGGGTCTTGTTTATTGAACTGTTTTGTGGTAGTTTTCCCAGTTTAAGACTAAAATTTATATTAAAGCACTGATTCCACAGATCAATAAGGCTTTCTCATCTTGGGCTACAAGCTGCTAGATTAAATGTTAATTAAATACACACTTTCAACCCACTGTTACCTCTCTTACATGCACACCTCTGGAAATTATATCTAAGGAAGAAACTACAACTTCTCCCCAGTTCACAGATGACAGCTCCAGTTTTTAGTGAACAGAATCTGGGGTTGCCAGTGCAGTCAGCCTTAAACCTTTGTGTCTGTCAGATGAAAGAACAAAAGGCAGCGCTTCCCCCTCCCAACTCCTCAGCACTGGAAGAAGGCAGGCTTGACAAACAGTTCAAGAGAAAAAGGAAGCCATGCCGAAGCTAGCCAGTTTCCCCTAAATAAACACACAGAACTACCCACCTTGGATAGCTGTCTCCTGAGGCTAAAGCGCTGAACCATGGTCACCCTGAGTATCTTCAGACAAAGCAGTCCACGAAGGCACAGGTTTTTTTTTAAAAGCAGCTTCTTAGAAAAGTTGGTAGCAAAACATTTTGAAGACTGGCACAGAAGTCCAACGAATTTCCCTGGGAGTCGCAGCAAACTTGGAACCACTTCATTGTTCTATGGATACTGCAAAGCCCACATCGGGCGGGCGGGAAGGAGGAGGGAGGGGCAGAATCCTGGAGCGGCTTCGCCTAGTGCCAAGCTCTTCTAGCACTTCCTGTGAGTCAGCTGTGAGGGGTCCAGACCGAAGGACCACCCCTTCCCCTTCCACCAAATCAGGAGCCTAGGCTGCTGCCGCGGTGCCACCTGAGACTCCAGGGGGACGGACCTGATGTTCGGGTCTGTGGGGGAGGAGTGGCGTGCCGGGGTTAAGAGCGCATCTGCCTCAAGTGGAACGCTGGCAACTGCACCAGCTCCTCGCCTAAAGCCCTCCCAGTGGAGGTGTCGCTGCAAAAAAAACAACACTCCCTTCTCCACCTCCACCGCAGGTAATCTGCTGGGCGAAATGGTGTGAATAAAAGGAGGTGACAAAAGAAAGATCCCGACTGCACAAGCCCTGGTCTCGGAGAAGGAAACTCCTCCCAGCTGGCCTCAACAACTGGTAAGGCTTTGTCTAACGCAATTGGCCGAGCTTTTTCTCTTATTCACAGGGAGGGGTCCCACCTCAGGAATGAGTGTCAGGTGCAGAGAGGCGTACTCCGATGGTGACTTCAACTTCGTTACAAAGTTAAACAAATCAGAGCTGCCTCCTGAGGTAACTGCCCTCTCTTACTGGAACAATGTAATTTTTTTAAACTCACACACCAAACCAAACCAAACCAAACCTACTGCCGGGGAGTTGGAATAGCACAGAGTGAATGAATGCAGGTAAAGACGTACGAAAAATGACAATCATAAAGACAGTTCCAAAGATAAAGAGATATTTTACCATCATTTGTCAGTCTCTTCCTGTCCATTTGATTGTTTCCTGACAACCACTGTAAAGATGAAGCTTCATTTAAATGAAACTTTCCATTATACACGCTCCTCTCTGAACTGTTCATTACTTTTGAATGAATTTAATATAATAAGTGACCAGGGCAGAACTTGCTGGCATATATTACCTTTTTCCTGCCTCACTGTTGTTGTCAGTTGCTGATGAGTCGATTCCAACTTGAGGCGACCCCAATGTGCCTCTTGATTCCTTGTGAGCTCAATTAGATCTTACATCCTTTTTTACCCTTTGTTAGAATGAACCTACTATATGCAGTCACTGAGCTAGGCATTTCACATCTATTACCCCTATTAATTTCTTAAAATAACCCTGTGAATAAGTATTAATATCCCCACTTTTCAGATAAGTCAAGCAGGAGTCTCCTCTTCTAAAACCTTAATATTATCATGAGGAAACCAAATAGCGTTACTAATTTTTTTTTTCTTCAGGCGAGAAAAGTGAAAAATGGATAAACTACCCGACTGAAAAGAAAAGATAGGAGCCTGTGCAGTGGTTATTCTCGGCTATGGGCATTATCACATGCCAACGTTTTCTAATTACCACCAAAGATGATGCACAATTTTAAAAAATTCATCTAAAATATGACACACACATATTTCACAATACCTTAGGAAGAGCTGAGAAGATGTACCAAATTCAAACAACAAGATGCCAAGGCTCCAAAAAATTCCTATAACCAGAACTTATATATAAAATTTTTACTCTAAAAACCTTGAACAGAAAAGGGTTAGACAAATTTAACTGTACTTTTTGTGAAATTTCAAAGCTAAAAAACTTTTAGATCAACAACTATGACTGAAAGTGAAGACTTCTTCATATCTAAGGTTCAGAGTATGCAATGTAACCTAACAGTTAAGCTAACTGACTGAAATTGAATTCCAAGTGAAAAGTAGGTTGACGAAGAAGTAGAGTTCTGTGTGTTTTTTGTTTTCTAAATGGTTAACAGTACCAGTGCCTCCATTTTTCTCCTATAAAGAATGAAACAGAGTACTCTGAAACCTTTCTCCTGGGAATGCAGGAAGAATTAATGAGGTGCTGATGTGGAAATAATGAAATTCCTTACAGAAAGACACTGTCTTAAACATGAGGTGTTTCTGATATTAGCAAAGCAACTAGAACTCCAGATGATTGTTTTAAGGCTTTATAACCTTAAAACAAATCTGAGAGAAAAGGGATCCAAAAAAATGTCAAAAGTCTACAGCCCAGGTATACATCAAATGTCAGTCATGAACTGAACAGTGTAAAAATCCTAAAAGTCCCAGATACCCAGAAAGAACTTCTGGATTAAATGGATGGTATCATCATTCTAGTAGAACTTAGTCATTTTTTGGCTATTAAAGATGAAACTCCAATTGTTTAGATGCAACAAATCCTGGTAAAAATCATTTGAGTGCATGGCTGCAATCCTGTCCTTAACAAAAGGATGAAAAATAGAAAACAGAGAGGATCCTCAATAAATTAAGCTGTTAGGGAAAAGGTTAGAATCTCCAAATTTGGTCTATTTGAGGAGTCTGGCATCTTTTTGGATGAAAATGGTAGACCAAGATCAAAGGTTACAAAATAATCACAGAAAAGATAGAAATGTGTAACCTAGAGAAAAGTCAACTGCTCTGCAATCATTCTCTTAATATCCCAGGACCCAAATAAACAAGGTCATTTTTATTAGTTGGGGACTAACAATCCACAGTTTGTACTTTGTGTGGAAGCAAACAAAAATTAGCACTGTTAACATGAGTGGCAAATTGCAAGGCTATGAGGCATGAAACCTTAGCAGAAAAAAATACTGTCTTCACGGGTGGGACATCTCCATGAGTAAAAAGCTTGTTGAAATGAAGCTTCAGAAAAAGGCCCTCTACTGACTGTTCAAAGGATCCTGGTGGCGCAAGTGGTTTGCGTTTCGCTTCTAACTGAAAGTTTGATGGTTCGAATCCACCCAGTGGCTCCGTGGAAGAAAGTCCTAGAAATCTGCCTCCTCAAAGACTATATAGCCAAGAAATCCCTATGGAGCAGTTCTACTCTGTAACACATGAAGGTGGCCAGGAGTCATGAGCCGACTCGACGGCAGCTAACAACAACAACAACAACTGACTGTTCAACTAAACTATATTCCAACTAAGTCCCTAAAGACAGGTGTGTCTCTGTCTCTTTGTCTCCCATATTCACCTAATTTTTTCATTCATTCATTCACATATATCCCCAATCATCTATTCTTTTCTTGACAAGTAGGAATGTATTAGTTTCCTACTGCAGCTGTAACAAATTACCACAACTTAGTGCTTTAAGAGGAGTCCTGGTGGCACAATGGTTAAGCACTTGGCTGCTAATTAAAAAGTCAGCAGTTCAAACCTACCAGCAACTCCACAGAAGAAAAGACCTGGTGATCTGCTCCTATAAAGATTATAGCCTAGGAAACCCTATGAGGCAGTTCTACCCTGTCCTATAGGGTTGCTAAGAGTCAGAATCCACTCAACGGCACACAACAACAGTGCTTTAAAACAACACAGATTTACTCTCCTACAGTTCTGGAGGTCAGAAGTCTAAAATCTAAGTGTTGGCAGGGCTGTATTCCCTCTGGATGCTTCAGAAGAGAATCAGTTTTCTTGACTTTTTCAGCTTCTAGAGGCTGCTTGCATTCCTTGGTTCATGGCCCCTTCCTGTGACAATGACCTCTTGCTTCATCATCACATCACCTACTACCCACTTCTGGTCTCCTGCCTCACTCTCCTAAGGACCCTTGTCATTACATAGGGCCCACCCAGAAAATCCAGGATAATCTCCCCATTTCAAAATCCTTAATCACATCTGCAAAGTCCTTTTTGCCATACAAGGTAACATTCACACGTTCTAGGGTTTAGGACATGGACACCTTTGGGGGACCACAACAAATTATAAATAAGCAATCTATTCCGATTGAAAATCAAAAATGATTTTTCAGTTAAAAGCAAACTTCCTTAAACAGCTGCTTAAATACAAATACTTTATTTAGGTTTTCAGTTTGAATAAATAAGCAAAGCATAATTTTAGTTACTGGATTCTAAAACAGATCTAAAAACGTCCTCTAGAATAACTAAATTCAGGCCCTTGAATTACAATGCACTCTAAATACTAATGCAAATCTCTCCACAATGCATATATCCAGTAATTTTAATCTAAAATATGAGAACACCCACAAATTAATAAGAAAAAGAAAAACCACCCTCAAAAAAAGCTGGCACATTTCAAATTTTATGGAAGGGGAAACCCAAACGGTCATCCTAAAAGATACTATCAATCAAGGAAATGCAAATTAAAACAAGGTGATATTCCCACCCATGAGGTTGACAAAAAATATTACATCTGGTATCTGGCAAAGATGCAGAACAGTGAGAACTCTGTACACTACTGGTAGGAGTGTAAATTGACTAACCACTTTGGAGAGCAACTTGGCAGGACTTACTCAAGCTGAAGATACTGTTGTACAACTAAGAATACCTAAGAGAAACTAGCCCATGAGCATCTGGAGATGTGTACCAGAACTCAGCAGCACTACTGTAGCAAAACAAACAAAAAATAACAACCCCGAAAGCAAACTAAATGTTCACTGACAGGCAAATAAATTGTTATATCTGAACAATGCAATATTATGTGTCAATGCAAATGGATGAATCTTACAGAGATGCTCAGTGGGAAGAAGCAAGTTGCATTTATATAAAAGGTTCCTAGATATATACATATGTAGTTAATGTAAAGAGTAAAAAGAATTTGTGGGGTAAAGAAGAACACAACCAGGGAGGGGTACATAGGGGCTTCATTTATATTTGTAGTGTTTTACTTCTTAAGGTGGGTATTTGTTTTATTATTCTTTATCTTTTGATAAAGTTTGAAATATTTCATAATACATTTTTAGGCTACCAGAAAAAAAGATAGTCATCCCCAAAATATTAATCTGTATTTCATTTATATTCTAGACTATCACAGAAAAGAAATCCTTACCTTTAACCAATAAATAAATAAAGTTCAGTATGCTTATTCCACTATTTAGACCAGTTGCTGTCGAGTTGATTCCGACTCACAGAAACCCCACAGAAATATGCAATATACACGATCACTCTAATTCTCTTTGAAGTATTGCTTAATGAGACATGGATTATGCTGAAGAAAGAAACATACTTTAAGTCAGGTCTAAACAACTACTTTCATTCATGATACATCTTTAAAAACTGGACTTCATTAAGTTTATTAGCAACAGAAGTCAAGCAGAACACATTTCATGTTTGTTCTGCCATTCCATGGTTTCCCAAATTGCTCCTAAAGACAATTAGTGGCACCGTTTTTTATGTTTAAGAGTATGTTTCTGGAAATTCCCTTCTTAGGGTTGACCTAAAACCCTAGTTTGTTAAACTTCAGGATACTGTGAAACAAGTTTTATTGCTACTGGAATTTTCATTTTAAGAGAAATTTAAATGCAAAAACATTTTTAGTATTGAGTGCTCTTGGGTAAAGGACCAAGGGCATAAGAAACTTAAAAAAATCAATATATCTCATTCTTATCAGTCAAACATTACTGTTTCTTGAAAATAATTCATTTGACTCAGAGAAAGAGTGGTATTCTCCCCAAACACATTCCCAAACTGAAGCCCGTGACATTATTTTCTTTTGTACTTGGATACAAAGGAAAGAAAGTGAAACAGATGGCAACCCTATTCTTTTTGACGCTCATGTGACCATGTGTATACTATCTACTCATCTCTGAATCCTACACTGTTAAACAACTAACAAATCCCAAATGACAAATTCCAGCAAGTAAATTTAGGGAAACTATGAGATTCTGAAGGAGTCCCTGGGTGATGAAAACAGTTAACGTGTTCAGATGCTAACCAAATGGTTGGAGGTTCAAGTACACCCAGAGGCACATGGAAGAAAAGAAAAGCACTTCTGAAAAACCAGCCATGGAAAACCTTACGGAACACTGTTCTACTCTGAAATACATGGGGTCGTCATGAGTCGGAACTGACTGGACGGCAACTGGAATGAGATTGTGAAATACGATAACTGTTACTTAGAATTCAGTACAGGCTTTAATTTTTCTATGAAGTACATTTCTGCAATGAAGACAATCATCTGAGAGAAACTGTTTCTAAATCCTTGCTACTCAAATGCAGACCACAGACCAGCAGCATGGGTGTATCATCTGACAGAATGGTAGAAAAAGAGAGTCTCAGGCTCCATGCCAGACCTACTAAATGAGAATCTGCAACATCCCTACATGATTCTTATGCACATTAAAATTTTGGAAGCGGTGTTCTAGAAACAATAATTTTGGACTGAGATTTGAAAGGTTAGCAATCCATTTTCAGATTCCGAAGGAGTTCTAAGAAACTATAAAACAAAGCCAAGTACATGCAACTGACCTACCAAAGAAGTGTTTTAACAGAGTACATCTAACCAACCCTGTAGGTAGAATAAAACACTTTCTAGATCACACATATTTATCAGTACTTTCTCTAGATCACACATATTTATCAGTACTTTCTAAGAAGTTAGTGCTGTCCAACAGAACTTTCTGTGATGATACAAATGTTCTGTATCTGTGCTGTCCAATATGGGAGCCACTAGCAACATGTGGCTACTGAGCATTGGAAGCGTAGCTAGTGTGACTGAGGAATGGAATTTTATATTTAATTTCAATTAAATTTAAATAGCTTCCTGTGGCTATTGGCTACTATATTGGTCAGCATAAAGAAAGACAAAATGAATAAAAATAGGACTTTATTTATCTATACACTAAGTTACAACTGTATAATTGTATATCATACACTTTAGCTACACATCTAAAATATTTTCAACATTACCTGATTAAGAAATGCCTTCCTTTTTAAATTATCAGGAACTTTAACTTTCCTCCATGTGGTTGGTACTTTCGAAAAATTATTTTTTAAAAGACACAGTATTTTACATTTGTGTTTCAATTAAATAGAATGAATAGAGAGAGTAAGAAAAAAGAATATATACCTCATTTAACCTCTTATTTCTTTGTCTCATGATTATTTCCTAGGATTAAAAGAAGTCCAATTCAAACATAACTTGAGGTCAAGTCAGTTTTTTTTTGTCTAAGTCACTAGAGAGATTTAATGGTAGTTTCTCACTAATTCTGCTTTTATTAGTTGTCACATTTACTGGCCAAACTGTATATACTGCACTCAGTGAACTAATATTTGAGGATTTAGCTACTTTTCCTTGTGTAACATGAATCATTCAACTTGTAACTGTGGAAATACACATGAAACTGAGTGTCTTTGTGCAAGCTATTTAACAACTCTGAGCTAGTTTTCTGAGCTGACAAATAGAAATATCACTAACTGAATTGCTTCTGCAAGTATCCCTATAAGTGCCTGGCACACGGAAAGTGCTGAGTAAAATTTGGCTTGCCTTCCTTTACGATTCAGAGAGACAAATATATTTCCTTTTAGATCATTTACTAAGCGCTACTTTTATTTTTTATAATTTACAAATTCACTGGAGCCCTGGTGGTGCGGGTCAGCAGTTCGAATCCACAAGCTGCTCCTGGAAACCCTATGGGGAAGTTCTACTCTGTCCTATAGGGTCGCCATGAGTCACAATCGACTTGACGGCAACAGGTATTAATTTACTTAGCATTTATTTATTATCTACTATGAAAGAGGCACTATCCAACATGACCCTATTAAATGTTCTGGTTCATGGGGTTCTTAATCCTTTTTGGATGATGCACCATTTTGTGAATCTCTTAAAAGCTAAGGACTCAGTCCCTGGAAAAACACATGAATAGACACACACGGTATTTTGGATAAATTCATAATGGTTCATCAATCCCCTAAAGCTCATCCACGCATCCCATATTAAGAACTCGTTTCAGTCACCACTAAAGAAGAGCTGAACATCAATCACTAAGTCTTGTCTTCCTCTTTCCACAATCGTACTGTAGTTCTTAGTAACAGTGGGAAACAGAAAATAGCTCATCTTTTCCACTGTTGACCCCAGCTCCCAACACTTTTTCCTTACATGTCTGTCAAGTAGTAATGTACTTCCAAAGCTGCAAATGGGTTTTATGTAAATGCTGAGTTTGTTTTTAAAACCTTTTAGATTTTTCTTCATCATCATTGTGGGGGGAAAAATATTTTATTCTCCTTGATTTAACTATCATATATAAACCCACACAAAAGATAATATTAATATATATCTTCCTGGATGCTCTTCTATGTGTGTATAAATGTGTATTTTTATTTTTACAAAAACTAAGACTACATTGTTTTCTATCTGCTTTTTCACTATACACACATACACACATATATATCATAATTATCTTGGATTAATACTTAATAATTTCAATTAATCATCCCAATTCAGCTGATTTCCATATTCAAAACCCTTTTCAACAGCTCCATTCTTAAAATTCTGCATAAAGACATCTTTAAAATGAATTTATCTTAAAATTTTGTACTATAGAATATCATATAATCCAAACTAGACTTTTACAGAGAAGGAAACTAAAGCTCAAAGAGGTTTTCTAATGTGCCCCAAATCAGAGTTGACATCAGATTTGGGACTAGAATCCAAAATGCCCAATTTTTCCTACAATGCTTTCTCCATTACATCATACTTCCTTCTATTATAATAATTTAAAATGCACTAGGAAAGAACACTATTTAAGACACACCTGTAGTACATTATTTGTAAACTGAATAATTATTCCATTTTAAAAACCTGAACTTTTACACTTTAAGTTATGGGTGAGTTTTCTTATAGCCTGTTACACCAGAAGTATATGGTTATAGCTCCTTCACTTATCTCTTTAGTGTTCACCAAGGCTTCTTAACAGAGTTATATTAAATAAATCTTATTGCTCAAACATCACTGTGGATTTTAACTAGCTTCCTCTGATAACTCAGAAGTAACTGTGCCAGGTACCACTCAATCAGTAAAACAATAAGCCTTTGATAGGTTTTCATTATGCAACACCACGTCATTTCAGAGAGCTTCCTTCCACTTATGCATTCAACAGGCATTTACAACACCAGATACTATGCTAAGTATGGAATGAAACGTTTTAGTTAAAGAGGTCACAATCTAGTAAAGAAATAGGAAAGTTAAACAATTGTCAGACAATACAGAGTGCTATAATAGCAGCAATAATTAGTAGGAGTAGTGGTGGCACAAAGGAGGGAGTGATAAACTTTGTGTGGGTCGGGGAAGGTCTTAAAGTTGGAGTCTTTAAGGTTGGGTAGGACATTATGCAAGGGGACAAAAAGGGGGAAGGGCATTCCATGCAGCAGAAAGAACCATCACACAGGTATAAAACAAGTGTTAAGTGAAACTTAGTTCTTTCAGGCGAACAAGGCAGCATTATAAGCCTGAGTGTTCAGGGTTTCTTTTGTTTGTTTGTTTCTGGAATGGAAATGTAAATAGTAACAAAATTCAGTTATTTCTCCTTTCTAAATTGCACATATTTGCAAACTGCCCAAATGAGAATAGCCCATTGTCATTAACAAATAATAACGTGGTAGATTCTCTCCTTACAGAAGTTATGATTCTCACAGCAATTGTCTGCCTTTAAAGCAAGGAGGGAAAAAAATCTATTTTCAACAAATTTAATTAATAATGCTGCCAATTTTAGGACTCCCCATGGCAGTTCAGGCCCCTTAACTGAGAGGAGATTTCTGTTTTACAAAAACTAATTTCTTTTGGCAACTACACCATAGATAACAATGCAGACACTACATTTATCTACCTGAAGAGCAGGTTAAATAACTTGTGCAATTATTTACAACCCTACCCAGCTGTTTAGAATTCTCTTTTTTAAATTTCTAGCAAGATTAAAAGCCCAAGCCACTGCCAACATAACCCCCAAAACAGTACAATTTGTTACGCAGCACGAAGTTAAAAAATGTTGACGATCAAAAAAGTTGAGTACCTAACTGTATTCGATTGCATAACTAATTTTGATTGTTGGTTTAAAGAGCAGCCAATCTTGTCAAATAACATTTTATCTTGGTGAACTAGACGTGGCTCTTTCAAGTATGCTAAACTAAGTCAGCCTCCTTTTATATCAGCAATGTTTTCTGTTTTGAATTTCTTTTCTCCAAAAAACTAATGCCATGCATCATGTGCAATAAATACATACTGAACCGAAAAAAGGTAGAAAGTACACTTTCAAGAGGCTATTTGGTACAGTTCCCTTGTATACAGGCAACTAACCCATAGAACAAGTTCACTGCCTATTCTATACTGGATATTTTTCAGAAATGGCATTTCCACATCCTCCTCTCTCATCGCTTATGGAGGTTATGCTCAAGATGCTGGTTTCTCTAAATATGTCCTTATTTTAATTTAAACTCATTTTCTATTGGATTCTCTGTGAAGATGGCTCCTTGAGATTACTTAAGCACAAATCTTAAGTGTACAGCGATGAATCTGCGTGTGTGTGTGTCTGACTGGAGCCCTGGTGGTGCAGTGGTTAAGAGCTACGGCAGCTAACCAAAAGGTGAGCAGTTCAAATCCACCAGCTGCTCCTTGAAAACCCTATGGGTCAGTTCTACTCTGTCCTGTAGGATTGCTATGAGTCAGAATTGGCTCGGCAGTAACAGGTTTGTTTTTTTGTATACCTGTAACTATAGATATATATATACTTATATATATACACACACACATACACAGCCATATACATAAACATATCACGATACAGAACATGTATATTTATATTAAGATATAGCATATTCCCAACTCGAGAAGGCTCCCAATCTCTTCACCACCTTCCCTTTACCCAGAGGTAACCACAACTCTAACTTCTATTATTATAAATTAAGTTTTCCCTGTTCTTGAATATCATATAAAAGAATTTTTTGTATCTGCCTTCTTTTGCCCATCATCATGTCTGTACAGTTCATCCATGTAGTTGCATGTAATAGTTTTGTTATTGCTGTATTGTATTCCATTGTATGACTATGTCCCACTTTATTTACTTATTTTCAGGCTCTATAAACTACATTTATTGAGCGCTTACTGGGCACATCATATGCAAAACAAGCAGGAAGGGGCCAAGTAAGAACTTCAAGAAATATAAACATCAATTTTAGCACTAACTTTAACTACTGGAGAAGTACAAAAGTTGTACAAGTTATACTTTAAATAAAATTTTGATGTCCGTCAAAAGGATAAGCTACAAAGACAATGCTATAAAAAAAAATTTCAAAATTGTGCTTAACATCATAGGATTACCCTAAAATGGGTTGGTAAAATGCCTATACAGCATCCATTCATATTACACACATATGTTTCACATTAAAGACTGCTTGAATAGGACAAATACCTTGATTCATTGCTGAGATATCCATGGTCAACAACTACATATACATTTCTCTAAGAAACATAATAGCATTTGCATTAAGTCCATTTCACCATTAATACTCACCTTTTTTTCAGTCCAGCTTATTACCAAGTTCTCTTCAGAATTGTTCATATCTCTTTTGTCTCATCATCTTCTTCAAGTTTCCTGATTTCATTTTTTAAAAAATTTATAGTTTCACGACTTGCTTTTAATCTCTCTTTAAGCTCTGCAATTTCAAAGCTTGTTTTTCTCTTGGCAGCTTCTAATTTTTCTCTGGTTTTCACTTCAAGTTCTGCAAATTCTGTTTCATGCTTACAGGCACCTAACGTAAGGTGACGAGATGTTGTCGATAATTGTTGCATCATTGCTGTTGGGTCTTGAAATATCATTTCATCATAAAACTCTGAAACCACTGTCTTTTTTCCCAGCATTGCATTGGTGTCTGATTGAAACAGCTTTAATAAATGATACAGGGTTACCTCTTAAAGGATTGCCATAGCTTTCATGTAATTTAAACTGGATTTTCTTCACATGTGCTGACATATCCTCATTTCTATACAGTTTTACATATACTGTCCACTGATGGGTGTGTCCATCTTCCGCTCTTTTCTTTGCAAAGTATCGAGCAACATTACCATAAACTATTGGTTTAACAATAGTAATCCCCTTCACCAAAAACAGAAGTTAACATTTACTGAATGTTCCTTACATGCCAGGCACAGTGTTAGGTTCTTAACATGCCTTGATTAATATCCTGGCCGTAGCTTTGTGAACACCATAAACTCGGGCAAATTTCCTAACTTTTCTACCCCTTCGTTTTGGCACTTGTAAACACTGCGGGTGATACTTACTTTATACTGTTGTGGTCAGGATTAAATCAGAGCACTGGGTAGAGTTCAGCCTGTGTTGGGCACACAGTAAGCGCTTATCGAGTATTTGCTACTACCGTTATTATCTTCACAGCCAGGCAGTGGCACCCCGTTTGCCGATGACCTGGGATGGCAGCCAGTGAGTACCAAGCCAAGATTTCCCAGCCCTCTAAGTGGCCTGCTTCCTCTGCCACAACGTCCAGGTCATCACTGATTATTGTTTGGCGGGGAAGGGGGGGTAGTGATGCAATGAAGTCGGGCTTTGACTCACCGTCCACCTTTAAACCACAGTTCAAACCCGAGGAGCGAAGGTGCGAAAGATTGCACTTTATTCATTCTACTTTTGGACTTAGGCTATATCTGGTTTTGACCTACAGCAGATCTGCTATAAAATTCTCGTACATTGTTTTGGAGTTCATGCATGTGTATTCTCTTGAATATATACTTAGAAATGAAATCCCTGAAACACAGGGTAGGCATCATTCAGCTTTAGTAGATAGCATTAAACAGTTTTCCACTGCGGTTGTACCAATTTACACTCTTACTGGTAATATATGGAAATTCTAGTTGCTCTACACATCCCTTGTCAACACTTAATATTGTCAGTTTTTTTTAATTTAGCCATTCTGGAGGGTGTGTCAGGGCACCTCATTGTAGTCGTGTAAATGTTTTTAAGAAGCTACTTAGAACTTTAATTTTTCACCTTCAGACAGACCCATTATTTAATTTTCTTTAAGTCACTTTCGTTGCTCTTTTGTTTTTTCTATATCCTTCCATGTGAGTATTTATGTAATATTGGTCTCCTTGACTACTAATACTGTTCTCCAGTTAAACTTGTTACATTGCTATGTAACCTTTCAGTATGAGTCTAATTATGCAACTATTTATTCCATTAGTGTTTATTATATGCTTACTAAGTGTGAGACAACTAACACGATTATTATTTACTATGCTGCAAAGAACATCCAGCAAGATTATATACGTGAAATATTTAAACACTATAAAATCCCTAAAATAGTTTACACGGTTGTTTCATGTGTTGGTCCCTGCTTTCCTTCTCCATACAGCTCAACACTACTTTCTCCTCCAACTTAACTCCAAATCTCAACTTAAACTTCTTTCTCTTGAGGAAAGCCTTCTCTATCAACCCTCACCACCCGCTTTCCCCACCTCACCAGCTGATTTTTCCTTACTACACCTTATGGAAATTTGCTTGTCTGCATTCCCCTCATCAGAACATAAGCTCTTTAGGAGCAGTAATGTGTCATGCTCGCAGTGGCATTCTGGCACCCATTAGGCCAGTGCCTGATGGCTCTATAAGACTTTAAAAATTTCCAGGACACTCTGGATTTCTTTCTCTTTCTCTCATCTATCTCCCATACCCACAAACTCCCTTTTCTTTCCCACTAAATTCTATTTCTTTTTTCTACTTTTAAGAATTAATTTTATAGCTATTTGTCAATCATTTATCTCCCATTTACGAATGACTCTAAACATTTTCTGATAAAATACATTCCCAGTGAAATTTTAGAAATTACAATAAAATATAAAGAATAAGATAAACTTTATTCATAATATCATCAGGCAGAAATAACCACTACTGTTTTGATAAATTTCAAACTGATTTCTTCTTTTAGTTATAAGTAATTTATATAACTTTATTGCTTTATTGTTATAACAATACTTTACTGTTGTAATCACTGTTATCAGTTTGTCCTTCCTTTACTATGTACCTTACCTGATAATAACAGAGCTATAACATCCTTCTTTTGGTAGTATTTATATATTATCTTTTCCCAAGGAACCCTCATGGAGCAGTGGTTAAGCACTTGGCTGCTAACCGGAAGTTTGGAGGTTTGAACTCACCAGCCACTCCATCGGAGAAAGATGTGGCAGTATGCTCCTGTAAAGATTACAGCCTTGGAAACCATATGGGGCAGTTCTACATAGGATCACTATGAATCAGAATTGACTCGACTGCAATGGGTTATCTTTTCCCATCTCTTTACTGCCATCTTGCTATATGCTTTTTATGTGCCCCATCTGTTCTCTATTCCTTAACTTTTATTTTTTTACTTCTTTTCTATTAATCAAGTATTTTTTATACTTGATGAATTGGAAGGAGTTGTAGAGCAGCAAGCACTTTGCTGCTCCTACTTAAAAAAATTCTCTTTATTTTCCTATTTTAATATTTTTATTTATGCTTGCATTTTAATATTATAAAGTTATTACATTTTCATGTTTCAAATTATTTATTTTTAGAAACTAGTGGGTGAGTCATTACCATGTATAAAAAGTTATCAATTTATTATTATGTTTGCTAAGTGCTTTACAAATTAATTTCTTTTAATATTATTATTATTAACATTATTCCATTTTAACTCCTCTACTGTTATACATTTTTGTGTTATTCTTTCAGTGGTTACCCTGCAAATTGCAATATACATTCTTAGCTTATTACACTCTACCTTAAATTAATACCTTTACCAAATCACACAAACAATGCAATATTTACAGTAATATAATTCTATTAGCACATCCCCTCACCCTTTTTGCTACTGTTGTTGGTATATTTTATTGCTACAATATTTTAAGCTCCACAACAGTCATATTATCATTTTAAAGCTCAACTATTAACTAACCTAAGGATATACACTGTGGAAATTTTATACAGAGTAAACAAAATAAAGCAATACTATTTCAGCTAAATTGGTATTTGCTGAAATCGTCTTCAGTTCAGTAGCTTGGCAGCCAGGTGCTCAGGGAATGTGTGCTAAAATCCAAATTCACAAGGCACTGTGTACTTAACTGGCACTCCAAGGAATTTATCATCTCCAGCCTTGGTGTACAGAGCTTCTAGAGCACCACGGGAACCCTGTTGTAGTTCTAGAAGCTAGTAGTTCTATTCTATGGGGACCTCAATTCTCTCCCTTACTTAGCATGAGAATCCTCACTCTCTCTCATTCTTTCCTCCTACTGGAATGTTTCCAAGTATGCTATAGAAAGAAAGAATTCCTACATTGGACAGAAGGGTCTATTAACTAAGCTGTTAAGGTCCCTTGACTCCATTATGTGGAAGCATTAAAAAAAATTACTATTTTTGTAGGCCAAAACTGCTTAAATATTGGCAGTCACAAATGGTTCAGAGCAGGCTGTCAATATGTATCACTGACCAACACCAAGAGTAATACTAACATATAACATAGCTTCAGTGGTCTAAGAAGTCAAGAACAAACTCAGAGACTATGAATGCTATTTGCAACTCTACTATTTTAGGGAAGGCTGAAAAAATCTACTTTTTTGAATGCTTACAAAATGAACACAGCAAGCACAATTAACCCAACTCCTAGAGGTATTAAATTAGTTAATAAAACACTTAGCAAATACATAATTATAATTGGTAATTTTTTATACATAGTAATGACCCACCCCTTAGTTTCTGAAAATAAGTAATTTGAAACATGCAAGTGTAATAACTTTACATATTAAAATATAAGCATAAATAAAAACATTAAAATAGGAAAACAAAGAAATTTTTAAAGTAGGAGCAGCAAAGTGCTTGCTATTCTACAACTCCTTCCATTCCCCCAATCCATTCAAAAATAATAATAAATTTAAACTATTTCTAATGTTTATGTTATTAGATAACAAGATAGTAACTAGGCTTGCTTGTTCACAAAAACAAAATATTCTGAATTATTCAAAGGTTTCCCATAGATAAAAGAAATAATTTTCACATAAACTGCTCTACGCCTTAACATCTATAAACAAATTTTAAAAAGATTATTCTGTCTACAACACTCTGGGCCAATGAAAAGATACTGAAGTTGATTAGCTATTCAGTAAATAGACTCTGAAACAGATGACTTACAAAAGTGATTTTGCTATACAAACGCTATTCTTTCAGTGTTTACAAGAAGAAATAAATTGATTCGAGTCTCTGTCTGTCCTATTTCACATAAAAAAAAACCCAGTTGCCATCAAGTTGATTCTGACTCATGGCAACCCCATGTGTGTCAGGGCAGAACTGTGCTCCATAGGGTTTCAATGGCTTTGACCTTTCAGAAGTAGATTGCCAGGCCTTTTTTCCATGGAGCCTCTGGGTGGATTCAAATCATCAACTTTTCAGTTAACTGCTGAGCACTTAACTGTTTGCACCACCCAGGGACTCTACCTTACATTAGTGGCTCCCTACATTTCAGAAGATTCTGTATGTGCTGAAAAAAAAGACTAACCTGGGTTATAAGCAGTAGAAATGAAATTTTCTGTTTTTCTTTTTTTACTTTTGGGACAAAGATGACTTTGGAGGGTAAGCCTATATCAAAGGCCTCTCAAAGTTCTAGTCAAAATAAAAGCATCCTTAGAGAGAAATTTGATGGATTAAACATAAAGGATTAAACACAAACATTTATCTTGGCTCTCTACTAAAACTGAATTAAAAAGGCATAAACTCACAAAGGAAAAGAGAACTGGAGAGAAGACATTAGTTAACAGATGTCAATAAAACTTTGGAAGGTGAAAAATGAATGGTCCAGTAACAAATGACTTAGCTTTCAAATTTCTCCCAGTCAGAGAAGTATCCTGGCAGGATAGAGAGTGGTGTGGGAAAATAAGAAACAAGCCAAGTTTTGCCCAAACCGCAGAAAGGACAGGATTTACAAGATATCAGGGGCTACTCTAAAAGCAAGGATGGGCCTGAAAAGAGGAGGACTGGTATTTGTAATGTATTGTCTAAGTATTTATAATGAGCAGTTAGACCCGCAGGTCATTCTCCTAACACACACTAAGGTGATCAGTCCAGAGGTTGACTTTCTGTTGAGATTGAAATAAGGGACCAGATGGGCTCTAGACTGAGAGACTCTATCTAGACACAGTTGGGAGATGGGGTGAGGTACTATTTTGACAACACTGATAGAATAGAATTTCTGCCCTCTTCCCTCTAGTCTTTCAGAACACAGGCAGCTGGGCTACCACCACTATCATCCACCAATCCACTAAAGGCACAAGTTTGAAGCCTTCCTTTGGTGGCTGGACAAAAGATGACCACAAGAAAACAGGACCTCAACTTGCACTCTCAATTTAGACTTCTAGCCTCCTGAACTATGGGAGAGTAAAGTTCTGTTTGTTGACAGCCATCCACTTGTGATATTCCTGTTACAGCAGCACTAGGTAACTAAGACAGACTCCAAATAGGCAAAGCAATTTTGAAAAAAAAAGAAACACAATGCAGGAGGACTTACAATTCCTGATTTCAAAACGTTCCATAAAGCTAAAATAATCAAAACTGTCTGGTACTGGTATATGATAGACATATACATCCATGAAGTAGAACTGAGAGTCCAGAAATAAATCCATATACCTATGTGCAACTGATTTTCAACAAGAGTGCCAAGTCCATTCAGTGGGAGAAAGTCTCTTTAATACACGGTGTAGGGACAACTGAATTTCCACCTGCAAAAGAATGAAGCTGGACCCATACCTCACACCGTATATGAAAATTAACTCAAAATGGGGCAAGAACCTAAATGTAAGAACTAAAAAAGTATAAAACTCTTAGTAGAAAACACAGGGGCAATGCTTCAGGATCTAGTTTTGACAATGGATTCTTAGATATGACATTAAAAGTACAAGCAATAAAAGGCAAAATAAACTGGATTTCATCAAAATTAAATAACTTTGTATATCAAAGGACTTCACCAACAAAATGAGGAGATAACCAACAGATTAGGAGAACATTTTTGGGAGCCATCATGTTGTGCGATTAATGTCACTGACCTGTATGTGTAAAAAAATGTTGACATGGCAAATGTTTTGTTATAAATATTTTTACCACAATAATTTAAAAACAAAACAAAATGTTGTTGCCTAGGAAAGTGGGAAATGAGATGGAGAATTCCAATTATTAGAGCCCTATAGTGGCTTTCTTTTTTTTTTTTTAATGTTTTATACTGTATTGTAAATTTTTCTCAAATTAGAGGAAATACTTGTTTGTGACAACTTTGAGAACTTGGAAGATGGTATTAAATGAGCCTATGGAAACATCTTCACAAAAAATAACATTCAAAACAGTAAATTCACATGCATTTAGGATGTTTTATGTTGCTAACTATACAGGAAAGTAAGGAGATAACTTTTAAACCTTTGGTTTCAACAATTCTTTAATGACATGGACACATGTCTAAAATATAATCTCTTAACTTCGTTTGTTCCTGGAGTTTATTCCTGGTCTAAGGTCACAACTCAATCCTCTTCTTTAGTCAGAAAGAAGGGAGGGAGGGAAGAAGAAAGGGAGGGAGGAAGGATTGAAGGAAGAAACAGTAAGAAAAGGAAGGAGGGAGGAAAGGAGGAAAGAAAAAAATCACAAGGGTACAAATCTTTAAAGAGAGAGAAAGACAGCATCTATAGAAAAATATATACTTAAAACATTCAAATATTACAAAAAAAAAAAGGATGGCTTTTAGTATTTTCTACACTGAACATGAGGTGCCTTTTGAAAGATTTTCTTTTCTAGTTCCAATGGTAGCTAATTATTTTTCACCTGATTTTTAGGTGAATCCACTAACATAGTAAAAACTAACTCTACCTAGTAAAGCTATTGTGACAAAGTGAATTACTCATCTAATGAGGAAACTGATTTTATTTTCTCCAATTAATTTTATTTAGTAAAACACTAGAGCTACAACTTCCCATAAGGATGAAAACGAAATGTGGAAGTCAAGCTTGTCTTGAATTTCTGTACCAATCCACAAATCTCTGTACCCTAATGTAACAAAAGATACAGACAAAGAACTATGTGCAAAACATAAGGGACAACATCACAAACTAGTATGTAGATCCAAGGCAGGTAATTATACTGTGACCTAAATTCTCCTGAACTATAATCAGATCATAGAACCTTTATTCCCATTCCTCCAAAGCTAAACTTTTGACAATAGAAAAATAGCCTGAAATGCATCTTTATGTAGAGAAACTTAACGCAAGTTCACCCTATACTCTAAGGCCCTTTTGGGCAAACATTACTAGGAAGAATATATTAATCTCAAGTATTTACCTGTTTAAACTTAATTTAATTCTATGTTTGGTAAAACATCAAAATTTATATAAACACAAAGTATGACACCTTAGGAATAGAAAAAATGGAAGAAAGTTTATCAAAGAAATACTTCAAGTCCCAGCAATCACATCTACAATAATAAAATTAGGTAGATTGTTTTCTTTAGCTTTTTTGCATCCTTACAGAAGATAATTAACAGTCCCAAGGAGTAGAAAACCTAGATATTCTTCTTTTCCCTAGAAGAATGTGTCTATAATTCTTTGAAAACAAGTTTAATGTTGGCGGAAAGCCTCTGGTGAGATTAAGCCAGAAAATAAAGCTTAAGGTATACTAGCTCTACACTATAGTTGTTTACCGTTGTCAGTTGCTGTGGAGTCAATTCTGACTGATGGTGATCCCATGTGTTAAAGTAGAACTGCGCCACAGGATTTTCTTGGCTGTAATCAAAATGAAAGCAGATCGCCAGGCCTTTTCTTCCACAGTACTGCTGGGTAGGCTTGAATCACCAACCTTTAGGTTAGCAGTTGAGCACAAGCTGTTTGCACCACCTAGGGACCTTACACTAGGGACCTACATTATGGTAAGGTAGTCATTTAAATGTGCAGTTGCATAACTCCATACATATTATGAGACTGTTATTAATAAACTAAGAGTATGTTCCCTAAGACTGTATATGTTCTAATAAGCTTTCATTTCACTAAAGTTCTAGAAAACATTTTCCACAAAACATCTATACAGGGAAGGTTATACTCATCTTCAGTTCCTCTGATGTACATTGTTAAGCTTCTTACAAAGAAATGTCTAGAAACAAACAGGTCAGAATTAGAACTCTTACACTTTTATGGCCATTCATTTTGGGTTTTACATATTTTTAGAAGAAAAGTACTGCTGAGATGGAAATCCTCTCAACAAATCCACTAACAAACAAAAAACAGACTCAAGCTTTGATGATTTCTAGCATACAATACTTAAACTCATCGATGCAGAAGGGCTTTTGCCTCTGTGTTAACAATGAGAAAGAATAGAGTATTACATAAACCAGGAAAGAAGAGAACAAAAACCATACCAGAGAAACTTAAGTAGGTACTCTGTAGCCTGCAGTAATATATACAATACTCAAATCAATATTCTGCTAGTGTTGAGATTTTTCTTTTAATGGCCCCCATTTCAACATATTTATACTGAAGAGGTCATAAGTTTATTACTAGTTTACCCCCGCATGCTGAATTTCACGAAACAACAATCCCTTCACTCCAGAAAAAGAAAAAAAAAGGGGTAGGAGGGGGAGGAAAGTTTTTTTTTAAGGTGATATGATTTTGAATTTCAAAAGGTAAAGCTGTTCAATTTCTAATACAGAATATTCTTAATGAAATGGTATTTATATATTTAAGACAGAATTTCACAAATTGAAAAAATATTCACTAAATCCTTTGGTACTGTATACTTCAAAATAATTATTCATCCATTCTAAACCTGCTTCCAAATTTGTTTGTTTGCTTTGTACAATGAACCAGATAAGTGATAAAACCCTATGTTAAAGCTACCTACTACTGTACTTATATATTTATTATCCCACAGAGTCAGGTTATAGGTTTGCAAGAGGTCTTAAAACTTTTTCCTGGTTCGAAAATAAAAGCTATCAAATTTCAAAAGAAGACAAGGAGAGGAATTCTGAGCAGACGGGATGAATGAAGAAGCTGAACAATTTCCCAGTGTACTCTTGAGCAAGGTCTTCATTCACAGCCTACTTTTCTTGCGTTTTTAAATTTTAAATACTAATCATGTGAATTCCTATTTATAGTCACAGAATCTCAGAAAGGATAGCAAAGGTTGTTTAGTCCAACTTTATTGGAGTCGTGATGCTTCCTACAGCATGCACGATATGTGGTTTTCCAGCCTTTGCCTGATCACCTCCAGGGTTAGAAAAATACTCTAAGGTGGCCTACCTCAAAGCTAGACAGTTCTGTTGTAAAATTTGTTCTTCTGTTGAGCTAATGTCACATTATAAATGATTTTCACATTATCCAGAAATTCTTTAGAGAGAATTTATTCTAACTTTTAATTTTGGTCTAAATATGGGGTGCATGCATCCCTGTGTGTATGCAATACAATCCAGTGGGTTGTGGAAAAAACATTAGCACTTTCATTTAGACTTTTATCACAGCCTTTTAATTTACATTTTTGTGTGGTCATGCACATAATATATAGGAACAATTTACATGTACAATTTAACTAGACATAAAAATATTAGGGATATGCTAAAAGGTGTGGATGAATACAAGAATTTAAAGGCCACTGGCCTAGACAGCTAATGCCTTTTCCTTTATTTTTTTAAAATATTAGTTCATAGGGACCTGCATGTATGATTATGGATCCTCAATAGATATTAAGTATTCAGAATCAGTGTACCATCAATCATGAATCAATCAGTGTTTAGCATGAGAATTAACGGCACCCAAATAATCTTTCAAAATCTCAAAATAATAAGTAAAGCAATTTTCTTGGCAAAAGAGTGCAGCTAGCAGGAGAGAAACGAACTATACTGCTCTCTCTCAAGCTTACACTATTCAAGTGGCTTTTAATAATCTACTATCGTGTGCACACATGCACACACACATACAAACGCACACACAGAGATGGCTACAAAAGCCTATGGGGAGGGAACCTATGAGGAGACCTTTCATTATCATTCGAACCTAAATCTAAAAATTAAACCTAATTTTACTGACTATATCTGCATTTAAAGGCCGAAGTTGGATTTCTCAGAATACTAACTTGGCAGTGACCCCAAGAAGGTATCAAATCCAATTCAATTTGCATTTAAAAATTGTATTCATATTTTTGAAGTCAGTTTTTCAAGTATATTACTATTTAGAGCATACTAAAACTTCTATCAAAATGCTTTAACATAGTCAGATATGAGAAATGCTACCATTCATCTATCAGTTTGTCGTACTGTGGTGGCCTGCGTGTTGCTGCGATGCTGGAAGCTATGCCACCAGTATTTCAAATACCAGCAGGGTCACCCATGGTGGACCGGTTTCAGTGGAGCTTCTAGACTAAGACAGACTAGGAAGAAGGTCTTGGTGGTCTACTTCTGAAAAAACTGGCTAGTGAAAACCTCATGAATAGCAGTGGAAGAAGGACTGGGCAGTTTTTCATTTTGTTGTACACAGAGTTGTTATGAGTTGCAACTGACTCAACAGCACCTAACAACAACACAACAAAACTTCTATCAAAATAACTTTAACACAGTCAGATACAGGAAATGTTTTAAGCTTTTTAAGAAAATGTTCATGTTGTCATAAGTAATATTATACCAAAAACAAGGCAAGTGAATGAAGAATGAGGCTTTAGAAAGCTGCCATATCTGGGATCTTTAAAAAGGCAAGCACATTTAAATTAGGTTTCCAAAGCACTTGTCACTTTTCTGTTATTCAAAACCACAACAATCTTATAGAGCACGGTAAAAATTCTCAAGTTATTTACTAACAATAACTCTAATGATACATTCAAAATTTAGGTCAACAGTTGTTAAGAATTGGTTCCATCCTCTGGTTGATAATTAAAAATAAAACTTTGGGATTGTATTAGTATTAGTCAAGAAAACTGCTTTAAAATACACTGCAACCCAATGACAGGGCTGCAAAATATATTCAAAAAAAAAACTCTAACAGCACTAAAAAGAGAAATTGACAGCTTCACAATAACAGTAGGAGACTTCAACACACCACTCTCAGTAAAGGACAGAACATCTAGAAAGAAACTCAACAAAGATACAGAAGACCTAAACAGCACAACTGGCCAACTTGACCTCACAAACATATATAGAACACTCCATCCAACAGCTGCAAAGTACACATTCTTTTCCAGTGCACATGGAATGTTCTCCAGAGAAGACCCCATCTTAGGCCACAGAGCAACCCACAACAAGATTCAAAACGCTGAGGTAATACAAACTTTCTTCTCCGACCACGACGCCATCAAGGTAGAAATTAACAGGAAGATCAAGGAAAAAAATCAATTCCATGGAAACTGAAGAACACACTGCTTACAAACCACTGGGTAACAGAAGGAATTGAAAAATTCCTAGAACCAAATGAAAATGACAACACATCCTACCAAAACCTTTGGGACACAGCAAAGGCAGTCCTCAGAGGACAATTTATAGCAATAGATGCACACACATCAAAAAAGAAGATACAAAAGCAAAACATTAACTACACAACTTGAACAAATAAAGAACATCAAAAAAAGCCCACAGCCACCAGAAGAAAGGAAATTAAAATAAAGATCAGAGCAGAAATAAATGAAACAGCGAATAGAAAAACAATAGAAAGAATCAACCAAATCAAAAGTTGGTTCTTTGAAAGGATCAACAAAACTGACAAACCACTGGCCAGACTGACAAAAGAAAAACAGGAAAGGGCACAAATAACCCAAATAAGAAATGAAATGGGGGACTTTACAACAGACCCAACTGAAATAAAAAAGATCATAACAGAGTATTATGAAAAACTATACTCCAACGAATTTGAAAACCTAGAGGAAATGGATAAATTTCTAGAAACACACTACCTACCCAAACTACCACAAAGTGACATTGAAAATTTGAACAGACCCATAAAAAGAGAAGAGATTGAAAAGGTAATAAAAAAACAAATAAACAAAAAAGCCCTGGCCCAGATGGCTTCACTGGAGAATTCTACCAAACATTCAGAGAAGAGCTTATACCACTACTACTCAAACTATTTCAGAATATAGGAAAGGAAGCGACACTTCCGAATTCATTCAATGAAGCCAGCATAACCTGATACCAAAACCAGGCAAAGATGCCACAAAAAAAGAAAACTACAGACCAACATCTTTCATGAATATAGATGCAAAAATTCTCAACAAAATTCTAGCCAATAGAATTCAGCATCATATCAAAAAAATAATACCAACCAAGTAGGAGTCATACCAGGTACACAAGGATGGTTCAACATTAGAAAATCAATCATCATAACCCACCACATAAAAACAAGAATCACATGATCATCTCAACTGATGCAGAAAAGGCATCCGACAAAGTCAAACACCCATTTCTGATAAAAATTCTCAATAAAATAGGTATAGAAAGGAAATTTCTCAACATAATAAAGGGCATCTATGCGAAACCAATGGCAAACATCATTTGTAATGGAGAGAGGCTGAAAACATTCCTCTTGAGAACAGGAACATGACAAGGATGCCCTTTATCACCACTCCTATTTAACATTGTGCTGGAAGTCCTAGCTAGAGCAATAAGGCAAGAAAAAGAAATAACGGGCATCCAAACTGGTCATGAAGAAGTTAAACTGTCTCTGTTTCTGGATGATATGATACTATACATAGAAAACCCTAAAGACTCCATGAGAAAACTACTGAACTAACAGAAAGATTCAGCAGAGTAGCAGGATACAAGATAAACATA
>NW_004443937.1:13303691-13305812 GCF_000243295.1 Trichechus manatus latirostris
GGAGGATTATGCAATGATAAAGAACAATGAAGAATCTGTGAAGCATCTCATAACAGGATGAAACTGGAGGACATTATGCTGAGTAAAATAAGTCAATCACAAAAGGACAAATATTGTATGAGACCACTACTGTAAAAACTCATGAAAAAGTTTACACACAAAAAGAAACAATCTTTGTTGGTTACGGGGGATGGGAGGGGTCGGGTAGGGAAATACTAAATAGACAATAGATAAGTGGTAACTTTGGTGAAGGGTAAGACAGTACATAATACTGGGAAAGCCAGCAGCACAATTTGTTTAAGGAAAGGTCATGAAAGCTCCAAAGACACTTCCAAACTCCCTGAGGGACCAAATGGCTGGGCGGAGGGCTGTGGGGGCCATGGTCTCAGGGAACATCTAGCTCAATTGGCATAACATAGTTTATAAAGAAAATGTTTTACATTCTACCTTGGTGAGTAGCGTTTGAGGTCTTAAAAGCCTGTGAGCAGCCATCTAAGATACTTACTCCACTAGTCTCATCCATTCGGGAGCAAGGGAGAATGAAGAAAACAAGATACAAGGAAAAGATTAGTCCAAAGGACTAATGGTCCACAACTACCACGGCCTCCACCAGACTGAGTCCAGTCAACTAGATGGAGTCTGGCTACCACCACTGACTGCTCTGACAAGGATCACAACAGAGGGTCCTGGACACAGCTGGAGAAAAATGTAGAACAAAATTCTAACTCACAAAAAAAAGACCAGACTTACTGGCCTAAGAGACTGGAGAAACCCCGAGAGTATGGTCCCTGTACACCCTTTTAGCTCAGTAATGAAGTCACTCCTGAGGTTCAACCTTCAGCCAAAGATTAGACAGCCCCATAAAACAAAACGAGACTAATGGGGCACAACAGTCCAGGGACAAGGACTAAAAGGCACGAGGGGACAGGAAAGCTGGTAATAGTGAACCCAAGGTCGAGAAGGGAGAGTGTTGACATGTCGTGGGGTTGTTCACCAATGTCATAAAACAATATGTGTACTAACTGTTTAGTGAGAAACTATTGTTCTGTAAACTTTATCTAAAGTACAATAAGAATAAATAAATAAAATACACTGCAGGTATTAAGAATCAGTACAGTGCAGAATAATCAGCAATTTCATCAAAGAATACTTCGCAGTACCAGAAGGTATCAGCAGAGGGCCTCTAGAAGTTATAGTACTAAAGCTTCCTAACATCCTTCCCAAGTAAGCCACAGAATTAATTCTCTGGCACTGATAATTTGCTAAAAAGAAGGTTTAAGTTGAAATTAAATTGTCAGCATCTGATTAAGACTCTTGCTCAGAAACCAAATATGAGAATTTCAAAAAAACAAAATTCACCCCTAAGACCAAAAACCAATATTCAAATGCCAAATAATGCTAGAAGCAACATTTGCTATCTTACTATCCTAAAAGAAATAAATTGCTAACAAGAATTTGTTCCTATTAGGGCTGTACAGACCTTCCCACACCATCAAGTTTTGATTTCCTAAGAGATACTTTATCGCAATCTCAGAAGCTAAACCTAAGTAGGCTGGAATTCCTATATTTTGAGATGGGAATTATTTTTAAAAAAGACAATACTCTTGGATTTCACAGATCTCCACGCTAACAGACATTGAAGAAGACAATTTTCTTTTTTTTTTTTGCAAAGCAAGTGAGTACTCATTTAAAAAAAAAAAAAGTACCTGAATGTCTATAAGTGTAATAAATTACTGGATTCTCAAACGTGCCACAAAACTCTTTCTTCTTAATTATTCTGAAGAACATGGCTATACATGAAATAACACTATAAATACAAATTAGGGGAAATTAGGTGCTAAAGCACGTGGTGTTGAGGATAAGAAATACTCCAAGTGACATTTTGCATCATCTTTAACATCATATTAAAAGAAGGCAGAAGTTGGAAACAGCTCACTCTTTTTTTTTACTGTTGTAGTTTAAATGAAGTTTACATTTCAAGTTAGTCTTCCATACAAAAATTTATACATACATTGTTATGTGACCCTAATTGCTCTCCCCATACTGGGACAGCACACTCCTCCCTTCCACCCGATTCCCCATGTCTATTCAACCAGCTCCTAACCCTCTCTGCCTTCCCAT
>NW_004443937.1:13306397-13328224 GCF_000243295.1 Trichechus manatus latirostris
TGTGTGCTGTCCTTCCCTTCACCTAAGATAATTCTTATCTACTATCTAGTTAGTAAATAACCCTCACCCTCCCTCCCCACCCTCGTAACCATCAAAGAATGTTTTCTTCTGAGAAACAGCTCACTCTTAAAAGTGAGTATTTTACTGTGGAGCCATGGAATTGGATAAACCCCTAAACTATTGGCCTGAATAATATTTAAACCTTAATCCAAAAATATCCTCTGAAGTCATCTTAAAATCAAACAACAGTTTAGCTTAACTAGTAAAAAATGTCTGCTTTGAGCATTATGTTCTTGTAAGAACTATCTATATGGGATCAAATTTACAACAGCAACTAGAAAGATTAGATAGGAACCTTAGAGGGCAGTAGGTTCATGTTAATGAGGGAGGAACAACACAGAAATGGGGCGTGAGAATGGCTGTACAACTCGGAGATTGTAATCAATGTCACTAAGCTGTACATGTAGAAACCGTTGACTTAGTGAGTGTTTTGCTGTGTATATTCTCAACAACAACAAAACAAATAAAATTTTGAAGGAAAAAAATAACTATTTTAGAAACGAGATAAATTCTCTAGAAAAGGATTTTTTCCCTAACATTCTCAATATCCCTAAACATCTATATTCTGAAAGCACTACCTATAAAAACTTCAAATGCTCCGAATTAAATTCTATGAGTTTCATGAAATGAAAATTAAAGATGATATAAAAAAATTAGTCAGATTATAAAAAGAAACAATTTCAAAACAGAGTTGTGCATACCAAAGGAAGTAATATACAGGTAGTCCCCGACTTATCATGGAGTTCCAACCCGATGATTTCATCATAAGTCAATTTTGAGGTAAGTTGAATACCTTTTTTTTTTAGTTTTCATTATTAGTGCCTTTTATTATCAGTATCTTTATAAATCTGATCTTTGAACATCTGGAAGTTAACATCTCAGAATGATAACATCAGCAAATTAAACACTGCAACATTGTACGTAGTACATATTACTAACAATAAGATGTACAAAAAAAGACATAAGTACAGTCATAACTAGAATATATCATAATCGGGGCCTACCTATAGTACCTGAGAAATTAGGAAAGCGATAGCTCAGCTCTGGTCACTGCTGTAACCATGTCTGAGCATTGTATTCTGTTTTGAGGACAAATGAAGAGGAATACTGAAGAACTACAATAGTCAGAATTGATGGACAAATACAACTAAGTATTCAAAATTATGACATAAAAGAACATCCCAAAGAACTAGGGATTATTAACCTGGAGAAGAGAATATTCAGGAGAGAGGCACATTGTGCTTTAAATATATGAAGGCACTTCATGCCTGTAAAGACATTATATATTCTGATTAATCCTAAGTGGAGAAATATATGGAACCAGATTTCAGTTTAATATGTTAAACTTTCCTAACAAAGGCATCCACAAGTAGAATGGGCTGCTTTGGGAAATTCTAAGAGGTCAGACAACTATTTGGGGAGAATGTTACAGAGCTGAATAAGATGAACTTAGAAGTCGCTCCCAGTCTAAAATTTTTTGTTAATGAAAGGCTCAAAAGGAGAAGTGGAACTTTCTTCCGACAAGACTCCAGCACTCTTGTCTTATTCCTCCAGATGATTACAACAACTTGGCATGTGGGGCAAAGGGCAGAGAATTTAAAATAATCACTGCTGTTGTTTGCCATGGAGCCGATATCGACTCATAGTCACCCCATGTGACAGCGTAGAACTGGATTCCTAGGCTGTAATCTTCATAGGAGCAGATCACCAGATCTTTTCTCCTGTGGAGTGGCTGGTAGGTTCAAACCTCTGACCTTTTGGTTGGCAGCCGAGCACTTAACCATTGCACAACCAAGGCCTCTAATCACTGCTACTAACTACCAGAATACCCGCCAGTCAGATTACAGTGGAAGAAAAATCAGTCAATTACCTCTCATTTCCTACTTTTAAGCACTGTTTGGAGGCCTGTAAACTGACTGTGGTGACTTGTTAGCAATTTCACTGTGGCTTTTTGTTGCCGTTGAGAATATACACAGCAAAACTTAACACTAATTCAACCGTTTCTACATGTACAATTCAGTAACATTGATTACATTCTTCAAGTTGTGCAATCATTCTCATTCTCCTTTTCTGAGTTGTTCCTCCCCCATTAACATAAACTCACTACCTCCTAAGGTTCCCGTCTATTCTTTCAAGTTGCTGTTGTCACTTTGATCCCATATGGATAGCTCGTAAAAGAGCATAATGGTCAAGACAGATTATTTTTTACTAGCTTAGCTAAACTATAGTTTGGTTTCAAGAAGACTTCAGGGGATATTTTCGGTATGAATTTTAAAGATTATCTCAGGACAACAGTTTCAGGGGTTTGTCCATCCCCCATGGCTCCAGAAAATCTGGACAGCATGACAATTTGAAATTCTATTATCTTCCCCATATTAATCACTGTGGCTTTTTGATACAGATATGGACAGCAGTGAGGAAACTTTTTTTTTTTTAATCTAAGTTTCTACTTTATTAGTTTTTACTTTAAGAGTTGATTATTGGGCCTCAAATCCTCCTTTACTAGCTAAGATCAGTTGTTTATTTTTTTTAATGTGTTTTAGAAAAATCTGTCTACAGAGGCGTATCTTCCTAACTAGTTAGCAGTCTAGCTCCTTCTAACACTTTCTACACTATCTACCTTTATGTTACATTCCCCACACTGAGGATATGATAAAAATTATCAATACTGAGGCACTTGTGCTATAGTACAATAAGCAAAGGACTTGGAGTTAGCTATTTTCTAGCTCTCTGGTCTTAGGAAAGTTTTTAAATTTCCCTAAGTCCTAATTACTTTAGTAGTTAAAACGGGATCACATCTACCACAAAAGGCTGACATGCAAATCAAATTACATAATACATATGAAAAAGTTCTTACGCATATTAGCTACTCAACAAACGTTGAATATGAGCCCATATAATAATTTTAAAACAAATTCACTTCAATAAAACATTATTGCAAAGAATACTAACAACTACATGATAAAGATTGAATAGGTCATTAAAATTCAGTATTTCCAAGGTAAGTTTCTTGGTCTCTTAAGGCAATATGAAAGACAACAGAGGGATGGCTCATCCCCCTTGAGCTCCCTTTCTTAACTATCTGTAATTCTGTAACATTATATTGTAGATAGTGTGAGATTTAATCGTGGGCTCTCTTCTCCACCCAACCTGCAACCTCTTGATGCAGAAATAGCTCCACAGAGATTGCTTATTTAATTGGCCATCTCACCAAAAATAAGAGGTCTTGTTTTACGCACAGTAAATAATTAATTACTCTTTTTGCCCATTATTTTGTTTCAACATCAGAGAATCCAGAATGTCACTGATCATATTTTAATGATGAAAGGAATTAAATAACTCTAGGGAATCATTACAGTATTTTATTTCCATTGCTACCGATCTGAAAAAACTGACCCCAGTTATTTAAAAGTAGTAACATAAGAAATCAAACAAGGGTAACGATGAAGTCAGCCTTTGTCACTGGACTCAGATCTCTGCCCTCATTCAAACAAAATGATCTAGGAAGCCAATATTTGATAGGAGGAAAAACTTTCTTTTCTCCTTTTCTTTTCCTCTGCTTGACAGAAATGGTATTCTTCAAATTTCTAACATAGGCAACAGTGTTGGACACGGAATCAGAGGGAATCCAGGAATCTGGTCCTGGCATCCCTCATAATTTGCTGTATAACCTTGAGCAAGTTACAACATTCCAGGCCTGTAAAACGAGAAGTTCAATTAGGATTATCTCTTAAGGTTTAACTATTTACAAGTCTTGCTAGTCACTTGGCAACAGCCAGTGGTCTATTGGCTGAAAATAATATGTGTTGCAAGTCACTCATTTTGCAACCCAAGAGTTTTGAATTCTTAGCTTCCTCTTTACTATAATTTTGAAATCTGAATCAAGCCTCCTTATCCCAGTAAGATGTTCCTATGATAAGATAAAAGTGTACTTTCAGTTCTTCAGAAACGTTTGACTTGATTTTTTTCTGGAGATAGATTATTTTTATAATATATAAATCAATAAATCCTTGCTAATTCTTTCTACAAAAATACCTGCCATAAAATTAATTTTTATAACAAATTATTTCATATATTTAAAATGATTCTATTTAGCAAAAAGATTTTTTCAGATATCTATCTAGATATAAAATTAGAGACACAAATTAATGCATAATAAATATTAATTGTGACCCTGAAGTATAAAAGTTCAAAACTGAACTCTAGCCTGCTCCCACTGACCAACAGGATCACAGGTCATGATGACGTAACATCAAAATAAATCAATTTTTAACAAATACTAAGCCTAGCGTTGTGCTAACTTGCCAAAACTGCCTATCTTTTTTGAGATAAAATGTTGTGCTGTGATCCCTAAAGAAAAACAATCTGCTCTGGTAATGATCTTACATAATACATGATTTTGCAACCTACCTAGCTATCTAGCGATCGTCTGTGGAAGTTAATAGTCACAAGGCAAGATCTTGTATCAGTGTTCTGGATAAACAAGAGCAGTGGGCTTTAGATGTCAAAATTCTCCCCCCCCCCCCAAGATTCAAGGATGCTGTAAAGTACCCAAATAAAAGGGGAAAGGAGAAGTTAGGCCACATACTATATTCCTTTAGGGGTCTAATTACTGTAAAGCCTATGATTACTTTGTAGTGTAAAGGAAAAGAAAGTCAAGTTTAACTTAAAGAGTGAACTCTACTTTGTATTGAGCCTTCAACATAACAGTTACTGCTTCTAGACAAAAAGAATGTAGCTGAGATTTAAAAAAAAAAACAAAAAACTTTAAAAAGCATCCCTATGATGATAAACTTTGCATAACAAATTTACCAAGGCTCAAGAACACTTTTATCCACACCTTCAATTTTACTCTTAGAGCAATAATATTAAATATCTATATAAGAACATTAAGGAGAATCAAAATATCTTTTGGGCCACTATATGAACACTTATACTATACGTTAAAGGAAACTGGGAGCGGCAATCAGGTTTTGCTTTTACAAAGTGCCTTTAATGCAGAACAACTAAAAAGTCAAAATGCTTATTCCCACTTTTCCAGTCCCAAATTTTTTAATTATAGTATTTTATTGTGTATTTGGTGAAAGTTTATACAGCAAATTAGGTTCCCATTTAATAATTTCTACACATATTGTTTAGTGACACTGGTTACATTTTTCACAATGTATCAACACTCTCCAGTCCCATACTAGGAACTGCCTATAAGACACTCACCTGACATTGTCAGCCACCTAACTGACACTAAATATATATAAACCAGAGATCTTTATTGGTTCTCATCAAAAAATGTAATTTTTCAACCATTTGGTGGGAAAATGGACACTATTATCTTACCGGTCGTCCCAAGCAGTACTTTGGAGTTTCATTTTTTTTTTAACCATTAATATTTTTGTTCTAACGTTGTTATTAAATCCTACCTACTCTTCTACTGTCTATTCCATTTTCATAATTACCAATTCAGTTCAATATTAACAAAGAGCACCTACCACTACTTTATCATAGTCACTGTGCTTTATCTATCCCATATCCTAATGATCTCCTGTACTAGTTACTTTTCAAATTACAGGGGCTCTGGTGGTACAGTGGTTAAGAGCTCAGGCTACTAACCAAAAGGTCAGCAGTTCGAATCCACCAGCTGCTCCTTGGAAATCCTATGGGGCAGTTCTACTCCATCTCATAGGGGCACTATGAGTTGCAATCAACTCGACGGCAATGGGTTTTTATCAATATCCTGTCAGCTACACCATCACCTCACTTCCTCCTATGGATCCTGGCCCAGGGATACCACCTGGTGGCCAACGATAGCAATTATCCTTCCCACAACCTTATTTCTTCCACCTAGGGAGAAGAGCAGACCAAGCTTTCTGGTTATGCTCATAGCTTAGAAATGTCCCTTCAGTTGAACACATGCAACTTCTTCAAACCCTGTCCTCTTTTCTTTACTTTCCAAATATAGCCAAACACTTCAAAAAAGTCCCTTTCCTTCTGTCTACACTGTAAAGTTATATTAGGCTTTTCCTGAATTCATCTGAAAGCAGGAACATGACATAGTTGAGTACTGAAGTGAAATTAGCCTTAACAGAGAACCAGGATCAGTAACCTCAGACTTACCCTCTCTAATTAAGCTTACTCTTTCTTATCAGAATCTATGGCAAAACATATACTTATTCATTGTTACTGTTTTATACAATAAGGGGTATAATAACGGGTATTTCGGTAGCACTGATTTGTATCATTTCACTATGTAATTACCACTGTGATAGTGCAACAGTGTACACAATATTTCGCTAGTTTGGGAGGAAAGGGCCTTTTAGGCTAGCCTGGGAATCTGCAACTGCTTCTACCACTGGAATTCAAAAGTACTTTTCCCACAGAAACAACTGAATGTTGTTTTATAAATTGGTAAACTGCCTATACTACATGACAGTAACTTCTTGGCTGAGCTCCCTAATCCTTCTAAAAGGATTTTTTAAAATGCTTAGCTGATTTTTTTCCTGTTTTATTCCATCTTGAGCATGAGTATTCAAAAAAAAATCTAACATATTATTTTCAACATGAAACCCCATCTTTCAAAAATCAGTGCGGTGGGAGAAAGACGTGGCAGTCTGCTTCCATAAAGATTTACAGGCTTGGAAACCCTATGGGGCAGTTTTACTCTGTCCTACAGGTTCACTATGAGTTGGAATTGACTTGACGGCAATGGGTTTGGTTTTTTTGGTCACTTATATAAAAAGACAAGAAAAGGCAAATGTATAGAGAACAAAGTTTATTAGCGGTTACCAGGTGGGAGGGAGGGAGAAAAGGGGCGTTAATGGTGATGGAAAACTCACACTGCTTAAGGGTAGTGCGGCACAGCTGATTATTGTAATGTCTGCCAGTAAGTTGTATATCTAGAAGAAGTTGAATTGACAGAAGTTCTGTGATAGATATATTTACAACAATACAACAATGATACACAAAACAAGTAGCTGCTGACGCTGCTTACGTACAACCAAACACTCATGGGATCTGGGTTTCTTGGTTTGAAGGTTTAGGGTCATGGTTGCATGGTACATCCCATTTAAGTGGCCTAATATGTTTAGTGCTTCTGTTCTACCTCCTAGTTCTTTGTGTAGTGCCTGGGGTCTTAAAAGCTTGCAAGTGGCCATCCAAGGCAAAACAATTAGTCTCTATTCACCTGGAGCAACAGAGGAAGGAGGAGTTAGGAATAGAAGGAGGATATGGAATGTGTGGCTAATTGTCTCCATGAACAACTGCCTCCTTTGCCATAAGACCAGAAGAACTGGATGGTGCCTGGCTACCATTACTGAACATTTTGATCAAAGATTCTATAGAAGAATTCTCATCAAAAGGGGGAAAATGCAGAACCAGAATTTCAAATTCTCATGGACTACAGACTTTCTGGAGCCATGGAGGGTAGGTGAACCCCTGAAACTACTGCCCTGAGTTAATCTTTAAAACTTAAACCAAACATATTCCTTGAAGTCTTCTTAAAACCAAACAACAGTTTAGCTTAACTAGTAAGAAAAGGTCTGCCTTGAGCATTATGTTCTTTTAAGAACTACCTATACAGGATCAAATTGACAATAGCCACTGGAAAGGTTAGATAGGAACCTTAGGGGGCAGTGAATTTATGTTAATAGGGAAGAAACAATTCAGAAAAAAAGGGTGAGAATGGTTGCACAACTCGAAGAATGTAATCAGTGTCACTAAATTGTACATGTAGAAACTGCTGAATTGCTGTATATTTTGCTGTGTATACTCTCAACAACAAAATAAATAAAATTTAGAAGGAAAAAAAAAAATCATGTGACCACCAGAATGGAATTAATAAGAATTTTAACACATTATGAAACATGTAATCAATGCCACTGAATAATTTGTGTAGAAATTGTTAAATGGGAACCTAATTTGCTGTGTAAATTCTCACAAAAACACAAGAAAGAATTACTAGGAAAAAAAATCTACAATGAGGGCTATTTTTAATCACATCATTAAAATGATTTAGTTTCATAAGTATATTGCTAAATCAAAGACTTTTCCCCTAAACTGAAGTTTTTTAAATCAGCTATATATAATCATATACTCTTTCAATCTTATCATTCATTACTAGTTCTCATACTGGTTAGATACCAGAGTCCTACAGGGGCTATAAAGACAACTAGCTAATGCATGGTCCTAGCTCTCCAGAGGCTCGCAATTAGAGGTTTTGTATTTTCTTCTTCTTTTTTAAAGCACATCTCAACTATTTTGAAATTTGGGATTTGCACGTACTGTGTTGTCTTATGATGGAGAAGATCTATACTGATTAAGCCTCACACTCCTAAGACATTCTCAAGGAGCACCTTCTCTATAAAAACAAACCCACTGCCATCAAGTTGAGTCCAACTCATGGTGACTCCATGTGTGTCTGAGTAGGACTATGCCCCATAGGGTTTTCAATGGCTGGTTTTTCAGAAGTAGACCACCAGGCCTTTCTCCCAAGGTACTTCTGGGTGGACTCGAATCTCCAACCTTTGGGTTAGCAGCTAAGCATGTTAACTGTTTGTACTACCCAGGGACTCCATCTCTATAAAGCCCCTTCTCAATAACTTTAGCCCATACTCAGCTCTCCTTTCTCTTAACTTCTACTGCCCTTACTTTCTGTATCATCTGATTATATATTGTTTTCTAACAAAGCTTTTTAAACTGCTGAGAATGGACTATAAGTGTGCTATAGATATTGCATCTTAGCTCTCCAGGTGACCTGGAAGAAGGTAGGGTGATGGCTGGATCAACAGACTCAGCTGTTAACAACTCATCGGTTTACCCTGGTGTGCTGTACAAATATTTTAATTTTCTGTGTGCCATGAAAAATACTGGGAAGCACAGCAAGTTTAATTTATGGCATTTCCAAATTAGAAGTAACATTTAATATTATGTGGTACAATGACCTCATCTTGAAAACAAAGAAAATGAATACTACAGAATTTATTTAAGGTCAAACTGATATTCAGTAACAGAAACAGGACTAGAATATAAAGCCACAGGCTCCTAATTTCTGGTCTTGGTCATACCACACCACACTGCTTCTTTAATTGCCGCATATGTAAATTTGCCTCCTCCACAAGCCTGTAAAGTCTTTGAGAATAAGCTATAACATGATTTATATGTATCTCCTATATCTCTAAAAATGCTGATCTCCAATTTAGGGGTACTTAAGAGATACTTTGGATTGACACAATAGCTGAAACAATGGACTCAAACATATCAAGGATCATGAAGATGGTACAGGACAGGCAACTTTTCGTTCTGTTGTACATAAGGTCACCATGAGTCAGGAGCCAACTCTACAGCAACTAACAACAAGACATGCTTAGTTATTGGTAGAGTAAAAAGCTGTTATAAAGAAATGTCTCATTTAATGAAGACAACTCAGATTTACATATTTAGAAATTTATCTGGAGAGTATAAATAGTTTAGTGTGTTTGTATATGCACATACATAGAATGTGAGAAAGAACAAATACGCTTCAGGAGAAAGGGTCACCTGAAACAACACCTTAGAATAGGCAACTTAACATGATTATTATGAAAGCTACAGATAACATATGAGGTGAAAAGTGCTAACACTTGAACCAAATAACCAAAGTTTAAATAATACATACAGATCAAATTCTCATTAGAAAGAACTGTTCCAAGCATTGCTCCTCACCCATTTGGCACATTTGGTCACCTGTGACCCTGACCTCATCTCTTAACAACTATCCCCCTTGCTCACTCTGCTTTACCATACTGGCCTCCTTGCTAGTCCTTTAACATGTCAGGCAGGCTCTCACCCTAGAGTTACCTCATCTGCTTAGAATACTCATCCCCCAGACAGCCACACGGCTAACTCTTTCATTTCCTTCTGGTCTTTACTCAAATACCACCTTATCAAAGAGGCCTACCCTTACCATCCTATTTTACACTGCAACTCACCCCTACCACACACACTCCTGCTCTCTTACTCTGCTCTAATTTTTTTCTTTTTTCCATAGTATTTATCACCTTCTAACATAACATTTATTATAGCTATCATATATTGTCTGTCCCCTTCAATGCACAGTAAGCTCCACAGGGGCAGGAATCTTTGTTCTGTTCTCTGATATATCCCAACTACCTGGAACATTGCCTAGCACACAGTAGGTACTTAATACTGATGGATGACCGAATAAAAGCTTACTCCAAAAATTTATCAATGTACATTCTGAAACTCATTAGACATCCTTTCTTGCCCCCCATGTCTATTTACTAATTACTCCCTAATTCACTGGACAAACCAAGGGTATAAATATTAGGCATGTGTCTCAGTCATCTAGTGCTGCTCCAACAGAAATACTACAAGTGGATGGTTTTAACAAGGAGAAATTTATTCTCTCACAGTCCAGTAGTCTACAAGTCCAAATTCAGGGCATCAGCTCCAGGGGAATGCTTTCTCCTTTGGCTCTGGAGGAAGGTCTGTGTCATCAATCTTCCTTCCTTTGGTCTGGGAGCTTCTCTGCGCAGGAACCTCAGGTCCAAAGGACGTGCTCTGCTCCCAGCACTGCTTTCTTGGTGGTATGAGGTTCCCAGGTGTCTCTGCTTGCTTCTCTCTTTTATATCTCAAAAGAGATTGCATTAAGACACTGATCTTGTCAACCTCATCAGTATAACCTCATCACAGTGATAGAATTTACAACACATGAGGAGATCACATATAATCTCATCATAGTGGTAGAGTTTACAACACATAAGGACATCACATCAGATAACACAATCATACAATACTAGGAATCATGACCTAGCCAAGTTGCTACACACATTTTTTGGGGGACACAATTCAATCCATGACAGCATGGGAAATTCAAATATGAATAAGGCATAATTTTTGCTCTCAGGTAACTCTGCTCTCCACTTTCAACATCACTTCCTTGACCCACACTGCCATCATCTCTTATCTGGACTGTTATGATAACTTTCTAGCCTGTCTACGTGCATTCAGTCTGAACCTACTCCAACCCATTATCCATGCTATAAGCATAGTGATATTTTCTAATCACAAATTTGATGTTGCCCCGTGCTTAAAAACCCTTCAATGCTTCTCCTTCCTCTTGGGAAGAACTTCTTAACACTGTCTGCAAGCCTCTGTATGACCTGGTTCCTACCCATCTCTCCAGCCTTACACATAACACCACACCCCCTCATTCCATCCCTTATATTCAGCAAACTTGCTTTGCACCTGCAGTTCCCTCCTTTCCTGTTGCCAAATTACCTCTGCTCATCCTTTAGATGAGGAGCCCTGGTGGTGCAGTTTTTAAGCGCTCGGCTGCTAACTGAAAGGTCAGTGGTTCAAACCCACCAGCTGCTTCACGGGAGAAAGATGTGACAGTCTGCTTCCATAAAGATTATAGCCTTGGAAACCCTACCGGGCAGTTCTACTCTGTTTTATAGGGTTGCTCTCAGTTGGAAATGACTTGACAGCAACAGGCTCCTTTAGATCTCTGTCACTTCCTTAGAGAAATCTACCCTGGTTCTTGTAGCACTAGTCACGGTTGAAAGATTAGATTTGTTTGAGTGATTTATTTGCTTAATATGTGTCCCCATTCAACTATAAACTTCATGACAGTAAGAACTATGAAGACTACACCGTTTTTGCTCATCATGGTATCCACAGTGCCTAGCACATATCACATATTCAAAATATATTTGCTGAATGAATGACTGAATGGAAGTATAAACCAAGATATAGAAATATGAAAAACTTTGGAGGAAGAATAAAAAGTGTAGGAAAGGAGTGCTAACTGCTGGAATATAAAGTATAAAGCAGGAAGTGGCATGAAATAAAGTTCAAGAAGTCGGCATGTGCTAAATCATGGAAGGTTTTGTATGTCATGTTAAGAACTGTCTTCATCTCTCAAGCAGTATGGAGCCTGAAGGGTTTTTAAGCAGGAGAAATGACACAATTTGTTTTGCATTTTAGACAGTTCTCTCAGGCTGCATGCACTGTGGAGAAAGGATGTAAAGGGGCAATGAGATGGATGAAGGCCCAGACTAGGGCAGTGATTTAGGAATGGAGAATAGGGTCAACTTTGGGGACCAAGTGACTGAGGAGCTTCCAAGGTCAGGATAACTCTCAGGTTGTCAGTGAAGACCGAACGAGAACATTAATGTCAAAGTGTTTTATAAGTACTTCACACCTTACTTTCCTTTATATGTATATATCTTACCTTTCCTGCTAGATTATAGGAGTCTTAAGAGCTCGGATCAAGTGTTATGCACCTTTATATTCATGACAGCATTTTTCAGAATGTCTTGCATATAACAGGCATTCATAAGTTTGATCAAATAAGTTGATTAGATGATATGAGATGAAAAGAAGAGCGAAGTTTATACCCCCATCTCACTCCAAAAAGCATCCAAGGCCGCTAACATGCATGCTTATTTGGCCACTCCACTCTATTTACTATCCCACTAATATATTTTGTTTTCCTTGCTTGTGTCATTCCCTGATCAGATATAACCCCTCTCCCACCACCACATACTCATGTATCCATCTAAATCCTTTTTCTCCTACAAGACCCAACTCAAAGCACCTATTTCCTATTCCATTAAACTTTTTATTCACTTCAATCCTCAAATGATCTTTCTCTTCTCAACTTTTCTATTATCACTTATCAGATAGATCTGCATTATACTGTTTGCTGTATCTCCAACTAGACTATAATTTCACTAAGCCTAGGATCAAATAGGAGCCCTGGTGGCGTAGTGGTTAAAAGCTTGGCTGCTAACCAAAAGTTCGGCAGTTCAAATCTACTAGCTGCTCCTTGGAAACCCTATACGGCAGTTCTACTCTGTCCTAGTGTCGCTGTGAGTCGGAATCGACTCGACAGCACCTAACAACAACAACAAAAGGATTAAAAAGTTTTCAGAGATACCATGGCAAACTTTAAACATAAATTGTAGGTATGATAGAAAAAATTCTTAGACGGTGGTCATTTTTTTTTTTTCAATCTAACAGAGGAATCTGAAATAAGATCATCTTAAATATAAAATACTAACCCTGAACTTTCATAAATTAAATGTCATTAGCTGATTACTTCTAGCACGTATTTACCAACAAAGTTGTTAACATTTTAAAGTGCAGGAAGAAAAACATGAAATCCCTGTACCTTCTTTTTATCTCTCAGGTACTTAGACCAATGTCCAATATGTCAAAGTGGGAAGACAGTATGATGTAGTGGATAAAAGCAGCCTTTGAAGTCAGATGGTGCCAGGCACACAGAAGTTACTAAAAAATATCCGATCAAAAAAATGAATGACCTAGATTTACTATTTCAGCTCTGAAGCATTCTAGTTGTGAAACCATGCACATACTTGACTTCTCTATGCCTCTGCTGTGTTGTCTGTAAAAAGGAGCAAATACAATCTATCTTACCAAAATATAAGGCTGTTTTAGAATTAATGAGACAATTACATAAACTGTTTAAACACAGTGCCTGCCACATAATAAATACACAATAAACAGTAGCTATCACACAATAAATAGTAGCTGTCATTATTATCAGAGTCCCTGCCTGGTGCAAACGGTTAATATGCTTGGCTGCTAACCAAAAGGCTGGAGGTTCCAATCTGCCCACAGGCATCTTGGAAGAAAGGCCTGCCAATCTACTTCTGAAAAATCAACCATTGAAAACCCTATGGAGCACAGTTCTACTTTGACACACATGGAGTCACCACGAGTCAGAGCAGACTTCATGGCAACTGGTGATAGGGGTGATTATTATAATCACTACCACTAGATACCAGTATATACCACTTAAAAAAAAAAAAAAAACGTTGCCGTGGAGTCAATTCCAACTCCGGGCAACCCATGTGTTGCAGAGTAGAACTGCACTCCATAGGGTTTTCAAGGCTGTGACCTTTTGGAAGCAGATCACCAGGCCTTTCTTCCAAGGCACCTCCAGGTGGATTCAAACCATCAATCTTTTGGTTAGCAGTCAAGTTTTTAACCATTTGTGTCACCCAGGGACTCATTTATGTCATTAGTCGCTAGGATAATGCAAATTAGAAAACCTCAGTATGAGACCACTACACACACACTAGAATGGCTAAAATTAAAAAGACTTGCAATGCCAAATATTGGCAAGGATGTGGAACAACTGGAACTTTCATATACTGCTGGTAAGAACCCAAAATGATACAGCCATTTTATTTAAGTATAACTTATCATATAATGCAGAGAAATGAAAATGTGTCCACACAAAGACCTATATACAAAAGTTCATGGCACTTTAATTCATTACAGGCAGAAACTGGAAACAACCTAAATGTCCACCAGCTGATGAATGAATAAACAAATAGATATACAATGGACTACTACTCAGTAATAAAAAGGAACAAATTATCAAGACATGCAACACGGCTGAATCTCAAAAAGCATTATGCTAACTGAAAGACATCAAACGCAAAAGACTGCATATTGTATGATCCCATTTATATGAAATTCTAAAAAGGCAAAACTATAGTGATAGAAAGCAGATTAGTGGTTATCTGGGATCAGGATTTGGGGAAGAGGGAATAGACTGCAGCAAAGGGACATGAGGGATTATTCTGGGGTGACAGAAATGTTCTGTATCAGGACTGTGTTTTTACATGACTACATTTATCAAAACTAATCAAATTGTACACTTTAAATTTGTGGATTTTTTTTGTGAGTATATGCCAATTAAACCAAAAACAAAAACCAAACCCCCTGTCATTGAGTCAATTCCAACTCATAGCAACCCTACAGGACAGGGTAGAACTGCCCCAAAGGGTCTCCAAGGCTATAAATCTTTGTGGAAGCAGATTATCACATCTTTCTCCTGCAGAGTGGCTGGTGGGTTCGAACTGCCGACCCTTCAGTTAGGAACTGACCACTGTACCTCCAAGGCTCCTTATATGCCAATTAAGTCAACAAAAAAAACATTAAAGAGACAAAACAAACAACAAAAGAAGTTATTACTTGGCTCTCTTTCTACAGAAGTTTTCCAATATGCTTTACTTACATACTTTTTCTTTTTAACATAAAAGCCTGCAATCCCAGAATCATTATTAACACATTTCATAATCTTCTCTGGTAAAGACTGAACAGATTAAGACATGTTATATGGCTGCACTGTCGGTCTTTATTGCCAACTAAGTTGGGTAATCGATAATCAAACGTCCTTTTTATTTCAAAGATATAACTATTGTGCTCACAGATATATGCTACTTTTCCTTATCTGGACTTTTAAAATTTTAATTTACATCATTATTCTGACAAGTTTAATTTCTTAATTAAAGTGATTAACTGCTCATTACCAGTTTGTTTGTTCTTAATATCACATTTAGGTAGGAGAGGTTTAAAGGTACTAGATTCAATATTTAGATTTCAGGCAAGTTAATACGGAATAAAATAAACTTAACTGTGCCAGAAGCAGACACAGAATGAAAGTGACTTAACTATCATAAAAGCCTCAGGGAATACATGAAAGCAAAACCAAAAGGTAGCCAGATGATGACTTACAGGGCAGACTTGGCCCACAAGTATGTTCACTTTGGACTGGGTAACGTGCTAAAAACAAAGAAATTTCCTCCTCTAGATTGCCAGTATCTCTTGAAAAATCAGAAGCTCTGGCAGTCCTAAATTACCCCCATTAACACCTAAAGTCCACTCACTACTTGCCTGGCCACATGCACCTGAGTTTTCTTCCACTGGCCTCAACTAACATAACTGAGAGGTGAAGTGAGAGTTATATGGAAGGAGTTTCCCCTAAGTTTATTATGCCTACCTCTCCTTTCCAGATAGACCTAAAAAAAACCTGCTTATTAATAGCAAAGTGTAATAATACAGGTGCTCTTCAAAATGTATACTGAATGCTGATGACGTCATTCAGTGGGTATTAAAATTGTAAGTAATTTAGAATATTTTCATGCTAAGCACTGACAAAACCCAGACTCTAGAATTTTGCTCACTACCTCCATTAAAGTCATTTCCATATGTAAAATCAAAACAACAATAATAAAGCTTCTTTGTTCCTCTATCATAAAACTGAGCCATTAGTACAAAAAAAGCACATGAAGCATACTTAATGCTTTAGCAAAAGGGTAAAATAAAACATAGCAATAAGGAAGGAAAAAGGAATATTAATTATAAGCACTCATTAGCTAGAATTATTACTATTCATTCCATTTATTTAATGAAAAAGGAAACTACACCTTTGAAGTACTTGCTAAGATACCGCTGTTTGTTCCCAAAGAACAATTTGGAAAGTCCTAGACACAGAGAACAATACGTTAGCAAAAAAAGAAAATCAAACAGACTTACCCGCTCTGCAGTTACCTCCTCTCCTGGTAGACATGCAGCAGCAGCACAAGCTATTTCCATCATAGCCGAGCTGGTAGGAGCATCAGTTGTGGATGAAGACCTGGGCCGGCCTGACTGCATAACAGCTGCCATCTCCTGACCAGATTTCCTGTTGATTTGAGGACTTCCCTTTGGGGCCTCTGGCTTGCCCCGCCTACTATGTAAGCTTGTCCCTCTCTTCATCTTGGGTGGCACTCGGATCTGCTGCAGGACTCGATTCAGAGCTGTGGGGTGTGTGGGGACACCATCAATCTCAGCACATGCGTTCTGGCTTTCCAGATCCATTTCAGGTTCTGGATCTGCCTGAATTTGCTGCACATCATGAGGAGACACTGATGACCTCCTGCGCTGGTGCTGGAAGAGATGCTTCAAGCCTTGGCCAATCACATTAATGTTCTCCAAAGCATTGTGGGTCATTTTAGACAATTTCTGTTCTGAGTCTGTCTGCTTTCTGGCCTCTGCATCTTGGGATTTGCCTCCAGGATCAGGGTCCTCATAAAACTGTTCACCGCCAGAAGGCTCCATCAGTAGACTTAATATGCTTATTTGCAAACTCAAAAATTTTTAAACACACCAAGACTGCCAAATTAGGTAGGCATTTGCTTCAACAGTTACTACACATGCAGCTGTGAGACGGAGGCTTCATGCCTATCTAATGTATAAGAAAATAAAAATAAAAAAGAATCTCATATTATAAATCCATGCAGAAACTCCAGTGTTACAACAAAGAAAAACATGCAGCTAGCCAAACAAATAGGCACTATCATTAAGCAACCTTTAATCAAAAGATTAAAAGACAGTTTTCTAGATAGTGGATAATGATTATTTTCTAGAATAGGAGAAAAAGCCCAGAGCAAGTACACAGGAAATGAAAAAAGCAATGTTTAAAAAAAAAAAATCCCTACAAGTTTCAATATATGAAGAATTGGATACTACAGGAGCCATCTTGGACTGAACACCACAACAGCAGTTGACAGAACAGCCACTGCTTGGGAAATCAAGAGAGAAAAGACCATCCAGTGTGTTCAGCCAAGCTGAGGCAATTTAACCCCTCTCATTCGTCACTTCAGTTAATTATTCATATGCTGAAACCCAGCAGAGTAAATTCAAACAACAATAGTGAAAAGTAGATACTTCAATCTAACTGTATGTGGATTTTAATGAAAAACAGGTATTTCTTGTTACCATTCACAGTCATCAAGTTCACTGGTAACTAGAAGTGACAAGTTTGCTCTTCTGAAGAGGCAAAGGAAATACAAATCCTACAAGTTGAACTTTCTACTGAAGTACAAATGACCTTTCTGGCACCATGTGAGTGAATGGTCCAGATAGAATGAGACTTTAGAAAGGCTACAGCTTTGCTCAGTACCAGCTATCAAGAAAGGGGATTCAAAGAAATCCCCTTCTCTGAATAGTGTCATCCTTGACAAAAGCTTCCCATATATCCACACAAACTCAAAAGCAGAGAACTAATACAGTAACTGGGTATGACGAAAAAGTAGAGAAAGGTCAAATAGCAACCACACACCAGTATTAAATGCAGGAAATTAAAAGGAAGCTGAAACTAAGAGATGTTAAGATCAGCACAATTACTGAGATCACATGCATAAAAAGGGGGGAAGGGGCATGGCATGGGCTGAGATTTTTCATAATAGAAAGTTCTTTTTTTTAATTGAGTTTCTGCAACTATAAAAAACAAAACTGTATTAATATACAGAATTTGCTACGGAGGACAAAATATTGCATAGGAGATTCTTTATTTTCATATTTTTCCTCAACTTTCTGTTTAAAGGGCTTTAAAACTCCCAATACTGTCAAGTACCTTGAACAATCTAAGTTACCACCACTGAAGTTATTATGCTGGTCCTATTCTGGAGTATGTCTTGCCATCAAGTGGCAATCTAGAAGTCAAAAATTAACTGGATGTAAGAGTTCACTATGAACTCAAGGCTACTGGAGGAACAGGAATGCAAATCCACTAGAGACTGTTTCCTGCCGACTAGTCTCGGAAGACTTTTTTACCATATGATACAGATGCCTAGTTCCTGGCATTGCGGCTTCACAGTCTATATTCTCTCATGCCTATTTCCCCATCTCCTGACCTCGTCATGACTCAGGAGCATAAACAGGAACACAAGTTAGAGACATTTGTCTCTCACCAGTACCCTCCTACTTTTTAAATGCCACAGAATTCTTTGTTCCCAAACTAGGCAAATGAGGAGCAACCGAGAAGATAGGAAATGTCACTGCCTTTAGCCAAAATTCTTTGTGGCCCCACTGAAATCGTGCCTTATCACTGTGGTATCTCACCCTTTTCCTGACGGTGCATTGCCTTTTTTCTCCCCCCTTAATCCACCAGGTGCTCCTTGGAAACCCTATGGGGCAGTTCTTCTGTGTCATATAGGGTCGCTATGAGTAGGAATGGACTCCACAGCAACGCGTTTGGTTTTTTGGGGGGTTTCTTTCCCTTTGGGAGAGCCAAGAAAGAAACCCTCACCCCTTATGAGAGTAATGGCTGCCTTGGTCCCTGCTTAAGTTTTCTGGGACTCACTGTGGGAAAAATTTTGTCAACAGTGTATATACTTAATTATCCTCATTTTTTCTCATGAGTTTATCTGGCAGAGTAATAGTTACTGAAGTATTTCCACTCTTGAAAAGCACTGAGCTACACAGAGTAAAGTGGGCTATGAAACTAAGATATGCTAATCCAGTAGCAGTGTACATCAACTAGTCTCTTTTTGCACTAAATGACCCTGAAAAGATAGGAGGATGTGAAAGCAACACACTGATAACGAGGAGGTAGTTTACTTTTTTTCTTCTTTGTACTACATTAGCTAAATAATACAACTGCTTTGTTGTTGTTGCTGTTGGAAGAAAAATTTATAAAAGAAGTTTATCCCATGACATTAAAACATTCCACGAATAAAGGAATGATGTCAAGGTTAGCTGAGATACCAAATAACCTACTTGTTTCATATACAAAGATATTAGGAACTTATTACTCAACAAATCTGTTTCTTTGGGCAATGTTATAAACTAATCAAGCGGCTTCTTACTAAAAATAAATGGAGAACATGGTACATTTAAAATGTCAGTAGTTAACTTCAATTGAAATTGTACTAGCACTTCTATATCATTTATTTTCAAATAATTCTAAATAATGATTGATGACAAGCAAATGCCAGCATTTCCCAAGAAAAAACCTAGCTAGGAAGGTATCAATTTCTGAGTCAAGGCTTATACAGGCTGTCTTCACAGCTGCAAAGATTAAGTAACAGAATAGTAATGAATTCTGGGATTTCTGAAGGCCAGACTTGCCTTTACCATATTAACTAGTATAGGCTCCCAAATCATGGAGCCCTAAAGAAACCCAAAATGAGCTTTTAACATTAGGTTGTAACATAACAATTTTGAAACAAACAAAAAATCTATTGCATTGCTTATAAAAACACAATTTGGTACTTACACTTACAGCTATCGTCTGCATTACTGCTGTAGTATCAGCACAAACAAAAAAAATGGTCAAAATTTTGAAGCTTGATAAATTTTTTTGTAGGCTAACAGGAAATCTTTAGGCTACCTTTCAACAGATGCCAAATATTATGGAAGTTCAAATTCTGTGCCAAAAATACAAAAAACTGGAATGCCGTAATAATTAAGAATTCTATAAAACTGCTGACAGTAAGAATACAAGCACTAAAGGAATTTAATACACAGTTTTTTAGGATGCCTCTATTTTCTTCTGTAGTAAAACTCAAATAAATAATAATTGTTGCTCAATTTATAAAATTCCCCAAGTAACTATATTGAGGTCCCTGGTTTAACACAAACAAGTTCAACTGCAAAGCCAAATGTGCTTTGTTAAGAAAGAAATTTTGCCCTTTCTTTTATTTACTCAGCTTCTCTGAAAAGTAAGGTTCTTATAAGCAAACCTAAAAAAAAGTGTGGAAAGAGAAAAGAGGGTCTGGGAAAAAGGGGAAAGGAAGAAAGGAGTAAAAAGGAAAAAAAAGGAGTGAAAGGCAGTCACCTACAGACAAGGCATTTCAGCAAATTCTGTTAAATTCTCAGAATTTTGAACAATTAATTTTTCTACCAGTTTTGCCAAAGATATAATAATATACCACCAGTTCACACTTAGGAAATAAGTTGTTCTGAATTAATATTAGAAATAAGAAAAAATTATGTTTTTAAAGTTCTGTCAAATGTTAAGGGTAATCTACAAGACCATTCCAAATTATATACAAATTATCTTTCTTCTTTTTTTCAAATTTTTCTTTCCAATTTTTTATTGTTTTGATGATAGATTTGGTGATCAAAGCTTTTTGGTTTGGACACGAACAAAGTTAATTTTACTAACCATAAAGATTTGGGTACTTGCCTTTATCACTCGTCCTCAAGCACTTCTAAGGTTTACAGGATCCTTTTAGGATAAGCTGAAAAGCAAACATTAAGAATTATAAAGTGATAAATTTAGAGAGGCAAAGTTATCTATTATAGATATCTAGGAAAAAACTAAATATACATATAACAAAATTGTTAACAGTGCTTATCTCTCACTGGTAAGATTAGGTTAATTTTTTCTAGCACTTTTCAAAATGTATTTTAATTTTTTTTTTTAAATGTAATCAAGAAAAATTGTAATTAAAAACAAAAGGTACTTTTGAAAAAGAATAGTAACTTGTTAGCACTTAAAAAAGTGGCATATGTCATAAGTAGCAATGAATATTTTAACACTATACTGAATTAGAAATGAAGATTCCATTATTTCTAATCTTAATATAAAATGTAAAATAAGTACATAAAAACAACATAATTTTATAAGCAAATATTTTTTCAAGTAGCTTCCAATTCTGTATCTGCAATTTTGTATTCACAGGCAACTATGAAAACTATATCCAGAATGTACAACTGAGAATAAAGACACACTGAAATTCAAACTTTCCTGGGAAACTAGCTGACAGGCATTATCAGAGAAGTAATTCAATCAGGCAAGTATTTTTTCAGCATCTCCTATACGCCCAGCATTATACAGACCAAATAGAGTGTATGAGCCTGCCCTCAAGAAACTGACAATCTAGGATGAAAAATAAGATTCACATACTTGAAATATAAGAAAAATAGCACAAAAATTAAGTGCTATCTACATTCTACCTTGGTGAGTAGTGTCTGGGGTCTTAAAAGCCCGTGAGCAGCCATCTAAGATACTCCACTGGTCTCATCCCTTCGGGAGCACGGGAGAATGAAGACAACAGGATACAAGGAAAAGATTAGTCCGAAGGACTAATGGACCACAGCTACCAAGGCCTCCACCGGACTGAGTCCAGTACAGCTAGATGGTGCCCGGCTACCACCGACTGCTCTGACCAGGATCACAACAGAGG
>NW_004443937.1:13330403-13363805 GCF_000243295.1 Trichechus manatus latirostris
AAAATAAAAAACAAGCCACAGACCAGGAGAAAATTCTTACAAATCACATATCTGATAAAAGCCTCATATTTACAATAAAGTTCAACAATAAGAAAATAAAGAAGAAAGTTTTAAAAAATGGGAAAAGATGTGAACACTTAACCAAAAAAGATATATAGATGATAAATAAGCATATAAGAAGATGCTCACCATCATCTGTCATTAGTGAAATACAAAATAAAACAAGATACCACCGCATACCTATTTTACAAAAAAAACCAAACCCATTGCCGTTGAGTCGAGTCCAACTCACAGTGACCCTATCCGACAGAGTAGAACTGTCCCATAGGGTTTCCAAGGAGCAACTGGTGGATTCAAACTGCTCACCTTTTGGTTAGCAGCTGAGCTCTTAACCACTTCGCCACCAGGGCTCCACATACCTATTAGACTGTCCAAAATACAAAAAATTTTTAAAAACTCACAATAGTAAGTGCTGGTAAGAATGCAGAGCAACTGGAACTCTCATTCATTTTGCATTCAGAAAGCAAAACCGAAGACAATTTGGCAGTTTCTTATAAGATTAAACACAAATTTATCATATTATTGAGCAACTGTATTCCTAGCTATTTACCCAACTGAACTGAAAAATTATACACACAGAAAATCTGTACACAAATGTTTGTTGTTGTTGTTTGGTGCCATCAAGTCAGTTCCGACTCATAGCGACCCTATATACAACAAAACAAAACACTGCCCAGCCACCCTCACAACCGTTATGCTTGAGCCCACTGTTGCAGCCACTGTGTCAATCCATCTCGTTGACAGTCTACCTCTTCTTCACTGACTCTCTACTTTACCAAGCATGATGTCTTTCTCCAGGGACTGATCCCTCCTGATAACATGTCCAAAGTATGTGAGATGTAGTCTCGCCATCCTCCCTTCTAAGGAGCATTCTGGCTGTACTTCTTTCAAGGTAGATTTGTTCCTTCTTCTGGCAGTCCATGGTACATTCAATACTTTTTGCCAACACCACAATTCAAAGGTGTCAATTCTTCTTCAGTCTTCCTTATTCATTGTCTAGCTTTCCCATGCCTATGAGGTGATTGAAAATACCATGGGTTGGGTCAGGCACGTCTTGGTCTTTAAAGTGACATTTTTGCTTTTTAATACCTGAAAGAGGTCTTTTGTAGTAGATTTGCTGAACGCAATACGTGGCTTGATTTCTTCACTGCTGCTTCCATGGGCATTGATTGTGGACTCAAAAAATGAAATCCTTGACAACTTCAGTCTTTTCTCTGTTTATCATGATGTTGCTTACTGGTCCAGTTGTGAGGATTTTTGTTTTCTTTATGTTGAGGTGTAATCCATACTGAAGACTGTGGTCTTGGATCTTCATCAGTAAGCGCTTCAAGTCCTCTTTGCTTTCAGCAAGCAAGGTTGTGTCATCTGCATTATGGCAGGTTGTTAATAAGTCTTCCGCCAACCCTGATGCCGCATTCTTCTTCATATAGTCCAGCTTCTCTGATTATTTGCTCAGCATACAGATTGAATAAGTATGATGAAAAGGATACAACCCTGACGCACACCTTTCCTCATTTTAAACCATGCAGTATCCCCTGGTTCTGTTCAAATGACTGCCTCTTGGTCTATGTACAGGTTCTGAATGAGCACAATTAAGTATTCCGGAATTCCCATTCTTCGCAATGTTATCCATAATTTGTTATGATCCACACAGTCGAATGCCTTTGCATAGTCAATAAAACACAGGTAAAGATTTTTCTGGTATTCTCTGCTTTCAGACAGGATCCATCTGACATCAGCAATAATGTCCCTTGATCCACGTTCTCTTCTGAATCCGGCTTGAATTATCTTCAGGAAACTTTTACTTGTGTGTGATATTAATGATATTGTTCGATAATTTCCATATTCTGTTGGATCACCTTTCTTTGAAATGGGCACAAATATGGATCTCATCCAGTCAGCTGGCCAGGGAGCTGTCTTCCAAATTTCCTGGCATAGACGAGTGAGCACCTCCAGCACCACATCCATTTGTTGAAACATCTCAATTGGTATTCCATCAGTACCTGGAGTCTTGTTTTTCACCATTCTCTTCAGCACAGCATGGACTTCTTCCTTCAGTACCATAGGTTCTTGATCATATGCCACCTCCTGAAATGGCTGAATATCAACCAGTTCTTGACACAGTGACTCTGTGTATTCTTTCCATCTTCTTTTGATGCTTCCTGCACTGTTCAATATTTTCCCTGTAGAATCCTTCAAAATTGCAACTCAAGGCTTGAATTTTTTCTTCAGTTCATTCAGCTTGAAAAATGCTGAGCATGCTCTTCCCTTTTGGTTTTCTATCTCCAGATCTTTGCACATTTCGTTTTAATATTTTCCTTTGTCTTCTCAAGTTGCTCTTTGAAATCTTTTGTTCAGCTCTTTTACTTCATCATTTCTTCCTTTCAGCTTTAGCTACTCTATGTTCAAGAGTAAGTTTCAGAGTCTCTTCCGACATCCATTTTGGTCTTATCTTTCTTTCCTGTCTTTTTAATGACTTTTTGCTTTCTTCATGTATGATGTCCTTTATGTCATCCCACAGCTCGTCTGGTCTGCAGTCATTAGGGTTCAATGTGTCAAACCTATTCTTGAGATGGTCTCTAAATTCAGGTGGGATATACTCAAAGTCATACTTTGGCTTTCGTGGATTTGTTTTAATTACCTTCAGCTTCAACTTGAATGTGCATATGAGCAATCGATGGTCTGTTCCACAGTCGGCCCCTAGCCTTGATCTGACTGATGACACTGAGCTTCTCCATCGTCCCTTTCCACAGATGTAGTTCATCTGATTCCTGTGTTTTCCATACAGTGAGGTTTACATGTATAGTCGCTGTTTATGATGTTGAAAAAAAGTATTTGCAATGAAGAAATAGACGGTCTTGCAAAATTCTGTCATGTGATCTCTGGCATCATTTCTATCACCAAGGCTGTACTTTCCAACTACTGATTCTTCTTGTTTCCATCTTTCACATTCCAATCAACAGCAATTATCAATGCATCCTAATTGCATGTTTGATCAATTTCAGACTGCAGAAGTTGGTAAAAAATCTTCAATTTCCTCATCTTTGGTATTAGTGGTTGGTGCATAAATTTGAACAATAATCGTATTAACTGGTCTTCCTCGTAGGCGTATTGATATTATCCTATCACTGACAGCATCATACTTCAGGATAGATCTTGAAATGTTCTTTTTGACGATTAATGCAAAGCCATTCCTCTTCGATTTGTCATTCTTGGCATAGTAGACCACATGATTGATTGTCTGATTCAAAATGGCTAATACCAGTCCATTTCAGCTCACTAATGCCTAGGATATTGATCTATATGCAGGCCATTTCATTTTTACCACTTTCAATTTTCCTAGATTCATAATTTGTACATTCCATGTTCCAATTATTAATGGATGTTTGTAGCTGTTTCTTCTCATTTTGAGTCGTGCCACATCAGCAAATGAAGATCCCAAAAGCTTTACTCTATGTTATTAAGGTTGACTCTACTTTGAGGAGGCAGCTCTTCTTCAGCAGTATTTTGAGTGCCTTCCAACCTGAGGGGCTCATCTTCCGGACTGTAACAGACAATGTTCTGATGCTAATCATAAGGTTTTCACTGTTAGGTCCTTCTCCCTAGTCTATCCTAGTCTGGAAGCTCCGCTGAAACTTGTCAACTACAGGTGACCCTGCTGGTATTTGAAATACTGGGGGCATAGCGTCCAGCATGACAGCAACACGCAAGCCACCAGAGTACAACAAACTGAGAGACGCATGGTGGCAATTAATGTTAGCTACTGTAATAATAAAAAAGAAAGCATGCAGTCCACCAGCTTTTGGAAAAAAAGGTATTATTACAATTAATTGTAACTACTATGATAAAATCTTTTCTTCCAAAAGCTGGCGGTCTGAATGCTTTTCTACAGGTGAGGTCTAATTAACTCTTTCAAGCTTAGTTATTTTAATGAAAGGAGGATTATAAGAAGCAGTCCACACAAATAATAAAAGAATTTAGAGCAAGAGGGAAGAAAAAAACTACTGCATTTTAGCAGAGTATACTGATGGTCCCAATGAAGGCCCTGAGTTCAATAAAGAATTTGCTTATACATACAATACCATATTTAAGACGGTAAAAAGATACCTTTTTTATAAGGCAGAAAAGCAACAAAGATTTCAGAAAACCTGCTATTATGAAATAGTTACTAATTTCTTTGAAAGCTGTACTCTTTCAAGGGGTAAACTCTACTTATCTGGAAACACTTATAACTCTTCAGTCCCCTTCAATATTCAGCAAAGGAAACATTACTATATAAGACAAAACAGATTTTCTATAACTCTTAATAATTTACTTTGTATGATTCTCAACAACTGAAAAGATATGAATTCCTCAAAGCTCAAATAAAATAATGTACTGAAATCAGATTTTCATACAAAAGTTTTCAATATTTCTTAAATGAAGTAGGAATTTTAAACATGCTATTATGGCTCTCTCACCTAACTGTGGCCCCTTGAACAATTTACTTAACTTGATCTCTAAAGTGGAGATAAAAATATTTCCCATGCCACAGGGTCATTGTCAGGAGTGAATGAGACAAGGTATGCTTAGAAAACATTCAGTATAGTGCCTGGCACAAAGTACACAAATGCTCCATAAGTGTTAGCTGCTATTATTTTTTTTATTACAACTACTACCATTATTAAACATGTACCACATCATGATCATAAATAATAAAGTAAATTTGACAGAGTAAGATTTAGGGAGGCATATCGACTTTACAGCAAAGGGTTTTTTTTGTTTGTTTTTTTAAATGTCCTATTCAATGTAAGATTGTAAATTCTATTCCAATTAGCACTCTGATTAGGTATCATTTGAAAACTGTATTTTACTGAATTATCTGCATTTCTTTGTTAAAAATGGAGGCAAAATCTGTAACAAATGATGGTTAGAAAAAAAAAAAATACGTAACAAAGCCTAAATCCTAATAGAAGAAAGAAAAAAATGTGGAAGGATACCACTGCCTCATCAATAGTTTGATTCATGTTCTTCTACTTACACTGCTCAAGTACAAAATATCCTGTTCTTTTTTCTGTCCTTTCCCAAAAAACAGATATTTTAGTGCTTTAAAAATGCAAGACACTGTACTATCCCTACTGGGCCAAAAGAAACTAGAAGAGAATCCTACGTTTTTCCCCCTATTATCTCCTGAAATCAGAAAAGAGAGCTTACTTTACCTCCAACACACTGATGTTAACATCTATTTAGGCCAGACCTAAGACACAGATATCTAATTTCATATTTTGAATTCCTATCATGCAAAGTCCCTTCCATGAAAATAAATCACATTCAAAATATTGGCCTTTACTGCTATGATCAGGCAAAGGTTTAATCACTGGACAGCCGGTCGTAGCTTTCACAGAATTTTAAGCCAATGAACTTAAGACCTGTTCAACACTGGGGTTTCTGGGGTTTTCCTCCTCCTCTAAGCAATCTATACAACAATCTTCATAACTATAACTCATAACACATTAACTCCCAGGATCACCACTCAGAAGCATATAAGTAAACCAGTGTACAGCAAGAACCATCAAAATTGTTTTGATAGATCCTGCCCAACCAATTGGAAAGCTTTTGAATAAGCATGTCCCACTTCCCTATGGAGCACCAGCCTTTGGCTTCTTGCATACTTTCCTTTTCTTCCTCTAGCTTTGAAGGACAGAAAAATAAAGCCATCAGTTGAAGAAGAAAGAGAGTGCCATATAAACTCCTTCAAACAAACTTGTGCTCAGTAGAAATGCTGGCAATTTATTATAACAGATAATATGAATACTCAGTATATTTTTATTTTTTAAGGAGCAAAAGAATAAGAAAATATTCAAATATACTCTTTCATCAAATTATAAACCAGCTAGCACAAATAGAGAACAATATAGTTAAAAGCCAAACAATACAATGCAGAGAGCTATTTTTTATTATCTATGTTGATTCCATTAGATGATATGCTTCTGGGCCATGAGGTCATTTTAGTCTTAACATTTTATAAAACTCTAGAAAAAAGTAGAAGAATTATGAGAGGGGAAGGGGATGCTGGGGGTATACCATCAACTAACTGCAGGTATCAATAACGCTGCTTTAATGTGTGTGTGCACCAACACACAGGGAACATGAGTAGAACAGCATATCTGGGAATCACTAAAATTACTGATTCAATTCATTCATTCAGCAAATATTACTCTACATCTACTCTGGATAAAACTGCACAATATACCAACACATATAAAAATCTAAAGCATAGGGAAAGTACTTATTATTAAAAGCAGTGTAGGTGTTAACTTCGGAGAAAGAAGAGGGATGGTTGTCCAGGCAGCGGTAACAGCAGGTGCAAAGGCCCTGTGGTGGAAGGCAGAATGATAAAACAAAGGACCTAACTAAAACTAGTATGGCCTGAACAGTGAGAACTAGACAGATGCTGTAAGGTACCACAATGATAAAGCAATTCCTACACATGTATCCACTTACCGTATTTTTATGCAAATAATACACACTGTCTACGTTTGTTTGCCAACCACACCCTCCCCCTGTGAAGTATTTTCATAAGCATCACTATGCCAATTTTTTTTTTACATGTTGCCATTAAAAAAAAAAATTAGCATAGCATGCTTATGAAAATACTTCATGAGGGGCGCAACTGGCGAACAAACGTAGAAGGTGCGTTTATTTGTATAAAAATATGGTACTTCTTAACAACAAAATAATATCAAACTAAACTCAATAAAAGAGTATATTTAAACCTAAGCCATGAGTTCCCTCTTTTCATGAAGACATCTCCTTCTGGCTATCACCAAAAGGTACCTCAAGATCTGTATATCTAAAACCTACCTTATGATTTTGCCCTAAAAAACTCTGTCTTCATTCAGTATTGCTTTTCTCAGGCTCTGCTGACTATGCCTCCTACATATTCTTGAATAATTCCTTTCTCTCCTCTCTGCCAACACCACTCTTATCTAAGTAAGCCACCATCATCTCTCACCTAGACAATTAGACTAGCTTCCTAACTGGTACCCCTGTGTATACACTCTGGTAACCCTCCAATCCATCTTCTACTTTGTAATCAAAAGCGTTCTTGTCAAAAAGCAAATCTGACCGTGTCCTCTTCCTTAAAACACCTTAATGGCTCCTCATTGCTCTTAGGATATAAGCAAAAACTTCTTAACATGACCTACAAAACCCTCTGAGGGCTGGCCTATCTCTCCATTTCAAACTATGCTCCTTCTCCCTTTAGCCCTCATGCTCAGGCCATACTAGCTCTAGTTAGGTCCCTCGTTTCACCATTCTCCCTTTGACCACAGGGCCTTTGCACCTGCTGTTCCTTCTGCCTAGACAACTATCACTCTCTTCTTTCTGCCAAATTAACACTACCACTCTTTTTAATGAGTTGGAATCAACTCGACAACAACGAGTTTGATTTGGTTTTTTTACTCCTTTTAATAGAAGCATTTCTTAAGGACGCCTGCTCTAACACAGTCAAAACTTACTAACATAAGCACTTGTGATACCACTGTCACAGCTGTAATTTAACATTTTATTTAATGTTAATTTAGTATTAATGTCTATCTCCTCTACCTGACCATAAGTTCCATGGGGGAAGATATCACATCAGTTTTTGTTCCACATTATATTCCCAATGTCTAGGTACATAATAAAAATTTGTTGTATCAATGATTAAATGCATGAACCATGCTCAAGAAGCATCAAACATAGTTCAGACTGCCTAAGTCAAAGTTCAGTTGCCAGTAATCACAAAACGTTCAACCCCAGGCCAAGCTGCCATCACCATGATCGTTCCTATGTTTAATTTCCTTTAGCAAGACCCTTTTAGCCGGGTTAGTGAGGTTTAACCACCATAGGCCTTCCTATCTACATGAGTGTATGATAAATAATTTAGTTTTACCTAAAGTAATTTGGCCTTTGTCCTTGGTTCCTAAGAAATAACCCTTGGAACTCTGGAATTTAAGTGTCTTTGATAAGGACTCCAGACCACACCTAACTAATAGATTAGGTAAGGTGATGAGGTAACTCTGGGATGGGGGGCTGCCCAGGCCAGAAAGACCCACCACGTAATACCTCATGATCACCTCTGATATTGACTGACCTCAGGGGAGAGATGCTGGGGTTTATATTACATAATGAGATCTTCAATAAAAGAAGCTCCATGGACTTCCTGGTTGGTAAGAAGTCATCCATGCACATGAGAGGGTACAGTTGTCCCTTTTTGGGACACAGAAGGTCCACATTAGGAACCCTCCCAGACTTCGCCCCATGTGTCCCTTTGTTGGTATCTTTTTTTTTCCTACAATAAAGCTGTAATCTTAAGTACAGCACTTTCCATGAGTTCTGTGAGTCATTCAATAAATTATCAAATACAAAGGAACTGAGGGATCCAACAGAACAGAAGTCCCGGGTGGGACTCCCAAGCTTGTGGCTGGCAACCTGAAGGGGTAGAGGGAAACTCCCGAATCTGTAACCAGCACATCAGAGTCCGGGGGGACTCCCAAGCTAGCAGCTGGCATTCCGCTATTTGGCAGCCTGAAGGACAGTGTCCTTTTAATTTGTGCGATCTGACCTAACTCCAGATGGCTAGGGTCAGAGAAAAAGTAATGCATATTGTAGCTGGTGCCAGAGAAGTGAAAAAGTGGGGATTTTAATTTAATGATGATTGTTAGCCTCATAATGAGGAAACCATCAAACACTCAAACTCCATTGGTGGTGTTGTTAGTTGCCATCAAGTCAATTCCAACTCACAGCAACCCCATGTGTGCAGGGCAGAACTGTTCCATAGATTTTTCAAGGCAATAACCTTTTGGAAACAGATCGCCAGGCCTGTGCTTTCAAGGCACCTATGGGTGGGTGCAAATCACCAAGCTTTCGGCTAGCAGTTGAGCGCTTAACCCCTTGCGCCTCCCTAATTCCATTAAATAATCTAAAATAAAGCAATCTAAATCTGTTTGATTGCAGTTTTCATAACAAAATTACTAGCATTTTTTTACATTTCATTGTCAAGTTCCAAAACAGAGACAGATCCCTGGTTTCTCTTGAAATCTGAGCCTCTTACGCAACTAATCCCAAGATAACCCACTGCAAATAAAAATCTACCAAAAAATAACATTTAAGGAAATTAAAATCCTTAAAGATTTAAAAAATAAATAAATGTATTTAAGAAAAAAAAAAGCTCAATGGGAAAAGGAGAAGAAATCAGGGCAAAGTTTGGAAGAAAAACCCTCTTCCACCACACAAAACAAAACAGACATCTTCCCCATGAATTCTGGCAAGGTCAATCCTCAGCCTCATTCACAAAATTCTTGGATAGCTTCCTTGGTGTAAAAAACCCCATGCTATTTCACAGTGACTATTCTAAAGCCTGAGTATAGATATGGTAGCTTGGGGGCGTTGCCTATTTTGATGGTAAGCAAAGAGTTCTCAATGGTTTTTTGACAATTCTAAATCATAAAAACAGTAGGTATTATAATTTATAACAAAGTAAAAAGGTAAATGAACAAAAAACTTCAGGTATCTTGCTATTAACAGAGGCTATAGTACCAGAAATTAGTAATAATTTAGGAAAAGATAAACATTTCTGAGAAATAATAAGGGTTAAGAGAACAAAACCTTGGGTCTTCAGAGTCCCAAAATGGCCAAATAATTTTTAGCATGAAAGTTAATGACAAAACTACCTCATTCTTCAAACTGATTAGTCTCTTGAAGCAAAGTAAACAAACAACAGACTGTCAAAACATAAAATCTAGAACAACCAATTTTTTTTCTCCTGAGAATAACTGTATATACTGTTAAAATAACTATCAACGCACAGACCTTTCATTTTATGATTTTTCTCATACGAATTTTTCCTAAATTTCTGGCATCTATCATCACATATGATAGAAAAAGAATGAACAAACAATAAAAGAACATTAGTGGTCTCATACATTGCTGGTAGGAATGTAAAAAGATACAGCCATTCTGGAAAATAGTTCGGCAATTTCTTATAAAATTAAATAGGCACTTGCCATACAACCCAAGAATTACACTCTTGAGCATTTATCTCAGAGAAATGAAAACTTGCATTCACATAAAAACTTATACATGAATGTTCATAGTAGCATTACTGGTAATAACCAAAAACTTGAAATAACCCAAATGTCCTTCAATGGGTGAATGGTTAAATAAACTCTGGTACATCCAAACCATGAACACTATTCGGCAATAAAAAAGAAAAAACTATTGATATCAATACACGTAACAACTTGGATGGATCGTGAGAGGATTATGGTTAGTGAATGAAAAAAAAAGCTAATCTCAAAAGGTTAGGTACTACATGTTTCCATTTATATAACATCTTCAACATGACAGAACTACAGAGCTGGAGAACAGGAAACGGGTAAAGGGTGGGGTGCAACTATAAAGGGGGAGTACAAGGCAACTCCTCTGTGGTGATGAACAGTTCTGTATCCTGATGGTGATGGTGCTTAAATAGGATCAGACTGCACTGAACTACACATGAACACGCATACACACACAAATGAGTGGATGTGAAAACTGAATAAGGTCTGTAGTCTAGTTGACAGTACTATAACACGTCAATTTCAAACATATGAGCCAAAGGAAAACAACCGTTAAGAAAGTTAGGAAGTAGTTCCCGAAATAAAACAATGTTATACAATTTCATGAATTTATACAATAAAGATTAACTAGCCTTGGGCTTCCAAGTTTTAACTCTGGCTCAGTCTCCAGTGAAAATATCGGCTACCTTTCCCTCTCAGCCAGCTGATTCACTAAATCAGCAGCAACTAGTAAGGCAAGTACTTTTGTCTGAGTCATGAAGATCCTCTTACATAAAGTCTGAAAAAAAAGCATGAAGTTAAGTCTCAGAACCCACAGCAACACCAATTTTATCTGGCTAAAAGAAAATCTAGGCATAACTACTGAAAGTGCAACCAGTATGTATAGGGGCCAAGAACGGCAGACTGATAACGGGTGTTAGTTAAAAAAATAACATCAAAGAGATTTTACATTACTACATTGTCTTGATTCTAGACCTCACCAACTGATTAGAACGCACACCTTTAATATAATAACAGCTTTGGGGGGAAAGGGAAAATGCTACCATATTAAATGTACACAATATCAAAATGATAAAATGCAAAAAAAAGGTGTCTCTTAAAACCGAGAAAATAAGGAGTTTATGAAACATCTGTGTACCTAACCAACACTTACGGTGTTTTCCAAACTTTTCTAAGTCAGAGGTGGACCTGAACACTACTGCTGGATTTTTACTTATCCCAAAATTCTATTGGGTCTTCTAGAGGTAATCAGTGATAAACTGACAATAACTTCTTGCTGAGAGCTTACAGAAGTTTATGTTTTGCAAAGATGTTGCAAAAATGTAAATGTGTGAAGCATCATCATAACAAGCGTGAACTCTACCAAAACAAAAAGTTTCAAAGTTCTACATCAACCACAAAAAGTAATTTGCTGACCTTCAATTTCCTAATGGGTTACAATAGTACCTACTCTCATAGACTCATTGTGAGGATTAAATGTAAAGCAGTTAGAACAGGGAGTGGTATGTAATAAGCACACCATAAGCATGAGCTTTTTAAAAAATGAAAAACAACCCTTTTTAGGGAACCTTTGCATCTGTTTAGGCAGTGGCAGCAGTGTCTTGGTTCCAATCTAACACGCCCCACTCAGAATGCTGCAGCAGGTGTTTCTCATCACCCTGGGCACAGCAACCTTAACTTGTATGTGGGAGGTACTTGCCACTCAGTTTTTGCTCAATCTGGTAAGAAAAGGAAATCATCAACCAAGCCTAATTATGAACAATAAACTTATATAAGGGAGCAGGAAGAATTCACAATTGAAGAGAAAAGCTAATAGTATGAGACTACTATTCTTCAAAGGTTTAGAGACCTCTTATGTATAGCAGCATCTCACAGTTGCATAGTTTCAAAGTACCTCTTAACACATTATCTCATTTGATCCTCATGACAATCTTGTGAGCTACTTGCTGTTATTTCACATTTTACAGGAGAGTAAAATGAGGCTTAAGTGACATGCCAAAGGTCACACAGCCAGCAAGTAGAAGAGCTAGAAATTAAATCTCTGACTAACACAGCTACCTTTCTAAACAATTAATGGGGCTATGTTTTATAAAACTACAACTTTCTGATCATCCTCCATGATATCTCAGCAAACTATCAGCAGCTTCAAGATAATAAAAAAAAAATTAGAATCAAACAGCACCTTAAGGATCATTTCAAGTGTAACCTCTCATTTTTGAATATTCTCTTACAAAAAGAAAATGTTTTCAGTATTCAAGATCAAAAACGTCAATATCCTCACATTTCAAAACCTGCAAGCAGTGTGGAGATCAAGGATCAAGCATGTGTGGAGATCAAAAATAAAAGGATTAAAACACACAGATCCTAAATTACTATTTGTTTTGCCTGACTACCTCTTGGTTTCCAACATTATTTGTTAGGAAAACAAGACTTTCTGTCACAGGCCAAATTTAAAATTTCTTATGATAGCTTTAATGACTTTTTACTTTTAGTAACTGATTCTCTTTTAAAGAATCTTACTCATGCTTTAAGATATATACATGTATGTCTGCAAAAAAATTTCATTATTTCTTCTTATACACTTCCAAAACAGTAAGATGTAAAAAAATATATATAGTATGTGGTAAACTGATGGAAATAAATATATGAGTCACCTGAAGAAAAAAAACAATCTTGTAGTCCATATTTAAAACTTTTTCATTGAGATCCTGACTTGCCCACAATATAATTTCCTTCATTTTGCCACAACACACAAGCACTGCAAAATTTTCATAGACAACGCACTATAGTGAATGACCACACTTAAACCTTAAATACCCAAGGAGAAAAAGGTGATGTCTCCAAGTCACATTACGTTGTCAGTACAGAAACATTTTTTAAATATGCAGATGTATTTTTATTGCCTAAGCCCCCGTGGCACAGTGGTTAAGAGCTCGGCTGCTAACCAAAAGGTCAGCAGTTCGAATCTACCAGCTGCTCCTTGGAAACCCTATAGGACAGTTCTACTCTCTCCTATATAGGGTCACTATAAGTTGGAAGTGACTCAACAGCAATGGATTTTTAAACTTATTATAAGCAAATAAGTCATTATGATGCAAACATGGAACTGCAAACAATTTCAGTATAAGATAAACCATAAAAATGAATTAATGAAAAAAATTTTTCTAGGAAATTTACCTTTTGATTTTTTTGCTCTAACATAGTTTGGCACTGCCTCTCTCCCCCTCCCCGCCTGAAAAACAAACATAACTAGGACTTCGATCATTTAATTTTTTTTCCCTTTAGAGTGCCTGACACACAGCTGGTGCTCAAAAAATATGTTAAACTTCCCAAGAGACTTTAAACTTTCCATTAATCCCTAGAATACCACGATTATGAAGGTACATAAACCAAACCAAACCTGTTGCTGTCAAGTCGATTCTGACTCATAGCAACCCTACATGACAGAGTAGAACTGCCCCATAGGGTTTCCAAGGAGAGGCTGGTGGATTGAAACTGTGGACTTTTTGGTTAGTTTATCTCCTATATCAGGTCAATTTTATAATTTTTAGCCTATCCATCACCAATGACAACTGAAAAAAACCGTTACGGGCACCAAAACAGGGATTTCATGACATAAAGCAAAATAAGAAATAATTACAGATAGCTAACTTAATCTAACAAACACAACAATTTAAAAAAAAATAAGATATGTTAAATAGTTTAAATCATTTCCACCCTTCTACCTTCAGGAGTCAACCATGTATAGATGTTTCATGTCTTGATGTCAACATTTAACTCCACAAAATATTAAATGGGTGGAAATTTGTTCACTACATACTGTTAAGTGTAATGATGCATAAAATGGGTAACAAAACAGCATATACGCTATAATCCAGATACAAATATGTGTATGTAGATATGTTTGCACATCTACAGCGCACATATACATCAAGAAAGTTACACTGGTAATCACTGAAAATAATCATAAAAATTATAACTTTCTGCTTTATATTTGAGCCTTTTCTATTTGTAGAAACGTCTAAACGTATTACTTTTATAATCAGAAGAAAGCAACAGTATTAAAAACTTTACTTCTCTAATCTAGAAACGTACAGACTATCTAGGATTTGTTCAAATGAACAAACATGCTTTTTCAACCATCTCTGCTTTTGCAAGAGTCCAGTAAGGGGCAAAAATAAACCAAATGGGTTTATTACAGGCCCCATGGCCTTCATGATATTCTCTAAGTGCTTTGATAGAAGTGGGAGGGGGACAGAAGGTAAATGAAAACACTAAAGAATTATTATTTAAGGCAAGGATTTTGTATTCAAGTGACTTAAAATCTCACTGGTGAAACAACACTTGAAATATAATTAGGAAAACCCATTTTAAAAACAGGCAAAAGATCTGAACAAACATTTTCCAAAGAAGATATACAAGTGGCCTATAAACACAGGAAAAGATGTTCAGCATCATTAGTCATTAGGGAAACGCAGATTGAAACTATAATGAGATACCACTTCACAGCACTAGGCTGACTAAAATCAAAACAGGTGTTGAGAATGTGGAGAAATTAGAATCCTCCATTTACTGCTCGACGCGACGGCAACGAGTTTGGTTTTTGGTTTTTTTATACATTGCTGGTGGGAATGTAAAAGGGTGCAGCCAACTCTGGAAAGCAGTCTGGCAGTTTCTCATATGCTAAACGCAAGAGTTACCATACAACAAACACGTTGCTGCCGAGTGGATTCAGACTCACAGCGACCCTAAAGGACCGAACAGAACTGACCCACAGGGCTTCCAAGGAGTGGCTGGGGGATTCAAACTGTTGACCTTTGCGTTATCAGCCATAGTTCTTAACCACTGTGCCACCAGAGCTGCAAGAGTTACAATACGACCCAGTAATTCTACTTCTAGGCACATAAACGTAGTCCACACAAAAACATGAATACAAATGTTCACAGAAGCATTATTCATAATAGTCGAAAAACAGAATCAATCTAAATGTCCACCAACCTATTAATGGATAAACAAAATGCAGCATATCCATACAATGAAATATTATTCAGCAATAAAAAAAGAATGAAGTACTGATGCATGCTACAACATGGATAAACCTTGAAAACATTATGTTAAGTGAAAGAAGGCAGTCGCAAAAGCCCACATGGTGTATGAGTCTATTTATGTGAAATGTCCAGAACAGGAAAATCCATAGAGAAACAAAGCAATTACTGATTGCCTAGAAGAAAGAGGTAGAGGAAGAATGCCTGCTTGGGTATGAGGTTTCTTTTTGGGGTGATGAAAATGTCCTAAAATCAGATAGTAGTGATGGTTACACAACTCTGTGAATACACTAAAAATCACTGAACCATTTTAAATGGGTGAATTTCATGGTATATGAAGTATATCTCAATAAAGCTACTAAAAAACAGATTAACAGTAGCAGAAAATGGTTATGTGGTCTATAGGAACTCTGTTATCTTTGCAACTTTTCTGTAACTCTGAAACTTCTAAAATAAAAGGTTTATTAAATATATATATGTTCTCTGTAGAAATGAAAAAGCCAATCCTCAAACTTCTATGGAATGGCAAGAGGTCCCAAATAGCCAAACAAGTTTTTAAAAAGAAGAAAGTAGGAATACTCACATTTCCTGATTTCAGAACATACTGTATCTGCTTACATTTTATTACAGTATAAGTCTTTTCCATGCCAGTAAATACTGTTCCAAAACAACAACTACCACCAAAAAAAAAAAAAAAATACTATAAAGCTACAATAATCAAAATGGCCTGGTACTAGCATAATGATAGACACACAGACCAATGGAATAGAATTGAGAATCCAGAAGTAAACCCATACATCTATAGTCAACTGATTCTAGACAAGGGTGCTAAGCCCATTCATGGGGAAAGAAGAGTCTCTTTAACAAACAGCGATGAGAAAACTGGATGTTCATATGCAAAAGAATGAAGCTGGACCTATACCTCACACCATATGTACAAATCAACTCAAAATGGATCAAAGAACTACAAATATAAAAACTAAAACTCAGAAAAAAACACAGGGGCAATGTTTTAGAAGTCCCTGGGTGGTGCAAATGGTTAAGCGCTAGTCAAAAGATTGGTGGTTCGCACCCACCTACAGGCTCCTTGGAAAACAGGCCTCGTGATCTGCTTCTGAAAGGTCACGGCCTTGAAAACCCTGTGGAGCAGTTTTCCACACATGGGGTCGCCATGAGTCAGAGTTGATTCAACAGCAACTAACAACAATGCTTCAGGATCTAGTTTTTGACAACACATTTTAGCTATGACAACGAAAAGCACGAGCAGCAAAAGACAAAACATAAATTGGAAATAATCAAAATTAAAAACTTTTGTGCATCAAAGCACTTTATCAACAGAGACAACCTACAGATTGGGAGAAAATTTGGGGGAACAGTGTATCTAATAAGCACTTAATATCCAGAATATACAAAGAACTCCAACTTACCAACAAAAAGACAAACAACCCAATCAAAAAATAGGCAAAGGAATTGAATAAACATTTCACCAAAGAGGATATACAAATGACCAAGCACATGAAAAGATGCTCGATGTCATTAGTCATTCAGGAGATGCAAATCAAAATCACAATGAAATACCACTTTATCCCCACTAAAATGGCTATGATCAAAAAATGGAAAATATTAGGTGTTACTGTGAAAATAACAGGTATTGACAAAGATATGGAGTCCCTGGGTGGTACAAATGGTAAAGCACTCAGCTGCAAACCGAAAGGTTGGAGGGTGGAGTCCACCCAGAGGCTCCTCAGAAGAAAGGCCTGGTGAGCTACTTCTGAAAAATAAGCCACTAAAAACCTTATGGAGCATAGTCCTAGTCTGACACACATGGGGTTGCCATGAATCAGGGTCAACTTAATGACAACTGGTTGGGGAGGATGTAGAGAAATTGTAACCCTCATCCACTGCTGGTGGGAGTGCAAAATAGTATACCTGCTGTGGAAAACAGTTTGATGGTTCCTCAAAAAATTGAACGCAGAACTACCTTATGACCCAGCAATCCCAATCCTAGGAATATACCTGAAAGAAGTAAAAGCAGGAACACAAACAGAAACTTATACACCAATTTTCACTGCAGCACTGTTCACAATAGCCAAAAGGTAAAAACAACCTAAATGTCCATCAACAGATGAATGGATAAACAAAATGCAGTACAACATGGATGAGCCTTTAAAACATTACGCTGAGTGAAATAAGTCTGTCACAAAAGGACAAATATTATATGATCCCACTTATAGGAAAAGGGCAAATGTATAGAAACCAAAGTTTATTAGTGGTCTAGGGGTGAGAGAGAAGGGCAAGGGGAAGTCTTTGCTTAGAGGGCACTGAGTTTCTATTAATGGTGGTGGAATAATTTGGAAACAAACAGTGATGATGGTTGCACAACATGATGACATACACAATGTCACTGAAGCGATATGTAAAAACTGTTGCGGCGAATGTTCTGTTATACATATTTTTATCAAAATTAAGCAATTATGCATATAAATTTACATATAAAATCAGGAAACAAGAGCACGTACATAAATAGCTAAAATATAAAGTGGACTAAAATTGCACAGCAGAAAGTTAGAAAGATTCACATGCAATGTCTCAGATAAAAAAGTGCTGAATATTAAATGAAAACAAATGAGGTTAGGTCTCATTCCCAGGGTTCAATGGCACAGGTAGAAGGAAGAATAGAATTCACAGACCTGGAATAATCTCATCATTCATTTGGCCAAACAACTTGCCTTTTCCTACTTACTTAAAACCTTTCCAAATAAATTTACTTTCAGGAAAAACTCTACAGAGAAAAGAAAATATATACATGCTGGGAAACAACACTGCCATTTCATCAATATAAAACCACAGCCTCTACACCCCATTTCTAAAAGTCTAAAGACATTACTCTTTACAGATTAGACTTTATCCTAGGATTCAAGATTTAAATTACTGGTGAAGTGTAAAAGATGTCAAAATTTATTTTCACTGGCTTCTTAACATCAATAATAAAGTCCTCAAAGTGCTCAAAAGGAGGGTATTGATTAGAAAGAAAACTTTCTGGGGGAATGAAAATGTTCTATATTTTTATCTGATTGGTGGTTACAATGTATATATATATATATATATATATATATATATATACAGCTATATACATATGTAAAAATTCATTGAGTTATATATACTTCTTAGATTTGTGCATTTACTTAAAATATAGCTTAATTTTTAAAACTGAAATAAAAAAAAAGAAGTGTTCCAAAGTACCACCAAAGCATTTGACATAAGGACAGTGAAGTCAGATTTCATCTTCTTTTAGTAAAAAGAATGAAGCATGGAGAAATACAGCAATTTACTTTGGTGTTTCAAAATCAAGAAGAAAAACAGGTCTCCCAGCTCTCTGTTCTATAATCAATCTATCTTTCATGCCTCATAAAGAGATTGGATCTTAAGTCTTCTATTGGGAGCAGAGAAAAGACAGAGTAAGGGAAGGAGCCCATCCTTGCTCAGCAAGTCATCCAGAATAAGGCTAGAAAACAGAAGAACCAAATCAACATCTCCTCTATTCCCAACACATCCCCAAATGTCATACCTTGGTCTCAAATGAGAAAATGATTTTCATCTAAAACTAGTTGTGAAATAATGCAAAGAATGCAAAAGAAGTTCTCATGTTGATACTATCTCTAAAAACCATCACAGTGTTTACCTCTTGCTTCATTCCTCAGTTTTTCCAAGGGAGTTTGAAGGTAGTATACTTCCTCTCCTTCCATTTTGGCCATTTACATGTCTACAGTGAGAAAGTGAGGCATGTATAGGTTAGGCCTCAATGGATTGATATAAACTATGGCTCTTAGTTCACAGCCACAAAATTTTAAAGCCAGACTAGATCTCAGTAGTCAATCATTCATTTTGTACAGGTAAGCCATCCTGTATAACCACGCAGCAGTATATCGACAGGGAACTGCCAAAAATTCAAGCCGAAGTCAGAAGAGGACGTGGAACCAGGGATATCATTGCTCATGTCAGATGGATCCTGGGTGAAAGCGGAGAATATCAAAAAGATGTTTACCTGTGTTTTACTGACTATGCTAAGGCATTTGATTGTGTGGATCATAACGAATTATGTATAACATCGCAGAGAACTGGAATTCCAGAATACTTAATTGTGCTCATTCAGAACCTGTACATAGACCAAGAGGCAGTCATTTGAACAGAACAAGGGGATACTGCATGGTTTAAAATGAGGAAAGGTGTGCGTCAGGGTTGTATCCTTTTCATCATACTTATTCAATCTGTATGCTGAGCAAATAATCAGAGAAGCTGGACTATATGAAGAAGAATGCAGCCATCAGGATTGGAGGAAGACTCGTGAACAACCCGCCATAACGCAGATGACACAACCTTGCCTGCTGAAAGCAAAGAGGACTTGAAGCACTTACTGATGAAGATCCAAGACCACAGTCTTCAGTACGGATTACACCTCAACATAAAGAAAACAAAAATCCTCACAACTGGACCAGTAAGCAACATCATGATAAACAGAGAAAAGACTGAAGTTGTCAAGGATTTCATTTTACTTCGATCCACAATCAACACCCATGGAAGCAGCAGTCAAGAAATCAAAAGACACATGGCATTGGGCAAATCGGCTGCAAAAGACCTCTTTAAAGTGTTGAAAAGCAAAGATGTCACCTTGAGGACTAAAGTGCACCTGACCGAAAGCTGGACAATGAATAAGGAAGACCGAAGAAGAATGGATGCCTTTGAATTGTGGTGTTGGCAAAGAATATTGAATATACCATGGACTGCCAAAAGAACGAACAAATCTGTCTTGAAGGAAGTACAAGCAGGCTGCTCCTTAGAGGCAAGGATAGTGAGACTACGTCTCACATACTCTGGACATATTATCAGGAGGGATCAGTCCCTGGAGAAGGACATCATGCTTGATAAAGTAGAGGGTCAGCGAAAAAGAGGAAGAGATAGACTGACACACTGGCTGCAACAATGGGTTCAAGCATAACGACAATTGTGAGGATGGCACATGACCTGGCAGTGCTTCGTTCTGTTATGCATAGGGTTGCTATGAGTCAGAACCAACTCGACAGCACCTAACAACGAGCAGTCATCCTATGGTGGCGTAAATGTCACACTTGGCACATCCTGCACTTCTACCTCTCAGAAAGCAGAATCCATGCCAATGGCTTATTTTTTATTCATGTTTATTATTTTTTAAGATTATAAATGGATTATGCCACATTTAGAGAAAAATCTAGATTTTAGAGAAACGTACAACTACTTTTAATCTCATATCCTCAAAACAATCACTCATCATGTGCATTTGTTTTTTTAACTTTATTGTGTTTTAGGTAAAAGTTGACAGTGCAGATTAGTTTCTCATTAAAAAATTTATACACAAATTGTTTTGTGACATTAGTTGCCAACAGCCACAATGTGTCGGCACTCTCCCCTTTTCCCCTTCCAACCTGGGTTCTCTGTGTCCATTCATCTAGTTTTCCTGTCCCTTCCTGCCCTCTCGTCCTTGCTTTTGAGCATGTATTGTCCATTTGGTCTTGTATACTTGATTCAACTAAAAAGCCCATTCCTCGTCATGTTATTGTCTGTTTTACAGGCCTGTCTAATCTTTGGCTAAAAAGTCAACCTCACGAGTGGCTTCAGTTCTAGGTTAGCAGGGTGTCTGGGGGCCATAGTCTTGAGGGTCCATGTGCATTTTTTATATATATTAGTTAAAGTTCAAGTGTAGAGCCCTGGTGGTGCAGTGGTTAACAGCTTGGCTGCTAACCTAATGATTGGCAGTTCGAATCCACCAGCTGCTCCTTGGAAACCCTATGGGGCTGTTCTACTCTACTCTGTCCTATAGGGTTGCTATGAGTCAGAATCAACTCAAAGGCAACAAGTTTTTTGGTTTTATATCCGTAACCAGGAAAAATGGGGTGGCCATAACAATAAACCAAAGGGGGAAAAGAGGATGAAAGTTTGGGCTATAAGTCCTATAAGGGCAGAAAGCTCATCTGTCTTATTCACCACTATATCCCTAGTTCCTAGTACAGTGCCTGGAAAATGTTGTTGTTGTGTGCTGTCGATTCCGACTCAGCAACCCTATAGGACAGAGTAGAACTGTCCCATAGGGTTTCCAAGGCTGTAATCTTTATGGAAGCAGACTGCCACATCTTTCTCCTGTGGGTTCGAACTGCCGACCTTGTGGTTAGCAGCCAAGCGCTTAACCACAGCGCCACCGGGCTCCTTGCCTGGCACATAGAAGGTGCTTAATAAATGTGTTAGAATAAGTGAAAATGTGCATGAGTGAACAAATGAACACCCTGAAGGTTCAATGGAGAAGAGATGTTTCAGAAGTCTGAAACTGTTGAACAGTGTGAAGAGTCAGGAACAGAAAGAAATAAAAAATAACCCAGAGTTTTGTTGGCTAAGTGAATGATGAGCCATTAAACAAGATAAGCAAACTAGAGGAGGAACAGGTATATGGGAATTCAAGGAGGCCATGGCAAAATGCCAAGGAATATGAAAGAAGACACATACCAAGTTTCAGGAACCAGCAGGACATCAAAGTGCAGGTGTTCAGCAGGTAGAAGAAAGTCTAGGCTGAAGATGCAGATTTGGAAGTCATCTACATGAAGCTTAAATCAGAGATCAGCAGTACTACATACCATAGTTTATGGACTTTCACTGCTCTTAGTCAAGTAAGAGCAGAACAGGAGATGTAGGTCAAAACGAAATATACCCACTATTCCGAGTGCCTTGATGCCTTAACCTGATCTTTGCTCTACTGATTTCTAAACTTAGATTATGGAATAAATACACTTTATACTAGTGCGTCTTCATCTCTCATTTGTTTCCTAACAGTATACAAAGTGTATTTTATACTTTCACTGTTTGCAACAGACAGAATTCTGGGCTCAAAGACCCAGGGAAGATTAGAAATTCAATACATTTGGCACTACTTACCATAAACATAAAAAAACTATATATTGGTTTTATTCAATATTATTCACTGACAAGTTGTCATAAAATAAGGAATGGTTTGTCAGATGTCACTGATATTTTTTCTTCTCTTTTATTGTACTTTAGATGAAGGTTTACAGAACAAACTAGCTTCTCATTAAACAATTAGTACACATATTGTTTTGTGACACTAGTTGCCAACCCCATGACATGTCAACACTCTCCCTTCTCAACCTTGGGTTCCCTATTAACAGCTTTCCTGTCCCCTCCTGCCTTCTTGTCCTTGCCCCCGGGCTGGTGTGCCCCTTTAGTCGCGTTTTGTTATATGGGCCTGTCTAATCTTTGGCTGAAGGGTGAACCTCAGGAGTGACTTCATTACTGAGCTAACAAGGGTGTCCTGGCGCCATACTCTCAGGGTTTCTCCAGTCTCTGTCAGACCAGTAAGTCTGGTTTTTTTTGTTTTGGTTGTGTGTGTGTGTGTGGGTGTGGGTGTGTGTGGGTGTGTGGTGTGTGTGTGTGAGAGAGAGAGACAGAGAGACAGAGAGACAGAGAGTCAGAATTTTGTTCTACATTTTTCTCCAGCTCTGTCCAGGACCCTCTATTGTGATCCCTGTTGCCACTGATTTAAGTTCCAGTTTGCAGTGCTTTGAAATACTATTGAATAAACAAGTGTTCTGCTGACAGAGTAGTCTTTAACAATAAACAATGTTTTAACAAAGGTTTATTTTCACTATAGGACAGAAAAATAACAAAGGTTATTTTTGGATACTTCTTTCACCTTATTTCAGGACTACAACATGACACTTCCAACTGTCTTCACCTATGCAAGTCTCTTCTCCCTCCAATTCATTCTACATATCACTACCTACGAATTTAAAAAAAAAAAAAAAAGTCTCCCCATTTTCCTTTGTATCTGTTCTGCCTCTCAAAGTTCATCCTTCGTATCTTTTAGGCTAACTTGACTCAAAACTAAGCTATGTCTCCAAAAGGTAAACCAAATGGATTAAACTAGTCTCCCAACTGCAAAAACACACAATAAAGGACTAATTTCTATCTCTATACTTTCATTCATCTTATTTTTCATACTTGCAATGTTATTGCTTTTCTCCAGCATTTACCCAAACAAAGGACACAATCAAATCCACTTCAGCACTAATCTACTTTCCCCTTCTTTGAACTTCCATAATACAAATTGTGTGGCCTTCAATAGTCAGCTATTTTTCATGTTTTCCTCCCTGGAAAGTAAGCTTCTTGAAGAGAGATACCATATCAAATCCAAATGCCATAACAGAACTGAGCACACAGAAGGCATTCAATAAATATTTACTAACTCATTGGTAGATCCAAATCTACATGTTGGACTTCTGTCTTCCTAATCCTCCTCTGCCTCCATACTGCCATAATACCAGAAGAAAATTATTATTTTGCTTTGTTTTACATTTTACTAACAGATATTAGACCATTTAGAAGAATCTTAATGTTTGGGCCAGTAATCAGTGACATCAATTTTAAATATAAATTTATTTTAGTTTTTAAATTCCCAAATTTGTCATTTCATTTTAGGCCACAACAAAGAAAAGCCTAAGTACCAAAACACTGAAGAAAATCAGTTATTTTTGCCAAGTTAAAAAAAAGCAATTATTATTTCAGAATACTTGAAAGATCAATGCAAATTCTCTAGGTACAGAAAGAAATTAAGTAAACCATAACAACAAAAAAAAATCAGATTAGATGACAACCATAATACTACTTTCAGTATACTTACATTCATTGTCACAAATGAGGAAAATATAAGAAAATTTTGAAAAGGTTTTTCTCCACTGACCAAATTTTTCTAAACCTATCTTAAGAAAGTATTTTTTTAAAAAACAACTGAATCAGTATTCCTCATTTACTAGAAGCTTAGACTAAATAAATTTCAGTGTACACAGCTCTGAAAGGTAGATACTGTCTCCAATAACAGATAAGAAAATTAAATCTCCTAAATTATATTTCCCACTGCATACAGTAAGTGTACTGCACAACAGTACCATTTAGGGACATATATGATGGGAAAAAAAATCAGTCTTTCTATGAAGCTCCCACTTCATCCTCTTTGGGCAGATGCAAAGAAATCTTCTTGCTTGATAGTAGACAGTCCCAACCTGGAGTGGGTAAAAAATCTATGGTAACTCCATGAGCGTAAAGAAAGAACATACGGCCAAGTAAATAACTGTTATTTCACAACACTTCCCAATTTAGCCTAACTGGTGACTCTGCATTTGCTTATTTACCAGAGATTGACTTCAAGACCAAACAGGAACCAATTTTTTTTTTTTTTTTAAATAAGGCTAAGAATGAACTGAGTCACTGAATCAGAGTGGGAAGGGATTCTAGTGCTTTTAAAAATGAAAATGAGACTGATCCAGTCTATGGAGTTTTCAATTGCCTCATATACATGCGAAAGCCGGACAATGAATAAGGAACAGCAAAGAACTGACGCCTTTGAACTATGGTGTTAGCGAAGAATACTGAATATACCACGGACTGCCAAAAGAAGGAACAAATCTGTCTTGGAAGAAGTACAGCCAGAACGCTCCCTAGAAGCAAGGATGGCGAGACTATGTCTCACATAGTTTGGACATGTTATCAGGAGGGATTAGTCCCTGGAGAGGGATATCATGCTTGGTAAAGTAGAGGGTCAGCGAAAAAGAAGAAGACCCTCAATGGAGATGGACTGACACAGTGGCTGCAACAGTGGGCTCAAGCATAACAACAAACACAAGAATGGCGCAGGACCAGTTAGTGTTTCGTTCTGTTGTACACAGGGTCCCTATGAGTCGGAACCAACTCGACGGCACCTAACAACAGTCTAATTAGGTCACACAGCTGGAGGCATACAAAGGCTAGAATCGAGGCCTTCTAATTCCTGGAAGAGCAAAAGATATTTAGTAAGTGCCTAACGTGTCAAGGAGCCCTGGTGGCACAGTGGTTAAATGTCTGGCTGCTAACCAAAAGGTCAGTAGTTCAAATCCACCAGCTGCTCCTTGGAAACCCTATGGAGCAGTTCTCACTATGAGTCAGACTTGATGGCAATGGGTTTGGTTTGATTTTTAACATGTGTCAAAGGAGCCCTGCTGGTAAAGCGATTGACTGCTAACCCAAAGGTCGGTGGTTCGAACTCACCAGTGGCTTCGCAGGAAAAAGATGTGGCAGTCTGCTTCCATAAAGATTTACAGCCTTGGAAACACTATTGGGTCGCTATGAGTCAGAACAGGCAGTGGGTAATGTGTCAAGAACTCTGCTAGGTACTATGTTAGATGAGCATTCATTCTAGTACCCCAAGATAGCTCCCAAAGATGTTCAAAATATTTTATACATTAACTTAAGGCTTACATTGTCTAAGGAAATTCCTGTATTAAAACAAGACAATGTCCAGTTCTTTAGCAAGCATGTTGAAATAGGCAGGCAGAGAAAAAAACCTGAACTAGAAAAGAATTTGGAATTCCAAACAATTTACCCTTCCTCTCCTGCCTATGAAAATTCACATGTTGTTGTTTACCATGAAAAAGATTAAGACCATCAAAAGGCATTTCTACACGAATTTCATGACCCAATAGTTTAAGAAAAATGGGCCTTATTCATGTCAGAAAAATGTTTCTGTCACATCACACTGCAGAATTAGCTCTGTCACAGGATTAGAGCACAGCCATTTTGAGGACAAAAAAAGTCTAAGCAGAAAAGACATGGTACTGGAATCTGTTAAAGACTACTCAGGAATATAGCACTCAGCTGTTTCAATGGCATCTTTCATCTAAGGATCTCAAAACAAATGTTATTTACATTATCAAGAATCAAAACAGTTCCAACAAAGAAGCATATCAATGAACTAAAGGGAATTCAATACTGATGCTGTGAAACCCAGCCCTGTGCTCTAAAAAACAAGATCTGGTTTTACATAATAGTAGTAATTCCTAGTATGTATTTGTAAAGCTTGAAGATACAAATAAATTTGTGGATATAATCTCCCAGATTATCTTGCTGCACATGTTTAAAAAGAAGACTCAAACACGTAAGTACACTGTCAGAATAGTTGTTAATAATAATTACTATTAATTTTATGCCATCTGTGTGCCAGGCATTTACTAGACACTTAGCATAAATTACTTCCAGTGTACACAACCCTGAAAGGTAGACTCAAAAACCCACTGCTGTCAAACCAATTCTGACTTACAGTGACCCTATAGGACAGAGTAGAACTGCCCCATAGGATTTCCAAGGCTGTAAATCTTTACAGTAGTAGACTGCTACCTCTTCCTCCCACAGAGTGGCTGGTGGGTTTGAAATGTCAACCTTTTGGTTAGAAGTCAAGCTCCTTTAAAGGTAGACACTGTCCCCAACAACAGATGAGAAAATTAAATCTCATAGGGTAAATTTCTCACCATACACAAGTGGCAGAACTGGAAACTAAACCTAGTTTTAACACACAACTTCCTGCTTCCTCCTACAGTATAGCAACCTTTACTTTCTATTATGCAGTGTAAAATTATGAACTCTCTAGTTTTAACAATTTTTTAAGATTGCATGTCCCAAAGTATGTCCTTGAAACACTAGTCTTAAGAGATACACTGCCAAAAATAATAATAATAATATAAATAAAATAAAATTCCATGTACTGATTTAGTAGTGTTACGGATTGAATTATGTTCCTCAAAAACATAGGTTGTAAATCCAAACCTCTATGCCTGTGATTAAACTCCCATTTGGGAATGGGCTGTCTTTGTTACATTAATGAGACGGGATTAGTGTAGGATGTGTCTTAAGTCAGTCTCTTCGGAGACATAAAAACAAGCAAGGGAGGAAGGATGCCAAGCCACATGAAGATCACCCAGGAGCAGATGCTCAAAGGAGACAAGGACCTTCCTACAGAGCTGATAGAGACAGAAAGCCTTCCCCTAGACCTGGCACCCTGAATTCGGACTTCTAGCCTCCTGAACTGTGAGAAAATAAATCTGTTTGTTAAAGCCACTCACTTGTGGTAAATCTGTTATAGCAGCACTAGGTAACTAAGACAAGTAATATTCTACTTTTCTATTTTCTATATTTTTGAAAAAGCTGCCTTTTTGATTACTGTACTCTTTTCTACAAGCAAAAGCAAACATTTCATTTTTTCCTCCCCAATTATTAAGGAACTAAAGTCAACAAGACTTTTCATTATTTTCTGTAAAAATGGCATGGCAGAGGCATCTAGCTCCTCATCTAACTTCAAAAGGGGGAAGGAGAACCAAGATCAACAGCCCAGGGCTGATTCCTATGAGGTGGGGGGTCAGACATGCATCCTCTTTCCGCCATCTTTACCAATTCCGACACCAACCATCCCTCCCACGGCACTCTCTACTTCTCTGCTGGGTTCTATAATTCATTGCAATGCCCACACAGAACTTATAGACAATACTCACGATTATGGGGTTTATCAGGGAAGTAACAGTTTACAATTCAGGTTCAGGAATGCTCAGAATACAGTTCTTCCATCAGGACAGTCTCTTTTCAGCTGTGCCCACAGGCACGCCTTTCTCTGGCCCTTCGGCCTCTGCCCTGCTTGGCCAAGTGTTATAAAGCTCTTTTAGCTTTGCCTATTAAATGCCAAGAGGCACCCTACTCCACCAATAAACCTTGGCCCAAAGGCGCTCAGCTCTAGCTCTGTGGGTCACCAAACCTAGCTCTACCAAGTGCCTGGAGGCACCCTACTCCACCAGCAAGCCTCTTGCCCAAAGGCACTCAGCCTTCTTGTTCCATGGGCTGGGAAGCCCACTGTGCTGTCTCCTGCCAGTCTCTCCTGCCACTGTTTCTCTGCCACCGCTACTCGCCATCTTCAGTGTTACAGCTCTCTCTCTCAGTCTCCTGGTTCCAGGAGCTTCTTAGCACAGGGATCCCAGGTCCAAAGAATGTGCTCTGCTTTTGGCTTTTCTTTCTTGGTGGTGATGAGATCCTCTCTCTGCTCTGGAATTGGCTCTCGTTTAAGCCTAGAGGGATGGCAAAACCAACCAATCCCCTTGGTAGGCCAGAATTACCTTATATGTACAGTACCACCCAAACACTTGGGTGGGAGTTACAAGACCATGGCAAGAAAGGCCACACAAAAGCTGTCCATTGAACTGCAAGAACATACACCAATTCAAAAATTTCTACAATTCAGTGACACTGATTATATTCTTCTAGTTGTGCAACCATTCTCACCCTCCTTTTCCAAACTGTTTCTCCTCTCATTAACATAAACTCACTGACCTCTAAGTTTCCTATCTAACATCCATCTTGACACTTTCACACTTCATACTTGCTTAGATATTCTTGATTTTCTGTGATGTTACATATTCAAAAGTCCTTTCAGTTTTAGCATCACTTACAAATTTTTTGGTAAGCACGCTTTTTATACCATTGCTCAAGATCTAGATTCATATAGCCTGGCAACAGCAGAACTTACAATCCTGTGTAATCACAGGATTTATAAGTAGGCAATCAAAGTCAAAGACTAACAAACTAGGAAAAGATTTTGCAACACATATGGCAACAAGCTAATTTCATTACATAAATGGCTCCTAAAAATTAATTGAAAAAAAAAATCATTCAATCAAATAAAAAAAGAACCAGAATCCAACAGGAACAGCCAGTTCATAGAAAATCAGACAAATGATTTTTATATAGATGAAAAGATCTTCAACTTCACTCATAAGAACAATGCAAATTAAGTGTACAATGGGATACCATTTCTTACCTATCAGATTGGCAAAGACCAAAACATCTAATAATACATCTTACTTACAAGGATAATGGGGAAACAAGTGCTCTCATAGACTGCTAATGGGAATATAAATTGATTTCAACTCTTCAGAGGACAATTTAGCAATCTACAAAAAATTTAACTGCATCTACCTTTTTCTTTGGAGCACAGATATCCACTGCAGCATGATTTGCAATAGCAAAAGTGCTAGGCACTGTTAGTTGTCAATCCAACAGTCATTTCTCCCTTCTTCCTCATTTATCAGAGCTCACATTTTGTTCAGCGTGGTAATGTGCTCAGCCCAAAAGACGACTCATGATTAGTTTAAGCCAACTATGGCTATCCTATTCTCTTCACCAGATAATCACTTTCCCAAACTCCCTTGGAATCAAGGACAGCAACATGACCCTCATTAAAACATAAGGAGGTGTTGCATAGGGCAGTGCTACTCAAAGCGTGATTTGCTGACCCACGGTATCAGCATCACATGGGAGCTTGTTAGAAATATAAATTCTTAGGCCCACTCCAAACCTACTGTGATCCCAGGACTTCGTATTTTAACAAGCTCTAAAGGTGATTGTTATGCACACTGAAGTTTGTGAAATGCTGACTTCTGGGAATTATTTTCCTCCCATTTAAAATGACATAGCCTTCCTAGGAGAGAACTATTTTGTCTCTGATTTCCTGTCTTTGAGGGCAGTTAGCTGTGCTGCTTGGAGCTAAGGCAGCTATCTTGCAACCATGAAGTGACAAGAGGATGCTGGAAAACCTACATACTAAGGATGATGGAGATGAAGAGAAAACTCTAGGTCCTAAATATCACTGAGCTACTGAAGTAGTCCTAAACTGCCTACCTGCTTGCTTCCCTTCAATGAAACAATTAAGTCTTTACTGTTTAAGTCACTGTTAGGTTTTCTGTTACCATTATTTACAACTGAATGTACCCTAAGCGATACACAGATGGAAACTAATGGAGCTTAAATTCCAGTGGAAATGAAGTTGCAGATTGGGCCAAGAATTATTAGTGGTCTCAGATGAGTATTTGTTGTCTTAATGCAGTGCAGGCATTTAAAAAACCCAAATCAATAAATTACAGTAAATACATAACATGAAATACTATTCAGCTGTTAAAAAAAAATATGATTCAAGTTTATAAGTACTAATGTATTTTATAAGAAAAAAAGGAAGGTGTAGAACTGCTTGAATAGCGGGCCCTCCATTTGAGTTCTTAAAAGGGGGGCTATATAGACCTATCTGTTGTTGTTAACTGCTGTCGAGTTGATTCAAACTCATGGCAACCCCATGTGTGCACATTAGAACTGTTCCCACACGGTTTTGAAGGCTATGATCTTTCGGAAGCAGATCATCAGGCCTGTCTTCCGAGGCACCTCTGGGTGGGTTCGAACAGCCAACTTTTCAGCTAGTAGTCAAGTGCTTAACTATCTGTGCCACTTAGCCACCAGATATATACATCTAGGCATATATACATAAAATCTGGAAAGACACACAAAAAATTGGTAAAAAATAGTTGTTTCTAAGGAAAACTACAGGATGGGAATCAGAAACGAAAGAGGATTTCTTCACTTTTAAATTTTTCAACATTTGCGTATTACTATGATAAAAATGTTTAAAATAAAAAACTTTAAAACTGCTTTTAGATTTACGTTATGCATGTGAGAATTTTAAATGTGGGTCAAAGCTGATATTTCTACAAAGTCCTTAAAACTGTTATGTTTTACTACAGCACCTGGCACAGTGCCTTGCCCATAATAGATACTCAAATGTCTGCTGACTTGAATTGCTACGGGATCAATCCCACTGAGGAATCTGCAAATATAAAAAGGAGAACATAAACTTAACACGTTTGAACTCTCTCTTCACAATCAAGGTTTGTCAGATAATTGCTTAACTCTGTTTTCTACATTCTCCATAATATTTGAGCACTGTCCTAACTATCAGAAAGGTAAGTTCACTTCACATCAGTTTTCTTTGGGTTTTCCATATGCCCACATTGCTTTAAGGCCACCAGTACTTGTCTGAAACCACTAACAAGTCTTGTCCTCAGTTTGCTACTTTATTTCCCTAGAACGGAAACTCCATTTGGGCAGAAACATTTATCATATCTCCAGCACATACAAAAAAGCCAAACACATGTGTAAGCATTCAATAAACATTTTTTAAATAAATAAATGGAGAAAAAGAGGTGTTCCATAAATGCCAAGGTTACCAATAACTTCTACATTACTAAATCAAATGATTAATTCTCAGACTTCATCTTAATAGTAGTATTCAACACTGTTGATCAATCTCTACTTGAAACATTTTTCTCATTTGGCTTCAGGGCACCAATTCATCTGGTTTTCTTCCTACCTCTCTGGCTGCTCCTACTGAGTCTCCTTTGGGGGCCCCTCCTCATCTCCGTGTCCTCTAAACTCTAAGTTCTTCAACTCCTTCTCACTTCAATCTCTACTCCCTTGGTGATCTCATCCAGTCTCATGGCTTTAATCTAATGTATACCTCCAGCAGGTCCTCTCTTGTGAATTCCAGATTCATAAACCCAACTGCCTACTCAATATCTCTATTATCTAATGGGCATCTCAAATTTATATCCAAAACTGAGGTCTTTTCTTCCCCTCCAAACTTGTTCTTCCTTCAGTCTTCCCCATCTCAATAAATGGCCACCGCATCCTTCCAGGAACTCAGAGCAAAAACCTTAGCACTGTCTTTAACTCATTTCTTCCTTGCAGAGCACACATCCACTCTATCAGCAAAATTTATTGACTCTACTTGAAAAATATATCCAGAATCAGACCATGCCTCACACCATATTCACTGCCACACCCAACATGGTCCAAAAAATCATCTTTTCTCACTTGGATTACTGTAATAGCTTCTGTCTTAGTCATCTAGTGCTGCTATAACAGAAATACCACAAGTAGATGGCTTTAACAATGAGAAATTCATTTCTTCACAATAAAGTAGGCTAAAAGTCCAAATTCAGGGCATCAGCTCCAGGGGAAGGCTTTCTCTGTCAGCCTTCTCATCAATGTTCCCTGGGACTAGGAGCTTCTCCGCACAGGAACCCTAGGTCCAAAGGACAAGCTCTGCTCCTGACACTGCTTTCTTGGTGGTATGAGGTCCCCGTCTCTCTGCTCACTTGTCTCTTTTATATCTCAAGAGACTGCCTCAGTACCCTATCCAATCTTGTAGACTGAGTTAACACAACTGCCACCCATTCTCCCTCATTAACATCATAGAGGCGGGATTTACAACACATAGGCAAATCACACAATACCACGAATCATGGCCCAGCCAAACTGATACACACTTTTTTGGGGGGACATAATTCAATCCATGACATTCCACCCTTTGGCCCCCCAAAAATCACATCCTTGCAACACGCAAAACATATTAACCCCATCATATCATAGCAAAAGTCTTAACTCCAAGTCCAAAATCCAAAAATTCCTCTTCATCTGTGAAATCTAGAATTCAAGTTATCTGCTCCCAAAGGTACAATGGCAGAACAGGAACAAGCTAGACATTGCCATTACAAATGGGAAAAACTGCAGCGAAAGGGATAACAGGCACCCAGCAAGTCAGAAGAACACATCACATTAGCCCTCAAGGCTTTGAAAATAATCTTCTGTCCTCTGAGACAATTTACACAATGGCCCTGCCCACCAGACTTTAGGTATTGGCCATACTTTCCAGATTCTGAGTGGAGGCCCCTCAGCCCTGGGCTTCAGCTCTGCCTTCCGGGCCCACTGGGACAGCAACTCTGCTCCCTTGGCTTTAGGCCCACCATTCTCCCAGTCCATCTGAGTGGTGACTTTACCCTTAGAAGCACCAGAGGCCATGGCTCCACCCTTTGAAACCCCTGAGGTCATGGCCATAACTTTTGAGACGGAGGTAGCTCGGCTTCTTGGGTCCCAGGTCTCTTCAGCTTGTTTCCTGGTTTCTTAGCCTCTTGGCTCCTCGGGCCTCATGCCTGCATCTGCCCTGCTGGGGCAAGTGTTCCAAAGATCTGAAGCTCCACCAGTGTCCAGAGGTACCCCACTCCGCCAGGAAGCCTCCTGCGCACAGGCACTTGGCTCCCTCAGTCCGTGGGTCAGCTCCAGCGCCGCCTGGCACTGGTCTCCTGGTTCTGCTGCTGCCGGTTCTCTGCTGTTGCCACTTCCCTACCGATGCAGGTCTTGTGCTGCTGCTGGTCCTTTGCTGCTGCTGCTCCTCTATCCATTAACAGTTTCAAAACCGGTCCCACATTTTAGGTATCTGTTAGAGCAGCATCCCACTCTCAGTACCAAATTCTGTCTTAGTCATCTAGTGCTGCTACCACAGAAATACCACAAATGGATGGCTTTAACAAAGAGAAATTTATTTCTTCACAGTAAAGTAGGCTAAAAGTCCAAATTTCAGGGCATCAGCTCCAGGGAAAGGCTTTCTCTCTCTGTTGGCCTTCTCATCAATGTTCCCCCGGACTAGGAGCTTCTCCGCACAGGGA
>NW_004443937.1:13363905-13365711 GCF_000243295.1 Trichechus manatus latirostris
AGTCCTGCCTTACTAACACAACTGCCACCCATCCTCCCTCATTAACATCATAGAGGCAGGATTTACAACATATAGGAAAATCACACAATACCAGGAATCATGGCCCAGCCAAATTGATACACACATTTTTGCGGGGATATAATTCAATTCATGACAGCTTCCTAAGTAGTATTCCTGTTTCTGCCCTTGCCCAATCCTTCACCAGTCTATTATCAACACAGCAGTCAGAAAAGTATTAATGGCAAAATGTAAATCAGATCATGTCACTCCACTGCCCAAAGCCCACCAAAGACTTCCCATCTCACTAAGAGTAAAAACTAAGGTCCTACAAAGGACGACCAGCATTAGTATCACCTGGGTGCTTACCAGAAATGGGCTCCACTCCAGAGCTACAAAATTAGAATCTGAATTTTAACAAGATCCCCAAAGGTAATTCATATGCACATTAAGTTTAAAAAGCACTTCCATAAACCACCACAAAATATGCACCCACCCTCCCCTACCCTTGCCATTCATCAAACATGCCAGGCATGCATCTGTCTCAGGGCCTGCCTTTGCACCTGCCATTCCCTATACCTGGAATGCTCTTCTATGTCTGCATGGCTCATCCTCTCACCTCTTTCAAGCCTTTCCTCAAACATCACTGTATCTATGAGGCCATCTGTGACCACCCAATCCCTACTCTCAATATGCCCTATTCCCCACTTTTCTGCTTTATTTTTCTTTTTAGAAATCGTCACCATCTAACAAATCATTTATTTTGTTTACTCAGTCTCCTCATATAATACATAATGTAAGCTCTATGAAGACACAGATTTTTGTCTGTTTTCTTCCCCAGTGTCCAGAACACAGAAAGCATTCAATAAATATTTTTAAATGAATAAAACAATAAACAAATGAGTTTTCTCTTTAAAACACTATCCAACAGATCTTATAAAATGGCTCCTTGCCACAGAAATTGACTTTTTCAGCATTAAATTTAACAAGTCCACTTTTTAAAATATACTGAGCACCTACTATGTAATTCAAAACCAAACAGAAAACCAGTTGCCTTCGGTCAGTTCTGACTCACGGAGATGCCATGTGTTAGGAACTATAAAAACCACTATTCATCTATGATTAAGTACAGAGGTTTAAACACATGATTCATGATGGTAATGTACAATCAAAAGTTTGCAGATACATTTAAGAGACATAAAAATAAAAATTTTAAGTGACTGAAGGAACAGATATGCCTACAATTCTCTACAATACAATAACAGTCCTCTTTATGGACAAAATAGTTTTTCACACAAATTTTCTCATCTGATCCTCAACAACCCCATAAGGTGTGTAAAGCAAGTAACAATAAGCCCCATTTTAGAAGTGAGAAAACATATACTTTAAGTATCAAAGCATGGCATTAATAATATCAGAACTGGTCACACACAAAAAGTAACAATCTTTGTTGGTTACCAGGGATGGGGGGGTGAGGGGGAAATACTAAATAGGCAATAGATAAGCGGTATCTTGGGTGAAGGGTGAAACAGTATACAATACTGGGGAAACCAGCACAACATGTACAAGGAAAGGTCATTGAAGCTCCATAGACACATCCAAACTCCCTGACGGACTGAACTGCTGGGCGGAGGGCTGTGGGGACCATGGTCTTGGGGAACATCTAGCTCAACTGGCATAACACAGTTTATGAAGACAATGTTCTACATTCTACCTTGGTAAGTAGCATCTGGGGTCTTCAAAGTCTGTGAGCAGCCATCTAAGATACTCCACTGGTCTCATCCCTTCGGGAGCAAGGGAGAATGAAGA
>NW_004443937.1:13366279-13373975 GCF_000243295.1 Trichechus manatus latirostris
ACCTTCACTTGAAGTACAATAAAAAAAAAAAAAATAATAATAATAATATCAGAACTGGGAGTGAAGTCTCTCGATTCTTAGTTCAAAACTCTACATCACACGTCCTCTCACAGATACTGAATCACACTATAAAATCATATAGCTGTATACTTTGCTAAAGATTCTAAACTTTCTCAAACCATCCATCTTCTAAACAATATGGGAACAAATAAATGAATTTCACTGAAGCCACAATCTTAAGGAATAAGAATTCAAACTGCTTCCGGTTACTTTTAAGTCTAACTCAGCGTCAGTAACATCCAGAAAGAATGTGAGAAATGCGCTGTTATACTGCACATGAAGATATTTTTTTTTTTTTTTTTTTAGCTAGGACAACTGCTAGAAAAAGAAAGAATGGGAGAAAGAAAGATAGAACAAGTAAATGAATGAGAATTGAGTTCTACAGAGGAAACAGTGAATGTTATATCATTATTTCGTACTGCTTGGAACACCTAAGTGATGCAATTTTGCAGAAGAAAAATGACGTACCTCCTCAAAATCCCAGTAATAGCTTTTCTTTCTTTGCATAGATGAGGATGAATAGTGGAATCCAAAATGTTTCCCAAAAAAAGTTCTTTTTAAAAAAGACATACAAATAGAAGATCCATATGAAAAGAGATCCAATCCAATCTGGAAGGGTGGACACTGTGTCTTCTAAATCTTGTGATTAAGAGCAGCTGTTCACCAAGTGTCAGCATCTGAAGAAAGTGCTAACTGTGAGTGTATCTTCTCGAGAAAGTAATACCTGCTGGGACAGAGGAGCAAGAGAAGGAGAAAGAAATACTACTGAATGCAAATGACTGGCTGACAAACAATTACCAGTTCTTATGCTATAAAATTTTTCAAGTTGACACCAGCAATCATTGACAAATTATATGAAGTGTCCAAGTCCAGGTGGCACTGGGGCTTATCAACGAGAGCAGCAATCAAAGATACACCTTGGTGGGTAATCCAGATCTCTGACTAATAATAAACAAGCTATGTTTTAAAGAAAACATAAAAATCTATTTCTTGTTTTTTTTTTTTAAGCAAGATGATGGCCATATCATACAACCAACCAAACATACACAGACAAATAACATTAGGTAGTCTGGCAAACAGACCAAGCATTCTGGTCTTATAAAACTAATACTGTAGAACTACTAATGCAGAAGCCTATGTCAGCATAAAATATAGAATAACGTATGCAAAAAACATATATAACTCTGGCATGAGGAACATCAAAGTTAATCTGACACATAGGGTGGTTTTGGGTACTCTTACTGTCCCTGGGTGGCACAACCAGTTTGTGCTCCACTACTAACTGAAAGGTTGGACGTTTGAATCCACCCAGCAGCATCACAGAAGAAAGGCCTGGTGATCTGCTTCCATAAGATTACAGCCAAGAAAACCCTACAGAGCACTTCTACCCTGTTAACACATGGGGTCACCATAAGTCAGAATCAACTCAATGGCAAAAAGTGTTTGTTTGTTTTTGGTTTCTGGTTAGATATCTTACAGAACTAGGAATCTGTATATTTCGGTAGCAAATTAAAGCAGTGATCTTGATACCTGCCATATCACTACATTTCTATCAACCTATAAATTACAGAATATATAGTAAGCTCTGGCCATTACGGTGTAGCAAGGACTGGATTCACTCATCCAAAACTAAAAAAACCAACAAAATACATGAAAGAATGATTTTCAGACCTTAGACATCAGGCAGCACAGCACAGTGGACCCCTTAGAGAGAGGAAGAAATGACTGCCCCAACTTACTGCCTGGAGAGAGTTTCCAGGCCAAAGCACAGGGAGGGGAAACCCAGGCAGAGTCCAGCAGTCTGAGTGAAGGAACTGGAAGTGTAGGGAGGCCAAGGTGGCTAGAGTTCTCAAAGTAGAGTACTGCAGAGGAGAGAGCTGCCCAGAGAAAGAGAGTGATCGAGTGATCTGCAAAGGGTCTCCCTCAAGTTTTCAGTTGATTACTGATCAATGTATGTGTATGAGGAAACTACTCAAGATAGAGGTGAGGGCTGGGGTGAGGAGGAAGCCACCTGAAAAGAGTAGGGGGAACAATCTCCAGATCTTACATGGGGCCAGGAATAGTTCATGTTCTCATCAGCCAGAGTGAAAAATCTCATAATTCACAAGGCATCAGTAGTATTCAAAAGGGTTTTGGACAAAATTAATTAACCACTGCTCTGCTTTCACCTAACAAAGCTTAAAAGGAAGCTTTGAACGCTCAAACTATTTCCAAATTACTTAACTGCACCCTAGAACAAAGCTCAAGAAAATTTATAAGAATACAAAAATATCTAGCCCAAAAAAGGTAAAATTTACAGTAACTGCCACCCAATCAAAAATTATCAGGCATGCAAAGAGGCAGGAAACTATGACCAATTATGAGGAGAAAAATCAATCAATAGAAACACCCAGAATTGGCACAAATGGATGGCTAAATTAGTACACAAGAACATTACATGATATTATAACTACATTTCACAGGTTCAAAAAGTAAAGACTGAAGGTGTTAAGCAGAGACATGAATATGTCAAAAAGATCCAAGTCAAAGTTCTAGAGATTAAAAAATATATATATGTCTGAAATGAAAAATACACTGGATGGGACTGACAGCAGATAAAACACTGAAGAAAAGATTAGTGAATTTAAAGACATAGCAATAGAAACCCAGAATATGAGAAGACTGGGAAAAAATGAACAGAGCATTGATGAGCTATGGAACACCCTTAAGTAGCCTATAATATGCATGACTAGAGTCCCTGAGGAGTAGGAGGGGGACTATGTTAAGAAATCTTGACAAAAAATTTTCCAAATTTGATGAAAACTATAAACCCACAGTTCCAAGAATCTCAACAAATATAAGCACACAAAAATGAAGAAAACTACAACTACACCAACACACATCAAAATCAAGTTGCTTGAAGAGAAACTCTTAAAAGCAGCCAGAGGGGAAAAAAACACACATAAACAGAGAAATAAAGTCTGACAGCACTTCTTTTTGAAAACAATGCAAAGCAGAGGACAGTGAGGCAACATCTTAAAGAAAAAACCTGTCAACCTAAAATTCTGTGCCCAGTGAAAAGGGAAAATTAAAAGGCAAATTAAAGACTTTTCACATACACAAAAGCAAAGAGAATTCATCACCAACAAATCTGCACTACAAGAAATGTTAAAAAGAAGTCCTTCGATCACAATGAAAATGACATCAGATAGAAATCTGGAGCTACACAAAAGAATGAGGAGCACAGTAAATGGTAGACATATGGGTAAATAAAATATACAGTATTTGACAAAGGTTTTTATTATAATAAGAAAGAAGATTCATTTTCATTATTAAATAAAGAGCCCTAACGAGAATTTTCACAATACACATCTTCCAAAATGTCTATCTTTCAAAAAATTCGAAGTACCTTGATTACTAAAACTCAATTCCCATCACAACATTCTTGTAAATTAGAAAGAGTTGATATTATCTCTTTTTTACAGAAAGAATCCCAGCCCCAAAGTGTAAGTTATCCAATAACATAGAGTAAGTCTTTTGGAAAATTAAGATTAAATCTTCTTTGCTCCCAGCCCAGTGTTCTATTATACCCACCCACTGCCGTCGAATTGATTCCGGCTCATAGAAACCCTATAGATCCCTACAGGACCCTACAGAACTGCCCCACTGGGTTTCCAAGGCTGTAATCTTTACGGAAGGAGACTGACACATCTTTCTCTCGCGTTCTATTATACAGACAGTGGTTTTCAAAGCCTTCTGAAAGACATGCCTACAGAGAAATTCCTTGCAATAAAGTGTGACGTGGTCAATATATAATTTATTTTCTATTGTCTCCAGGAAACCCCAAAGTCACTTAAGAAGTAAGCTACAAAGACAGCTCTTTGTTTTCAAGAAGCCTGAATAACAACACTACGTTCAATGAACTGGTCAGACTGCCCAAATGGCCAAAGAAGAAAGGTTTTGCCAAGTCTTTCTGAGCAAAGTAAATTTGACAAAGCATCAGATCAACCGCTGCAAAACAAAGCTTCAGGGTCAGGCACTGAAACAGGAAAAAGAAAGCATCAATATTTGAGGTCACTCTATTACAGCCCAAACCTCAAGGAAAATGTGGTTAATAAGAATAAAACCTCTGTAATATCACTGATGCCAATTATTTCCAGAATGGAAATCCTGCCTATTATTCCTCTGGATACATATTGGTAAACGCAGAATTCCACACACTCAGAAATTCCCTGCAACCTAGCAGATTTTACAATCCGATTTCACAGTGAGAGATCATTTGCTACCCGAGACAGATGACTGCATGGTACACAGCATAATTCAGGATGTTCCTCTGACAGAATTCTAGAGGAAGGCTACCTACTGTTACCCCATCTGCACCAAAAATTCTTTACTCTGTAATGACAACCAAGAAATTCTGTGATTTCAATATTCACAATACCTAGAGAATGTCAGGAGAATGTAGCTTTCTTTCAGCACTTTACCCCAAATCAAGACACTGGGTAACTTTCTTCTTAATATGAAAATAAAATGTATCAAAACAAATATGCTAGAATTGAAAAGATGCGCAAACAAAAACTTTTGTACATAAATGTTCAAAGTAGCATTATTCATAACGGCCAAAAGGTGGAAACAACCCAAATGTCCATCAACAGATGAATGGATTAACAAAATGCAATATATCCATGCAGTGGAATATTATTCAGCCATAACAAAGGCATAAGCTATTGATACATGCCACAACATGGATAAACCTTGAAAACATCATGCTAAGTGAAAGGGGCCAGACATAAAAGGCCACACATTGTATGATTCCATTTATATGCAATGTCCAGAATACAGACAGAAAACATATCGTTGGTTGCCAGGGGCCAGGGGAAGAGGAAATAGGGAGTGACTGCTTAATGGGTATGGGATTTCTTTTTGGGGTGATGAAAATGTTTTGGAATTAGATAGTGGTGGTGGTTGCACAACATTGTGAATGTACCAAAAGTCACTGAATGATATATTCTAAATGTAAATTTCATGTTAAAAAAAGAAATGTCCAAATGGTAGTTATCTAGTACTTGTATGTACCACTACTTAACAAAATACTATGCTGATAAAAATCACTCAAAAATGCTTTTTAAAATGTAATATACCGACATATCATTATGGAAAAGGCAAAAGCACAGAGGCAGTAAACAGATCGGTGGTTGCCAGGGTTGGTGAGGGTTGAATAGGTAAAGCTATTCTCATATGATACTGTAACGGTAAATACAAGACATTGAAATTTTGCCAAAGCCCAAATAACTTTAAAGCACAAAGAATAAACCTTAATATATGCAAATTATTAAATTATCATTTAGGAGGTAGACAAATCCCAGGATGGAATGCAAAACAATCTAAATGTATTACAAATGTATAAAACAACCTCACTGAAGGGGGTGGGGAATAAGGTGCTGATTTAAGTAACTTTGAAAATGAGTTGAGTCTAATACTCGAGGTGGATTAACCAGTAAGCAAGGTATGCATGGGCTTACTTGTGCTTACCTACGAATCTGTAATGCACAATTTCACCTGTTTTCACCTGTGCACACCTTGCTTATTGGGTAATCTGTCCCTGGTAACATTAAAGGTTAAAAGAACAGTATGTAAGCGTAGTACTATAGTCGATATAGTTGTTTCCCAAGGGAGTACGGGTTAACTATTCTGAAACCACTAAACATGTATTGGAATTGAAGAATTAAGTAAATGGGTGGCAAATGATGAGAGCCAAGTGGAGTAGGAGGTTACAGATAAGCGATTCTAATCCATCTGGTAATGATTAGAGTTGGAGCCAGCACTATGAACATATATGTAGCTTAATATACGTATATATGGTTACATATAGAAATATTTATAGATACGTGTATACATACGAGTTAGTATACAAACATGTATCTCCTTGTTCTGTCACTTGAGAGGGCCTAAAAGCAACAATACTCCAGTAACAACAAGCTCATCTAACACCCAGATTTTGGTTTCTAAATCCATTCTTCAATAAAAGGAACCAGGGCTCCTTGGAAAAATGACAGATTACAGGACTGGGGCAGGAAATATAAAACATGAGCCTAAAGCATCCTGTGTTGCCAGAAAGTAAGAAAGTGCTCAAAAGAAAAAAACAAAAAGAGAGATACAACGAAGAGGGTATGTCAAAGGGAAGGGATACAGGAGCCAACTGAAAGGCTTCCAATGGCCAAAGTTGGAACAATTTGAGCAATAAAATAGTAGCACTGGATTATAACCAAAGTATAAAATAAATACCCATGAGTCCATGGTGACATACATAAATGATTGAATAAATAATGGTGAAAACAGACAAATTCCCACACAGAATTCCAAACAATTTATGTAGGAGGTTGAACGTAACTATTCACTCTTTAAATGTGGACGGAGCATAGTTATTTCCTTCCAAAGAGTATAGTATTGAAAGGAAAAAAAATGAGTAACTTTACAGTGGAGAAACCTGGGAAATAGTACCTCAAGCCAAGTGATCAAGGTTAACATCAACACTGGTAACACATATTGATAGTATGCATCCTTGATACATACTGTGCATAAAAACGGCATGATACTTACATGGTTTTCCTTACAAAATGACATTATACCAATACAACCATGAGAAAAACATCAAATTCCAGTTGAGAGACATTATACAAAATACCTGACTGGTAATCTTAAAAACAGCCAAGGTCATCAAAAGCAAGGAAACTGACACAACCAAGAGGAGCCTAGAAATCATGACTACTAAATATAATATGGTATCCTGAATGGGATCCTGGAACAAAAAAAAGACATAAAAACTGGAAAAATGTGAAAAAAGCACAGACTTAGTTAATAATAATGTATCAATACTGGCTCATTAATTGTAACAAATGTACCATCCTACTGTAAAATGTTAATAATAGGGGAAACGGTGTGCAATAGAAAGGAATTCTCTATACTATCTTTGCAATGGAAACCCTGTTGGTGTAGTGGTTAAGAGCTATGGCTGCTAACCAAAAAGGTCAGCAGTTCAAATCTACCAGGTGCTCCTTGGAAACCCTACAGGGCAGTTCTACTCTGTCCTATAGGGTCACTATGAGTTGGAATCGACTTGACAGCAACGGGTTTGATTTTGGATTTTTATCTTTGCAATAATTCCGTACATCTAAATTGTTCTAAAATAAAAAGTTTACTAAACACCCGAAACTACTGCCCTAAAATAACTTTAAACCTTAAACCAAAAATATCCCCTGATGTCTTCTTAAAACCAAATAATAGTTTAGCTTAACTACGAAGAACGTCTGCCTTGAGCACTATGCTCTTTTAAGATTTATCGCTATGGAATCAAACTGACAAAAGCAACTTGAAACATCAGATAGGAACCACAGGGGGCAGAAAGTTTATGTTAATGGGGGAGGAACAATTCAGAAATGGAAGGTGAGAATCGTTGCACAACTCGAAGAATGTAATCAGTCACTGAAGTGTACATGCAGAAACTTGGTGTATATTTTTGCTGTGTATATTCTCAACAACAAAAAATAATTCAAAAAATGCACACCTATGTTCACGGCAGCATTGTTCACAATAGCAAAACGATGGAAACAACCTAGATGCCCATCAACAGATGAATGGATAAACAAACTATGGTACA
>NW_004443937.1:13375431-13380417 GCF_000243295.1 Trichechus manatus latirostris
TAATTTAAAAAACTTTATTAAAACAAATGTTAACATATTCATATATACTACATGCCTGGAATTTTACTTGGAGGGTATGAGACACAAAAGATGCCTAAATGTGGTCTTGGACATCAAGAAGCTTGTCATCTCATTGCAAGGTAATGCAAATGTTCATTAAACAATATGGAATACAAAATATGAAAACATTAAATTGAGGAGTATAGATAAAGGATATTAGGTCAAGAAATGGCAAATGTTTTGTTACATATCTACCATAATAAAAAAAATCTACTAAAATTTGGTTTAAAAAAAAAGAAGTAATATTATGAGTCAGATTGTGAGGGAAGACATTATCAAAGAGATAAAACTTGAGTTAATACCTTAAAATGTACTTCAAAGTACTAAAGTAAAAAAGAAACAATGATAAACTGGTACACTTACAGAGTACAATCAGAAAGGTGAAAAAGAAAAAAGGACCAACTAAAAGAAATAAAAACATTTAGTCATGAAAAGTAAAGGCTTAAATGGGAGAAACAGCAGCAGTGTTCACATACTTGAAGAGTCATGTGGAAGAGCTAATAGAGGTCAACAATTACTCAAAAGCAAAGATGAGAAGATAAGGGGTCAGGGAAACTAGAGTACTGGAAAGGGAACAAATGGAACACAAAGAGAATGTTGACACATTGTGATAAATGTAACTAAAGTCACTGAATAATCTGTGTGGAAATTGTCAAATGGGAATCTAACTTGATGGGTAAACTTTCACCAAAAATATAAGAGTATAAGAGCTACTAAAATTACTTCATATACCCATTTAACTTAGAAGCTGACCTCTGGTAAAATGTGACCAATGCTTAAGGATATAGAGTGTAACAGCTGTTCAGCAGAGCCACAACAGGAAACACCAATTTGGAAAGACAGGAAGCAGGTGGTCAAGTTTTTTTCAACCACTTTTCAAAGGACAGTATGTATGTGAGCCCAAGAAAGCAAAAATTCAAACTCAAATCCTGCAAACATTTATTGACTACCAATCATGTGTAGGTGCTTTCATATATATCACCTCATTTAATATTCACAACAAACACATCTATAAACATTTATTAATGTAATAGAGGCTTAATGTAAAAATAGAATAAAATAAATCCTACATAGAAGCAGGAACACACTAGAACTCTCTACCATCCCCCAATCTCTGCTACAGATTTTACAGCTGTCTTAAAAAGCAAAATAGTTTGAAAATCCAAACATTTACATATCAATTTATTTCCCTCTTGCTCCTGCCTTCAAAGTCAGTGGCTCTCAGCATTTAATGTGCATAAGAACTGTACATGGTTATACATTAAAAGAGGAGCCCTGGTGACGCAATGGTCCAGCTGCTAACTAGAAGGTTGGAGATTTGAATTCACCAGGTGCTCTGTGGGAGAAAGATGTGGCAGTCAGCTTTAGTAAATATTACAGTCTTGGAAACCCTATGGGGCGGTTCTAGTCTGTCCTATACAGTCACTATGAGTTGGGAATCGACTTGATGGCAATGGATTTTTTGGTTTATATTACATATTAAAAAAAAAAAAAAGCACACTATACTTTTTGGGCAATTTAAGGGATTTTCAAGAATAGTTTTCATCTTATGTGATTTTTGCCTCATGCACCAACTTTACAACCTGATCCTGAGATAAGGTGCAACTCTACTGCACGCTTACTTCTTGGGCTTAGAGCATAAGGCAGGATTAGTGAGAGGAGGTAGAGAGGGAGAATCCTATTACAACATGAAGAACATTTTAACAATTAGCACTATCTAAATATGGTGTGTGTGTGTGAGTGTGTGTGTGTTATCCACCAGCTGTCTGTCAATTTGTCATACTGTGGTGGTTGCTGTGATGCTGGAAGCTATGGCACAGATATACAAGCAGGGTCCCCTATGTTGGACAGGTTTCAGTGGAACTTCCAGACCAAGAAGAGTAGGAAAAAAGGCCTTCTGAAAATCAGCCAATGAAAAACCTATGGATCCCAAAAGAATACTACCTAATATAGTACTTGTAGATGAGCACCCTAGGTTGGAAGGCAACAATGGACTCAAGCATGCTGGCCACACTAGCCCAGTTTACATCTTATAGTTTATAAGGGAGGAGAGAAAACAAAAAATAATTAACATATATATGAATAAAGGAAGGAAGAAACACTCATAACGATTAGACTTTGTTTCTGCAACTGGTCACGTAGTCGTAACTGGTATTCAGAACTACCTTCTTCCACCACCCATTCTGTATTCCCTTTATCCTCAGCAAGCAGCTCAACTGGTTGTGGTTCTTTTGGAGTATAGCCATACCTCCTCCTGGATCACACTTTGTACTTCACCTTTTGGGGTTCGCTGGGACTTAAGTCCAGTTATAGGTCTAGAAGCAAAAATGGGTGGTGGGGGTGGGTCCTGGGAACATTTAGCAATGTCTTGTAAGGCACCTGCGTCAGGCGGTGCCCCAGGCAATGTCCCAGATGCCGCCACAGGCAAAATATCAGCTTCAGGCACAGCTGGGTCAATCTCATCAAATGGGGGTGAAAGAGATCATGGATTTCCTGGAGAGGGTGGCTTAGCAGACAAAGATAGAGTAATCTCTTCAGGTGGGAGGAGTGGTGCTGTTGGGAGGAGTGATTCAGCAGATTTTAGGGGTCCAGTGTCCCCAGCTTCCTGATTATCTGCCCATATGTCCCTACCCCAAGTTTCAGGGTCCCATTTCTTCCCAATCAGTGCCCTCACTTCAACTTCAGACACCATTCAAGGTTGGGAATTCAACTGGCATTGTAATTCAGTCATTTTACGACAGACTCTGAGTTTGATTTTTGGAAACATCAGCTCTGTTACTACAAGAAACAAGGCTTTCCTCAGGGCACAACTGGCCACTTTCAGGTCTTTTATGCAGCACCTCAGCTGTGACTCTGAAGCCCTGAACTCATCTCTTTCTTTTACCACATTGTCTAGCAAAAAGTACGTCCAACCAACTAGCTTCCTTATACTTCTCATTTTGACAAAATTATAGAAAAATATCCAATATGCATTTCTAACAAATAATTGAGCTACTGGTGGTGCTATTTTGCTACCACCACCACACGTCATGGGTTAGCAGTGTCCTCTTTAGTACTGAAGGCAGAGTCATCAGCGCCTTTAAGATTAGCCAGACTTGAGAACCAATTTAGAAAACTCATCCTTACAATTTTGTTTCTCTAGAACCACTCTGGGTACCAAATGTCTTAGGCTGGGTTCTCTAGAGAAGCAAAACCAGTGAAGCGTGTATATACAGACAGAGAGATTTATCTCAATGAAATCATTCGTGCAGTTGTGGAGGCTGACAAGTCAGGTATCAGGCTTGCAGAAAAAGGAACTATTCCAGTGAGGAAAAAAGGCTTAAAGTAATGGTAGTCACCAACTAATCCAAATCATTGGGGTTCTTCATCAAATTGTAGACTATAGCTTTTTTTTTGTTGCTCATAAAAGATTCTCTCAACTACTACAAGGTGCCACAACATTCTGTATGTTGATAGTGCCTCTGTTTATCTTAAGATGCAAATAATGAAAAGAGAAATCTCATTTCCTATACATAGTACACAGCACCCACAGTATGACAAATCTTAAATGCTCATAATTCTAACAGACCTAGATCATGTGTTAACGAATTTTTAATATCTAAATTTTTCCTATTCTGCTGATCAGCAACCTATTCTGTAAGCAGCTGAAAAACCTTTAGAAATTAAAAGGGTACCTCTCACAGGCCAGAAGTAGTATTTTTAATCTTTCTATACTAGCCAGAGAGTGTGTGAGTGATTTAAAAAGTCAATTCTGTTGGTAAAGGACAAAGTATTGTTAAACTAAAATCCCATCCAGAAGTATCATTTGTTACATGACACTAGTAAAACTACTACTCATAATTCAAGCATCAATCTTCCCATCTACAAATGGAGGGGGGAAAAAAGGTATCTACCCCAATATTTTCATAAGGTTTTTTCCTCTAGGCTTTACAACACTTTCTATACCCAGGTACTACAAAGATTTGGATTAACCAATCCTAAATTTTAAGATACTGATCAGAAGGCATAAACAAATCAAAGTGGTGTTTTCTTTTTTTAAAAGCAGCTACATGCTTTTTAAACTCTGGATGCTTTTTAACGAATTAGCTAATTTAGAAATTCAGACCTTTCATACAGATACTTATGGTACAGGTACCTCTCATTGAGTGTGTCAGATTTATAGCAACCATTTTGGAATAGAGCGAGTGAGTGTAAGTACGTGTGAGGGGGGGGAGAGTGAGAGTGTGAAAGTGTATGTATGGGTGTGTGTGTGTGGTCATTTTCCTTTCCTCTATGACAAACAAATCAGAATGAAAGGTAACTGCAAACAGCACTGCCTAGGATTTACCAAGACTAACGTGTAATTTGTCACCAAAGCAAAATGGGAAAAAAACTGGTCAACAGCTCGAGTGGGCCGCTTCAAGAAACTCGGCTACAGATTCACCTGGGGGATTCTCACCATCAGTGTTGTCAAGGGATGAACACCAATCAACCGCAGGACCAACACTATTCACATCTTTGGTTAGGCTGAGAAGGCAGGGGTTTGCAAGCTATAAACGGATCTCTGGCGCTTTAGGAAAGGGGCAACTCACTGCACCCCTTTCCCCTTCCTAAAACGGTTAGTAAAGGGCACCCTAAGGCCAAACCCAGCCAGCCTTGACTCACATCCCACCTCACACCACCTATTCTCCCCGTTCCCAGAACAGCGGGCTCCCTCCTCCCCTTAAACAAGTTCAAATTCAAAACAAAAGGTGCAAAATTGGTTTCAGGTGGCAATGGCAGAGCTCGAGTGGCCAAACTACTGGGGAAGCCAGAGCAAGCTAGGGTTCCTAAGACCAAAGACCCCCCATGGCAGCCAGCTTCCAAACAGTCCTTCGGGCCTCGGCCCAACTCCTCACACACCCCTCCCTCACCTCGGCCCCGGAGGAGGGTGCTGGCGGGCGGGGG
>NW_004443937.1:13381043-13415449 GCF_000243295.1 Trichechus manatus latirostris
GCACGCCGCAGGGGGCGGGAAGGGGCCCTGAAAGGCACGGCCGCGCCCCCAAGCCGCCCACCCACGCGGTCAATCGCCGAGCTGAGCTGCGCGGCAGCAGGTGGTAGTCGGGAGCTCCAGGTGGGCTCCTCCGGGCGATACACTCCCGGAACTGGGCTCCCCTGGGGCGGCCCCTTTTTCTAGAAAGCAGTGTCCCGTGGCAGTGCAGGTTTGAGCGGATTTCTGGCCGCCGAGGCAGGTCACACACCTGTTCTCCCTATCTTAAGTCAAGAGACCTTCGTTCTCCAATCTAGCAGGTTTTCAGCCACTGCTGGGAAAACGGCAGCGGCTGTTACTATTTAGTGCCCAATATTATCACTGAAGAGGCCGCAAGCAGCCATCAGCCTATCCCTTTATTATTATCATTTTCCTAATTCAGTTATTCTTTCATCACTTATGTATTGAGGCTTTTCCCGTGCGCCAGGCCCTGTTGGAGGAGCTGGGAGTACAGTGTGGGGACAAATGGGGTCCCTGGCATCAGGAGTTTGAAATCTGGTAGAGAAGGAAAACATTAACGGAAGAATCGCATAATACCAAAATTACGTTTGCAATTAGTGAAGGCTCCTCTGAGAGGTACGTGGCGCTAAGAGAACTTGTATGTGGGGAAATTTAGTCTACTGTGTTAGGGCTGGTATCTGAAGGCTGAGTCGAAGGGTCCAAGAGGTGGGAGCTGCATGGCCAGAATGGGGCTCCGAAAGACCAATGAATGTGGGGTAGAGTGTGTGAGTGTGGGGACAGGTAGGCAAGGGCCCAGGTAAGGATTTGGGGCTTTAATCTGAGAGCTTTAGGAAGCCATTAAAGCTTTATTTAAATAGGGTTGCAGAGGGAGAAAAAAGATCAGTTGGATAGCAATGTGAAGAGTGGTCTAGGGGGTTGCTCAGAGGCCAATTAGGAGGTTACTGTAATAGTCAAGGAGCCCTGGTGGCGCAGTGGTTAAGAGCTGGCTGCTAACCAAAATGTCGGCAGTTCGAATCCACCAGCTGTTCGTTAAAAACCCTACGGTGCAGTTCAACTCTGTCCTATAGGGTCGCTATGAGTCTCAATGGGTTTGGTGTTTTCCTTTGATGTAATAGTCCATGCAAGGTAGGATGGTGGTGGTAGAGAAGAGGGGTAAAACTTAGGGGGTAAAATGGGCAGGACTTGATGATGGATTGGATGAGAATAGAGTGAAGACTGGAAAGGGAATGTGGAGTGGTTGGTAAAGGAAAGGGAGTTGTCAAGACTGACTCTTAGATTTGAGGTTATGGGGGATGCATTTATAGAGCTCAGGAGCATTTAAGGGTGTCACCGAGGAAGGTAACTCAAAATGGTTGATAAACAGAATGTAAAAGCTAAAACTATAAAACTTTTAGAAGAAAACAGGAAAAATCCTTGTGACCCTAGGACAGGCAAAGATTTCTTACGACACAAAAAGGCATGAAACAAATAATTCATAAGTTGGACTTCATCAAAATTAAAATCTTTTGCTCTTTGAAAGACACCATTAAGAAAATGAAAAGACAAGCTACAGAACAGGAGGGAGGAATTTGCAATACAATTATCTGATAAAAGACCTATATCCAGATATATAAAGAACTCATAAATGAATAATAAGACAAACAACCCAATAAAACAATGGGCAAAAGATTTTAGTAAACACTTCACAAAAGAAAATATAATAAATGACCAATAAACAATGAAAAGATGCTTAACGTCTTTAGTCATCCAGGGATTTGTAAATTAAAAACACAGTGAGATACACCCTCATTAGAATGGCTAAAATTAAAAAGACTGATGTAATCCCACGCCTACACATCTCCTTAGCCATACTGAATCTCTAAAGTCATACTTCCTCCTAACATGATACAACTATCCTGTGTACAACCTAAAACATCATAATGTTTTACCCAAAAGAGGATGCAAAGTTCTTGGGTGATGTTCCCTCTTTACCTTTAATATCCTGTAACTTAATACTGGAGTCCCTGGGTGGAGCAAAGAGTTAACACAATCATCTGCTAATTAAAACATTAGAGGTTCAAGTCCACCCAGAGATGCCTGAGAAGAAAGGTGGGGCTATCTACTTCTGAAAAATCAGCCATTGAAAATCCTGCGGAGCACAGTTCTACTCAGACACACATGGCATCACCATGAGTCAGAATCAACTTGAGAGCAACTGCTTAATATTGTGATATAAAGTTAACTATTATTAATATACCTCCATTGTGTAGTAGCAACCAAATTTCCCCCTTTGTAATCAGAATCAATTACCCCAGGCAGTACAGTAACTCCCTTCTTTGCTTACTGATTCAGAGGCATCATGAGCCCAAAGTGGCAGAGTGACAATCTCAACTTCCAACTCAATGGAATCATCGTTGTGTCTAATGGTAGAAGTATTCCTCCCTTTGGAATGGAGATGTCTAGATCAGCAGAGCCTCTGGCCATTTCTTCCAGACAGAATGAACAGCCACATTTCACTGCTGGAAGTTCTGCCAACTGGGAGGAATTCTCTTTACCACTCCTTTCAGAGATGTCCCAAGAGGCTAGTGCTGTAGCTGTCCATTTTTAACCAGTGCCTGCGTATTGTGCAGAACTATCTGTAAACCATGCTGTAAACCAGGCCTGAGTTTTTTCTTCCTAGTCTACTTGCTGTAGGGAACTCGCCTTAAGGCCATAGGTGTGGGCTGGGGGAAAAAAAGTGTACCAGGAATAGGAGCAATGACTATTTGGGCCACTTCTTCACACAACTTACTTGTGCCTTCAGGGCCTGCTCAAGCTCAGTCTTGTACATACCACATCCTTTTGATGATGGAGTGCTCTTATACATGCTAAACTTTATAGCTTGGTCGGTCGGACAACACCCAGTTCATGATGGGCAGCTTAGGCCATATGATAACTTAATGGCCCATGGTTAAGAGTTCAGTCTCTACTAAGGCCTACTAGCAAGCCAAAAGCATTTCTCAAAAGGAGAGTAGTTATCCACAGAGGATGTCAGGACTTTGCTTCAAAATTCCAAGGGTCTGTGCTGTGATCAACCTATTTGTCGATTCTGACTCATAGTGACCCCATGTGACAGAGTAGAACTGCCCCATAGGGTTTTCTTGGCTGTAATCTTTACGGAAGCAGATCATCAGGTCTTTCTCCTACAGAGCCGCTGGGTGGGTTTGAACCACCAAAGGCTTAACTGTTGTGCCACCAGCGCTCCTTGTTCAACCTATAGGAGCCTGCTAAAGGCTCTACACAGTATCTCTACCAGTCATTCAAAGAATGAGACTGGTTTGGTTTCCAGAAATTTTGGTCTTGAGGCTACAGGAGATAAGGGTTTCTTTCAGGGCAGATACAGAGGCTCTCAGGTCATCATACATAGCTTGAGCTGGGAATTCGAAGCCCTGAGCTCACCCTTTTCTTTCCCCAGTTTGGTTAAGAGCAACCAGCCAGTCCCATTATATTCCTTAGTTGGATTTAAAAATTCTGTGGTAGAAAATACATGGTCACTCAGAACCTTGCTTTCTGTAGGTATTTGATTAGGAGTATCTAATGCCTCATCATTTCATGGACTACCAGTGCCCTCTTAACCACTGGGAATAACCCAAAACCCGTTGCCCTCGAGTCAATTCCGACTCATAGCGACCCTGTAGGACAGAGTAGAACTGCCCCATAGGGTTTCCTAGGAGTAGCTGGTGGATTCAAACTGCCAACATTTTGGTTAGCAGCTGAGTTCTTAACCACTTCACCACCAGGGATCCCCACTGGGAACAGAATCATTAAAAACCAGTTACCTTTGAGTCAGTTCCAACTCATGGTGACCCAGTGTGTGTCAGGGTAGAACTGTGCTCCATAGGGTTTTCAATGGCTGATTTTTCAGAAGTAGATTGCCAGGACTTTCTTCCGAGGCACCTCTGGGTAGACTCAACCCTCCAGCCTTTCAGTTAGCAGCTGAATGCATTAACCATTTTCACCATGTGGAGATTCCATAGAGATTAGTGTCTTTAAATCTAATCAGATTAGAGAACCAATTTAAGAGAACCCAGAGCCAATTCAGAACATTCACCCTTTAGATTCTTTTTCTCAAGAACCAAGTCCAGTACCAAAATCTGTATTGGTGAGTGTTCAAACAGAGAAGCAGAACCAGTAGGAGATACGTATTTAGAGATTTATTGCAAGGAATTGGCTTATTGATTATGTGGGCTGGTCAAGCAAGTTTGAAATCCATAGGGCAGGCGATCAGGAAGGGCAGGCTAGAACTCTTGGGCACAGGCCGAAGTTGCTATCCATAGGCAGAATTTCTTCTTCAGGGAAGCCTCAGTTCTGCTCTTAATGTTTTCCAACTGACTGAGTGAGGCCCACCCAAATTATCTAGGATAATCTCCCTTACTCAAAGTCAACCAATTATGGATTTAAAACAGATCAACAAAATACTTTCACAGTAACACTTGGATTAATGCTTGATTGAATAATTGAGGACTATAGTCTATCCAAGTTGACACCTTAAAAAGACTATCTCATAAATATTTACCCAATAGAAATTAAAACATATGTCCACACCAAGAATTGTACAAGAATGTTTATAGCATCTTTGTTCATAGTATTGAAAAACTGGAAACAACTCAAATTCCCATCAGCAAGTGAATGGATGAATAAATTGTGGTACATCCATACAATGAAATACTACTCAGCAATAAAAAGGAATGAACTACCAATGTGGATGATTCTGAAAATCATGCTGAGCAAAAGAAGCCGAAACCAAAAGAACACATACTGTATGATTCCATTTATATAAAATTCTAGAAAATGCAAACTAATCTATAGTGATAACAAATGAGTGGTTACCTGGGACAGATGTGGAGATAGAGGTGGATTGTAAAGAGGCGTCAAGAAACTTTTGGGGGTGATGAGAATGAATGATCTGATTCTTGATCATGGTGGTAGTTTCATGGGTGTATAAAGTCATCAAATTGTATACTTTAAATAGGTGTACTTTGCTGTGTGTAAATTATACCTCAGTAAAGCTGTTATTTAAAAAAGAATTCATTAGACAGAATTAATAGCAGATTAGAAACAATAGAACAGAGGATTAGTGAACTGCAAGACAGGCAGCAGAAAGTATTCAGATTAAAACACAGAGAGATAAAAGGAGGAAAACACAGAAAAGAGCATCAGAGATATACGGGACACTCTGAAAAGTAGCACTGCAGAACAGAGACTTTGTAAAATGGGAAAAAATATAGGCGTGCTGTTGTTGAAAACATTATATCAATGATTCTGGTTTTGGTGAGGCAATCTCTAGCATTCAGACACTTACCCACTTAATGAGAGTAGAAACTGAAATATTCACCTGGGAAAACTTGGCAACATCATGGCAGAGCATTTATGCAGAAATTAGACATCAACACCAAAAAACTATTGCACGTTACTCAGGAGATGAAATACAAAACCCATTAATTAAAATTTTAGCAGACTCTTTGAGAGAAATATTTTGGAATAAGGTAAGAAGTGCTAAATATTACTCATTGTTTTAGATACAATCCTTGATGTAAGGCAGGTAGCACAGATAATTATAGTTAGATGTGTAGATTTCTAAACTCAAATACTGCTATATGTGAACATTTTGGGGGATTTTTGTCACGACTGGGGAGATTATAAAAAATTTTGGCAAAATATTTACAAAAACTAAATCTAGACAAAAATAATTGAGAAACCACAAATATGATAATGATGTAACTGTATGTAGAAAATGTAACATTGCAAGAGAAGATGAATAAAAAATGTATACATCATTCTGTATTTCTTTTTTTAGCATTCTTTAAAGTTTTTTTTTAGATTCAAGTGATTTACTTATTTTCCAAGCACTTCTAATGTTTTTTTAACTGTAGAAATATGTACAGCACAACATTTGCCAGTTCAGCATCTTTCATGTGTACAATTTTAGTAATATCAATTAATCCTGTTGTGCAATCATCACCCATAATCATTGCCGAATTTCCCATCACCATAAACAGAAGTTCACTGTTTCTAAATAATGACTCCCCTTTTCTCCCTCCCTCCCACCCCAGAAAACCACTAAAGAACTTTGTACTCCATGCGTTTGCCTATTCTTATTATTTCATATAAGTGAGACCATATAATTTTTTATCTTTTGTGATTGACATTTCACTTAGCATAATGTTTTCAAGGTTTATCCTTGTTGTAAGAAGCCCTGGTGGTGCAGTGGTTAAGCCATTGGCTGCTAACCAAAAGATCAGCACGGTGAACCCACCAGCTGTCCCAACAGAGAAAGATGTGGCAATCTGCTTCCGTAAAGATTGTTAGGTGCTGTCGAGCCAGTTCTGACTCATAGCAACCCTGTGTACAACAGAATGAAACACTGCCCAGTCCTGTACCATCCTCACAATCATTATGCTTGAGCCCGTTGTTGTAGCCACTATGTCAATCCATCTCATTGAGGGTCTTCCTCTCTTTCACTAACCCTCTACTTTACCAAACATGATGTCCTTCCCCAGGTACTGGTCCCTCCTGATAACATGTCCAAAGTATGTGAGACAAAGTCTTGCCATCCTTGCTTCTAAGGAGCATTCTGGCTATACTTTTTCCAAGACAGATTTGTTCATTCTTCTGGCAGTCCATGGTATATTCAATATTCTTTGCCAACACCATAATTCAAAGGCATCAGTTCTTCTTTGGTCTTCCTTATTCATCAACCAGCTTTTGCATGCATATGAGGTGATTGAAAACACCATGGCTTGGGTCAGGCGCAGCTTAGTCCTTAAAGTGACATCTTTGCTTTTTAATACTTTAAAGAGGTCTTGTGCAGCAGATTTGTCTAATGTCACAAAGATTACAGCCTTGGAAACCCTATGGGGCAGTTCTACTCTATCCTATAGGGTCGCTATGAGTCAGTATCGACTCAATGGCAATGGGTTTTAGTTTTTTGGTATCCATATTGCACCGTGCATCAGGACTTCATTTCTCTTTATGGCTGAGTAGTATGTACCACATTTAGTTTGTCCATTCATCTGTTGATGGGCATTTAGGTTGTTTCCACCTTCTGGCTATTGTGAATAGTGCTGCAATGAACACTGGTGTACATACGTCTGTTTTTGACATACTTTAAACTTGATAGTGAACAATGCCGTCAAAATCTCCTTGGACATTACTGAATTTTAAAATTATCTTCCAAGCAGGGGCAGGCTATCCAATAGGCAAGGGGTGAAACCCATGTGAAATTGTTCACTACAAGTTAGTAAGTAACTACAAGTAAGCTTGTGCTTACCTTGATTACTGGGTCATCTGCCCCCATCAGGGATTGTAAATTTGAAAAGAGGCTTTGATTCTGTAAGAAGGTGCTGTGGGGTTGGGAGAGAGACAGATGTCAGCCATACCTAGAAGCAGAATCTTTGTTGTTAAAAAATGTAAAATTGTTCATTACAGATGATGAGATAAGCAAGGTAAGCACCGTGCTTACCTTGCCTATTAGATAATCCATCCCTGCTCCCAAGAACTATGTGACCACTTTTCAGCTTCAGTTAAACATTGGCGTGTATTGAAAACACACTTATTGGATATTAATTTGAAATCGCCGTCAAATATATGATAGGAAAATTGAGTTGATACTATAATACTGGTAAAAACTCATTAACAAGCATACAATGCTTTCTTTATTTGATGATATTAATAAGAATATAAGTTCTAAAATACCAGCCAAAGTTCTACTTGCAAACATAGCCATGTCTAAATTCATTAACTTTGCACTGACTTGGCATGATGCTTTAAGTAAAATTAATGATTTAAACAAAATGATACAGAAATTAAAATTCAATGTACATACTGCTCTTGAAAAGGAGCCCTGGTGGTACAATGGTTAAGCACTCAGCTACTAACTGAAAGATCAGCAGTTCGAACCCCTCAGTGGCTCCGCAAGATAAAAGACCTGGGGATCTCCTCCCATAAAGATTACAGCCTAAAAAACTCTGTGGGGCAGTTCTACTCTGTCCTAGAGGGTTGCTATCAACAGTAGAAAACGACAGCAATGCTCTTGAAAACCTCAAAGGGATTAAAAAAAAAAAAAAAAAACTAAGTGATGATGCTTAAAAAGAAAAGATAGATCACTGATTTTAAAATAAACTACAGAGTCTTCTAACATTGGTTTCAGTTTCTCTAACATATAAAACACTAGAAAAGGAGATTTCAACTGCAGATCCCTCAAACAGCCCATCTCAGATCCCAAACTACATTTTAAAATCAATTTATTTTTATGCTCTATGTTGGAAACTGCAATGTCGTCTTTAAAAGAGAGGCTTAGCCACAGCTACCAAGGCCTCCACAGGACTGAGTCCAGTACAGCTAGATGGTGCCCGGCCACCACCACTGACTGCTCTGACCAGGATCACAACAGAGGGTTCTGGACAGAGCTGGAGAAGGATGCAGAGCATAATTCTAACTCACACAAAAAAGACCAGATTTACTGGCCTAAAGAAGACTGGAGAAACCTTGAGAGTATGGCCCACAGACACCCTTTTAGCTCAGTGGTGAAGTTACCTCCAAGGTTCACTGTTCAGGCTGGGAGTGGACAGCCCCGTAAAACCAAATGGGACGAACGAGGTACAGGAGTCCAGTGACAAGGGCCAGAAGGCAGAGGGGACAAGGAAGCTGATGATAGGGAACCCAAGGCTGAGTAAGTATATTGTTGATGTGTTGTGAGATTGTTAACCATTGTCACACGGCAACATTTGTAGTAATTGTTAAATGAGAAACTATTTTGTTCTGTAAGCCTTCATCTTAAGTGAGAATACCAGCACAACTGGAAGAGCGTAGTCAATGTCACTGAACTGTGCATGTAGAAATTTTTGAAATGTTGTATCTTTGGCTGTGTGTATTTTCACCAAAAAAAAAGGTTGAGAAGTTAGAGGGTTGATATGTTGTGGGGTTGTTAACCAATGTCATAAAACAACATGTGTACTACTGTTTCATGAGAAACTATTTGTTCTGTAAGCCTTCACCTAAAGTACAATAAAAAAAAAAGAAAATAATGACCTTTTCAGTCTCTAATCTAGATTCTTACTGTTCAAAATGTTGTCCCTGAACCAGCAGTATCAGCCTCACATGGGAGCTTGTTAGAAATGCAGAATCTCAACCCCACTCCAGATCAACTTAATCAAACTCTTCATTTTATCATGACCCCCAGGTGATTTATTTGTATGCATATTGCAGTTTGAAAAGCACTGGAGTAGATGACAGATATAATTTAAAGAATTACAGTGAACATGAACTTCCACAACTATGAAAATTTTACACTTGAAATCGACCAATGAACATTATTTAATGATTATAGTGGGAAATGAATATAGAGAGACTAAAAACCTTAAATTGTTTGCTAAAATCTAGCACAACCGCTGCTGAAGTATTGCAATGTCTTTGCAGCAATCATTTATTATTACATTTCCAAATACTTTTGTGTCTCTCAGTGTGTATTTAACTTTCCTAGTATGGCTAACCAGTAAAGAATGCAACTTCACAAAATTAAAATCTAGTAAAAACTATTTAAGTTCTGGAGTGACCAAAAAAGACTGTCTAGTGACCAGGATATATTGGAGCAAGTAAACACTGAAACTATCACAAAGATTTTTATTTCCATGAAAGCAAGACAAGTAACTGTCCTAAAACAAATTATTTTATGCTAGTGGCTTTGAATTTCTAATTTATTGTGCTTGTTTCTCTCTTTCTCACCTCGGAGCCTTTGCTTGTTCTGTTTCCTGTATTGGTACATCTTCCTCTCCAACTCTGCTGATCTTTCAGGTCTCAGCTCAAGCGTCATTTCCTCCAGAAGGCCTTCCCTGGCCGCACAGACAAGGTCAGCTTCCCCCATCACACACTCTCAAAACATCCTGAACTTCCCCTTCCTAGCCCAACATACATATAATTTCCCCTTAAACATCTGCCTTGTCTCTGCGCTATGAGTTCCACGAGTACAGAGTACACTGACTTTGTGTCATCTGAGCCTTCTGAACCCACCGACCCTCTTGTTGTAGTTGTTGTTAACTGCCCTCCAGTCAGCAACCCCCGCTCACGGCGACACCGTGCAAAACGGACAGAAACACTGCCCAGTCCATAGGGCTTTTCATTGGCCAGGCTTTTCTTCCTAGTCCATCTTAGTCTGGAAGCTCCATTGAAACCTGTTAAGCATCACAGCAACATGTAAGCTTCCATTAACAGATGGGTGATGACTGTGCATGAGACGCATTGGCTGGGAATCAAACCCGAGTCTCCCGCATGGAAGGCGAGAATTCTACCACTGAGCCACCACTGCCCTCCTATGTATCTTTAGTGCTCAATAGATGTGTGTTGAATTAATAAAGAAGGAATGACAATCCTGTCCACATTAAATGAGGCATGACTCTGCCTTATATTTGTACAACCTTTCGTTCCTTTTGGAGCCCTGGTGGTGTAGTGGTTAAGTGTTGCGGCTGCTAACCAAAAGGTTGGCAGTTTGAATCCACCAGCTGCTCCTTTGAAACCCTTTGGGGCAGTTCTGCTCTGTCCTATAGGGCCGCTATGAGTCGGAACTGACTCGACGGCAATGAGTTGTTACTATTTTCAAGGAGCTGTGGTGGTGCAGTTGTTAAAGGACTCAGCTGCTAACCAAAAGGTAGGTGGTTTGAACCCACCAGTCGCTCTGCGGAAGAAAGATGTGGCAGTCTGCTTCCATAAAGATTTACAGCCTTGGAAACCCTCTGGGGCAGTTCTACTCTGTCCTATTGGGTCTCTATGAGTTGGGATCAATTCAACACCAATGGGGTTTTTTTTTTGTTTTGTTTATTCTTTCTAGCCTATTTTTTACTTCTCTTAAACCATTTGAGCCTCCCAAGACCCCAATCTACCTAGTTAGTCTCTCTCAGCCTGAAAAATGGATATGAGGTCTTCTACCTCTTAGGTAGGAGCCCTGGTGGTGCAGTGGTTCATCACTCGGCTGCTAACAGAAAGGTCAGCAGTTCAAACTCACCAGCTGCTCCACGGAGGAAAGATGTGACAGTCTGCTTCTGTGAAGATTACAGCCTTGGAAACCCTGTGGGCAGTTCTACCCTGTCCTATAGGTTTGCTATGATTTGGAATAGACTCAACAGCAACAGGCACTTATGTTACACGACCCATCAGTTTGTCATACCATGGTGGCTTGTATGTTGCTACGATTCTGGAAGCTATGCCAACAGTATTTCAGATACCAAAAAGGTCACCCATGGTGGACAGGTTTCAACAGAGTTTCCAGACTGAGACAGACTAGGATCTGGTGATCTACTTCTGAATATTAGACAATGAAAATCCTATGGATCACAACAGAACATTGTCCGATATAGTGCTGGAAGATGAACCCCCTAGATTAGAAGGCACTCAAAATACACAGTGGCTGCAACGATGAACTTAAGCATACTAGTGATTGTGAAGATGGCACAGGACCGAGCAATGTTTCATTCTGTTGTATATGGGGTCACCAGGAGTTGGAGCCCCCCTTGACAGCAGTTAACAAAACAATAACCTCTTAGGTTACAAGCATGGACTCTGGAGATGGATTGCCTGCCTTCCGATCCTAACTCTGCCACTTCACACCTGTGTCTTGGACAAATTACCTCACCTCCCTGAGCCCCAATTCCCTCATTTGTACTTATAGGTATTGTGTGAGGATTAAATGACTATATACATGTAAAGCACTTGGAACAGTGTCCAGCACCTAACTAATGTTAGCCATTGTGACAGGAGTACCATGGAGATGAAGACAAGAGCGCCGGGGCCACTGTTAAAGAGCAGGCGTCCCCAATATTATGTCAAAAGAAAGAAGCCAGACACAAAAGAGCACATACTGTATGATTCCATTATATGAAGTTCATGATGATAGAGACGTGTTACAGATTGAATTGTGTCCCCCAACAAGATAAGATGAAGTACTAACCCCCAGTACCTGTAAAAAGTGACTTTGTTTGTAAATAAGATCTTTGAAGATGTTATCAGTCAAATTAACATGAGGTCATACAGGAGTAGGGTGGGTCCTAATCCAATACGACTGAAGTCCTTATAAAAGAGAAGAGATGTGGACAGAGGTAAGATGGCTGTGTGCCCACAGTTATACTGCAGCTGCAAGCCAAGGAAAACCTGGGGCTACCAGAAGCTGGGAGAGACAAGAAAGGATCTTCCCTAGAGCCTTCGGAGAGAACATGGCCCTGCTGACTCCCTGAATTCAGATTCCCAGCCTCCAGAACTACGCGAGAATACATGTTCTTATAAGCCACCCAGTTTGAGGTACTTTGGTACAGCAGCCCTAGGAAGCTAATACAAGGTAAGTCAGAGTAGGGAGGAATGAGCGTATCGACTGGAAAGGAGTATGCTGGAATCTTCTTGGGTGCTGAAAATGTTCTGTCTTGATCTGGGTGGTTGTTAGACAGGTGAGTACATATGTAAAAATGTATTCTTAAGATTTGCGCACTTTACTATACGTAATTTATACCTTATAAAAAATTTTAGGTTGAAGTAAGGAATTGTGACAAACCTCCTTTCATCTTGGCATGGAAGACCTTTCCCAACTCTTCCCTCTGCCTCCTACCAAGGGCCTCAGAGAGAAACCTTGACAAGATATAATTCTCCTCTACCTCTTTCTTTCTGTTGACACCCCGATAATCCACAGATTCCTTCCACTGACCTGGTCTTAACCCTGGGAGTGGTAGGACAAGGCCATGTCCCAGAAGGCCCAGCAGGTAAGGTGGGTGTTTGAACATAAACGGCCCCTATTCATAGAGTAAAGACCATAGCCCTTCCTGGGAGCTGGACAAAACCAGTGGGACAAGCCCTTGGCCCAGTCTCCAAGGTTCCTGCTCTTATCCAAGCAGAGCTAAGAGTATAGCCATCACCAGGGGAACAGAATTTTGCCAGCCTCCCTACTGAGGTCTTCTGACCAGGATTGCTGATGGTCAGGATGTCAGGTGTATTGGTCTAATTTGGTTTCAAGTGAGAAATCCAAAGCAAACAGGCTTATGCAAAATCAGGGCAATTTATTGGAAGGATGGTAGTCTATTTGTCAAACACAACCATGCAAAAGGCAGGGCCTCAGAGATACCAGGACCTTAGGACACTTTTTTTCTCTCCTCTCTGCTTCTCTTGGCTTTATTCTATCAGACCAGCTTTCTCCCCATGATGGAGAATATAGCCTCACATTAAAAAAAGAAAAAGAAAAAGCTTGTATCCTGCTTCCCTTAATTCCAGTCCAGCTCTGATTGGCCCAGTTTCAGTCCAGTGCCCACCCCGAGACCAATCAACTGTGGATATAAGAGTAGTTCATTGTGACTGGCAGCGTCTACCAGAACCACTTGGTGGTTGGAAAGTAGAGTGGGGTAGGTCCCAAAAGAAGAAGGTATAGTTCTCAAAAAGGAGCGGGGGCTGGACAGGGCAGACAATATAACAGATGTCACAATGGTGGGACAGAAAAGGGGGCAACTCAATCCATGAAGCCTCTTTTGGTTTTTCCTCTAATTAATCATAACTTTCTCAGTCCCCATTGTCCAGGGATCCAGAGATGAGGCCAGCAGGGTCCTACCTTTAAGGTAGGACCTGCTCAGCATGTGGTCTGAAGAGGCACCAGAGAAACACTGGGCCTCTCTCAAGGCAGGACATTCAGCTCTATCAACAGGATAGGTTCAAGAGAGCAGTGGAAGCACACCAGGCTGGGATCCTACAGACCAGTGTTCTGGTCCTTATACCACAAGCAACTCATGCTGTGACTTCCTGCAAACCCCTTTCACCCTCTAGGCCTCAGTATTCTCCTCTGCAAAATGGGAATGAGTGGGCTAATTGACTAGAGAGACAGCACAGAGTCCCTGGATGTAAAACATCCTGGATGTAAATCTCAGCTCTACTCTTAGCAGCTGTCATAGATTGAATTGTGTCCCCCAAAAATATGTGTATCAATTTGGCTAGGTCATGATTCCCAGTATTGTATGAATGTACCATGTACCATTTTGTCATCTAGTGTGATTTCCCTATATGTTGTAAATCCTATCTCTATGATGTTAATGAGATGGATTATCAACAATTATATTGATGAGATCTACAAGATTAGATAGTGTCTTAAGCCAATCTCTTTTGAGATATAAAAGAGAGAAGTGAGCAGAGAGACAGGGGACCTCTTACCACTAAGAAAGCAGAGCCGGGAGCAGAGTGCATCCTTTGGACCTGAGGTTCCTGCACTGAGAAGCTCCTAGTCTAGGGGAACATTGATGAGAAGGACCTTCCTCCAGAGCTGACAGAGAGAGAAAGCCCCTGGAGCTGACACTCTAAATTTGGACTTCTAGCCTACTAGACTGTGAGAAAATAAATTTTTGTTTGTTAAAGCCATCCACTTGTGGTATTTCTGTTACAGCAGTACTAGGTAACTAAGACAGCAGCTGTGACCCCTTGGGAATTGTCTTTTAAACTTTATTTTGAAAATAATTTCAAATTTACAGAACATTTGCAAGAATAATTCAGAGAATTCCTATATACTCTTAAGCTAGATTTAGAAATTTTTCCACATTTATTTAGTCATTGTCTTAGTTACCAAGTGCTGCTGCAACACAAATATCACAAGTGGGTGGCTTTAAAGACCAGAAGTTTATTTTCTCACAGTTCTAGGGGCTAAAAGTCCAAATCAGGGTCTTGGCCATGTCTATTCTTTCCTTGTCAGTAGTTCCAGGCATCCCTTGGTTCCTTGGTTTGCAGAGGATCCTCACATGGCATCTGTCTTCCCCAGTTTGTGCGTGTCTCTGTGTTTATTCCGTGCTCTTTATAACTCAGAAGTGATTAGATTTAGAACTCATCTGACACTGACATAGGAGCCCTGGTGGCACCCTGGTTAAGTGATCAGCTGCTAACTGAAAGGTTGATGGTTGGAACCCATCAGCCACTTCACAGGAGAAAGATGTGACAGTCTGCTTCCATAAAAATTTACAGCCTTGGAAATCCTATGAGGCAGTTCTGTTCTGTTCTATAGGGTCATTGTGAGTTGGAATCAACTTGACAGCAACAGGTTTTTTGACACTGATATGGCCTCATTAACATAACAAAGAAAGCCCTGTTTTCAAACAGGATTACATCCACAAGTATAGGGATTGGGATTCCAATATATAGTTTACCAGTTACCAGTTGACCCTGGCTCCTGGTGACCTCATGTGTGCAGAGTAGAACTGCTCCATAGGGCTTTCAAGGATGTGACCTTTCAGAAGCAGATCACCAGGTCTGTCTTCCAAGGTATCTCTGGGTGGGTTTGAACTGCCAACCTTTCAACTAGTAGTCGAGCGCTTAACCATATGCACCACCCAGGGATTCCTTTAACACATATTTTGATGGGACACAATTTAATCCATAACAATCATTCTTTCTCTTGTTTTTTTTTTTTTTTTTCCTGAACCAGTTGAGAGTACATTGCATACTTCATGCCCCTTTATCTTTAACAGTTCACGTGCTTCCTAAGAACAAGGATTTGATTTTCTCTTATAGAACTACAGTTCAGTTATCAAATCCAGTAAATTTAACGTTGATGTAATACTTTCATCTAACCTACAGTCCATATTCCAATGTTTTCAATTGTCTCAAATAGCGTCCCTACAGCTCTTGTTTCCCTGCAGTACTGAGTTTAGTCCAGTACCAGATATTGCAATTCGTTGTCGTGTTGCTGTAGCCTCCGTTAGTCTGAACAGTTCCTTGGCCTTTTTTTTTTATCTTTCACAACATTGTCATTATTGAAGAATACAGGCTGAGTATTTTATAGAAAATCTCTCAATTTGGGTTTGTCTGATGTTTCCTCATAATTAAATTCAGCTTATGCATCCCCAACCAGAATATTATATAAATGATGTTGTATCCTTGTAAGGGCATCGTGGATGGAGGCACACACTGTCTCGCCAGCCCTTATTGGTCATGTTAATTTTGATCACCCAGTCAATGTTCCTATTTCCCCCGTTGTATGAAGCATGCTATGGAGAGATACTTTACGACCACACAAATGTTCTGTTCCTCCTTAAACTTTCCTCCCAGATTTAGCAGCTATTGATGATACTTGCCAAATCAGTCTTTACTGTGTTATAAAATGGTCATTTTCCAATTCCACCTCTTCCTGCACATTAATCAGTTGACATTCTAATGTAAGGAAGAACCCTCTCATCTCCTCACATTCTTATTCATTTTCTATTTATTATCAGTATGGACTCGTCGATTCCTATTCAATGGGTTAAATCTATTATTGTCTTTATTTTGATGCTCAAATTGGCCAGTGGGAGCCTCATCAAACTGGCTTCTATGTCCTTTTGACATGTTCCCATCATACTTTTAGCCCTTTTTTACTTTCTGGCACAACAAAATGTTCCAGCCTCATTTTGTATCTTCCTGACTGCAACCTGGAATCAGCAATTTTTCAAAAGAGCTCAGGTTCTATTTAGAGGGCAATAGTATATAGATAACCAAGATCTGGGTGCTAGGTGAGCTCATTGCTGCTGGAATGTCATTGCTTCTAGACCCTATTAGCAGATAAAACTAGGAAATTTTTATGTATGTATATACATGTTACTGTTGCTAGCTGCCATCATGTCAGCCCCCAGCTCATGGCGACCACTTGTACAATGGAATGAAACACTGTCCAGTCCTGCATCATCCCCATGATCAGTTGTAGATCAGACCATTGTGATCCATAGGATTTTCATTGACTGACTTTTAAAAGTAGATTTCCAGGCTTTTCTTCCTAGTCCATCTTAGTCTGGAAGTGCCACCGAAATTTGTTCAGCATCATAGCAACATGTAAGCCTCCGCTGATAAACGGGTGGTAGCTGCGCATAAGATGCATTGGCTGGGAATCAAACACAAGTCTCTCTCATGGAAGGCAAGAATTCTACCACTGAACCACCACTGCCCCCCAAAATACATATACAAATATACTCCACTCCACTATCACAGGGTCCTTCCTTGACTTCACTCTTGGGTAATATCTAAACCTCAGTTTTCTCACCTGAAAACTGGTGATAATAATAATATCTCTCCCAAAGTGTCATTGTGATGCTTCAACTAGATAATCCTTGAAAAAATACATTAGTTAATCGGCCAAATAACATGTTTAGTGCTTCTGTTCTACCTTCTAGTTCGTTGGGTAGTGCCTGGGCTCTTAAAAGCTTGCAAGCTTCCATCCAAGACACAACAATTGGTCTCTGTTCTCCAGGAGCAAACGAGGAAGAGGGAGAGTCAGGAATAGAAGGAGGATATGGAATGTGTAGCTAACTGTCTCCGTGAACGACGGCCTCCTTTGCCATGAGACCAGAAGAAATGGATGGTGCTCGGCTACCATTACTAAATATTTTGATCAAAGAGTCTGTAGAAGAATCCTGATCAAAGGGGGAAAATGCAAAACAGAATTTCAAATTCTCATGGACTCTAGACTTTCTGGAGCCATGGAGGCTAGATGAACCCCTGAAGCTACTGCCCTGAGATAATCTTTAAACTTTAAGCCAAAAATATTCCCTGAAGTCTTCTTAAAACCAAACAATAGTGTAGCTTAACTAGTAAAAAATGTGTGCCTTGAACATTATGCTCTTTTTTGAACTATCTGTATGGGATCAAAGTGACAATAGCAACTTGAAAGATTAATAGGAACCTTAGGGGACAATGAGTTTATGTTAATGGGAGAGAAACAACTCAGAAACGAGGGTGAGAATGGTTGTGCAGCCTGAAGAATATAATCAATGTCACTGAATTGTACATGTGGAAACTGTTGAATTGGTGAAAGTTTTGCAGTGTATATTCTCAACAATAACAACAAAATTTTTAAAAATACGAAAAAATATTAGTATAATGACTGATACATAATAAGTATTCAGTAAGTGTTAGCTATCATAATGGAGCCCTGGTGGCACAGTGGTTAAGCATTCACTGCTAACCAAAAGATTGGCAGTTGGAATCCACCAGTCAGTCGCTCCTTGGAAACTCCATGGAGCAGTTCTACTCTGTCCTATAGGGTCGCTATGAGTCGGAATCGACTCGATGGCAACGGGTTTGGGTTTTTTTTGGGGGGGGGTAGCATTGTAATTTTCATTATTTCATGTGTTGTATCCAGCTCTGATATGCCCCAATCCTATGATAGTAAATGAGAGAATACTATAAGAAAAACTATAAAAATATGCCCCATTCCTATTTTAAATTCTCAGATTTAACTCCCCAAGCTTATACTGACAAAGGGAACACTGGGAAAAATACAAAATCAGCACTTACTATGTGTCAAACAACTTCTCACGTATTTACTCATGCCGTCCTCACAACACCCTGTGAGGTAGCTTCTGAGAGGCAGGAATATCTCTGCAGTAGGATCACATAATTTGAATATTAATCTTGCAGCTTACAAACTGTATGATCTTGGGCAAGTTATTTAACCTTCCTGTGCCTCAGTTTTCCCATTTGTAAAAAAATCAATGGTTAGTACAAATCTCATAGGGGTGTTGTGCAGATTAAATGAGTAATGCCCATAAGACAGGAACTACCACAAAGCAAGCATTTTGTGTTTGCTGATACTATTTTAGAGATGTGGAAGCTAAATCACTGACAGGCTAGATCACTTGTCCATGGTCACACAGCTGGGAAGTGGCAGAACCGGAATTTAAATGCCAGTATTCTCTGATGACAGACAGATAAGTTTATAGGTAATTACAAAGCCCTGGTGGCAGGATGGTTACCAAAAGGTTGGTAGTTCAAACCCACCCAGTGGCTCTTTGGGAGAAAGACCTGTCAATCTCCCATAAAGTTTAGAATCTAAAAAACCCTATGGGGCAGCTGTACTCGGTCACATGGGGTCGCTCTGAGTCTCCAAGGCACCTAACAACAACAACAAGTGCTGTGGTAGGAGTTACTTTGGGACCCGTGGTGGCCCTGAGGAAGCCTTTACCCAGGTATAGGGTGGGTCTGGAAGGAGGAGGTAGTATCTGAGCTGTTGCTTACAGGATGAGCAGAAGTTTGCCAGGTGACTAGGAGAAAAGGTGAAGGAGAGCAGGGAGCACGTGTAAAGCCTGGAGGTGAGCTAGGCTGGCCGGCCGGGAACTGCAAGTTGTTTGAGGGAGGCAGATCGTAGAGATTAACTCAGGGTGTGATAGCAGCTGAAGCTTATCACAGACCACAGGGGCCAGAGCGAATCTTTACACCAGCCAAACAGTGGTTTTCACGCTCGTATGTATTTATTTAGTAGCAGGACTCTTTTGCAGATGAAGCCTAGGACAGAAATAGATGACAGTAGAAGAGGTTTAGGGGAGTCGGATGGGTCCTCGGGGACTCCTCCCACCCTCGGCTTTCTCGCCACCCTCCCTCTCATCTTTGCAGAACCCACAAAGCGCTGCAAAACATTATTTGCAAAGATCGAGTCCCAGACCTCACCCCGTAATTTTACAGGTGAAGAAACCCAAGCCCAGAGAGAAGCGTTTCCACCGATGTCTGGAGCCCAGGACTTCGGACTCCTAGCCCAGGGCCTTTTCTCCTCACGCTCCTTTTAAGCTTTTCTATCAGATAAGAGCTTTGAATATGGGCTGGAAGAAAGGGGGAGGGGTGGGCAGTTCAGCCCAATAACCACAACGCTTTCCCTTTCTGGGATTCAGTGTTCCCGTCTGTACAAAGGGGAGGAGGGACTGCCCATCCCCGGAACCTGAGGCATCGCTGGGCTTTAGCCCCTCTCAGGGGACTCCCACCCCCCTCCTCCACATCTCAGGCTCTTTCTCTCCAAGCCCCATGCCCAGTCTCTGGGGGTGGGGGCGCAAGGCTGCGGGCGCTGGAAGCCGACCGGCGGGCAGAGCCCCGCGCAAGGGACCGGCGTCCGTTGGCCAAGGCTGATGTGATGCGACCTGGCGGCTGGCGGTATTTTTAGCCCTCTTTCCTCGCCCCTGCCCCTGGGCTGGAAGCAGATTAGAGAAAAACAAAAATGGAATGACCTCTGCCTCGCCTGACAACACCAAAGGAAAGTAAAGACTTTGAAAAAAGTGAAAACAGCCTTTGATTTATTTTTTTTGCTTCCTCTTCTGTCAGTGCGTCGGAGCAAGGTCAGGGCCCATGAGGAGATTTTAAGGGCACTGGGAGGCCCTCAAGGAGCCCTGGTGGTGCAGTGGTTAAAGTACTCTGCTGCTAACCGAAAGGCAGCCGCTCAGCGGGAGAAAGATTGGCATTCTGCTTCTGTGAAGATTTACAGCCTTGGAAACCCTATGGGGCAGTTCTACTGTGTCCTACAGGGTTGCTAAGAGTCGGAATTGACCCAATGGCAGTGGGCAGTGGGCTGGGGGGAGGTCCCCTCACTCCTGAAAATATCTCCCTTCATCCTCATTTATTGCTGTTATTGTTGTTAGGTGCTGTAAAGTGGGTTCCAACTCACAGCATGACTGAGGAGAGCCTCCATGACCTGGCCAAACTAGCCAACTCACCCCTCCTCAGTTTTATTTGTTTGCTTAACATTTTTATCAGTTGCCCTGAACTGACTCTGACTCATAGCAACCCCCTGTGTGTCAGAGTAGAACTATGCTCCATAGGATTTTCACTGGCTGATTTTTTGGAAGTGGATCACCAGGTCTTTGTTCCAAGACACCTCTGGGTGGACTCCAACCTGCAACCATTCAATTAGCAGCCAAGCAACCGTCTGCACCACCCGGAAACTCCTAACAGACACTAGCATAGCGTTTACCGTGTTCCTGGCACTACTCTCACTGCTTCACAATACTAACTCCTTTAACCCTCAAACAACCTCATGTTACAGATGAGCAAATTGAGGCTCAGAGAGATTAATTAACTTGCCTGAGGCCATCAGCAGGGAGTTGGGATTCCAGGCAGTCTGGCTCTGGAGAACAAACTCCTAACCCCTCTGCTAAACCATTGTCCACATTGAACACTCTTCAAGGCTACAGGACACTATGCGCCTCCTCCCTGAGGTAGTCCAGAGAGCCTCCTTCCCCACCCCCCATAACCACTAAGGTCAGCATACACCAGTGCAAGCCTGCCATTCCAGAGTAAGTATTAATAGCACCTCCTCTCCCTCTCGGAAGTGGCCCAGTTTCCATGATAGATTGCATGGCTACCCACCCTACTCATCACCACACTCCAAGCTGCCACTAGGGGTCCCTGCCAGCAGCTCCCTGGCCTTCTCACATTGCCCCTCCTTTAATTTCTTTGAGTAAACCAAGGCTAGGCTGAAATTCTTACACTACCTTGCTGAAAAGCCTGAGGGAGTGAAAAGAAAACTGAAACCCAGTCAACAGATCTCACTGAGCCAAGGACATGCTCTGACCATGCCCCTGCCCTGGGGAGGCCGTTCCCTGGGGGGTCTCTTCTGCTGCTTCTCTCCTTAACCTTCAGCTTCTCATTTTAGGCCAAGGCCCTGACATCAGAATTCCTTATTTATCTTTCCAGAACCCCTACTTCCTAGGCCATGCCTCATCTAGAGAGAGCAAATCTAGTGAGCAGCTCAGTAATTGCTTCAAAGGCACCTCCCATCCTCCCTGCTCTTGAAGAACACAGTCATTTACAACATATCATCAGCACCTACACGGTGCATTGCACTCAGAGACTGCCTCATCAATATTTGCTGATAAATGAATGCAAAGCAGTTTAGTTCCTCTAGGGTCAGGGCTTCTTTCTCCCAGAAGAGGGCTTTCGCTGTAGCTTGGATAACAGAATAGCCTGCAAAGTGCTTCCCCAAACAAAAGAGCAAACTTCTCCCAATGGGCAACTCTGTTGCCACCAAAGAAATGGGTTTGACTTGAGACCGCTTTTAAATTAGCATCCCCTCCACACCCTGCCACAGCAGGTTACAGGTAATGGCTGTAGTAACTGAGCAGTGTATTCATGCGTGCAATCACAAACGTTTATCTTATCTCCCACTATCTCTTTAAAATGCATCAGTAGAGGAATCTCTAGCCTTGTCCCTGGATGAAAACTTGGGCACTTCCATGGCTTTTCCGATCTTTCCCAGCTTATGTGGCCTTTTGCCTTAGTTCTTTGAAAAACAGCTTGGGAGATTTTCCCCCCTAAGCCCTGAGGAGTTACCTTTGTCCTAGTTCTTTGGAGAAGCAACTTGGTGGGTGGGAGCTTGCCGGGTTGGGGGTGGAGTGCTCCCAGGTTATTTTCTACCCCAATGGGTTTGTTACTTTTGCCCAGGGGATTTCCCAGTTTGGTTGACATTTCCTGGGTAAGTTTACAAACAACTTGATGGTTTGACACTTTGTCTGGTAATTAATAAGACCTGAGCTGATTGACATCTCACAGGTAGTTGAGGATTGGTTGAATTCTGGTTTGGTGAGGGAGGCCCTGCTTGTAACCGATGAGGATCAGAATATATAAATGGCTGAAACAGAGAGGTTTGAAAGGCCTTCTGGTTGAGAGAAGAGATGCTGGCTAAGAGCTGGGCAGCAGAAAAGCAGAGCCATGGGGAGCTGAATGGTCCCAAAGCTGCTACACTGGCTCTGAGCGGGGCCAGTTATCAGCAGAGTGGCCTATGACAGAGAGGCCTACAGCAGAGAGCAGGTAAGAAAGCCAAGCAAGCCACTACCCTGGCTGTGAGCTGGGCTAGTTAGTGGCAGAGAGGCCAATGGCAGATAGCCTGACAGCAGATGACCTGACACCCGATAGTAGAGAGGCCTGCCGGCAGAAAGCTGCTGCTAGAAGAGCAGCAGCTGAGAGCTGCTCCGCTGGCCATGAACTGGGCTGGTTAGTGGCAGAGAGGCCAATGGCAGATAAAAGACAGTAGAGTGGCTCAACGGTGAAGAGGCCCAATGACAGAGAGGCCTGCTTGGCAGAGAAAGCAAACACTCAGCAGAGAAGTTGAGCCAGGGTACCAGCCTGGCAGAAAAGGCAGCTGCCCAGCAAAGAAGCTGCACCTGCTGATCACTGGAGGCCTGTGTGCTTCCTGACACTGATCCTGAGTTGTTCCTGTTACCTTCAAGTTGATCCTGATCCTAAGTTGTAGCCTGTTACTTCTCTCCAAAACCCAAAAACCAAGCCCATTGCCATCGAGTTGATTCCAACTCATAGCGACCCTATAGGACAGAGTAGAACTGCCCCATAAGGTTTCCATGGAGCGACTGATGGATTTGAACTGCTGACCTTTTGGTTAGCAGCTGAGCTCTTAATCACTACGTCACCAAGGCTCTGCTACTTCCCTAATAAACCGTATAACCGTGAGTATGGTCTGTGAGTTCTGTGCAAAAAATTACTGAGCCCTGCAGAGAAATAGAGATGCCACTAGGGGAGCAGCTGGTGTCAGAAATTATGGAGACTTAGGAAGGTACCGATATACTTGAACTCTGCCCCATAGGAACCAGATTTGTGCTGAGGTGGTGTAAAGGAACAGTAAAGTTTTTATTTGACTGGTATTCGTTGGTTTTGTGCTCTCTGGGCCTGTCTTACTCATAAAGCTGACACCTCTCATAGGGTAGTTTCTTAGATCCTTTGGAGAACCCACTGAGAACATTCCATTTTACTCTTTTAATGTGGGCAAATTTACCTTCTGCTGGAGACTCCCTCTTCAGCTCCTGTTTTTATTCTTCCCTCCCCACAACTTCTGGGGCCCAATCCACACAGACTCTCAGACTGGTATCACAACACCGCTCCAAGTGGTTCTCTGGGAAACAATCAGGCCAGCTCTCTTGTGGGGCCCACATCCGGTCTACAGAAAATCTTCATATGTTTGTTTGTTCGTTATTCTGACAACCTCAGGGAGCGAGCGGGCTCCCAGCTCAGCCATCTCTTGGAGGCTTTTCCCTCTCTGGTCCTTTAGATTCCTGAGGTGAGAGTTGGAGACCAGACCAGTGTCCCCCATCCTGAAGTGAGCCCATATTTGGCTTCTAAATAGCCCTGTTGAAGGTACCGTCAGTCAGTGGCGTATCTAGGGTATTGTACTATTTACTGAGCAATTTCTATTAACCCTGTACGGCCCAGCATCCTTCCTCAAGCATGGTGATGTATTAATTAAAAGATTAAGGAGCTTGACTTATATTTTTGAGCTGATATTATGGTAAAGTACCTAAAAGAGGGGTGTCAGATGTTTGAACAAGGGCGCAATTTCAGTGCTTGCCATAGGCACCCTTTTCCGTAGATACTCTAGTGGCCATACCGGGTTAGTAGAAACTGCTCAGTGGCGCCAAGACCCCAGGGCTAGTGCAATAACCTGTCATACCTGCCATGCCCTGGTTACTGCTCTGCCTCAGTTCTTCTCCTTGGTGGGATGGGTGTGGGTAGAGTCAAAGTCCTACTCTCTTTTCACAGAAAAATTCTCTTAACAAATTTCTTCAATCTCCAACAATTAGATCATTATACCATCAATGCAAGTGAGAAGTTTCAGGGTCTTATAATTGATTTTTGTTATTTCCTTTGAAAACGTGCACACTGGTCTGGAATGTCCTATCTATTTTATCTGGGTAACTCAGAAGGAAGTTCCAATTTAACATCCTGTTACACACACTAGCACACATGCACATATACACGGGCAGAGAGGACGAAAGCTTTACTCTAGTAAATTTTTCCTGGAGAGAGCTCTGTGTGTGTTTGGACAGGGAGCAGACCGGAGAGTTGGCTTGGGGGACTGAGGGCTCTGGACTCCTTCATTTCTTTCATTTCTGTATCGCGTCCCCTGTCCCCTTCATCACCCCAACCTCTAACACCTCCTCCCTGCCCCCAGCTCCCAGGTCAAGGCCTAAGAGGGAGAGAGAAGCTGCTTTGCATTATAAAGAAAGAATTTGCAGGGCAGTAATAGGGGAGGTGAACAGAAGTGGGAAAGGGGATGCAAGTAGAAGGTGGTGAAAGGTAGCCTGACACCTTAAAACCATCTCCATAGCACAAAATCCTGATGAAATTCTTCTAAGACTCACAGTCAGGGTCTAGCCCCTCTCCTGTCAGCAGATATGAGGTTATTCCGTCTTGGCTCCTCTGCAAGACTGGAAGCTCTGCAAAGGCAGGGGGTGGCTGGATCTGATTTCTGTCTGCCATTTTGCTATTTGTTTTTATATATCGTATGTCTTTTTTCTTCCTCTATTCTCCCATTATACCTTCTTTTGTGTTAAATAGCTATTTTCTAGTGTGCAGTATGAATAGCGCAGAACACTGTTTGATATTGTGCCAGAAGATGAGCCCCTCAGGTTGGAGGGCACTCAAAAGACAACTGAAGAAGACCTGCCTCCTTAAAGTAGAGTCGGCCTTAATGACGTGCTGGGAGTCAAGCTTTCGGGACCATCATTTGCTGATGTGGCACAACTCAAAATGAGAAGAAACAGCTGCCAACATCCATTAATAATTGGAACACGGAAACGTATGAAGTATGAATCTAAGAAAATTGGAAACCTTCAAAAATGAAATGGAACACGTAAACATCGATATCTTAGGCGTTAGTGAGCTGAAATGGACTGGTATTGGCCATTTTGAATTGGACAATCATATGGTACACTATGCAGGCAATGACAAATTGAAGAGGAATGGTGTTGCATTCATTGTCAAAAAGAACATTTCAAGATCTATCCTGAAATACAAGGCTGTCAGTGATAGGGTAATATCCACACTCTTGGAGCTCTGGTAACGCAGTGGTTAAGAGCTTGTCTGGTAACTAAAAGGTCAGCAGTTCAAATCCACCAGCTGCTCCTTGGAAACCCTATGTGGAAGTTCTACTCTGTCCTATGGGGTTGCTGTGAGTCAGAATCGACTTGAAAACAGTGAGTTTGGTTTTTTGATTTTACAAGGAAGACCAGACAATACGACTATTATTCAAATTTATGCACCAACCACTAAGGCCAAAGATGAAGAAATTGAAGATTTTTACCAACTTCTGCAATCTAAAATTGATGAAACATGCAATCAAGATGCATTGCTAATTACTGTTGATTAGAATGCAAAAGTGGGAAACAAAGAAGGAGGAACAGTAGTTGGAAAATATGGTCTTGGTGATAGAAATGACACGGAGATCACGTGATAGAATTCTGCAAGACCAATGAGTTCTTCCTTGCACATACCTTTTTTTCAGCAACATAAACATTGACTATACACATGGACCTCACCAGATGGTATACACAGGAATTAAATTGACTACATCTGTGGAAGAAGACGATGGAAAAGCTCAGCATCATCAGGCAGAACAAGGCCAGGGACCGACGGCAGAACAAATAATCACTTGCTCATAGGCAAGTTCAAGCTGAAGCTGAGAAAAATTAGAAGAAGTCCACGAGAGCCAAAGTTTAACCTTGATTATTTTCCCACCTGAATTTAGAGACCATCTCGAGAATAGATTTGATGCATTGAACACTGATGACTGAAGACAAGACTAGTTGTGGAATGATATCAAGGACATCATATGTGAAGAAAGCAAAAGGTCATTAAAAAGACAGAAAAGAAAAGACCAAAATGGATGTCAGAAGAGACTCTGACAATTGCTCTTGAACGTAGAACAGCTAAAGCAAACAGAAGAAGAAATGAAGTAAAAGAGTTGAACAGAAAATTTCAAAGGGTGGCTTGAGAAGACAAAGTAAAGTATAATGAAATATGCAAAGACTTAGAGTTAGAAAACCAAAAGGGAAGAACATGCTTGGCATTTCTCAAGCTGAAAGAACTGAAGAGAAAATTAAAGCCTCAAGTTGCAATATTGAAAAATTCTACAGGGAAAATATTAAACGAAGTAATAAGCATCTAAAAAAGATGGAAGGAATACACAGCGTCACTGTACCAAAAAGAATTGGTCAAATTCAAACATTTCAGGAGGTAGCGTATGATCAAGAACCAATGGTACTGAAGGAAGAAGTCCAAGCTGCACTGAAAGCACTGGTGAAAAACAAGCCTCCAGGAATTGACAATTGAGATGTTTCAACAAATGGATGCAATGCTGGAAGCTCTCGCTCGTCTATGCAAAAAAATTTGAAAGACAGCTACGCAGCCAACCAACTGGAAGAGAGCCATATTTGTGCCCATTCCAAAGAAAGGTGATCCAACAGAATGTGGAAGTTATCAAACAATATCATTAATACCACACACAAGTAAAATTTTGCCGAAGATCATTCAAAAATGGTTGCAGCAGTACGTCAACAGGGAACTGCCAGAAATTCAAATCAAATTCAAAAGAGGACGTGGAACGAGGGATATCATTGCTGATGTCAGATGGATATTGGCTAAAAGCAGAGAATACCAGAAAGATGTTTACCTGTGTTTTACTGACTATGCAAAGGTATTCAACTGTGTGGATCATAACAAATTATGGAAAACATTGTAAAGAATGGGAATTTCAGAACACTTAATTGTGCTCATGTGGAATCTGTACAGACCAAGAGGCAGTCATTCGAATACAACAAGGGGATATACTGTGTGGTTTAAAGTCAGGAAGGGTGTGCGTCAGGGTTGTGCCTTTTCACCATACTTATTCAATCTGTATGCTGAGCAAACAATCTGAGACGTTGGACTATATGAAGAAGAACGGGGCATCAGGATTGGAGGAAGATTCATTAACAACCTTGCTTGCTGAAAGGGAAGAGGACCTCAAGCACTTACTGATGAAGATCAAAGACTACAGCCGTCGGTATGGATTACACCTCAACATAAAGAAAACAAATATCCTCACAACTGGACCAATAAGCAACATCGTGATAAACGGAAAAAAGATTGAAGTTGTCAAGCATTTCATTTTACTTGGGTCCACAATCAACACCCATGGAAGCAGCAGTCAAGAAATCAAAAGACGCACTGCATTGGGCAAATCAGCTGCAAAAGACATTAAGTGTTAAAAAGCAAAGATGTTACTTTGAGGACTAATGTGTGTGCGCCTGACCCAATCTCCTCATATGCATGTGAAAGCTGGATAATAAATAAGGAAGACTGAAGAAGAATTGAATTTGTGGTGTTGGCAAAGAATATTGAATATACATGGACTGCCACAAGAATGAACGAATCTGTCTCGGAAGAAGTAACAGCAGAATGCTTCTTAGAAGTGAGGATGGCAAGACTTTGTCTCATGTACTTTGGACATGTTATCAGGAGGGATCAGTCCCTGGTGAAGGACATGATGCTTGGTAAAGTAGAGGGTTAGTGAAAGAGAGGAAGACCCTCAAAGAGATGGATTGACACAGTGGCTGCAACAATGGGCTCAAGCATAACAACGATTGTAAGGATGGCGCAGGACTGGGCAGTGTTTCGTTCCCTTGTACCTCGGGTCGTTATGGGTCAGAACCAACTCGACAGCACCTAACAACAACAACCAAACCCATTCTGTCCCCTCCACTGGCTACTAAATTTCTGGCTTTTATGCTCGTAAGGCTGTGAGTTTTCAAGACTACCGCAGAGCTGGGGAGAGGAAATAGTATGAATTAAAATGCCACAAAGCTTGCTGTTCTTAACTGAGATTTTGTCATTTTTCTTGAATAAATGCTCCTAGGATTATTGCAAACCTTTGGTTAATTTCCAGAATACTGAAAAATTGGATTTTGACAAATTTTGCCTGTGTTCTTGCTGCTTTTAAGGAAGAGTAGATTTTCAGAGGTCTTCGCTATTCCAGTAATGCTCCCCTCACAAAGACTTTGAAATTTAATTTAAAAAACATGCAGCCCAAACAAAACTTAGGTCTGTAGGCCATCAGATTTGTAATTTCTGGTCCCAAAATAAGCCTTCTAAAAAATTCACTTATTCGTATAAGTTGTTACACATGGGGCGACAGTTTATGATTTCACAGGGCATAGTCCCCAGATAGACCTATGATATTCTGGTTGTGATTGTCTCTCTCTTCTTATGTGCCTGGCCCTTGGTTGGGAACCACGACCATTGTGTCTGTGCTTGGTGGGTCTGCCCCCTGCTCCTTCACCTCTCAGCCTGGGATTGCTCTCAGGGACCCTGAAGCAGGCAGTTAGGTGGCTGTTACCTGGGGAGAGCACTGTTCTAGGGGTAATGCAGTGAATATAGAGCCTAGGAGAGTCCAAGTCCCTCTCACGGGCAGTTTCTCATCTTTTGATCAGCATGCTAACCCCATGACACAGGTAGCACAGGAATGAACACATAAAAAAAAAAAAATGCCATTGAGTTGATTCCAACTCAACGTGACCCTATAGGACAGAGTAGAACTGCCCTATAGGATTTCCAAGGAGTGGCTGGTTGATTCGAACTGCCAACCTTTTGGTTAACAGCCTGAGCTCTTAACCATTGCACCACCAGGCCTCCAAATGAACACACAGGAGGTGCCTTTTAGATGCTACTGATTGGTTAGACAATTGAACATGTCTCTCTGGCCTGTGAGTATGTGACTCACAGAATATGTGAGTGTGTGAGTATGAGTGTGTGTAGATGTTTGAGTGTGTCCATGAGTGTGTGGGTATGTGTAAACAAGTAATTATGAGTGTGTATGAATGTTTCTGTGTATATGTGTATGACTGTAAGTAATATGTGAGTGTGTGTGTGAATGTTTGAGTGTGTATATAAATGTATGACTACATGAAATATATGTATATGAGTGAGTGAACTGTCCATGTGTGACAGTGTGTGTGTGAGGTACATGAATATTTGAGTGTATGTGTAAGTGTATGAGTGTGTGTGCATTAAGTAAATGTGTGTGAATCAGTGTGCATGAATATTTCAGTGTGTGTGTAACTATGTGTGTGACTGAGTATGAGTACATGACAGTGTAAGTATGTGTAAATGCTTGAGTGTATATGTGTATAAGCATATTTAAGTGTATATGCTTGAGTGTGTGCGTATGTGGATGTGTGTATTGTCGAGTATGGGTTTAAATGTATGAGAATTCAAGTTTGTGTGACTGTGTGAATGTGTAAGTATATATGGGTAAGTGAATGACTGTGAGTATACGTGGAATGCATGTTTGAGTGTGTAAAGTATCAACAGGTGTAGAAGTGAGTGCACGTGTTTAATGCATGAGTCTAAGTGAATATGAATTGTATGAGTACGTGAATTTGTGTATATGAATGTTGAGGTGAATGAGTGTGTACGTGTACGAATATGCAAGTATGTGTGTGAGTGTGGATGTGATTATGCCTGTAAGTGAGCGTGTGAGTGTATGTGTGGAGAGTATCTGTAGGTCTGGAAGACAAGCAAGAGGCCCATTGTAGTATGCAGAGAAAGCCCTGGTTCTTTGCTGGGATGTGGAGGGCAGGGGCCTCCAAGTAGGGGGTATTAGGTCTGCACGCATGGAAGAGCACTTGGCAGTGCCAGCACCTCTGCTGGGCTCTGAGGGCCAGTGAAGACAAGGCTCCTGGCCTCCTCCCGTTGCCCTCCACACACCTGGGGGCAGGGCAGACCTCTCAGGCACTGGTTTTCCTGGTCTTCCTCTCAGTGTCAGAGAAGCCTGGAATTTACAGCCCACCTTGGTACACTCCCTGGCTATCTTTGTAATACAGGTAGGGCAAGGCTTATTGGCACCACTGAATTTTTCCCATTGGTCTCATGGCAAAGATTCTGAGGCAGCAAGGGCTAGATATACTCTGGAGGTTGCTCTTTTTGTTTATTTTATTTTTTTGTTGTTGAGAATATACACAGCAAAACATACACCAATTCAACAGTTCCTGCATGTGCAATTCAGTTGATGTACATTGATGACGTTCTTTGAGATGAGTTGTGCAACCATTCTCACCCTCCTTTTCTGAGTTGTCTCTCCCCTTAATATAAACTCACTGCCCCCTAAGTTTCCTATCTAATCTTTCTAGTCGCTGTTGTCAATTTGATCCCATATAGATAGCTCTTAAAAGACCACAATGCTCAAAGTAGACATTCTTTACTAGTTAAGCTAAACTATTGTTTGGTTTTAAGAAGACTTCAGGGAATATTTTTGGTTTAAGGTTTAAAGATTCTCTCAGGGCAATAGTTTCAGGGATTCATCTAAACCTTCATGGCCCCAGAAAGTCTAGAGTCCATGAAAATGTGAAATTCTGTTTTGCATTTTCCCCCTTTTGATCAAAATTCTTCTACAGAATCTTTGATCAAAATGTTCAGTTACGGTAGCTGGGCACCATCTGGTTCTTCTGGTCTCATGGTAAAGGAGGCAGTTATTCACGGAGGCAATTAACCATGCATTCCATTTCTTCCTCTTATTCCTGACTCTCCTTTTCCTCTGTTGCTTCAGATGAATACAGACCAATTGTTGTGCCTTGTGTGGTTACTTGCAAGCTTTCAAGACCCCAGGCACTACACAACGAACTAGAAGGTAGAACAGAAGCACCAAACATGTTATTAGGTCACTTAAGTGGGATGTTCCATGAAACCGTGACTCTAAACCTTCTGGAGGTTGCTTTTTAAAATCTGTTCCTATTTGGGGAATAATAAGGGTAGTTCTTATGTTTCAAAGCCAGACACTAACTAAGCGAAGGCTTTGCATATATTACCTAATGGAATCCTCTCAATAACCAATAGTAAGCCCCATTCAGAGTCAGACAGACCTGCCTTCAGATTATGGTCCTGGGAGTGATTAGCTGTGTGACCACAGAAACTGTCTTCCTTTCTCAATTTCGGTTTACTTATCTAGAAAGCAGAGATAATAATCTCTTTTCCAGAAGGTTGCTGAGTTCAGTTTGGAGGGGAGGTGGCTGTGTTCTCATCCTTCAGTTCTCAAGTCACACTTCACCTCCTCACATAGCTCCTTCCCCTCTATTATTCTCTGCCACATAATCCAGGGACAGATTAACCAGTGAGCACGGTATGCATCGGTTTGCATTGAGCAAGGTACTCACGGGCTTGATTGTATTTACTTGCTAATCTGTGGTGAGCAATTTCACACGGGTTTCACCACAGCTTTGAACTGGTGGGGGACAGGTGAAATTGTGCACTGCAGATTTGTGGGAGGGCGCAATTCGGCCCATGTGTACCTGTTTATTGGGTAATCTGGCCCTGATCTCGTCTATTTCCTTTACAACACTCAGAATCCGTAACTAGCTTGTTCATTTATTTGTTTCCTGATGTTTCAGGCTCAAACTCCTCTAAGGCAGGTACTAAGTCTTTCCTAGTCACAGTTGAATGCATGGCAGCCAGCACAGTGCATTGCACATGGTAGGTGCACAGTCAGTAACTTGACTGACAATGAATAATCACAGACATGCTACAGAGGTAAATAGCTCTTGCAAGCAGCTGCACCCTGGGACCTCTCCTTCGTAAAGCTCTCAGATCTGCTGGAGCTAAGATTCTAAAACCAGTTACTATTAAGTCAACTACGATTCATGGTGACCCCATGTGTGGCAGAATAGAACTGTGCTCCATGGGGTTTTCAGTGACTGATTTTTTGGAAGTAGATCACCAGGCCTTTCTTCCAAGGCACCTTTGGGTGGACTCGAACCTCTAACCATTCAGTTAGCAGCCCAGTATGCTAACAATTTGCACCACCCAGGGACTTTGCTAAGATTCTAGAACTGTGCTTTTCTACAATTCTTTGAAATACCCAGTTTTTGGTTTTGTGTCCAGAGCCTACTCAGCGTCAGGGTTCTGGCTATTTCTGGCCCTGTAGGGCCATCTACTGGCCATATCTGGATCTGCAGCCTCAGGCCTTTCCCTCCCCTGCTCCTATCCCACTGCCCCAACCCTCAAATCTCCAACTAGGAACTGGGATGGAAGAACTTCGGCTGGCCTGAGCCAAGGCCCCTGGCTGAGTAGGAATTGATAAAGAGAGGTGGTGACCACAGAGGATTCTGACTAGAAACTTGGCAATAAGAGATAGGAAATGTTTCTTCTCCCTCTGCCCGCTTTCATGAAGCATTAAATTACTCCCAGGGTTCCAATCTTCAGTGTTCTAGGGGTGTCAGAATCCAGCGGAACTCCTCTTCTTCCTCCAGGGATGTTTGCCCTGCACGCTTCCGCATCTCCATCCTTAGACTGCTCAGGCCAAAAACACTGAAAGCGTCCTTGATTCTTCTCTCTCTTTCTCTCATGTTCGCCTCTGATCCATTGGCAAATCCTGCCTGCTGATTTCAAGAATCTGACTACCTCTCACCACCTCCCCTGCTCCTGTTCTGGTCTGAGCTGACATCATATCAGCTGGACGACTGCCACCACCCTCCCTCATCCTTCTAGAGTCTACTCTCTGCATACCAGCCAGAGGGATCCTGAGACACCTTGAGTCAGGTCACATCCTCCTCTGCTCAGCACCCTCCCATGTCTCCTGCCTCACCCAGAGTAAAAGCCAAAGTCCCTGTATTGGCCCTCAAGGCCCTGCAAGACCTAGCTTGTGGTCATCTTTCTGACTTCACCTCCACCTGCCTCGTTTGCCTCTCATAGTGGCCTCCTTCTCTGCTCCCCTAACTTGTGAGGCACGCACGTTACCTCACCCAGGATCTTTGCGCCACTGTCTGTTCTTACTGCCCATAGCTTCCTTCTCCAATAGCCACAAGTTCACTTGCCTAGCTTCTTCAAGGCTTTGCTCAGTGTCACTCCTCAATGGGAACTTCCCTGGCCATCTTATTTAAAAACTAAACTTCTGACACATGGCATATTTTACTTATTTATTTGCTTATTGTCTTGTCTCCTCCCACTGTAATTTAAGCTTTGTGAGGACAGGAATCATTGTCCCTGTCTGAAGTTCACTGGCACTCAATAATGATTTGTTGAATGAATGAATGTCTATAGATTGAGTGGGTAGGCTAAGAGGCAACAGGGAGCGGTGAGGACTGGGGATTACTGGAGCGTTCAAGTCTCGGCTAATTATCTGCAGCTGGTTTTTGCCACGTGAGAAAGCACCCAGTATTGCCAGACTGTCTGATTATTCAAAAGACGCCAGAAATCTGAATTTTTAGTGAAATTCTACAATTTTTTGAATGCTAGGAACTAATTTAGTTTTTTAAAACATTGTGTAGACGGAAAGATATCTGTCTGTGTGCTAAGTTTGGCCCATGGGCTGCCTGTTTGTGACATCCGATAAGCATGCTGGAGCCCCAGTCCCTCTCCCAACCCTAACTCCTCTTCTGGCTCCAGACTCATCTAGCCAGCTGCCTCCTGGCCGCCTCTACCTGGATGGCCTCTAGGCCCTTCAGAATCAACAGGTTCAACCCTGAATTTCTCCTCCCCTCAACCAGAGTCTTCCAGATCAGTCTGTCTCCAGTCTGGTCCCTCTGCCCACCCTGTTCCCGTGGCTCCCATCCTATCCAGCTGCTCTCTGGTCTCCTGTCTCCAGCCTCACCCCTCACCTGCTCTCTTCACTGACTTAGCAGTTTTATTTTAAGATACAGTGAGGGGTGGCAGGGAGGGGAGCTCACCACAGTCTTGTCGGTGCTCAGGGCCTGGAGATGTCTTAATCCAGCCCTGGGGCAGAGGGATCTTATAAACACGTAAATTAGATGATGTTATTCTCTTGGCTCTCAGATTTGCCACATATTTTATTATTATTATTATTTTATATTTTATTGTACTTCAGGTGAAGGCTTACAGAACAAATA